>NC_063357.1:40147622-40182396 GCF_021869965.1 Rhincodon typus | reverse complement strand
CCAGTCTGTGTCGCTGTGATGCTGACTCACTGCACACTCCTCCCAGTTTATGTCGCTATGATGCTGACTCACTGCACACTCCTCCCAATCTGTTTCACTGTGATGCTGACTCACTGCACACTCCTCCTAGTCTGTTTTACTGCGATGCTGACTCGCTGCACACTCCTCCTAGTCTGTTTTACTGTGATGCTGAGTTACTGCACGTTCTTCCTGATGTGACGAGAGGAGGCAGTGGCATGGTGATAATATCACTGGATTAGTAATCCAGAAGCCTGGACTATTGCTCTAGGGACATGGTTTCAAATCTGACCACAGCAGCTGTTGGGAATTTGAATTCAATTAATAAATCTGAAATAAAAAGAAAGTCTCTAAAATTGTGCCATGAAATGGCCTGCACGTATCAACTCATCAGGTTCACAAATGCCCTTTATGGAAGGAAGCCTGCCATCCTAACCTACACTGACCCACAGCAATATTAAACTGCCCTCTGAATTGCCCTAACAAGCCATTCCATTCAGGGGCTATTAGGCAACAATATCCAATTGAAGAATAAAGGGAAAGAAAGTCAATGTCATGCAGTGTAGTGAGAAGGTTACCATGTCACATTGTACTGTGACAATGTTACGTTGTGACAATGCATAATGAAAAATTAGTGCTTCACTGTGAACTGAGAAAACCATGGTCTAAGGGCTAGGCTCAAATTTTGGTTTCCAACAGGCGGCATCGGTTCATATCCCACTTCTGACATGTAACTTTTGGGCCCTGTTGTGGCACAGTGGTAGCATTCTCTACTCGTTGACCAGGAGGCCCAGGTTCAAGTCTCACCTTCTCCAGAGGTGTGTAATATCATCTCTGGACAGGTTGATGAGGAAAAATAGGTCAAATTACAAAAAAAAACACTATGCCACAGAAAATAAGGATATGTTCTGTCACTTCAAGCAATTGCTGTAACCATATCAGAGTGGCCCTAGAGTTACAAATTTGTATAAATTCCTATATAGCTCCCTTTGAGCTTAGCAAGTGTTCAATTTAAAAACAGCCAGCAGCAAAGCTTTGAATCTTAAACAAGATAAAGGTTAATTGATTACAAAACTATTGCAGCTATTCAACTAAAAGTGACAGGGTTATTAGTTTGAAAAAAGCTTACAATAATTAAAATTGGGTAAGGATAAAAGATACTCATAAAAGATTAAAGTAATATCGATCTTTAAGGTCATTGCAGATGTGTTATTTCTTGGAGTTTTCCTTTCTGCAGTAAAGAGAGTGAAGTAAACAGAGTCAGGATACAATGGTTTCTGCAGTTGAATAGTCAAAGCTTGCCTGTAGAAGGGACTTAGCTAGTTAGCAGGGTTTGTGTTTGTGTGAGAGAGAAAGTTTCTTGTTCCTTTCTAATTCTGTGTTTACAGTACTTGCACATTACCCAGAATCTTTTGGCAGAATGGCAATTTTTTTGTATTCCACTATCTTCCATGGTAGGATTCAAGAAGGGTCTAGGTCCAAAACGTCAGCTTTCCTGCTCCTCTGATGCTGCTAGGCCTGCTGTGTTCATCCAGCTCTACACCTTGTTATCTCAGATTCTCCAGCATCTGCAGTTCCTACTATCTCTTTCCCCTGAATATTGCCTGGGTTTCGGCATTAACAGTCTAGTAATAATAACTCAAGGCCGTTGCCTCCCTCTTGATTTCTGTAAGCCTTTCCTTCTTGTGCTCCCATTGCTCCAGTACCCACTCTTTCATGGTAACTCTCAGAGCTCTTCCTGGAGGTTTGCACAAAATGGTTTTCTTACAGCCAGACTTTTATTCAGATCAAAACTTTGAATTGCTAAAACTGTTGAACCATGCTTCCGTATTAGGAGTTGGCTTAGCCCAGGTCTGGAGTATATAACCATCCATTGACTTTTGTCAAGGTAGTTAACATTTTAACTGTCAAAGCTTGGATGGTTCTCATCGTGTGAGATATGTGAGATGTGGTGAGCTATTCACACCTCCAGTAAACCATTGGCACTTTGGAAATATTCATTGAATTTAAAAAGTTGAGTTCTTCTTAAGATAATTACTGTTTGGTTGCAATTTTGACTAAATTCACAAGGAAAGTCATGTGACTTCTGGGAGCCATTTTGCAAAATTCTTTATGTTCATTTTAAAAACTGAAGGCTTTCTTTACAGATATATAATACTGTCACTACACATATCTGACAAATGTGTTCAATTTACAGAATCCCTATGGTGTGAAAACAGGCCCTTTGGCCCAACAAGTTCTGACCCTCAGGACATCCCACCCAGACCCATCCCTTATAAACCACCTAATCCAGACATTCCTGAACACTTTGGACAATTTAGCATGGCCAATCCACCTAACCTGCACATCTTTGGACTGTAGGAGGAAACCGGAGCACCCGGAGGAAACCCACGAAGACACAGGGAGAGTGTGTAAACTCCACACAGACAGTCGCCCGAGGGTGGAATTGAACCCAGGTGCTGTGAGGCAGCAGTGCTAACCACTGAGCCACCGTGCTGCCCCAAAATTCTGGAGTGCTGAAGTGTTTGCTTGTTTTAGCTGGGCTTAACACGTCTTCATATGACTGCATGGGCTGTTGGCCTCTTAATATGCCGGGCACTTTTCTAATTTGCGCTATGATAGCTTTTTTGTAATGCATCTGTTTAAGTAAGAGGAGTCTGACTGAGACTTTATGCATGACACATGTGGTGCAGATTTCATCTAAAAAGATCAACATTACGCTATTACATTGAATATAATGATGTAGACATGCTGTGCAAGAAAGCAGCGAAAGCACTTTGCTTCATATAAATATCTGACACAGGTAATAGATGAGGACACACTCTATGCTGAGATTTTTGGATTGAGGGCAAATAGCGGATGCTGAACTGAAAACAGCAATTTTGCAAAAGGTGCCTTCTTCTTATTATAGATGTCTATCTAATTCCAATGTGAAATGCTATATATACATGTCAGATATGAGCAGATATAAATGGCTCTTCTGCTAAAGCAGAGCTAGAGCAGCAAACATTTTGGAGCTGCATTTTCACTTTGGAGTCAGAAGGCGTACTGTTCAAATCCAGTTGCAGACAGATGAACATAAAAAAGAGGCCATTCAGCCCCTCAAGCCTATTCCAACATGGTTGATCTGATAAATTCTTGCTCAGTAAATAAGCACTAATTTTCCTTCCCTCAGCTCTGGGCTACTACCTAGTGCCTGATCTGTCTGCGTAGCCCCACACTCATCACTTGGTTTCTGAGCGCCTCAAAAAACCCTCCTGCTGTACAGCCCCCATGAAATATACATGCTTCTGGCTATGAAAGAGGTGTTCATATTACCTGTCGAACTATCAACCTTTGATTCCTTCATAGTATCACACTGTTTATGACAGTTGAAGGAGCGTTACAGCATGAAAACAAGCAGCAGAACTAAGTGCCAGTTATTATAAAGTAAACACTGATACCATAACTAATGTATTTAGGGCACACCTATTAATTCACCAATGTAAACCAAATTAAACAATTAATCAGTTCCAGCAACCTGATTAAGTAGTAATGCAAGGAACTCTGCTAAAGAAAATTGTGTGTCAGAAAATTTAAATTAATTGACTTTATGTAATCAAGGTGATGTTTAGCATTACAAACTGCTGATGATTTTGGCTCACCTCTATCTTAGAATCATAGAATCCCTACAGTGTGAACGCAAGCTATTCATCCTATTGAGTTTGCACTGACCCTCTGAAGAGCATCCCATCCAGACCCACACCCATACCCTGTAACCCTGCATTTCCCATGGCTAACTCACCTAACCTGCACATCTCTGGACAATTTAACATGGCCAATCCACCTAAGCTGCACATCTTTAGACTGTGGGAGGAAACCAGAGCAAGCCCTGGCACAGGAAGAACATGCAAACTCTACATAGTCACCAGAGGGTGGAATCAAACCCAGGCTCCTGGTGTTATGAGGCAGCAATGCTAACCACTGAGCCACCAGCCTACCCTGTATTGATGTGTAACAATAGCTATATATAGAATAATAATTGATAGATACTGTTTGACCTTAATGGGTTTTCAGAGCTCAGAAAGGTACGCATTATATTGTAAATTGTATCCTGTAACAGCATGATTGTATTCAAAATAGGCAGAATGCTGCCTTTTTAGGCAACTAGACAGACACTAATCTTTCATCCAATGAGCTTTCTGCTCTATCCAAAGTTCCTCACTCGGAATGTCTCCTCTAACTTGTGGATATAAACACATAGAATAAACCATTGGGCCAAGCCAGTTTCTTTTTATGTTTATCATCCATGTGAGCAAATGGCTTTAATCACATTTACCCATCCTGTTCCAATATCCATTTAGCCCCCTTTTCTTCAGACACTTACCCAATCTAAACTGGAGTATTAGACATAGATCTTGCCTCAATCACTAACTCTGAAGGTGAATGTCAACAATAATTAATATTAATTATTCATATTAATGAATAGGATTAATACTTATTATTCCATTAAGTAAATACATTCCAATAAATAACATTAATGTTTTCCTTACCCCATCAGACTCCGTTCAGTCAAATCATCTGTGCTAATTTTCATTAAGAAATGTCTCACTGTGGCTTCAAAAACAATGAGACTGCACGAGAACAGTCAAACTTAATGTTTTATACCACATCTCCTCCCCCAAGTCTCTGATTCTACCCATTCTGCCTGTAAAGCACATTAGACAACATTTTCCACTGTACCTTGGTACACGTGATAGTAATAAATAAAATCAAACAAAATTATGGTGCAAACTGTTAGTATAGTTTTTGTTTCAATCACTAACTCTAGTGGAGTATTCTGTGTCTCAGTACAAAGATGTTTGTTTTCCCTGCCCTTTATCCTAAACCTCTTACACTTAATCCTGTATCTGTGGTCCTACATTCTTGGCCCTCATTCTTACTGTTTCACAGCCCCTTGAACACTTTGGGTGAAGCTCCCTAGATAGATTGCATGTACATTCCTTACTTTTTCTTAAATTACAACAGAATATTGCTTTTCATAGAGTTACAAATGATGGACAACTGTAAAAATGGGAACCTCTATTTAACCGGAACAATGTTGGACTGGAGTCGCACGTGAGGCAGATTAGATAAGTGTGGCATGTTTCCTGCCTTAAAGAAAATTGGTAAACCAGTCAGATTTTCAAGGCAATCTGACAACTTCACAGTCACTTTATTTTATTAAACTAAATGCAAATTTATAATCTGTTGTAATGGAATTTGAACTCACATCTTTTGGATTACTTATCCAGTAATAGCATACCACTATACTGACAGCTCAAAAAGATTTTCATTAATTTGTGTTGTCTTCAAAATCCAGGTCCCAGAGGCTGGTATAATAGCCTGCTAGATCAATGCATGGGTACCTCTGAAAGGGATTATAAATTGATTAAGGGAAATAGTGCAGTAGTTGACTTGCTACCTTCTTTGTTTACTTTTGCAGTTGCTCTCAGTGACCCTACTATCTCTCTGCTGGTGTCAAGATCTGCACACTAATATTTAAAGCTGCAGTATTCTCTATTCTGTAGTTAGCTGAGTTATAACCAATTGTAGCACCTTTTTACTCATATAAGCAATTGTGAGCTGCCAAAGTTACATATCATCACTCGATTTGAGACTAATTCAGCTGTTAAGGACCTTATGTCTTCATTGTGTGTCGGAGTCACAGATATGGTTCACATTAAAAGTACTGAGGCAGTTATTCAGCCTGGTTGTAAGCTATTGCCTGGGAGGGACATAGAGTCAAAGAGATGCACAGCTTGGAAAGAGACCCTTCAGTCCAACTCGCCCATGCTGACCAGAAATCCTAAATAAATCTAGTTCCATTTTGCAGGATGTGGCCCATATCCTTTTAAACCCTTCCTATTCATATACCCATCCAAATGTCTTTTAAATGTTGTCATTGTACCAGCCTCCAACACTTCCTCTGGCAGCTCATTTCATACGCACACCACCCTCTGCTTGAAAACAGAGGTTAGGTCCCTTCTAAATCTTTTCCCTCTCACCTTAAACCTATGCCGTCTAGTTTTGGACCTCCCCACCCTGGAGAAAATACTTTGTCTATTTATCCTATCCATGCCCCTCATGATTTTATAAACCTCTATGAGGACACCCCTCAGCCTCCGACACTCCAAGGAAAATAGTACCAGCCTATTCAGCCTCTTCCTATAGCATGGGAATAAAATGAGACCAGCACACCAGGGACAGATTTATTCTACCAGGACCTGAGTGAAGATTTGCATCCACATTAGACAGGTGACAATCCATTGCATACTCTGGGGAATCTTTATCACTACACCAGAAATTTCCTTGCACGGTCCTCTCAACTGGTCACTTTGAAATTTTTGAAATTATGATAGTAGATTGGGAGAATCCCTATTTGTTTCCCAGAGTTGATAAAAGTTTGTAATTTATCGTGCTTATGACTCGAAGACCCAGAACGAATAAACTCCTTTTTTCCACTTGCAGTCTACAATATTGTCAATTCTAATTATAACACGACATAAGCTGACTTGTCATTAACATTTAGGCAGTGTGTGGTTGCTATGGATGCATCACAGGGAAAGACCAGGCATTCATATCAGATCAGATTTTCCTACGTGGGCTTATGGGAATAAGATGAGTGAAATTAATTAGAAAGCTCTTCCAATGAGCCAGAACAGACAAGAGGGGCCAAATATCCTGTACTGTTTGGTCTATAAATCTGAGATAATTTTAATTGGTTTGCATATGGGCAGCTTGAAAGGAGATGTCTCATAGTAGATCACCAGGCACTGTATACTTAAATCATCACATCAGAGCAAGTTCTGAAGTTCATGTACCAATAGTTTTCAGCTTAATACATCAACAAGAAGAATTTATACTCTATGAATGCTGCAGTTGGGAGTGACGTATATGACCTTTACAAGCAGTTGCTTGGCCGTACAGAGCTCAAATATTGCTGAAAAGTCAAACATAGTCTAGGCTTTTTACCTTGTACTCATCAGGAGATTTGGCATTTTTGTGTTCGCTTTGATGATTCCAAGATGAAAGGCTTCAGTAACATATCCCTCTTTTTAGCAACATATATGGGTTTTCTTGTGAATGAAATGACACCAATCATTAAGCACTGTTAATATGATAAACTATTAACAAAATGTATGTTTGTGATATATGAATATAAATCAAAAGTTTATGGAATTCCATTTTGTCTCCAATTTTCTGCCCTTATTTCTGCATTCATCAATTATTATGCTCTGTGATCCTACAGTGCCTTTCCTAAGTGGTCCTCATTCAATGAGACTTCCCAGTCACTGATTTGACCATAAGCTGACCCTGGCATCCAAAGCATTAACTTCCGGCAGAAATCACTACTGTTGATGAGCAAGAACATTTGTAGGTTATCCACAGTCTCACGAGAAAGTGCTAAGGCCACAAATAATGCTTATCTGCTGAGATCAGCTAGCTCAAGGTAGCCTTCCCTGATATGTACATGGACTTATAAATCAATTGGTTTACATGGATCATAAAATCATCAGGATTCATTTGGGTTTAAATGTAAAGTCTCAGGAAAATAGCCTGAACTTCCCTAATCTAGCTATTGTCATAAATGTTAATGTTGCTAACAGGACATTATGTTGAGATTGTACAGGATGTTAGTGAGGCCTCTTCTGGAGAACTGTGTCCAGTTCTGGTCTCCCTGTTATAGGAAGGATATGATTAAACTGGAGAGGGTTCAGAAGAGATTTACCAGGATGTTGCCGGGAATGGAGGGTTTGAGTTATGGGGAGAGGCTGCTTAGTCTGGGACTTTTTCACTGGAGTGCAGGAAGTTGAGAGGTGACCTTATAGAGGTTTAAAAAATCATGAAAGGTATTGATAAGGCGAATGGCAGGTGTCTTTGCACTAGCATTGGGGATTTCAAGACTGGGGGCATATTTTCAAGGTGAGAGAAGAAAAATTTAAAAAGAACATGAGAGGCAATTTTTTCACACAGAGAGTGGTTCATGTGTAGAATGAAGTTCCAGAGGAAGTGATGGATGCGGGTACAGTTACAATGTTTAAAAGACAATTAGATATGTAGTTGAATAAGAAATGTTTAGAAGGATATGGGCTAAGTGCAGACAAGTGGGATTAGTTTAGTTTGGGATTATGGTCAGCATGGACTTGTTGGGCCGAAGGGTCTGTTTCTATGTTTTATGACCAGCACTTCTTCCTATCTTTATTTGTCCTGGAACTGAGTGTCTGGCAATATCATTTCACAATACAATTAAGATCACACGTAGGCTAGACCTGATAAGGAGAGCAAGTTTCCTTCCTTAAAAGGCATTGTTTTTTATAGCAATTGATATCATAGTTATTATTACTGGGACTGTCTTTCAACCACTGAATTTATTAATTGAATTGTTTTGAACACATACCCCTAGTGCATTAACTTGCCTCTAGATACTGGTCCAGTGACTATTCCACATACTGGACATGCCTTCTTAAAGTACGGTGCCCAGAAAAGTACACAATACTCCAGTTGAGGCTGAACCAGTATTTCATACAATATTTCCTTGTTTTATACTCTATTCTTTTATTTTCTCAACCTGCCCCACCAACTCCAAAGGCTTGTGCACATATGCACAATATCATCGTTCACCCCTTTATGGTTGTATACTTTAATATTTTTAATCACACCGACTAGTTCTTCTTACCAAAATATATCTTTAAGTATATCTCTGTATTAAATTTCACCTGAAATTACAGTAGATCATTCGACCAGCCTCTTGGTGCCCTTGTTTAAATCTATCACTATCCTCCTCATGGTTCTCAATGCTTCCAGATTTTGGGTCATCAGCAAATTTTAAAATTATGCTTTGTCCACCAAAACTTAGGTCATTAATATTAATCAGGAAAAGCAGTGGCCCTAATATTGGCCCCTGAGAAACCTCGTTGTGTAACTTGCTACATCCTAAACCAATCCTTAATCACTGCTCTCTTTGAATCCTTGCAGCACTATCCCTTTTATTCCACGGGCTTTAACTGTGCTGTCTAGTAGCACTTTATCGAGAGCCTCTTGGAAGTCAGTATATGCAACATCAACTACATTATCCTGATCAACCTTCTCTATTACCTCATCGAGAATCTCAATCACGTTACTGCAACACAACCTACCTTTTATTAAATCCGTGATGGTTTTCCTTAATTAGTCAACAGTTTGTGAATACTCCAGCACGGCAGTAGAATGACAAACACTGATAGCTAGTTACAAGACTTTATAAAACTTGACTTGAGGAAACAGTGTCCTAAAATTTCTGACTTGCTTTCCAACAATGTGAGTGGTAACTGGAGTCAGGCTCATCACTCCCGGAAAGAGCTTAAGGTAGCCATAGGGGCTGCCAGCTACCAAAGTAGGCAGTTTAAGAGGCAGGTGCTCTGAAAGTTCACCCCAGTCACTAAAAGAGAGTAAATCCAAAAACAGTCATCAAGCCCTCCCCTTCTCATGTATTATCTACACCATTTCATGTCCCTCGACCAAGTCTGTCATGGTCCCCTCATACATTTCATTCCAAATTATGTAAACTCATGCTAACCCTTTCCTTCTCGTAGCAATTTATAGCCTCTTTGCCAGCTTGGTGCCAACTCATGCCAAAGCAAGTTCCCCACACACCATCCTTTGTTTTTATACATTCCATGCCAACTCACCCAGTATCTGTCATTGGAGAACCACCGGAAATGTGGTGAAACTTAATTAAATAAAGTTTTAGGCCCCAATTACAGGTTTTATGATATTTTTTAAAAATTCTTTCATTAATGAAAGTCTATTTAAAATCCCCTGAAGCACTTAATCCCCAATAAAAGCAAATGTTTGTATTCATTGCTATACATCAAAGGCAGTAAATTTCTTGATACGCATTTACAATGATCAATTCAACCCCTGCCCCATGTGATAATGATAGGAAGCTGTAGAATAGCACTAGTCTTTACTTTCACAAACACTGAAACAGCAAGTGTTTTTTCCCCAATTGTATGCTGGATGGGTATATTTTTTAAAGAAATAAAGTACTTGGGGCTTGAGATGAATTGGCAGCAGGCAACCCTCCACCCATTCATCTTTTTCTGCACATTCATCTCAACTATTAATAATCCCAAAGGGGCATGTAACCCCTCAAACACTGCCCAGCCTGTCAGTTTCACTGGACAATTTTGTCCCACTGTGCACTTGCCCTGGTAACCTTTGCAGGTTACTGGCTTTAAATGGACTTTTTCATTACTTTGGTAACTTACACACAATAGATCAAAGACAGTTGCCTGATTAGCTTCATTCCCACCCTGGAAGAGGTTGAAGTCCGATCTTCATCCTGTGGAACATAGTCCACTCTGTTCTCTGTCCATTGAAAGAGACAGCCTCTGCCTCAACCTTCTCCTCCTGCACACTGCTACCCTTTCTAAAGCAGGTTTTAGCTCATCCAGCGGCACTGCACAGCTGGATGGTATGGTGGTAGAATGTGACAGTGCAGGTTTTGCAGAGCTCCCCTGAGGATACAGGTGAAGTCTTTGCTGACCCTCTCAATGGGTTGCTGACTACAGGTCCTGTAAAAGAAATGGGAGGAAGAGGATCTTATTGAGAATGTGGGCAGCTCGGCTGGTGTATTAGCACATCCAAACCCAGAGATGACAGCAGTCAACGAGTGAGAATGTGCATTGAGCAGGATTCTCCTCCACACCCTTGATTTAAAGGCAGACTTCTCAAGTGACCCTAATCTTCTCAGCTTCTAGTCTCACCATTGGCCAATGACCTGCTGGAATTGCACCATACCAATGCCTGTTTCCAGCTCTTCCATGGATATGAGCTTGGTGCAGGTCCAGTACTTAGCCTTCTCTTTATGCCATCTCCTGGCTGATGTGAGCTCTCTTCTCCTGCAGCGGAGTGAGAATAAATGGAGAATGACACTTACTTTTGCTGCACTTGTTCAACTCTCACAGCATGATATTGACACAGGCCATTGCTCCCCTCAGAGATACCCCCTTCTCATTTTTGCCCCACATATAGCGGTGAGGGGGTGACGTCTCAGTCATACAAATGGGCACTTACTCTGACAATGTTGGCAGCACTACAGGCACAGAGTGTGCTGAGTTTCTGTGCTTGCTGCTGGCAACAGAACATCACCTAGAATACTCCTCCTCCCACCCACCTTCCTGCAAAAATGCCATCCCCTATTCCCAATTCCTTCGCCTCCGCCGCATCTGCTCCCAGGATGAGGCATTCCACTCCCGTACATCTCAGTTGTCCTCGTTTTTCAAGGACCGTAACTTCCCCCCCTCAGTGGTCGAGAACGCCCTCAACCGTGTCTCCCACATCTCCCGCAACTCATCCCTCACACCCCGTCCACGCAATAAGAACCAAAAAAGAATTCCCCTCGTCCTCACGTACCACCCCACCAACCTCCGGATCCAACGCATCATCCTCCAACACTTCCGCCATTGGCAATCCGACCCCACCACCAAAGACATCTTTCCCTCCCCACCCTTATCTGCTTTCCGGAGGGACCACTCTCTCCGTGACTCCCTTGTCCGCTCCACACTCCCCTCCAGCCCCACCACGCCCGGCACTTTTCCCTGCAACCGCAGGAAGTGCTACATCTGCCCCCATACCTCCTCCCTCACCCCCATCCCAGGCCCCAAGAAGACTTTCCACATCAAGCAGATGTTCACCTGCACACCTGCTAATGTGGTATACTGCATCCGCTGTACCTGGTGTGGCCTCCTCTACATCGGGGAAACCAAGCGGAGACTCGGGGACCACTTTGCAGAACACCTACGCTCGGTTCGCAATAAACAACTGCACCTCCCAGTCGCGAACCATTTCAACTCCCCATCCCATTCCTCAGACGACATGTCCATCCTGGGCCTCCTGCAGTGCCACAACGATGCCACCCGAAGGTTACAGGACCAGCAACTCATATTCCGCTTGGGAACCCTGCAGTCCAATGGTATCAATGTGGATTTCACAAGCTTCAAAATCTCCCCTCCCCCTACTGCATCCCAAAACCAGTCCAGCTCGTCCCCGGCTCCCTAACCTGTTCTTCCTCCCACCTATCCCCTCCTCCCACCTCAAGCCGCACCCCCATCTCCTACCTACTAACCTCATCCCGCCCCCTTGACCTGTCCATCCTTCCTGGACTGACCTATCCCCTCCCTAACTCCCCACCTACACTCACCTTTACTGGCTCCATCCCCGCCTCTTCGACCTGTTTGTTTCCTCTCCACCTGTCCTTCCTCTATCCGCCTCCCACTCTCTCCCTATTTATTTCAGAACCCCCTTCCCCTCCCCCTTTTCTGATGAAGGGTCGAGGCCCGAAACATCAGCCTTTCTGCTCCTATGATGCTGCTTGGCCTGCTGTGTTCATCCAGTCCTGCACTTTGTTGTCTCCCATGCTCTCTTCCCATGTGTTTCGCTTTGCGTTGTCTACACATTGATTTGGTTGGTCATTAACTGAAAATCTTCTTTAAGAGGATTAGCTCCAAAGGTTATTTTCTCCTTAGCAGATAAATAGCTCTTTCAGAAATCTCTTAAACACTCCACAGCTTTTGTATAGTGATGGTATCTGCAGAGTAATCTCATTGCTCTCACACACATTGTCATAATAATCTGTAGCATTCCATTGCTTTTATAAGGTATCTATACAGTAATCCTAAAACCATTCTTATCCAGACATGTAATAACTATAAAGATAGTAGCACATTCTGCAGCTTACAGGGTTGGAACTCTGTCACTAAGGTGGCCCTCAACATTCCCCTCTCGTGAGGTCAGTGCGACATTTGCCCCTGTTACCTTGGTCACTGCTCACCTTCTCCCTCACCACCAGCCATCCTCTCTTTGTCTCCTCAGCTGGGGAGGAGTGTTGGGTTTCAACCAGAGACCACAAACAAAATCTACTATCCCTCGTCCATAGCCTCAAAGGGTAACTCCAGCGAGGTGTCCTTAAATCTTGGGGGGCCCTTGCACTTGCTTGCCCCTCCTGGCATTGGACTGATCAACGTTGATTCTCCATGCAGGCATTTCCACAGTGAGCAACAAGGCAGGGAAGTACATGGTAAACGTGCAGTTGCTGAGTTGTGTGGGGATCATAAGGATATTACAGTATTTCTATCAAAGGATCTAGGCCCACAGATCCTTAAAGGCGACAGGGCAAATCAATAATAGAAGAGATAACAAGGTGTAGAGCTGGATGAACACAGCAGGCCAAGCAGCATCAGAGGAGCAGGAAGGCTGATGTTTCGGGCCTAGACCCTGGGTTACAAAGGCATATGACATGCTTTCCTTTGTTAGCTGATTTACAAAGTATAAGAGCAGAGATGTTATGCCAGAAACGTATCCAGCACTCAACAGACCTGAGTAAAACACAGCTTTCTGATCACCATATTGCAGCAATGGGTGTGGAGGAGATTCACGAGTATGTTTCCAGGTGAGCTTTCAATTGGATACATAATTGGCTTAATGGCAGGAAACAGTCAGTGATGGTGGAGGGTTGCTTTTTGGACTGGAGGCCTGTGATCAGTGGTGCTCCACAGGGATCGGTTCTGTGTTCTCTTTTCTTTGTCATTTTTATAAATGATGTGGATGAGAACATAGAGGGCATGGTTAGTAAGTTTGTGGATGACACACAATTGGTGGCATTACACACAATGAAGATTTCTAAGATTACAAAGGGATCTTGATCAAATGGGTCAATGGGCTGAAAAGTGGCAGATAGAGTTCAATCTGGATAAATCGAAGTATGGCATTTTGGTACAACACACAAGGGTAGGACTTATACAATTAATGGTAGGCCCTTGGATAGTGTTGTAGAACAGAGGGACCTAGGGGCAGCACTGTGGCTCAGTGGTTAGCACTGCAGCCTCACAGCACCAGGGACCCTGATTCAATTCCAGCCGCAGGGGACTGCCTGTGTGGAGTTTGCACATTCTCCCCATGTCCCCATGTCCGCATGGGTTTCCTCCCACAGTCCACAGATGTGCAGGCTAGGTGGATTGGCCATGCTAAATTGCCTTTAGTGTTCAGGGGTGTGTGGGTTATAGGGGGATGGGTCTAGGTGGGATGCTCCAAGGGTCAGTGTGGACTTGTTGGGCCAAAGAGCCTGTTTCTACACTGTAGGAATTCTATTCTATGATTCACTAAAGGGGTACATAATTCTTTAAAGTTTACATCACATATTGACAGGATGGTTAAAAAGGCATATGCCATGCTTGCCTTCATTGCTCAGCCTTTTGAATATAGGAGTTGGGACGTTATGTTGAGGTTGTACAGGACATTGCTGAGTCCTCTTCTGGAATGATCAAGCTGGAGAGGGTTCAGAAGAGATTTACCAGATTGTTGCCAGATATAGAAGGTTTGTGTTATAAGGAAAGGCTGGATAAACTGGGACATTTTTCACTGGAGCATAGGATGTTGAGAGGTGACCTAATAGAAGTTTATAAAATAATGAGAGGCCAAGATAGAGTTGATCGTAGTAGTCTTTTCTATAAGATGGGGGATTTCAAGACTGGGGGGCATATTTTTAAGGTGAGAGGAGAGAAATTTAAAAAAGACATAAGAGGCAAATTTTTTACATAGTGAGTGGTTCGTGTGTGGAATGAACTTCCTGAGGAAGTGGTCGATGCGGGTACAATTACGTTTAAAAGATATTTGGATGGATACATGAATAAGAAAGGTTTGGAGGGATATGGGCCAGGAGCAGGCAGGTGGGACTAGTTTAGTTTGGGATTATACTCGGCACAGGCTGGTTGGACTGAAGCATCTGTTTCCATGCTATATGACTCTACGACTGGAAAATATTAGTAAAGAGGTAAGAATGAATAGGCATAGTTAACCTTCATATAAAGGAGGCTGATAGGTGACTTAATTGACGTGTAAAAATTTAACAGGGTTCATTAATGCAGTAAGCAGACAACCCATCTACCTTAGAAAAGGGGTCAAAATCCAGGGGTAGGGAAGTAATTTGGTGTAAGGCTTAGAGGGAAGATGAGAAAATGTTCTGAGGAAGATTCACCAGACCCGAAATGTTAACTCTTATTTCCTCTTCACAGATGCTGTCAGACCTGCTGAGCTTTTCTAGCAACTTCTGTTTTTGTTCCTGATTTACAGCATCCGCAGTTCTTTTGGTTTTTATGGGAAAATGTTCATACATTCCAAAGTGTGGTAGTGTGACAATGTTGTGGCTTTAAGAGGTTATTTTGTTCTTTTTTTCTTGAAGAAAGGTTTTAAGGCAGAGTTGCTGAGCAGTCTATCAAAACCACCAGCTCATGGGGTTTCTTCAAAGTTGGAACAATAGAAGCAGACTGAATGGGTGGGATTGAGCTCTCACAGAACCAGGATTTTTTAGTTTTATCAGCTGCAGTTGTTGCTGGCATCTCAGCAGGGTTGGAAGGTAATGAGTATCTCCCAGGTTTCTACACTCTCTCTTCCTGAGCTTACTCTGGATGTTGTTCATCCCAGGCTGCTAGAGTTGCATGTGAGACAATTCTGTTTTCTGAATTTGCCTTTTGCCGAGGGTGTGTTTATGAGATGTTACTATACTGGCACAGTTACAGTTTTGAACATAACATAAGAACCAGGAGCAGGACTTAGCCATCTGTTTTGCCATTCAATAAGATAATGGCTGATCTGTTCATGGCCTCAGTTCCACTTACCCACCCTCTCACCATAACCTTTAATTCCTTTACTATTCAAAAAATTATCTGTCTTAGCTTTAAAGACATTCAATGAGGAAGCCTCAACTACTTCACTGGGCAGGGAATTTCAAAGATGTGCGGTACCTTGTCAAATGCCTTTTGGAACTCCAGATACACCACATCTACTGTGTCCCCATTGTCCACCATGCTCGTAATGTCTTCATAGAATTCAAGCAAATTAGTCAAGCATGACCTGCCTTACATGAACCCATGTTGTGTCTGTCCAATGGGACAATTTCTATCTAGATATCTTGCTATTTCTTCCTTGATGATAGGGGCACGGTGTCTCAGTGGTTAGCACTGCTGCCTCACAGTACCAGGGACCAGGGCTCGATTCGAGCCTTGGGCAACAGTCTGTCTGGAGTTTGCACATTCTCTCCGTGTCTGCGTGGGTTTCCTTCGGGTGCTCCGGTTTGCTCCTACAGTCCAAAGATGTGCACATTAGGTGGATTGGCCATGCTGAATTGTCCGTAGTGTTGACGGAAGTGTAGGTTCGGTGGGTTATAGGGGGATGGGTCTGGGTGGGATGCTCCAAGGGTCGGTGTGGACTTGTTGGGCCGAAGGGCCTGTTTCCACACTGTAGGGATTCTGTTCTATTCTATTCATTCAAGGATTTTCCCCACTACAGAAGTTAAGTTAACTGGCCTATAATTCTGCATCTTTTGTCTACCTTCTTTTGTGAACAGTGGCTTCACATTGTTTGTTTTCCAATATGCTGGCACTGCCTCAGAGTCCAGCAAATTTTGGAAAATTATCATGTGTGCATTTGTTATTTCTCCCGCCATCTCTTTTAGTACCCTGGGATGCATTCCATTAGGGCCAGGAGACTTGCCTACCTTTAGTACCATTAGCTTGCCCAACACTACCACTTTCGTGATCATGATCGTGTCTAGGTCCTCACCTACCTTAGTCTCTTTTTCATCAAATACTGGCAAGTTATTCATGTCCTCCACTGTGAAGACCGGCGCAAAATACCTGTTCAATGCCTCAGCTATTTCCTCATTTCCCATTATTAAATCCTCCTTCTCATCCTCTAAAGGACCAATGTTTACCTTAGCCACTCTTTTTCGTTTTATGTATTTATAAAATCTTTTGCTATCTGTCTTTATATTCTGAGCTAGTTTAGTCTCATAATCTATCTCACTTTTCTTTATAGGCTTTTTTGTGGCTTCCTGTTGACTTTTAAATTTTTTCCCAATTTTCTATTTTCCACTGGTCTTTGCCACTTTGTATGCCTTATCTTTCAATTTGATAGCCTCCCTTATTTGCTTAGACATCCACCCCTTTTCCTACAATCCTTCCTTTTCACTGGTATATACTTTTGCTGAGCACTTTGAAAAATTGCTTTGAAAGTCCTCCACAGTTCCTGAACTGTCCCACCATAAAGTCTTTCCTTCCAGTCTACTTTAGCTAACTCCTCCCTTAGTCCTTCCTATTGTAGTCTCGTTTGTTTAAGCACAGGATCCTGGTATTGGATTTTATCTTCTCACTTTCCATCTGTATTCGAAATTCAACCATACTGTGATCGCTCCTTCCAAGAGGATCCCTAACTATGAGATCACTAATTATCCCTGTCTCATCACACAGGACAAGATCTAGGATAGCTTCCTCCCTCGTCGGTTCCATTGTATACTGTTCAAGAAGGTATCACAGATACACTCAATGACCTCCTCCTCAAGGCTGCCTTAACTGACCTGGTTCGACTAATTGATATGTAGATTAAAATCCCCCACAATAATTACCATACAATTTTTACAGGCATTAGTTATTTATTTGCATATTGCCTGTGCCAATGCGATGTTATTATTCAGTTGCCTATAGACTGCCCCCATCAGTGACTTTTACTTCTTAGAATTACAAATTTCCACCCAAATGGATTCAACCTTATTCTCCATAGAACCTATATCGTCTCTCACTACTGCCTTGATGTCATCCTTAAATATCAGAGCAACAGCACCTCCCTTACCTTCCTGTCTTTCCTTCCGAATAGCCTGATACTCCTTGATATTTATTACCATCATGCAACCATGCCTCCATAATGGTTACTAAATCATATTCATTCACAATCATTTGTGCCATTAACTCATCTACCTAGTTTCGAATGTGACGAGCATTCAGATAAAGTGCCTTTATGCTAGTTTTTATACCTTCGTTTTGAATTCTAACATTTCCGTTAACAATATCTCCTGAGTTTTCCTTCCTTTTAACTGCATAAATGTTAACCTGCTGTTCCCTTTTCTATTTACCATTACATTTCCTGTCGTTTCCCCTTCCCTTCCCCCAACTTCACTCATTTAAAGATCTAGTGAACGCCCTATTTATCCTTTTTTACTAGAATAGTAGTAGTAAAATAGTTTAGTATTATAATAATCTATTATTCTGTTAAGTTTTCCAATAGAATTAAGTTATTCCAAGTTCCTCTTTCTCTTGTTGTATTTTAACTATCGTGTTTGAATAAATTATGTGTGCTTAACGTTGAGTAGTTTGACCAATTAAATTGCATCTGGAGCATAGCACCTCACATTTACCTTTAAAATGAGAAATTGTTAAGGTCTAGGATACCTTCTTAATATATTTTGAGGGGGTCTGGTCTCGCCCATAACAGTGGAGAATTGAAAATCACTGCTTGAAAAGGTGATTGAAGCAGAAAATGCCAGCAGAATTATAGAGTCTACTTGTGACCTGGAGGACTCCAAGCCTAGTGCAGGAAAGTGGAATAGACTGGGCAACTCTTCATTGACCAACATGGACATGATGAACTGAATGGCCTCCTTCTGTGTTGTTAATTTTCTATGACTGCATGGCAATATCATGCTAAATTTCAGTGGAATCTTTAAGTTTTGTGGCCACATCACAGCACCTGCCTTCTTTCCATTGCATGTTCTTAAATAATGATCATTTGTATAAACATTTATTTATTCAACTGCAATGATTGAGGAGCTCCAAAACCAGAAACATGTTTTGCTATGCCTAGGGAGATCTCATCGAAATATCTTTTGAAATTCCTTCCCTGCTAATTTCAAGCCCTAGGAATTCCCCTGTAACCTTTCCATCATTATGGAGGTAAACCACAGGAGATGAGCTTAAGGATGATAATTTAGATGTCACACACCAGGTGACACTCTTAAAATAAAAATAAAGATAAATTAGTAATTGTCCAGGGGCCTAACTTACTGATTGTTAATTAACCTCAGCAATTTACAAGTGGCTTTAATTACTTGGATTTCTACTAGAACTGAGTAAGTGGGAGCCTGAAAGCAAGAGGCCAGGTTAGATGCTTGAGCCTCCAGAATATCCAACAAGCAATGTCACAGGGTATCTGTTAATATCTGTTAATCAGGGCCTGATGAAGGGTGTAAACCCGAAATGTCGACTTCCCTGCTCCTCTGATGCTGCCTGACCTGCTGTGTTCCTCCAGCTCCACACTGTATTGACCATGACTCCAGCATCTGCAGTTCTTGTTATCTCCTAATGGGATTAGTGTAGTTTGGTGCTTGCCAATCAGTATAGATACGGTGGGCCGAATGGCCTGTTTCTATAGTGTATGACTCTATGACTGCATAACTGTGCGAGATTGTTTGATTTACTATTTTTTTAAATCCCATACTATGAATTTCTTAAAAATTAAAGCTCTTAATCTTCATTTGCAAGCCTTAGAGTCCAGAGAGACAATGTCCAACTGGGAGCCTGTCAGTTGGTTGATCTTTTAGCAATTCTTTTCCAGGGAGTTGGGTACAGATGGATTATAGTTAAAGGTGCTGCAATATTTGTGGAACTTGAAGAATTAGTCCAGTTTGGTAGGTAAAGTCCCATGTTCTTTCCAGAGATTGGACTTTAGAGATGGAGAGAGAAGTTGGAGAGCAGGCCTTCTAGTTGCTGAGTCCTGGAGCTCCTCATTTCACAACGTTAGTGATGTA
This sequence comes from Rhincodon typus, assembly GCF_021869965.1. Classification (NCBI taxonomy): domain Eukaryota; kingdom Metazoa; phylum Chordata; class Chondrichthyes; order Orectolobiformes; family Rhincodontidae; genus Rhincodon; species Rhincodon typus. Next base: position 40,162,742 of record NC_063357.1, on the reverse strand, counting down.
AGAAATAGGAGCAAGGGCATGTCATTCACTCCCTCATGTCTGCCTGACAGTCAATAAGATCATGGCTGATCTGTTCCAGGCCTTAATTCCTCTTTCATTCCAGTTCCTCACACCTCCATATTTCAAAAAATGTAAATATTTTCAGTAATCTAGCCTCTACAACTCTCTGGGGTGGAGACTTTGTCTACTCACTCAACCTATCAACATTCCCTTGTAGAATTGTAGAATCACTGCAGTATAGAAAGAGGCCATTTGGCCCACTGAACCCCTCATGCCGTCCCCATAATTCCATATTTACCACGGCTAATCCACCTATCCCACACTTCCTTGGAAACTACGGGACAATTTTTAGCATGACCAATCCACCTGGCCTGCTCATCTTTAGACTGTGGGAGGAAACCGGAGCACCCAGCGGAAACCCACGCAGACACGGAGAGAATGTGCAAATTCCACACAGACAGTCCCCTGAAGCTGGAATCAAACCGAGGTCCCTGGCGCTGTGAGGCAGCAGTACTAACCACTGAGCTACTGTGTAGATTCCTTAACACCATCATAATGCTCTCCCACCATTGTCAGCAATTATAGATGCATTACACTTTGCCTCCTCCTCCAAGTTATTAATATTGATGATAAATAATTGAGGGCCTAGGAATGATTCTTGCAGCGCTCCACTATTCATGCTTTCCCAACCTGAAAAAGACCTATTAGCCCTAATTCTCTGTCTTTTATATGTTTTCAGTCCTCAGTCTATACTCATACATTGCTCTCACTATCACGAGCTCCTACCTTGTGCAATTTTCTGTGGCACTCTATTGAATGCCTTCTGGAAGCTCAAATACTCTGAATCTACTGATTCCCCTTCATCAACTCTACTTGCCATAGCCTCAAAGAACTCTAGCAAATTTGTCAAACCTGATTTCCCTTTCACTAAACTTCACTAACACAAAAAAAATGTTTGATTGCATTACGCTGTTCTAAATGTCTGCTACTTCTATCTTAATGAAGAACTCTAGCATTTTTCTCATGACAGATGTTAGGCGAACTGGCCTTACTTTCTCTTTCTGTCTCTTTCCCCTCTTCCTGAACAGGGACATCACATCAAATACTTTTTTCTTCTGATAGAGACTGTTACAAGATTGGTTATCCCATTAGCACTCAGCTTATCTGATACCAATGGGACCTTCATAGTATCCTCCACCTTGAAGCCTGAAGCAAAATATCATCTGCCATTTCCCTGTTCTCAGTTATTAATTCTGCAGCCACGTCCTACAAAGCAACTACAATTACTTTAAATACTTTCTTTTTACACACTTTTATCATCTGTACAAGTTCTTGCTGTTTGCTTTTATATTTCTTTCCAACTTACTTTCATCATCAGTTTTCTCTGTCTTTATTAGTTTTTTAGTCTTTTGCTGCTGAATCCTAAAATAAAATCTCAATCCTCTGGCCTACTACCCTTTCTTGCCACTTTGTATGCCTTAGTTTTTGATTGAATATTCTCTTTGACCAGTCATGCTGTAACTATGTCTCTGTTATAAATTATAATTCTTCATTTATATTTGTGACATCAACTCTTTTTGTTATTTATTCATTTTGTGGCATGTGGGCATTGTTGGCTGGCCAGCATTTCTTGCCCATCCTAGTTGCCCAGGAGAAGGTGGGGGTGAGCTGCCTTCATAAACTGCTACAGTCCACCTGCTGTGAGTTGACCCACAATGCCATTAGGGGGAAATTCCAGGATTTTGACCCAGAGACAGTGAAGGAATGGAGATATATTTCCAAGTCAGGATGGTGAGTGGTTTAGAGGGGAACTTGAGGGTAGTGGTCTTCCCATAAATCTGCTGCCCTTGTCCTTCTAGATGGAAGTGGTTGTGAGTTTGGAAGGTGCTGTCTAAGGATCTTTGGTGAATTTCTGCAGTGCATCTTCAAATAGTACACACTGCTGCTACTGAGCATCCATGGTGGAGGGAGTGAATGTTTGTGGATGTAGTGCCAAGCGGGCTGCTTTGTCCTGGATGGTGTCAGGCTTCTTGAGTGTTGTTGGGGCTGCACGCATCCAATGGGGACTATTCCATCACACTCCTGACTTGTGCCTTGTAGATGGTGGTCAGGCTTTGAGGAGTCAGGAGATGAGTTACTCGCTGCAGTATTCCTAGCCTCTGATCTGCTCTTGTAGCCATTGTGTTAATGTGGTGAGTCCAGTTGAGTTTCTGATCAATGGTAACCCCCAGGATGTTGATAGTGGGGGATTCAGTGATGATAACACTATTGAATGTCAAGGGGCGGTGATTAGATTGTCTCTTATCGGTGATGGCCATAGCCTGGCGTTTGTGTGGTGCAAATGTCACTTGCCAAGATCTTGTTGCATTTGGACACGAACTGCTTCAGTATCTGAGGAGTCATGAATAGTGCTGAACACTGCAATCATCAGCGAACATCCCCACTTTGGACTTTATGATAGAGAGAAGGTCATTGTTGAAGCAGCTGGAGATGGTTGGACCTAGGACAATGCCTTGAGGAACTCCTGCAGAGATGTCTTGGAGCTCAGATGACTGACCTCCAACAACCACAACCATCTTCCTATGTGCCGGGTATGACTCCAACCAGCAGTGAATTCTCCCCCTGATACCCATTGATTCCACTTTTGCTGGGGCTCCTTGATGCCACACTTGGTCAAATGCAGCATTGATGTCAAGGGCCGTCATATTCACCTCACCTCTAGAATTCAGCTCTTTTGTCCATGTTTGAACCAAGGCTGTAATGAGGTCAGGAGCTGAGGGGCCCTGGCAGAACCCAAACTGGGCGTCACTGAGTAGATTATTGCTGAGTAGGTACTGCTTGATAACATTGTTGATGACACCTTCCATCAATTTATTGATGATCGATAGTATACTAATGGGGCAGTAATTGGCCGGGTTGGATTTATCCTACTTTGTATGTACAGGACATACTTGGGCAATTTTCCACATTGTAAGATAGATGCCAGTGTTGTAACTGTACTGGAACAGCTTGGCTAGGGGAGCAGCAAGTTCTGGAGCACAAGTTTTCAGTACAATTGCCGGAATGGTGTCAGCGCTTGTAGCCATTACAGTATCCAGTGTCTCCAACTGTTTCCTGATATCGTGTAGAGTGAATCGAATTGGCTAAAGTTTGGTATCTTCTATTTTGTTATAAAGGTTGCATGTATTCTGATGTAGAGTCTTATTCTTTGACTTGTTACTTTATTTCTTAAATAAAACAAAGAACTGCAAATGTGGGAAATCTGAAACAAAAACAAAAATTGATGGAGAAACTCAGCAGGTCTGGCAGTACTTGTTGATTTTCTGAAGAAGGGTCTAGGCCCGAAACGTCAGCTTTCCTGCTCCTCTGATGCTTCTTGGCCTGGTGTGTTCATCCAACTCTACACCTTGTTATCTCTTGTTGAAAGAAAGCTGAGTTAATGTTTTGAGTCTGCTGACTCTTCATCAGAATGCCTGAATTGTTGTATATTGCTCTATTTGGTCAGGACTTATGCCTCACTGGGCCTCTGAGCCATGAGCTTTGGGTTTAAGACTCACGCTAGGACCTGAAGACTAAGGTAGGTGTGTCCAAAATGAGGTCAAGTAGCTAGAGGAATAAACCTGCAAATCCTTTGAACAAATAGGGGGTGGCACGGTGGCTCAGTAGTTAGCACTGCTGCCTCACAGCACCAGAAACCTGGGTTCAATTCCACTGTCTCTGTGGAGTTTGTACATTCTCTCTGTGTCTGCATGGGTTTCCTCTGAGTGCTCTGGTTTCCTCCCACAGTCCAATGATGTGCAGTTTAGGTGGATTGGCCATGCTAAATTGCCCATAATGTCCAGGGATATGTAGGTTAGGTGGATTAGCCATTGGAAATGCAGGATTACAGGAGTAGGTTGGCTGGGTATGGGTCTGGGTGGCATGTTCTCTGGACTATTGGCATGGATTCGATGGGCCATATGGCCAGCTTTTACACTGTAGGCATTTTATGAAATGCCAATGGCAGGAGAAATCCCATCACAATCCAGAGCTCCAGGACAACATTCATATGAAAATGCATGTTGCCATAGCTGCACAGACTGAGCAAACTGTAACACATCAGCATCGTCATTTTTGTCCCAAGTAGGACTGTCCCATATTCCCATCTGTCCCGCCCCAACAGGACCATTGGCAGAAAGGGCCAATCCTAAAGGTGAGACTGCTTACCTGTATCTTGCATTGTGGCTGTTCTTTTCATGATAAAATCCTTTTCGGTTGGAATACAAGTTCTTTTTAAAAGTTACCTAGCTCTGCCCATATTCCATTTCGCCAGAAATTTAATTTTGAACTTTGATACTACAGTTATTGTCAGCATCAATTGCACTTCTGCACACATGCACATTCTTTCCACCCCTAAATGTCTAGCTGCATGGCTTCAGATAAGATGGAATTTGCTCTGTAAAAATTCTGGTTGAGCCCATTGAATAAGCAAACTCAGTTGGGAATTCTACCTTGGAGACGGAAGTGAAGTTGCTGGGCAACGGATCATGAGGAAGCACAAAGCTCCATTGTGTTCCTTGGCTATGAAATTATCATTAACTCGACATAAATTGTTTCTCAAGTAGTTTGCTGTATCTAATTTCTATGCAGAGATGTAGATTTCACAACAGGTGTACTTTGCAAGTGCAGCACGCAGTATACTGCTTAATAGGATAATGGTATTGGCTCCACCCATTTAATTTGTACAAACACAATGGTGTATCTTCCTTAATGGAACATAGGCATATTAGTTAAAACAGCATGAAATGAACAGTTCCCTTGGGCTAACAGCCAGAAAGGAACAGGAGCTATCAGTAAAATATTGTTTCCTTCAACTGCTACATAGAGAAAAGAAAGCAAAATGAATGTGTAACATCTGGATGTATACATTAAGGTTTTTTTTCGGCTGGAACAATATTTGTCACAAAATGGTGCAGAAAGGGCCAATCTTCCTGTCTCTCCAGAAGTGAATTGCAAATACCAATTTGAAAGAGTTCAGCCAAAAAAAAAGCACATCGCTTGATGAAAAAGTGGCAGATTCTGCTGTCTAAACATACTTCCTGCACGCTGGGGCCCTCACTCACCAATCCTCCCAAGTGAGAAAGTGATTGGCACAAAATTAGCTTCTTCGCAGCCAAAGATATAATTTCCTAATTAACCTGCAGTTTGTGGTACAATGCAGGCATCATGAGATGCTGTTATTCCCATTGTATCGAGTAAATGGAGAATACAGTAAATGGCATCCCAATGGCATTGCGTGATGATTTTATACAGGCTTTTACACATCCAGTTCAGATTTTGATTTGGGCAATGCTATCAAATGGGCATTAGCTGCCCATTGTATTTCTCTCCCATTAATTTCAATAGAAATGAAAATCAGGCAGATGTATCCAGGCAGTTTCAACCTCATGGCAGAGCACCAAGGCTTGGCTCCAACCCAGCTGAAGATTGGATCACACAAACAATTCGAGCGTGGCATGAGGTTGGGACTGGGAAGTTATCCGGGCATTGAGGTCATGAGCTGGGAGTAAGTATCAAGCCCTGATCAGATATCACCTGCTTTGCATTTTTGGTCTAGGTCAGAATTGCCTCTGCTCCCACCCCATACCCATCTTCCTGATTTTCTGTGTTGTCATGAGACAGTTCTTATGTCTCTTTGGATAATGTAATGCACACACTGTTATAAAGCAAAGGTTGACACCCACTCTGAGAACTAAAACCGAAATATAAAAAAGGAGCACCTAGCCTTATAATCTGTTAAAAAGGAGTCTGAAAAGTGGTGTAACCTGCTTCTCAGCAACTTCTGGTGGTCAAACAAAACAAGTCCCGGGCACTCACTTTACAATCAACAACTAACAATTTATTTATCTAAATTTAACAGTGAACAAATTAGCTAAACTATTGACAAACCGAATAAACCCCTTCTAACTACTAACTATTCTCGAAGAAAACAAGGTTCTAATGGTATACTGTTCCAATAAATACATGTCCCACTTATATAAAATTTTAACAAAAATTTAATCTTTCAAAATTACGGCCAGGTTCTGTTCTTTCTTCTGTTCTTTCTCCATCGATTTTTCTGTCAGGAATATTAACTAGTTGTGCCCTTGGTAGCTTTGATCCAAATGGTGCTTTCTCTAAGACTTAGAGAAGACTGTGAGAGCCAACGATTCTCTCTTGAGAGCTGGGAGTAGTTATCTCTGGCAGACGGCCGTTAGTTCTCCTGTCTTTGTCCAACTGCCCTCTCCTTTTATACCCTTGATGACATATCAACTTCTTACAATAGAATTGGTCCTATGTTGTCAAAACCATCAGATTTGAATTTAATTGGTTTTTGATGTATAAGTGCCTGATTCAAATTGATTGGTTAAATTCAAACCTTGTGGTTTTGGTAACAAACAAAATTGTTGATTGACCTGCTAACCATATGGCCTTTGGATACAAATGTTTCATTTCGGGTGCTGTCTATGTTCTTGCAAACCTTCAAGCTGCTCACAGACATGTTTTTTAAATCTCTAAGCATAGAAAAAGCACGTCATCTTTTAAAGGGACCGTGCAATACTTTCCCCCCTTAACATTCTACAAGTATCAAATTCTTACTTCCTTCCTCCCAATCCACAAGCACGCTACCCAACTTTGCTAAATGTGGTGTGATGGAAATTTCTGTTCCTCCTTCTTTTTGACTTTGGCTGGAATTCACACCTGACTTGAATCCATTTTCCAAAATGAGATTAGGGCATGGTTTTCATTCCTAAGCTGGATATGTGATGATAACTTCCAGATTGCAGTCACATGCGACCTCTGCAACACAGTGGTCAGTGGTTAGCACTGCTGCCTCATAGCACCAGGGACCTGGGTTCGATTCCACCTTCGGGCGACTGTCTGTGTGGAGTTTTCACATTCTCTCTGTGTCTGCGTGGGCTTCATCTGGTGCTCCCGTTTCCTCTCACAGTCCAAAGATATGCAGGTTAGTTAAATTGTCCAGACTGTCCAGGAACGTGCAGGCTATGTGGGTTAGCCATGGGAAATGCAGGGTTACAGGGATAGGGTAAGGGGTGGGTCTGGATGGGATGCTTGTTTTCAGGTCAGTGTTGACTTGATGGGATGAATGACCTGTTTCCACACTGTAGGGATTCTGTGATACTGCACTGAACCTAAGACCCAATCTCCAGTCATCCTGGAGGTGAGCCCAATTAGTGGTGCAAGTAACAGGAGCTGCCTTTGGCGCACAAGTATCAAAAGCAGATGGCAGTCATAACAGAGCTTTCCAGTGTCTTGCAGGATAGAGGAGGTCGGACATCAGAGGGCCAACAGTGCTGCCCAGTGAAGAGAGCAAATGGTCTACTTGTAGACAGTGCACCTAAATGCACAAGTGGCAAACATATTCTGCATTGAAAAATTTATTCAGTTGTCCCTGCATAGAGCCCAACAGACATGTGTACCAGACTGTTTGAGTTTGGTGATTTGCAAATTGAAAACCATTTTCTGGCTGTCTCAGCTAGGTGACAAGCACTTCACTTCGAGGAGCTTAATAAATTGTTAATTGGATGAGTGGGTTCTCTAATCCAATCTGTGTCCTTGGTTTTGAAAATACCAGCATCCGGGCACTAATGTGCCAGTCAGGAGAGATACTTTCAAAGCCAATCTGCTCACATTTAATGACCTCCATTGGTCATTAAAAATCCCAGGACAAATATCCCAGGAAGTCTGGATCGAGAAGCAAGTCAACAAATACAACAAACTAATAAGATAACACCTCCAAGAAGTAATATGAGAGATTGGGAACTGAAATCAGGCAATTGACAAGTTTAAAACTGTGCCCAGTTAGTTTAGAATTAAATTAATCTTTCAGGGTTTTGATTGTGACAATCTGCCATTGCACTTCAACACAGTTATTTAGCTCTTAATATTAGCAAACTGCCAGTCTGCTCTGAAAATCACACTGGTTTTTAAATTCAGACACTCTCGATTTGCTTCTCGCCTTGACCACTGTCACAACCTGTCATTCTCCACTCAGTTCAAAGACAGTCTTTCTAAAAGCCTAACCCTGCTGAGCACAGAGTTCAAATCTGCTGATGATAGGTTTCTCTTGGAGTTTTTAAGCCAAAGGGCAAAAACAGATGCTAAATGAATTCTGTGCCAATTAGACATATCTTTCTGAAAGTCTAGATTTAGCCAGAAAGAAAACTTGGAAATGATTTGTACATGTCCAAACTGGAGTTCCATTTTAAGGTGTATACAGGATGTGTTCTGACCAGTTCCAGCCATTTCCTTGTGGGAACAGAAAATATTGGTCCAAATTGCTAATTACTATAATTCGAACTCTCTGCAGACTCTAAACTAGAAATCTGCAGGTTTTTCATTCAAGCTCTGATTATGTACAATTAGCATGGAACAGGGCCTGAGAGCTGCTCATACCTCCTTCTGCTGAACAGTTTGAGTGCTCTTGCTGACAAATTGTGGTAGGTTGAAGAATGGTAGCAGGGCCTAAGGGAAAGAGTGCACTGGAGGTTCAATAGAGAACTAGAGAATCATAGATTCATAGAATTCCATGATTCTCTGGTTCTTTACTGAACGTCTAGTGCCACTTTCAAGAAACTGTGCACCCTGGTATGTCCTGTACCCACAGTAGAGGGAAAAAACTATCTTCACCTTCTCAACTTCCTGTCCCTCTCTCCTCCAGTGAGTTGCTATTCTTCTGCCTGGGCTTTATGACTTCTTTCCATTTATCATCAAAAGCAAAGAGGCTCCTCTAACAAATTACCTATGGCCAAGCACCACTTAATCTTGATATTGCCTATAAGATGTCCAATAGGTGGGTTAGCACCGCACTTAATCTTTATAGTTAAAGACATCAGAGAATATCTAGACTAGGTCTTAATCCTGTCATAGAGCCAGAAAGTACAACACAGTTTGGTCCAAAGTGTCTGCATCAATTCATCAAACGGCAATTCACTTTCCCATAACTCCGCAAATCTTTTCTTCTTCAGGTATTTATCCAATTCTCTTTTGAAGGCTGCTACAAAATCTATCTCCACCACACTTTCAGGGAATACATTTCAAATTTTAGCTATTGATTGAGTTAAAAAAAACACTTTTCCCAGATTTTACTTTTGCCTCCTTTATCACCTGCCTTAACCGTACAACCTCCTGTTATGAACACTTACGGCATTGAGAGCAGGATCTCATTATTTTCTCCATCTAAAACTTTGCTGATTTTAAGCAGCTATATTAAGCCTTCTCTCAGCCTTTCCTGGTCTAATGAGAATAACATGAGCTTTTCCAGTCTATCCATGTAATTGCAATCCGTCATCCATTGAGCTATTCTAGTATATTTCTTCCGCATTCTCTCCAAAACCTTCATGTCCTTCTGAAAATATGACATCCAGAATTAGACAATACGCTAAATAGATGCCAGCTAATGCTTTAGAGACACTTAGGTCATACACACATCAGGCAGGTGAAACTAGAGGCAGGTAGGTTTTTCAGTCTCAACCCCCATTTATGTCACCATCAGGTTTTAGTGGCACACAACAGGCAATGGGTATTTGAGTCAAAACACGGCATTTCTGAACTAATCAGCTCCATTGAGGAAATGGGAATTTCAGACACTCTGCAATTTTTATTGAGTCAGGGCAGTTTTTTTAAGACGACATAGTTCACACCAGTCCAGATTTCATTACGAATACTTGCTGAGATCCAAGCGTCAGTAATGCATCCAACTAAGCAATGGTTCTTGATACAGTCATTCAGTGGAACCTCATTATGTATGTGTGCTTAGTGAATTCCAAACACATTAACGGATTCAGTTCAGCAGGGGTTGTTAACACAGCTGTCAAACATACTGGGAGTTTGTGTATCTAGACAGTTTTATGACCACTTAATAAGATTGTGTTTCTATGTTGAAATGGTATTTGGATAACAGTGTTTACCTTGACAGTTTTATGAACATCTCAAATATTTCCAACATTATTATGGTACTAAAGAGTTCTGTACTGTACCTGGTTGATATTGGCCAAGTATATATAGAAGGTTGATGGAGTCAGGGAGGGCATTGGCATGATGGGAACAGTAGGTGGATTTACAAAAATATGAACAAGAAACAAGAGTAGGCCTCTTGGATCTTCAAATCTGCTGTTTCAAATGAATCTGATCTGATCTGACTTTAACCTCACCTCTATTCCGCAAAGCTCCTATAACATTTAATCCTCTTGGTAATCAAAAATATGGAGGGGATATTGAAAGATTGGGGTGCGGATGGCATCTAGTGAGGGCGTCATGGGAGGGCATGTTTAGATGAAGGCTAGGGTCTTCACACTCAGCTACTGAATTGGGCCTATGTCCATTGAATGGAAGCAGGGCTTCTAATCTGTCCACTTTGACATGTTTGCCTCAATTTCCCATCTCTGTCCTACATCTGGTAGCTGCAGTCCCAGCTGTATACACCCCCAACTCTGTGGGGTGAAAATACACTTCATAAACACAGTCAAAATAAGAGGCAAGATTGCAATATCAGGAAATGGCCCAACTTCCAATTCCTATCTCGTAGGGGAAAAGCGTGGCCCCCTAAGTTTCTATTTGTAAAGTGCTGAATTGCAAAAGTGCTTGCTACCAATATCACCCACAGACTTTTTAATGAGTGCTGGAAGGCATTTATGTGTCAATTGGTGCATGGGCTACTATTCACAAAAAACAAAGAACTTGGATGCTGGAATCTGAAAAGAAAACAGAAATAGTTGGAGAAATCAACAGGTCCAGCAGCAACTGTGGAGAGAAAGCATAATTAACATTTCAGGTTCAGTGACCCTTCTTCAGAACTAACTGTAGGTACGAAAAGGTCAGTATATATGCTGAAGATGGGTGTGGAGGGAGAAGAGTAAACGGTAGGTATCCCAGTGAGAGATGACAGCAATTGGGCAGACAAAAGAATGGATAATGGTGAGACGGAAAAAATAAAAGCCGTTATTGGGGTCCTTTAGTGGATGAAAATGGGTTGGCTGTAATGAAAGCAGCCATGTTTGTTGGAGTGGGGTAAGGCCATGGGAGAAGGTGCTCAGGCCCTAAAATTAGTGAACTCGATATTGAGCCCTGAAGGCTGCAGGATCCCTAAGTGAAAAACAAAATGCTGTTTTTCCCGCTTGCAGACCATTTTAAATCTATGCCCTCTGGCTCTTGCTCCTTTTATGAGTGGGAACAGTTTCTCCCTACCTACTCTATAAGAGATGACTTATGGGAGCAGGGGTGGGGAGAGGAGATCTATGAGGTTGGGGGAGTAGGCACCACAGTGGTCATTGCTGCCCTAGAGCTTACAACCCAAACATTGTAAGTTATGGTCCCCACTAAGGGTCCTACCATCTATCGTGGGAGGCCTTGCCTTAGAGTTCCGGGTATCACCAAGATTGGAAAGGTTCAAAGAGAAGGCAAAGCGAGTCATAAAATAATGGTTAGGTGGGGCAAGCTTGGGCATTCAAAGCCTGTAGAATTTAGATAGAAGATAAATGTGAGGGTATACCATAGCTTTGGGATCCATGAACAGAACAGATGAGAGGACGAATTGATTGAAGGGGTAAAATTAGTCTATAACAGACTCATAAGAACTAACTGTTGATTTTTCACCGAACCAATCCTCTTCCAATTTGAGTTCACAGTATGATTGGTCAACCCACTCTTGAACAGCCATTTTTTGTTTAAATCTTGGAAAGATTTTAAGACATTAGGGAAATAAAAGCAATGAAAATACTACAAGTGTTCACACTACTGGCGTGAATTAGTTTCACCCTTTGAGAGGATAAATTGATGAAAATTGATTAATTTTGGAAGGAGTAACAGGAATACAGAGTACTGGGCTAATGGTAAGATTCTTGGTAGTGTGGATGAGCAGAGAGATCTCGGTGTCCATGTGCATAGGTCACTGAAAGTTGCCACCCAGGTTGATAGCGTTGTTAAGAAGGCGTATGGTGTGTTAGGTTTTATTGGTAGAGGGATTGAGTTTCGGAGCCATGAGGTCATGTTGCAGCTGTACAAAACTCTGGTGTGGCCGCACTTGGAGTATTGCGTACAGTTCTGGTCACCGCATTATAGGAAGGATGTGGAAGCATTGGAAAGGGTGCAGAGGAGATTTACCAGGATGTTGCCTGGTATGGAGGGAAGGTCTTGTGAGGAAAGGCTGAGGGACTTGAGGCTGTTTTCGTGAGAGAGAAGGAGTTTAAGAGGTGATTTAATAGAGACATACAAGATGATCAGAGGATTAGATAGGGTGGACAGTGGGAGCCTTTTTCCTCGGATGGTGATGGCTAGCACGAGGGGACATAGCTTTAAATTGAAGGGTGATAGATATAGGACAGATGTCAGAGGTAGGTTCTTTACTCAGAGTAGTAAGGGCGTGGAATGCCCTGCCTGCAAAAGTAGTAGACTTGCCAACTTTAAGGGTATTGGATAAATATATGGATGATAATGGAATAGTGTAGGTTAGATGGGCTTCAGATTGGTTTCACAGGTCGGCACAACATCGAGGGCCGAAGGGCCTGTACTGCGCTGCAAGGTTCTATGTTCTATGTTCTAAAATCACCCAACCAAGGCAAACCTGGCTTGTAATTCTGGGACTTAAACATGTCACTGGTTATAAAGGAGGTGAATTCTTACAATGTTCAGTTTTGGATTGTGTCCCTCAGAGTCCCAGTCACATTTGTTTTAACACAATGAACCATTTTACGATAACTCAAATCAGCCTTTGATCCCAGGAGGGGAGGATAGAATTGCTGTTTCTTCTGTTTATTTTTCCCTCTCAGTTTGCATCTTGTAATTTATGCTATTCTAGCTTCCCTTTTATTTCAAATTCGTGATTTCCTGACTGCAGATCAGGACTCGCCTCCTTGAGGTGTCCTTCAGCTGAGAAGATGCTTGAGAGAACTGTTCACTTAATTAATGCAGTAATGTCCATGTGGATCTGCATTTGCTAAATACAAGGTGCACACTGTGTGGGATAAATGTTAGTCACAACATTCTTTCACTTGATATTAAAGCACAATAGCTTTCATAATGCAATTCATCTAGTAACTTATCAGGATTGTTCACTAATTATTAACATGATTAAAGAAAGAAACAGTAAATTTGTGAAAAGCAGAAAGTCCTTTAAATGTGCATAAGAAACACACAAAGCAACAACAATATGATTATTCAAATCCTCGCATATGTCAATTAGATTACACGAGAAAGAAAGATCCTCATTTATACAGCTCGCATCATGACCTCAGGAACTTCCAAAGTGCTTTACAATCAATGCAGTATACTTTTGAGAAGTAGTCAATGGTGTGACATAGGAAACACAACAGCTAAGTGTAATGATCAGCCTCAGGCGAGTCCTCTGCTCATTTCTCCACTGCAGTCTGGCACTTTCCTTTTCAGCCGTTCACAATAAGTTCCCGTTTTCAATTTCAATGAGCAGTGTTTTCAGCAGAAAGAACAAATGAGGTGGTTTATGTTGTTTTCCCCATGTGTGCTCAAAAGAAACACAAGTTATCTTCCTGAAGAATTCTCCGTCCATAAGTTGCGAGGATCCACGATATTCCAGCTCTCCCACCATCACCATCAAAACTTTGTTGGTCTTTCTACTGGTCATAACTCGTAACTCTGAGTATGGGACCTTTACTTGAGCACTGCTTTGGATCAGAGCAGACCTCCTCAAAATATATTAAGAAGGTAGCGTACACCTTACGTTTTCATTATGTTAAAGGAAAATGTCAAGTACTGTGTTCCAGTTGCAATTTGATTGGTCAAACTACTCGACATTAAACCACACTACAGTTAAAATACAACAAAAGAAAGAAGAACTTAGAATAACTTAACTCTATTGGAAAACAGAATAATAGATGCAGTAACTATTGCTAATTTACTGTTCCAATATAGTATCATGCCATAAACACACGCTTGGCAAAAGGCACCTTCAGACACAGATTATCTCTCATGCAGAGATAATAGGAACTGCCGATGCTGGAGAATCTGAGATAACAAACTGAAGAAGGGTCCAGACCCGAAACATCAGCTTTCCTGCTCCTCTGATGCTGCTTGGCCTGCTGTGTTCATCCAGCTCTACACCGTGTTATCTCACATGCAGTTGTCCAAACCAGGAGGAAAGAACATCAAAAGAAAATTCTGAGAGAAAACTCAGAGAGAGACAAAGTATAGCAGCCAGGAAAGATTCACTGCCTTCCATCCCTGCTGAGACCCCAGCAACAACTGCCGAAAACTAACTAAAAATCCTGGATCTGAGAGAGCTTGACCACACCCATTCAGGCTGCTTCTATTGTTCAAACTTAAAATAAAACCCAAGGCCTCACAAGTTGTTTATCTTCTCATAGACTGCTCAGTACCTGTCCCCCAATCTCTTTCTAAAACGAAATCAGGACAAAGCACACCTCTTAAAGCCACAGCATCTTCACAGGATGGGCAACTTGTGGTAATGTAGGAATGAATGTCTCTCAATGACTTAAATGATCCTGTTACCTTTCATATGCAGAAAAAAGGAATAAAGTAAATAATAAGATTGTCTATTTAATGATGCTGGTTGAAGGATTAATAGTGGAGAGGATACCAGAAGACCTACTCTGTTCTTCTAATTCAGCCAGGGGATCTCTTAAGCCTACTGAGATGGCTGACAGGGCCTCAGCTTAATGCATCATTTGAAAGATAGCACCTCTAAACCACAGAGTTCCCTCAGAACTGTACTGATATGTCAGCCTGGATGAAACACTCAAGTTTCTAGAGAAGAACTTGTGGCACAGGAGATCAGTCTACATTTGAAAGGGATTGGTTCATGTTTCTGATGGGGCCCAGTCTTGCCTGCTCTTCCAAATGAACATTTCATGTTTAGCAGTTTGTTTAATTTTTGAGGACCATTGCTAAACCCCACAGATCTGTAGAGTTCATTGGCCAGCCAGCAGTTCTGGAAAATTAGCCTCTCTTTACATTCACTTAAATAAGGGAATTTAAATTATTGACTTACAAAAGTACCAGGGGAACAGTGCCATGCAAGGTCATCCTGACTAGGCAATGTGTTGCCATTTCTTCAACAATGCTGAGTTGAAATGATGAGATAACAAGGTG
>NC_063357.1:40118618-40147222 GCF_021869965.1 Rhincodon typus | reverse complement strand
AGGCCCGGAGCGTCGGCCTTCCTGCTCCTCTGATGCTGCTTGGCCTGCTGTGTTCATCCAGCTCCACACCTTGTTATCTCAGATTCTCCAGCATCTGCAGTTGCTACTATCTCTGAGTTGAAATGGTGGTGTTTTCCCTCCTAACTGCATGATGGGAGTACACCAACATAAGAATTTTCCTTTTTTCTTTGTTTTCTTTTCTTTTAAGCCTGGAGAGTGGCAGGTGAGGGAGGAGGCAGCAACAGCGACACCAGGATGAGCCGGACAAGGCTCCATCCTAGCCCGGAGTCTCCTAGTGAATGAGGAGCAGGTGTCAGGCTGACTCTCCTGGCTTGGACTTGCAGGCTAGGCCGAGGCTCCAGGTCCGCAGCTAGGCCCAGGCACCTGAGGAATGAGAAAGGCAGTCTCAGGCTGACATGGCAGTCTCCCAGTGTGGTGGTCTTCTTTGTCCTCGGCATCCAGGTATTCCAGCTGCCTGGCAGGCAGTCTTGTCCAGGGGTGATGGTCACGGCCTGGCATGGTGGTCTTCTTTAGCAAAGGATTCCGGCCCAGTATTCCAGCAGCCCGCGTGGTGGTCTAATCCCGGCTGTGTCTCCAGGCTCTTCCGTCATTCCTTACTCGGCTTTTCCTGAGCCCAGGAGCCATTAACTGAGCTGTGATGAACTTTGTCTTGATTTTAAGTTTTTTAATTATGTATGACTATTGTCATTGATGTAGGTGCTGTGGTGGGGCGACTTATAAAACTTTTCACTGTATTTTTTGTGTAAAAGTACACGTGACAATAAGTTTCTATTCTGTTCTATTTTAGGCACCGTGTAGGCCATTCAGCCCTTCGAGACTGCATTGCCATTCAATTAAAATCATGGCTGATCTTTTGACTGAACTCCATTTTACTGCACTTCCTCCATATCCTTTAGTCATAGTACACAAACAATTATCAATATCAATCTTGTGATACTTCAGATACAGAACTATACTTCAGCATGTGGACTACAGCAATTCAAAAAGGCTGACTCCAACCTTCTCATTGGCAACTCGGGTTGGGTAATAAATGCTGGTCTTGTCTGAGAATAATCTCTTTTAAAAAAAGCTTCTCAATGGCAGCATCATCAGTTATACAGGATGTCAGGAGCACCAAGTAACATATTAAACTCTCAACATGTCTTGTAATAGGGAGGAGAAAAATCAATTTCCAAGCAAATTATAGAAGCAGCTCTCCAAGCTGATCCAATGTGTGATTTTGTTTTACACAAAATGAAATACTGGCTGAGTGCATGCACGCAGATACCAGAAGGGTGTGAGGGAGAACTCGTGACACATAGAAATAAAATTGATTGATGTGGGGCTGATCTTCCAACAGATCCCCTGTGTTGGCACATATGGCAGAACAAAAGAGCAAATGAACATAGAGACAATGTGCAGAGAAAGGTCATTCAGTCCTTGATCCTATTCAACCATAGAATCCCTACAGTGTAGATGCAGGGCATTTGGTCCATAAAGTCCACACTGACCCTCTGAAGAGTATTCTACCAAGACCTACCTGTAACCCTGCACTTCCTATGGCTAACCCACCTGGTCTGCACGTCCTTAGACATTATGGAGCAATTTAGCATGGCCAATCCACCTAACCTGCACACCTCTGGACGGTGGGAGGAAACCACAGCACCCAGGAGGAAATCCATGCAGATGCGGGGAGAATGTGCAAACTCCATACAATCACCTAAGGCTGAAATCAAACCCAGATCCCTGGTGCTGTAAGACGACAGTGTTAACCACTAAACTGCCTTGCCACCCTAATGAGCCATGTAATGAGATTGTGGTTGATTTGAAGGTAACTTCAAATATAGATTCCTGCCTACCTCAGATAACCTCTCCCCTAAACCCACCTCTTTGCCTACAAAGAATCTTGCCCACCTCTGCCTTAAAAATATTCTAGGACTCTGATTCCATCACTTTTCTTTTTAGGGAGAGAGGTTCAATGTCTTCATGACACTCTGCAAGGAAAAAATAATCACCTCATCCCTGATTCACTTGAGCATCCTCAATTAGTGAATGAAGATCCCTGGTTTTAGTAGGATAGGTTTGTGAAACTGAAGACCACAAACCCGGTTCCAGATCTCAGGGTGAGTGTTACTCTCATGGTGGGGGAGGACTGCCTAGGCCTTGAAGGGTAGATGTAACTGTAGAGGTACAATCCCCAATAGACAGACCCAGAAACAACAAGTCTTCTCGGCTTTGAAAGAGCTTTGATGAAGTTCAGAGAAACTTGCAGCTGTAGTGCAGAATAGAGAACACAAGGCTTCATTAGAACAGGGCTAGTTGTATAAATATTGCAATGAGAGCTCAGAGTGAGCAAGGCTGAAAGGGAGAGCGTGGTGATTGTGTTATCTTGCCAACTGTGAATAAATCAATACACAGTGCAATATTCTACAGGCATCATGAACCATGATGAATCAATATTCACAGTAGTGGCACGGTAGCTACCATGGTGACATTTCCTCAGTCACCACTTTCTGGAATCATAGAATCCCTATAGTGTGGAAAGGGGCCATTCAGCCCATCAGATTTGCACCAACACTTCAATAAGTATTCCGCCCAGAACTAGCCCCCAACTCATATCCCCGCGTTTACCATGGCTAATCCACCTAGCCTACATATCCCTGGATATTTTAGCACAGCCAATCCACCAAACCTGCACATCCTTTCCTGTAGGGACTCTGTCCCATTATCCCAGTTCCTCCACCTCCATCGTATCAGTTCTGATGTTTGGAACTTGCCAAAATGGCAGGGGTGGCGCAGTGGCTAACAGTTAGTGGTTAGCACTGCTGCCTCACCATACCTGGGTGCCGGGTCCAATTTCACCCTTCTGTGACTGTCTGTATGGAGTTTGCACATTCTCCCCATGTCTGTATGGGTTTCCTCCAGGTGCTCTGGTTTTCTCCCACAGTCCAAAGATGTGCAGCTTAGGTGGATTGGCCGTGCTACATTGCTATAGTGTCCAGGGATGTGCGGGCTACACGGGTGAGTCATGGAAAATGCAGGGTTACAGGGATAGGATAGGGTAGGAAGGTGGGTCTGGGTGGGATGCGCCTCAAAAGGTTGTTGAGGCCTCAATGGGCCAAATGGCCTACTTCTACACTGTAGGGATTCTATGAAAATAATACCTTTGATACTCTTTCTTTCTCCTCAACTGGAGATGCCCCTGTACCTCCACCCCCACAGCCGCATTTAGTTGACAGGATCCTCAACCGTGTCCATCCCATTTCACACATCACTGTTCTAACCCCTTCCCTGTCTTCGAGAGCCACAATAGGGTTCCTGTTGTCCTCACCTTATCAGCCTCCATACACAATGAATATTCCATTGCGTAGAGGGTCCCCTCTTATCTCCCTCTCTTTCAATAGTCTGAAGACATCATTCCTTCCATGGTCAGGAAGAGCAGACTTATTTTGCAGGGTGCATTGGCAATTAACATTGAAAGGCTGCAGCAGGGAAAGGCACTCAACTAAACCTGGCTACATCTCAGGACTGCCTGCTTGCTCCCTTAGTACTAACACACTTAGAGTATCCCTGTGTATTTATCTACCTACCACTCAAATGCACTTTCACTATTTGGCTCAATGACTTCCTATGGCATCAAATTTCCACATTCACACCCATGCCTCAGTCAAGAAGTTCCCTCTGAATTCGCTATTTGATTTCTCATATTGATTCATGTTGATGGCCTCCAGATTTACTTTTTTTCACAAGTGGAAAAACTCTCTCTCTGTCTCTCTCTCTCTCTCACACACGCACACACACACTGATTACTCTACCAAATTCTACACAAAGCTCTCAAAATTTTAAAGTTCATCATTCGGTCAGTGCCCACACCCTCCTCTCATTCTCCTAACTGTTCCCTTTCCAGCCCCAAAGTCTTCAGTTTCAAAGGAAAAGAGACTCCTTTGCTAATAGGTTTAACATTTTAGGTCCAACCTCATATATCCTCATAAAAACTTTCCTGGATCCAGAATTGTGGACTGCACTCCAGATCTGACCTAATCAAGACTTGGTACAATTTTAGCATAAATTCTCTTTTTTTTCAGTTCTATTTCTCTAGAAATACCATAAAACCTGTTTTTTTTTTGTGGTCTTATTAGCCTGCATCAGAGTTTTTAGTCATTTGCATTTTCTAATCCCAGATTCCCTTGCTTGTCTGCTCAATTTGTTTTCCATTTTCTGAGTAATACGTGACTTCTTTATCTCTCTTACCAAATCATAATACCTCACGCTGATCAATGTTGAAATTAATTAGCTAAATATGTGTCTATCCTGCAAGTTTAGTAATGTCTTGTGATCTGACACAGTCCTTAATTTGATGTTGTCTGCAAATTTAAAGATTTTGTTCCAGATTTTCCAATGGCTGGATATTCATTTCTGTAGCATAGATGGGAAGTTGCACATAGGGAGCCAGCAGAACCCCCATCATAGCAGACTTTGAAGGAATTTTCCTGGTTATTGAAGATTTCCCTGAACAATTCTCCTTACGCCTAGGGCCTTCCAAAAGTCTTCATTCAAATCAGGAAATATAAAGGCCTCCACTGAAGTTAAGAAAATAGTCATTCAGGAAAGGTTAGTCCATTAATTACCAAGTCTAACTCTTAGCCACTCCTTCCAACATCCTCAATTAGACATTCCCAACTCATATCCTGCCCCAGATCCTGACCCGATAACTCCTCTCTCTTAGGAACCCGACACATTCTTAATACTGGGACCTGACACCCTCCCTGCTCTGGACCTGACCAGCGATTCCATCTCCCCACCAGGCTCGATATCTCCCACCTACTCGCCCTACCCAAAACACTCCATCACTTATCTTCCCCTTTGCAACCTTGCATCCTGCACTTAATCACTGGCCCCAACCAACCTAACACCCGACCCACTTGGCACCCTACCTATGGCATGATACAGCCTAGTGACTTGCCAACATATCATCTGCCACTCTATTTACCTGGCACCCTACCTCTACCTATCTAGCACCCTACTTACCTTGCACCCGACCCCTACTTACCTGGGACCCTACATATTTAGTAACCCACCACATCTGACACCCTAACCTACACCTACCTTAGGTACTTACTGTTTCACAACAGTTGTCAAAGTGGCTGTCTGTAATGCTGGACATTTAAATGACAGAACAAGGAAACTGACTACAGTGAGAAAGGGGTTATTGTTTGCCCTTCCCTGACTGTTCTAGGCAATGAAAGATCTGTCAGAATGGAAATATGGCTCCATATTTCTGGAGGAGCCCTGATTGGAATCTCCTGTCAGGAACGCAGAACTCTTTTGTTTCAGAAAAAAAGGAGTGGACTGGCAATTTGTATGTACAAATGCACTCCTCAGAAATCCAGCCTATGTGTTTTTGATTTCTAAGTCTAAGGTGTGAATATGAACTGTGAACAACAGTACTGTCATCAGTCCAGCATTAATCCTAAATCCCACTCTCCATTTTCTGTCACTCTGAATACTCTTAGCCCTATTCTCTGCTTTCTGTCTAACAACCAGCTAGCTGCCTGGGTTTCTGCATTTTGTGGAAAGGAGTTGCTTATGCATTCAATGTTCATCTTTAAAGTCTTCAGGGTACATGGGAATGTTGAGCACAAACAAACTTAGGGTAAATTAGATTCCCATGTATGAAATTTCTGAAAATCTCACTCTTATGTGTTGTCTAACGGTTAGGAGAATTTTCTTTTTTCTTTTAATCTTAGTTTCTTCTCAATGTGGAGATGCAGGTTTTGGACTGGGGTAGTCAAAGTCAGAAATCACATGACACCAGGTCAGGACGAAGGAACAGTGCTCTGTAACTTCAAATAAACCTGTTGGACTATAACCTGGTGTTGTGTGAGTTCTGACTCAGTTTCTTCTTGAAATAGGCGCCCCTCTAGGCTATTCAAGGGGGAAGTTAAGAGTTAACTGTCTGGAGTCACATGAAGGTCAGACCAAGTAATGGTGTGATATTCCCTTCTCTCAAGGACACTAGTGAACAAGATGGGCACTAATTTTTAATTTCAGATTTGATTGAATTCATTGGCCTGTGGGTATGGATTATTCAGCCAGTGATGTGACCCCTACACCTTCATATCTCCCAAAAAGCAACCTGTACAAGATTATTTTAAGCATATAATTTCAACCAAACTGCCGTGCTTTCCTTTAAACTGTTTATGGAGCATGGTATTTCATAAACAGATCACAATGACATTGACGTTATGAAATATGGCAACTGGAACTAATTTTGAAAAAGAAGATTTACTTTCCATTTCACCAGCTTGGAATGTCCTGAAGCCTTCATAGCTTATAAAGCACTCTTGATGTGTTACCATCACAGTGTAGAAGAAGTGGCAACAAGTTTGAATTCAACAAGTTCCATAAAAAACAATATGGAAATGGTCGGATATTCCCATTTTAGCTGTTTAAGGTTGATGGATAAAGATATTGGCTAGGATGAACCTGTTTGGAAAAAAATAGGTTAATGACAGAACTAAGATAGCAATGAGTGTAAAGTTGAGGTTGCTGTCAATTTGGAAAAGCAATCAGTATTGAAATTTAAAACGTGTAGAGGTGATTTTTGTTTTCCTCAGCAATCTATTTTCATATGAAAAACCTGAGATAAAGGGCTAGGTTAATAAAGCAGAACATTCACAAAACTGATGAGAGGAGAAAAAGTAATGTTTAAATGCTGCTAAATGTAGATTTTAAAAGTCTGTAGGTTTGGCTGGAGGGAAAACTGACTCAAATTTCCAAAACGAAAAACAAGCTATAATATTTGGTTACATTGGTGGTTCTGTAGTTAGCACTGCCGTCCAACAGCACCAGGGACTTGGGTTTGATTCCACCCTCAGGTGACTGTCCAATGGAGTTTGCATTTTCTCCCTGTGTCTGTATGGGTTTACTCTGGGTGCTCTGGTTTCCTCTCACAGTCCAAAAATGTGCAGGTTAGGTGGATTGGCCATGCTAAACTGTCCATAGTGTCCAGACATGTGCAGGCTAGGTGGATTAGCCATTGGAAATACAGGGTTACAGGGATGGGGTAGGAAGGTGGGTCTGGTTGGAATGCTCTTCAGAGGATCAGTGTGTACTTGAAGGACTGAATGGCCTGCTTCCGCACTGTAGGGATTCTATGATTCTCTCCAAATGCTCTAGGCTCCCCGCGGCTCCATCCACTGTCTGCGTTTTATCGCAGAGTGAGCAGATCTTCAGTTTAGCTCATAGATTAATTCTTCCATATCCATTACTTTATGCAACAGATATCATAGAAGAAAACTATGTGAGTAGCACCAGTAATATCCCACACCAGTGCCTTCCCCTGAGGAATTGATGTTGTTTGTCTCTTACTGTGCTTAAAGATTTGATATAGGAAGAACTTCTCCCTCTAAAATGACACAAGTGTTTGGTGCTCAGACAGATTCAATTCAATATTCAGTGCATGCATGCTCACAGTACTAAATTGGGAATAATTCAGCTACAATTTTTGTCAAAAATGGCAGACTCGCTATGAGAGATCATAAACATGGCTGGACTAGTTATTTTAATGGTGGAAAACTTATTGAGTTAGGTTCAGAATTGTTATGATGCAGAAGGAGGCTATTCAGCCAATGTGTCTTCTTATTTTAAGTTTTTTTTCTTTGAGTTAGATAGAGTTTTACATGTGCTGGCAACATCAGGAACTCCCAAATAAGGTTATACTCCCAGCCAATACTTACTGCTGACAATATACATTAAAATGTTCCACTATTTTGCTATGAACAAAAATAGGCATGAAGAAAAGAATGAGTTGCGTTATATATCATGCTGTGCTATGATTTAATCTAGAATTTGATTATGGACTGCATTTCAGAAAAATGAGGTGTCATTCTGGCTGCTACTTGTCAAAAGTTAGTGCAATAATGATAGACAGAAAAAGGCTTGCATATACATAGCACTTTTCGAAACCTACAGCCCATTAAGTACTTTTAAATACAGTCACTGTTGTAATGTAGGAAACATGGCAGCTGATTTGTGAGTAGCAAGCTCCCACCAATTACTAAATAATCTGTTTTAGTGAATGTTAGTTGAGGGAGAAATATTGCCGAGGATGCATACGTGAATTCTCTGGCTCTTCCGTAAATAGTGCCCTCGAAACTTTTCTATGCACCTCAGGACACATAGGAAAGATTTCATATCTCATCCGAAAGCACTTCCGACAGTGCAGCCCTCATTCAGCACTGCACTACCAGACATTGTGTTCAAGTCTCTGGCGTGATACTTGACCCCACTCCAATAATAATGATTAATAGTAGAGAGTTCTGTGAATGAGAAGTGCTACAGTCCTTACAATAGTTGCTCATTGTCTGTTTAATCTTGATTCTTTTCAGTAATGTTTTGGTAGCATTTTTTTCCATGTTAGCTCAAATTGGATTGAAGAATTCTTAATTAATCAACAGCAAAATCATGACCATTCCTTGCTCTATGCTGTACAGGAGAATACGGTGAAGTTTTATTCAGCTATAATTCTTCATTGAAGCTGTTATATTCTTTATTATAGCTATCAGAATATCGTTAAGTACATTTTTATGTTCTAATGCTCTGAATTTTTATTGTAGCTCTTCTAAACCACAATTTATCTCATAAGTCTGCTTGTGTTTGCCGCGGCAATTGAATCTGCCAATTTTCTATTTTCTCATTCCTGAAGTGTTTAAATTGCTCATGTTTGTCTCCTTTTCAATTGGTTGATATCTATTTTGTTACACTTCTGTTATTCAATAATCACTTCACACAAAACCCTTCACCTGTACTCAGAATGGATAAGATGAGAAAAATACTGGCCTATTGCTACACGTTAAACTTGTAACGATGTTAATTTCCTCCCAGGGCACACTCTACCAAAAAGGACATATGGTTAACATTGAAACATTCTACACATTCTGGCCCCTTCTTCCTCTCCATCTGATGTGTAATATTTTGGCAATTTAAGCAGAATTTCCTTTAAGGAGGAGCGGCAGCCATTAAAGAGCTGTTGATTCAAAGGGGTTGCTGTGTGCTTCAGCTGTGTGGGGCACTCTGTGTCAACAGGCAATGTTTAAAGCTAACCTCCCATTATAACATCAGGTCAATTCTATTCAGGTGCACACAGAACAGGAGCACTTTGCTGAAATATCTCTACCTGTTTCATACAATAAGTTATTTTTGGGCAATTATATGTCTGGAATCATATTTAGATTTTACTGAACAAGTACAATTCATTCCAAACGGACGTTGCAGTTGTGAGCCACAGGAGCCCCTCTCACTCTAATTCATCTAACACTGCCAACTTTTCCTTCTACTACTTTCTCTGTCATGGACTTATTCAGGTTAATGGCCAGTCATATCTAGCTATATAAATACTGTAAGGAGATTTTAGTGTGCAAGATCATAGTTCCTTGAAGGTGGAGTCCCAGGCAGACAGGAAAGTGAAGAAGATGTTTAGTATGCTTGCCTTTATTGATCATAGCATTGAGTAAAGGAGTTGGGAGGTCATGTTGTAGCTATACAGAACATTGGTTAGGCCACTTTTGAAATACTGCATTCAGTTCTGGTTTCCCTGCTGTAGGTAATATGTTGTTAAACTTGAAAGTGTGCCGAAAAGATTTACAAGGATGTTGCTGGGATTGGAAGGTTTGAGCTACAGTAAGTGGCTGAATGGGCTGGGGCTATTTTCCCTGGAGCGTCGGAGGCTGAGGGTGACCTTGTAGAGGTTTAAAGTTTGTGACAAGATTGTAGCTCGGGTTGTGGTTGGGGCTGTAGACATGCTCACTGAGCCAGTGGCTTTGGTTGCAAACATTTTGTCACCCTGCTAGGTAACATCGTCAGTGCGCATCCGGTGAAGCATTGGTGGTCTGTCCCACTTGTTATTTATATGCCTCAGTTTGCTGGGGTGGTTGGCATTACTTCTGGTTCTGTTTCTCAGTGGTTTGTACACAAGGTCTAATTAAATGTGTTTGTTGATAGAGTTCTGGTTGGAATGCCAGGCCTCCAGGAATTCCCTGACGTGTCTCTGTTTGGCTTGTGTGATTATGGATGTGTTGTCCCAGTCAAATTCGTGTCCCTTGTTGTCCATGTGTAGTGAGACAAGTGAGAATTGGTCATGTCTATTGGTGGCTAGCTAGTGTTTGTGTATCTGTATTGTCAGTTTTCTTCCAGTTTGGCCTATATAGTGTTTCTCACAGACCTTGCATGGTATTTTATATATTACACCGGTTTTACTGGTTTTGGGTATGGGATCCTTTATATTTGTCAGTAGCTGTTGTAGGGTGATCGTTGGTTTGTGAGTTACTCTGATACCTCAGGGTCTGAGTAGTCTTGTGGTCAGCTCTGAAATGTCCTTGATGTACAGTAGGGTGTTTAGGGAGTCTGGTCGTGTTGTGCCTTCCTGTTGTGGTCTGTCTCGGAGGTAGCGGTGGATTGTGCTTTTCAGGTATCTATTCCTTCTGAAGACTCCATATAAAAGTTCCTGTTCTGCTTTGCATAGTTCTGGGTTGCTGCAATGTATTGTGGCCTGTTTAAATAGGGTCCTGATGCAGCTCCGTTTGTGGGAGTTGGGGTGGTTGCTAATGTAATTGAGTACCTGGTCCATGTGTGTGGTCTTTCTATATATGCTAGTCTGGAGTTCCCTGTTGTTTTTGCATCCTGGACATAATGGTAGAACGTAAAAACAATAGAGAACTCCAGACTAGCATATATAGAAAGACCACACATATGGACCAGGTACTCAATTACACTAGCAACCACCCCAACACCCACAAACGGAGCTGCATCAGGACACTATTTAAACAGGCCATAACACATTGCAGCAAACCGGAACTATGCAAACACTACATAGGTCAGACCAGAAGAAAACTGATAATACGGCTACACGAACACCAACTAGACACCAAGAGACACGACCAATTCTCAATGGTCTCACTACACACGGACAATAAAGGACACAAATTCGACTGGGGCAACACCTCCATAATCACACAAGCCAAACAGAGACACACCAGGGAATTCCTGGAGGCCTGGCATTCCAATCGGAATTCTAACAACAAACACATTTAATTAGACCCTGCATACAGATCACTGAGAAACAGAACCGGAAGTAATACCAGTCACCCCAGCAAACCGAGGCGCATAAATAGCAAACGGGACAGAACACCAACACTTCACCGGAGGTGGTCTGACAGTGTTACCAAGCAGGGTGACAAAACGTTTGCAACCAAACCCACCGGCTCAGCGAACATGCCTATGACCCCTGATACAGCTTTATAAAATCATGAGGGGTATGGATAGGATGAATTGACAAGGTCTTTTTCCCAGGGTGGGGGAGTCCAAAACTAGTGGGTATAGATTTAAGGTGAGAGGGGAAGGATTTCAAAGGCGTCTAAGAGGCAACTTTTCATGCAGTGGGTGTTGTATTTATGAAATGAGCTGCCAGAGGAAGTGGTGGACTGTAAGAGAAGATCAGAGGCTAGGAATTCTATGGCAAGTAACTGACCTCCTGTCTTCTAAAAGCCTTCTACACCTAGTAGTAAGTTCTCCATTAATCACTCTCTGGGGAATGAAGTTTACCCTCAATTCCTTGTTAAATTTGTAAGTGATTATCTTATGTTTATGACTGCCGTTGCTATTGTCACCAAAACCCTATTGAGGACGACTAAATCAATGTCAAATTTTAAAAAATCTCGTGCTTTGTAACTTTGCATAGCTTCTGACACCACAATATGGGAGAGACTCCCAAAAATTGCATCACTGGATTGATTAATCCTTGAATTTGAGGAAATTGTTAATAATGTTGCATAAACAATGATGTAATCTGAAATGATGGTGAACGATATAGAGGCTCACATCTTTATTAATCGTTTGTTATGCACTCTTGATTACCTGTCACCACCATCTTCGATTGTCGTTTAGTTACACCAGGGATTGGGTTGATAGAGACTCAAGGATGCCTGACTGTCAGTAAATATTATATTTATTGAACATTGTCTCTGACTATATACATGAAGAGACTTTGCACAAGGTTTCCATGTAGAACTGTCTCCTAGTAGTTCCAGTAGCGTCATAGAATAACATCCCTACAGTGTGGAAGCAGGCCATTCAGCCCATTGAGTCACCAACCACCCTCCGAACAGCATCCGATCCAGACCCACCCCCTACCCTATTCCCATATTTCCCATGGCCAGTCCACCCAATCTGCACACCTTTGGATTGTGGGAAGAAACCAGAGCACCCGGAGGAAACCCTCGCAGACACGGGGAGAATGTGCAAACTCCACACAAACAGTCACCCAAAGGTGGAATAAAACCTGGGTCCCTGGTGCTGTGAGGCAGCAGTGCTAACCACAGAATTGCTGTAGGCTAATGTACGCTATCTTGTTTACATGTTAATATTAACCCATTTATGCAACAGATTATAGCAAAATGATTTAAGCATGTACAAATTTGTTACTTTAGGTATATAATAAAAAATTGACCTTAAAACATCTCTACCAATTTGTAGGATAGTGTATTTTATTCAGTTTCCTGCATATTTATAAAAAAATCATACAATTCAGCAACAGGCTAGTCTGTCCAATGAAAATTAGTCCAAAAGATATGGGTAATGCTCAGGTGTTAAAATTTTAAAAGTCTGAAGCCCAACCTAGTCTCGCCTCCTAAGTCTCCCACCTGTGGAGGCATCTAACTCTCTGTTAGGGGATGTGTTGACAATTTAAATATTTTAATGAAGCTGGCAGCCTCTGATTTAATTCATTTTTCAGCTTGTAGGTTTGGCAATGGGTTTCCCAGTCCTCTAGAAACTTGGCAACTGAAAAGAGGCAAGAATAGCTTCCTGGAAAAGTTAAGTAAATTTACAGCACAGCTTGTCGGCCAGGAGGATCAGGGTGACGGATCCAATTGATCTATTCCTGTAGCCTGCTCTGGAGTTATCCTCTGTCAATCAGACTGATAGTTGAGTGGGGAACCTATCATCGAGACAAATACATGCTGTTCACTTAATTTATCTTCACAGCACATAGAGATTCAGACATCTCAGTTTCCTATCCAAAAATCCTCTTTACCACTGATGTTGCCTCCCCATTTTCTCTCCACAGGATCATCTGGCCTAATGCCACTCTCTTGCTTGTTCCCCTTCCCTTTACTCTTCCTCTTCTAGCAACTATATCGTTTTCTGACTTAGTTAAACTTTGGTGCCATTGCTAAGAGAATTGCAAAAATGCTCTAAAGGTAAACTCAAGACCCACAGGCCAGTCAGTTTAACATTAGTGGTGAGAATATTTCCAGAAACAATAATTCAGGACATGATTAACCGTCACATTGGGCAAGTGCAGGTTAATTAAGGAAAATCATGAGGAATTTCTCAGGGAAACCGAAAGAACTGTGGATGCTAGAAGTCAAAAGCAAAAATAGAAAAATTGCTGGAAAATCTCAGCAGGTCTGGCAGCATTTATGGAGAGAAATAAGAGCCAACTTTTCGATTCCAGTGATGCTTCTTCAGAATAGACCCTTCTTTTCACAGGAACATTGTGTTTACCTAACTTGCTGGAGTATTTTGAAGTGGTAACAGAAAAGGTTGATGAGGGCAATCCAGTTGATGTGGTGTATGGCAGTTTCTGAAAGGCATTTGATGCAGTGCCAGGCAACAGACCTGTGAACAAAGATTAAGATCATGGAATAAAAGGGACAGTAGCAACATTGAAATGAAAAAAATGCTGAATAACAAAAGTGGATATTTATTGGGCCAGAGGTAGCTTTATAGTGGAGTAGCCCTTGGATCAGTATTGGGTCTCTTACATTTCCTGATAGCTATTGATGACCCAGACCTTGATGTACAGGGCACAGTTTCAGAATTTATGGGAGACACAAAATTGGGAAGCATTGTAAACTGTGAGTAGGGTAGTGCAGAATTTTAAAAAGAACACAGACAAGTTGGTGAGATGGGTGGAAAGTTGGCAGAATAAGGTCAATACAGAAAGTGTAAGATGGTTCATTTTGGTAGGAAGAACATGGGAAGGCAATATAAAATAAAGGGTACAACTCTAAAGCAGGTACATGACAGGGTTCTGACAGCTTGCTCTGTTTAATGGGAATGGTCTTCACTTACCTATGTACATTGCTACTATATCAAGATCTAAGTTTATTGTGGCTGTTTTAAAATAGCACATTCGGCTGGGGAGAATAATCTCAGCATTGTCTTGTATGATTTAGAACTGCAAAACATTTGGGAATGAAGATACCTTTCCCTTTCAGAATTCTCACTAGATTGTGCTCTTTTTAAATTATCTCTTCCAAATGTTTGTAGGAATTGTCATTTAAATTGTTTGATGTTCATTCAGAAACATTAACTTTCAATGTAGTGTGTTTATTGAGGGCCAAATTACCTATTTATTAGCAGCTTTGAACTGGTTCCAGGAATGAAAGGCCTGAAACGTCAGCCTTCCTGTTCCTATGATGCTGCTTGGCCTGCTGTGTTCATCCAGCTCTGCACCTTGTTGTCCAGGATCTGGGGACATCGGCGTGTGTGTGTGCATATGTCACTGAAGATGGCAGGACAGGCTGAGAAAGCAATTAATAAATCATACAGTCTCCTAAAACCAGTTCTGAAGGGTCACTGAACCCGAAACGTTAACTCTGATTTTTTTCTTCACAGATGCTGCCAGACCTGCTGAGCTTTTCCAGCAACTTCTGTTTTTGTTCCTGGTTTACAGCATCTGCAGTTCTTTCGGTTTTTATACCGTCTCCTAGATTTTTATTAATAGATTTCAAGAGCAAGGAAGTTACGTTGAGTTTCTATGGGACACTAGTTCAACATCAATTGGACTATTGCAACCAGTTCTGGCTTTAAGGAGGATGTGAAATCATTGGAGATAGTGCAGAAAAGATTCATAAGAATAATTCTGGTGATGAGAAATTCAGTTTCAGCAATAGATTGGATAAGTTAAAGACTATTTTCTTTGGAGAGAAGGTTGAAAGATTTGATAGAGTTATTCAAAATCATGAAATGTCTGAACAGAGAAGATAGTCAGAAACTGTTCTTACTTGTGAAAGGATTAAGCACAAGGGGCACAGATGTAAAGTAATTGGCAGAGAAAGCAGAAGGAAAATGAGAAAAAATGTCTCACGTAGTGAGTGGATGCACTGCCTGAGAGTGTAATGGAAGCAGATTCAATTGAAGCATTTGAAAGGGAATAAGACAATTATGTGAGAAGGAATGATGCGCAGGATCAAGGACAAATGGCAGGAGAATGGCACTAAGGAATAAAACTGGATGGACATCCTGGCATCAACTCAGGCACCAAGGTCAAACTCCTGGAAAGTCCTCCCTAACAGCCCTGTGGGTGTCCCCTACACCACATGCAGCTTACCACCTTCTTCTCTGCAATATTTAGGGATGGCACAATTAGAAAATAATGGACAATAAAACTCAGAGAGCCAGTGCAGACAAGATGGGCCTAGTGAGCTCCTTCTGTCATGTGTCAATTCTGTGATTCTACGATTCTGAATTCCTTTTGAAAATAGATCTGATATTTGGGGCCAGATCCTACATGAAATAACTCCCACTGATATCAGTCATGGGTCTCCTAAGTATCTTTCATTCCTGGAACCAGTTCAAAGCTGCTAATAAATAGGTAAGTTGGCCCTCAATAAACACACTACATTGAAAGTTAATGTCTCTGAATGAACATCAAACAATTTAAATGACAATTCCTACTAACATTTGGAAGAGATAATTTAAAAAGAGCACAATCTAGTGAGAATTCTGAAAGGGAAAGGTATCTTCATTCCCAAATGTTTTGCAGTTCTAAATCATACAAGACAATGCTGAGATTATTCTCCCCAGCCGAATGTGCTATTTTAAAACAGCCACAATAAACTTAGATCTTGATATAGTAGCAATGTATATAGGTAAGTGAAGACTATTCCCATTAAACAGAGCAAGCTGTCAGAACCCTGTCATGTACCTTTGCCTGTTAATTCATGACATCAGGGTAAATATAGAACTGAAATTTATTTTCTGTGATTTTATGAAAACAGTCAGGAATAGAATATTGCCACTTTTCATTTGATGGAATCCTAGCATTTAAGAGGAGATTTTGATTGCATAAACAAATATTTTCTGATGTTTACACAATTTCATATGAGATACGATATAATTATGATGAACAGAACTGGGCAGAGAAAAGTCAGTGGCTCATGGTCTATCCTGTCAGAGGGATATGAAAGATCCAGTGGAATAATTGTCAAGAACAGCAGGAGATTTTTCCCCAGTGTCTTGGTTGATGTTTATCCCATGATTATCTGGTCATTTTAACATTGATGTTTATGGGAGTTTAATGTGTGCAAATTAGTTTGTGGGTTTCCCTGTATTTTATTATTTGCACTTCAAAAATTGTCAATGATTTTGATATGCTTTGGAATGTACTTAGGTCTTGCGTAGGTATGCAAGTCTTTCAGATGATGACATCAGCAGGTGAATGCTTACCATGCAGTTCTTTTGTCTGCTACTTTGATACAGACACCAAGCTGTTTATTAAATAGGTTAACTGCTCTGTTAAAATTGCAGACAAAGGATTACCATGTGAGCATTTTAAAATGTTCATCCATTAATATCACCAAGAGTAATTTGTAGGCTTTGGTTTCAAATTGAATCCCTGATAGTATAAAGGGTTTAATATAAAAATCAATTTACATTCTTGCAGCTATCACAGAACTCCACAGGTTGCAACAGAAAATAGCTTCCTATGTTGCTTTGACCTTGTATTTTTGATATCAAGGATGCAATATTGTGTTTTGGATTCCATAATAGAGAATGGTTCATTTAGCTTCACAATAGAAATTTGTAACATTCTTGTTCTGTTATTTTTTCTATTTATTGTACTTATTTGGCATCTTCCCTCATACATAAATGTTCAAAATTGAGGTTTGATCCAATTAAAGTTCATGGAGATTTATCAGGTACATTAAAAAGATTTAATTAAGTTTATGAATGGGAAAATTTAATATTGGGACACATTTTATGAGTGAGTATTAAATATGCAATGTAATGATAATGGAATATGAGCATGGATGGACATTGTACTGAGATTCTAACTTTTGAGATTTGAGACAAATAAAGATTGAACATAGTGAATCCATCTGGTAATGAAAGTGTTGAAAAAAAAAGTAATGGTAACAGAGGACATGGAATAAGGACATAATTTGAGAATGCAGAGTCATCATATTCTAACTGAAGCACCACCAAAATATGGCAGTGACAGAATATCTAAAATAAAAGCACTGAAAATGCTCAGTAGGTCAGACAACGTCTTTAGAGAGTAACTGGGCAAGTGTTTCAGATCGGGAGCTAATCGGTTGTGACCGGCCCTTTTGAGAATTATGATCCTAAAACAAAAGTTGCAGGAGAAACTTGCAGGAGAAACTTCGAGAGAAAGCGAAGACAATGTTTTGGATCCAGTAACCCTTCATCAGAACTGCTTTCTTTCCACAGATGCTGCCAGAGCTGATGGGTTTCTCCAGCAGTTTCTGTCACAGATTTCCAGCAATTGTTGATTTCATTTGAGAACTCTGATATGATTGGTTTGGTGTCTTCCACGCTGCCATGAGATGAACCATAACTAATGTCCTCTAATATGAGAAATTGTGATTTAGAAGCCTGCAGATCTGCACAAGACGAGCACTGGTGGTCACCACCTCCTGGGGAAGCAGAAGTCCAAAGTGGCCAGAAATAGTCAGAGGGATGAACACTGGCACTCCAAGGCTGTAGATGGCGCTGTGGGGTCTCCTTCCCAATCACAGGCTGTCTCCACCAACGCCAGCGTCACCTCTTTCCTTCTGGACGCCGCCTTGTTGGCTGACGGGCGGCGGCTGCTCGGTTGCTGCGGCCGCCACCTCCATAGCGACGGATGCGAGGTTTCTCCGAGGCGTGGAGTTGGGCAGCACCCGGTCAACAGAGAGGCAACCGGCGGCGGGACTCTGTCGGCCCGCAGCCCCGGACTGAAGGAGAAAACGCGGCTGAAGATCCGGGCCTCAGGGTAAGTGAGATTGAAGCAGGTGGAGGAGAGTGGTACCCAGGAGGATGCAGGATGGGGAGCAAGCCCAGCAAGTGCATGAAGATGCTGTCACTCTTCTTACTCGCTAGGCCTCTGTGCTGCTAAACATCCAGCGCAGAACAAGTAATATAATCTGCGGATTACTTCTGTAATTATCCCGTCGTAACAATTAAACTCTTCTTTTTGTTTGAAAGAGTACATCGGAATAGTGTTTATCAATCCATTATTATGCAGGCGCCAGCCTTTATACAATCCAACGTTTGTCAACTTTCTTAGGAATTGCCACTTGTTTCCCCAGCCAACCTTACCCCTTCTGTCCCCATCTGCACAATCCCTGCAGTACTGGACTCAAACCTTGAAACTTGACCAAACTGTAGCAGGTTCCAGCAGAACAAAGAGAAGGCACAGTGTTGTTCTCCTTTTGTAAACATTGGCCCAACACCCACGCGCTTCTGATGTTTACAGGCAGCCCTCACCCCGAATAAGAATAATTTTTAAAAAAATGATCTTTCACTTTTCCATGTTATCAAATGAATAATTTAAAACAAAAGCTCAGTTGTTATGGTATTGGTGTTTGACAAACGCATTATAAAATTAGGACTCACTGGTGTTGTCTTAAGATCATGTCATATAACATTTAGGCATATCATTAGTTATCCAATATATATGAATTGAAATACTTATGAATTAATTCTTAATTATTTTGTGAAAATTCAGAGCTTCCTAGCTAATTATAATTGAAATTAATCTATATTTTAAACTTTGATACTTGTACTGTTTGAAATGTAAAATATGAAAATTAACTTATTTTGATTTCAATAAAGTGATTGAGGTAATCAGATCTTTAAGACTTTTCTGAAGCTTTATTTTACCTACATGTATCTTGAGATTAACAATATAAAACAGTGAGAAATTCTGCTTTTTGGATGTATATTCTCAATGTGGTAAGGATATTGCTGCACCTCAGCGCTTTTTTAAAATCATGTTTCCTAAGCTTCACTTTATAAGGGGCCTAGCTATAATAGTAATCATTATTTAATAGACAAAATCCTGAAACCAAAGTGTTTTCATCTAAACAAGCAAACTCCAAGGGTAGCTAATGGTAGAAACTATTTCTAAACTCTGCCTATGGCTTCTGATATTCTTTTCAACGTTCAAACCATGTTGTTTCCCCAAGGACCTATTGCTAATTTTAAACTTACAGTTTTGCTGATGTTGGGTTGCCAACTTTTTAGTTTAAACGTGCTGTTGCACCAATGTTCAAAGCTGAATGTTACGTCACTTAGTGGAGAAATCTCGCATTTAGACTGAATGTCACCCTTAAAAATCAGCAGGTTATAGACACTTCTATGGACAGCTGTTTATAAGAGTCAAAGCCTGTATTTTGTGAGCACTTTAAACTGTACTATAACAAAAGAAAATAACAATTCTTTGAAAAACTTGCAGTGGGTCTCAGAAGAGTGAGACTTGGTGATTAATTAAACTTTAGTTAGCACACTTCCTTTCATTGCTAGGTTTATATTTGAATGAAGTCCAGTGGAGTAGGGTCAAGATCATCTTCTGTATCCAGCCATAGATACCCTGTGTGAATTGATTTTAGCAATTCCAATCTGGTTCTGTTCGCTATAGGTCAACAGCATAAAATCACCTGTGAGTCATCGAAGTCTTGCACATAATTGATGTCTTTCTGCCCCTTCATTTCAATAGGATGATTATGTGAAATAAAAATATAGCACCCTCTTTTAGAACTGGTTAACCTATTTGGAGCTTGCATGACATGCTCCACTTAGTCTTCATTGAACAAACTTGAAAAAGACACAGTTCTTGCGTGTTCAAATTGATCAAACGCTATTTTCATGCACTTTTCAGGGCTGTGTAAACAAGTAAGACATCAGACTATCATGCTACCAGTGCAGAACCTTGTGTCGGAAAATGAAATTACATTGTGCCTTTTATTTAATGCTTGATAAACAGGTAAAATACATACCAATTCTATCCCAGTGTATCCAAATAACTTTTGCTACATTTGGTCTATGCTAAGTGACAGGATATCAGATGAGTCCACTACTTGAGTTGAGTTTGACTTTGGTACAATGGATAATTCTCTTCTTCAATGAAGGATAAGGAATATTGATTGGATTGACTGAAGGGAAGGTGTGGATGCTGAGACAGTTAGAGCTATTAAGATTTGCATTGTCAGATTTTCATTTGATAGAGGTACTGAGATATGAAATAAACTCAATTCAATGGCAATGAGGTATTGATTAGCCATAATCTAAACGAATTGTGGAACTGGCTTGAGGGGCTGAATGACCTAATCTTTTCTTCATGCTTGAAGAATTTTAACAATTCTGGGATTGCTTGATGTTGGCTGACATGAGAATAAATGGAACACTTTCCGTTTTCCCTGCAATGACATTCATCACCAAGCTCAAAATTGACTAATATATTTATATAGATATGAGTTACATGAAACTAATTTGTGAATATATGTTGCTTGGATAACTTCTAATATGGGGAGCATGATTAAAACTTCTGATTTGAAATTTACATATAAATAGGATCATTTTGTAGTGATACAGTATTAAATTAAGATAAGAGATAACATGTTGCATAATGATGGAATGAAGAATTAATTTTGTCCATTACTTTTGAGACAACTGTAGTTCTAATCTGACAGATTGAGGTCGCATTTTCTACAATGTGCAAGATATTCACGTCTAAGCTTTTCTGGTTATAGGTAGAACAAAGACTTCCATTTGAATTCAGTTTTGGACCTGTGCAGGGCTTTGTGAATTGAAATCTGGATGTATTGAATATTTTTATCAAGTGTTTGGTCTTTAACCTGTGTGATGGATTCCAATTTTGTTTAAACAGTCTTTATTGAGTCATTATTTGAAGCAACACATAACGTTCAGGCTCCATTTTCAAGACATATTCCAAGCTGATAGCTGTCAGGTTCCATTCTTCCTATATTCCAATTGGGGAAGGCGATAGCCTTTGGTATTATTGCTGGACTGTTAATCCAGAGACCCAGATAATGTTCTGGGCACCCAGGTTCAAATCCCACCATGATGGTTGGAATTTGAATTCAGTAAATGTCTAGAATTAAGAATCTAATGATGACCGTGAATCCATTGCCAATTGTTAGAAAAAAACCCATCTGGTTCACTAATGTCCTTTAGGGAAGGAAACTGCCATCCTTATCTGGTCTGGCCTACATGTGACTCCAGACCCGCAGCAATGTGGTTGACTCTGAACTGCCGTCTGGGCAATTAGGGATGGGCAATAAATGATGCCCACACCCTGTGAATGAATAAAGAAAATTGGTTGCAGTAATGTTAAAAATGGAATGCTTTAACAGCAACATGCATATATATATAGCATGTATGTTAAAATGGTAGAATGGTTTAATATGGTAAAATGCCTGAAAGTAACTCATAGGTATGTTATTAAGCAAAATTTATTATCAAGCCGTCCAAGGAGATGTTCGAGTGGATAACCAAAAACTTGGTTGAAGAGCTAAGTTTTAAGGTGTAACTTAAAAGACAGAAAAAGAGAGGGGTTTTGGAAGGGATTTCCAGTGCTCAGAGCCTTAGCTGCTGCAGACTGGTTGCTAATGATGCAGAAATTAAATTTGCTGATATGCAAGAGGCCAGAATTGGAGGAGTTCAGATATTGTGAGGGCCGGAGGACATTAAAGGGATAGAAAGAGGCAGGGCCATAGATGCATTGGCAAATAAGGATGCAATTTTAAAATTGAGGCATTGTTCAACTGGGAAGTCCTGCAGACCAAGCCCCATTCAGCAAAGGCAGCCATGATGGCTTAGAGGGGTTTGGTCTAAGGTAAGATATAGGTTTGTAGCCTTCTGAATGATATGTTTATGGGAATGGGAGCTTAGCTAGGAGTGGAATAGTCAAGTCTTGAGTTTCAACTTGGTAGAATGTGTACACAATGGCCCAAACATTTGAATAGGCACTGAATCATTGGAGTGACCTAGACTGGAGTTGCATGTCATAGAATCCCTACAGTGTGCAAGCAGGCCATTCAGCCCATTGAGTCCACACTGGCCCTCCAAACAGCATCCCACCCAGACCCACCTCCTTCCCCTATCCCTGTAACCTTGCATTTCCCATGGTTAATCCACCTAGCCTGCACATGAGCAGTTTAACATGGCCAATCCACCTAACCTGCACATCTTTGGACTCTGGGAGAAACCCGAACACCCAGAGGAAACCCATGCAGACATGTGGAGAATGTGCAAACTCCACACATATAATCACCTGAGGGTGGAATTGAATCCGGGTCCCTGGCACTATCAGGTAGCAGCGTAACCTTTGGTTCACATGGACACAGATTCTTCTTGGGGCCTGACACATCCATTAGCTGGTTTGACACACATTTCCCACTTGCCACTATGAAAAACAAAAAGCTTTTCCCTGCTGCCAGACTTAACATCTATCCCCAACCTACCAACATCGCACATATGATACCTACTTCTCCTGCTATCAGATCCAATGCCACCGCCCCGACACTGACCTATCTTCGGTATTTGATGACTGCGTCCAGAACCAAATAAACAAGGGTTAGTGAATATGATCTTGTAGAGATTATAAAGATGTTACTATAAGGAGATCAAAGCTAGGAACTAAATACGCGGGGGTATGTGACTTTTCGATAGGACAAGCAAAAGGAAAGAGTAACAGGCTACCTTAATATGAGATGGAATAAGATTATTGCCAGCAATGACCTTGGATTAGAAGATGTACAATCCATATGGGCAGTATAAGTAACAAGGGGAAGGAGACTGTTAAGTAAAACATAGACCCCTTAACAGTAGCTCTACCGAATCACAGAGAATAAATCAGGAGAGAGTGAGGGTATGTCAAATAGACAGTACATTAACCGCGCAGGAATTTAAATGTCATATAGATTAGGGAAATCAAACTGCAGAGTTAGCCATGAGAGAGAATCATAATTTCCTGTGTGTGTCTATGTTTGGCTTGGGCTACTATGGTTACCTTGTCCCAGTTGAACTTATGGCCTTCATTGTCTGAGTGTACAGATATTAAGGAGAGTTTGTTGTGCCATTTTGCTGCTAGTTGATGTTCATGTGTTCTCATGTCTAGTTTCCTTCCTGTCTGTCTGATGTAATGTTTGTGGCAGTCGTTACATGGTATTTTGGTTCTGCATGTTGTGGGAATGGGGCCCTGGAGCTGTGTTTGAAGACCCCTTGTACAGAGGATGAACTCTAGTTATGTGATTTCTTTTTATTCTTTTGTAACTCAAAATGGCTCTGGATTGTGGTGACAAAACATTTTTCACTGTTTCCTTCTAGATATATGTGACAATAAATAACCCGTAATAATTAGATCATAGTAACTCAATATCTAACTTGGCCAACATGTTTGGTTAAGATAGGAAGTTGAATATTAACGAAGGGAGTTGTGGCTTTAATAAGTCATTTAAAAAAATGAAATCCTCCTTAGCTGGCGACTTGCCACTCTCGTCAGAATCTTGCCTTGCTGCATGGCATGTGCAAAAAAGTTGCAGCAAATTGCACCCAATGTTGGGATTGGCCTCACTGATGTTCTTGCATGGTTATCCACAAATCTTGCCATAGCTCACATCGTCCAGGCCCTTATAAGATTTTGCTGTATGAATTATTCCTTGTGATTATTTTTGCCAATTTGATTTTCTCCATTTGCATGAAAATTCAAGTCACCTATGATTAATGTACTGCCATTTTTACATACCCTCATTATATCCTGATTTATTCTCTGGCCTACAGAACAGCTAACATTAGGGGGCCTATAGACTGCATCCACCAATTTCATCTTCCCATTGTCATTTCTTACCTCCACCCATTTGGATTCTACATTAACTGATCCAAGCTAATCTCTTGCTATTATATTTATTTCTCCTTGTACTAACAAAATTACTCCACCATGCTTTTGAAAAGTCACTTACCCCTGAATATTTTGTTCCCAGCGTTGATCTCCTTGTAACAGTGTCTCTCTAACGAATATAAGATCAAACCCATTCACCTTCACATATACTTATTATTTTGACCTAAATACTGCAAGCATTTAAGTAAAGAGCCGCTAATATTGCCCTTTTAAAGTTTTTCCTCCTTTGACCCTACATGATGCTGGTGTTTTATGCTTGTACACTGTGTCCCTGCCTGTAGTTGCCTTGCAATGCTTCCATGTCTTTTTGCTTTGTAAGCCAACACAACCCCCTCCTGAACCTTTCTTCCCCCCGACTAACTAGTTTAGAGATCTCTCTGGAGCCTGATTTATTTGATTCTTCAGAAAACTGGTCCTAGCACAATTCAAGCAAAGCCCGTCTTGCTGGAATATCTTAATTCTACCTCAGCACTGGTTCCAGAGCCCCAAGAACTGAATGCCATCCCTCCCACATCAAGTTTTAAACCACGCATTTAATTCATGGACTTTATTTACCTGATTCTAGTTTGCCCACTGCTCAGGTAGTGATCCCAAGATTTTTATTTTGGAGCTTCTGCGTTTTAGTTTAGCTCCTAATTGTTCAAATGTTTTGAGCAGAACCTCTTTTCTAGTCCTACCAATGTCATTAGAATTGATATGACCATTAATAACTGGGTCCCTCCTCTTCCATTTCAAATTCCTGTCCAGCCTTAAGGAGATATCCTTTCCATGGCGCAAGACAGTCTTTGAGACTTGTTCTGTTTTTTGTAGAGAGCAGTATCTATCCCCATCATTCACATTCACCTGTCCTTGAACAGATCTGTTCACTGTGCATCACCTTGGTGTCCAGCAACTCTTACATGTTGAAGCTTCAGAAAATCCCCCCACCTGTCATCTCTATTGTACTTTATTTAAGTTATTAATTAAATCCTTGCTCTTTAAATTTGAAGAATCCCCGCTCTTAACTCTTTATTGTATTATTTACCGTTTCTTAACATGCTACGTTCAATCTTATGTCTAACAGTTTATTTTTAAAAGAAAAAAAGAGTAAAGACTTTTCTTTTATGTTAAAGATTAGAAATACTCACCAATCGTACTCAGCAATCAGCTGCTTTGTTTAAACAAAAGGAATGAAACATCCTTCTCCTTAGTCTGCTAATCTCCTTGAGAAGCTCAACTCTGGCACTGTCTTGTAAGTTGCACTCAAGTGCTGCATCTTACTAAGTTGGTTACTTGTGTGTACTCTCACTACACAGGGTGTTTGAGTCAATTGAGGAGGAAACAATTTCTGTTGGTTCTTAATTTGGTTACTCTATCACCACAAATCTCAAAAATAAACCTGCTCAAAGCTCACAACTACAGAATTGTTTATCTCAGATTTCACTTTAATGCTGTCTAAAAATTAAAATCCAAATCAGAGTTGTACGAGTTAAAGATTTAGACACATTCTTACCCAGTAAATGCATGTACTTTGTCCAATGTACATATTCAAATAGAATGTATACCTGATTCCATGCATGTGCAGTGAAAGTATCTCTGTTTTACCACCACCTCACTCAGGATTTTCTTTACCTCTGATATGCTGCACTGCTTGCCAACATATTGTATTGAATAAGTGCAAGTTTACTCTGATGAACATCAGAAAGCTTGAAGCAATTTTTTTCTGTACTTGCTTAAATCCTGTTCCCTAGCCACTAACTCCACCCCTCTCCCTCATAATATCTGATGAGAAGCAGACTGTTTTAAATCTTGGCAATCTACTTGATCCGAGAGGAGCTTCCTCATCACCAAGGCCTTCTTTTGTCAATCTTGGTAATATTGTATGTCTCTGTCTGACCTATCGGCTTGTAATTGGAATACAAAAGGTTAATGCCAGGAGCTAGTTAAAGTTAAATCCAGCTGCATGGTCTGGATCATGGGTGTGATCTGGTAAGTTTAAGGTTGATGGGTGGTATGCCATTAATGATATTAGTTATATGCAATAATGAACTTTTATGAGGATAGGATATCAGAAAGAATGGTCAACATTTCAGACGCTGACAATCAAATTTCTCAGGAACAAAAACAGAAGTTGCTGGAAAAGCTCAGCAGGTCTGGCAGCATCTATGAAGAAAAAGTCAGAGTTAATGTTTTGGGTCCGGTGACCCTTCCTCAGAACTGATGGTCGCTGGGAAAACGGTAGCTGAGACCATTTGTGTGACAGCTAATCTGGTATTTGGCAGGTAGAAAATCATTGTGCTGCTTATCCCTTTTAAAGCTTCCATGAAAATTTTGCAACTGTCTACAATTTTGGCAAACAGCAAATAGTTAGGCAGATATTTGCACAATCGCACTGCAGAGGTTCAACTGGCTGCTTACCACTGTCTGCTTGAGGGCAGTTTGGGATGGGCAACAGATGCATTACCAGCAAACCCCACACTCAGTGAAGGGAATAAAATTAATTTGGACCCACCTGTCCGCTTTTCAACATTTGCAGATTGATACCATCAATGAATTGAATATGTTGTTGTCTTCACGGTTTACTCCATGAACCAGTATGACTCATCTGTTTTGCACAGATTCTACTATTTCTTGTGATAAATCAAAGGCAGGGTCAAGATTTTACTTCTGGTGGGGTATGTGAAGCCTGCAATCTCAGCAGGTGTTGTTTATGTGGATTTGGTGTCTAACTGCTGAGACCTTCGATTGATGCAAGGTTGGCTGAAGGCAGAAAGCAAAGTCAGTGTGGCAGTGCTTTATTTACACACCGTTCCCCAATTTCACTACTGTTCACAGCAGTAGTACCATAGGGTGTGCTATTAGTTAATGTCCTTGTGAATAGTGCTATCTGGTTGCTGAGCAATAATGCTGAAAAATCTCCCTGAGCACCAGTGGTTAGAATTATGGGGATAGTTTGATCCTTCACCAAATAACAGCAAAGTTTTATATATTTTTAAAGATACTTCCTCCAAATTCCTGACAATGTACACCACAATACATATTCTCTTTCTCCTCACTTCAGTCCTCATGTATGTACGTGCATATTTTTTCCTCAAAACCAATATATCATAGCCAGAAGGCATGAAGAGAGATTTGTTTCTTTAAGATCAAACAAGAGAATGTAGTCTTTTGTAAATGGACATTTGTTGGATGTAAGATGGCTGTTAGCAACCAAAAATGTGCTTCATAGGGGAGACGATGGCCTAGTGGTATTATCGCTGGTGTCTTAAACCGGAGACCCGGATAACATTCTGGGGACGCAGTTTTGAATCCCACCACGGCAGATGGTGGAATTTGAATTCAATAAATATCTGGAA
Organism: Rhincodon typus; assembly: GCF_021869965.1. Classification (NCBI taxonomy): domain Eukaryota; kingdom Metazoa; phylum Chordata; class Chondrichthyes; order Orectolobiformes; family Rhincodontidae; genus Rhincodon; species Rhincodon typus. The sequence goes on along the minus strand of NC_063357.1, from coordinate 40,119,898 downwards.
TTAAGCGTCCAATGATGACCATGAATCTGTTGTCGATTGTCGGAAAAACTCACCTGGTTCACTAATGTCCTTTGGGGAACGAAACTGTCATCCTTACCTGGTCTAGCCTACATGTGACTCCAGACCCACAGCAATGTGATGGACTCTTAACTGCCCTCTGGGCAATTAGGGATAGGCAATAAATGCTGCCTACCCAGTGACGCCCTCTTCCTGTGAATGAATAAAGAAAAAATAAATAAATAAATTTAGTGGAACAAAAGGAAAGTAAATGCTGTGACAAGGACAGACTTTATTCCCAATCCAGGGAGCATATAGCCAAAGTAGGCCTCTTGGCCTACCTCAGCATACCAGGTTCTTAGGCTGCTGGGAAGTCCTCTTGAACCTGAGTGAGAGAAATCTCCACTTATGCCCTTATTTATAGTCATTTATAGTGTCGGGGCTTTTATCGACCAACATTTCAGAGGCTGACAATCGAATTAATTGCTGGACAGCAATTTCTCAGTTTACTACCCAATCAAATAAAGAAGAGGAAAATCACAGATGCTGTGGACAGAGGAGTATCGACACGTTTTTTTTAAACAAAACTGAATGCCATCATGTTTCTAGTCTGTATTAGCTGCTTTAGACTTTAGTAGATGTTTTTTAAGGGTGGAAAAGAAGTTGCTGTACTCCAGGAAGTTGGTTCTGGAATCTGGCGTCTCATTAATTAATAAACAAAATTGAACAAGCACCAGAAAACACCAGAGAGGTAGAAGACTACCCAGGATTGCTTTCTCAAAGCTACATGTTTGAGAAAGCAATCCTGGGTAGTCTTCTACCTCTCCAGTATTTTGAAATCTATGTTGCAATGGTTACCTAGAGATCATGCTTTATATAGGTCACAACCTTTTGTACAGAATACATAGAATATGAATTATGATGAAGCTGGTTCCTGCAGGCCTTTAGTCTACCAAAGAAACCAATCATATTGGCTGACATCCTGACCAATGTGCAAGTCTTTAGAATGCAGCAGAGAACTGGCATGACAACTGCTGGTTGTGGGTTTGATTTTCAAGAGTGAAAGAAATTTGTTTTTCTTTTTATTAAACATTGAACTTTAAACAAAAATTAAATCAAATTCATTTTCTGTCCTTGGCGTCAAGGAGAATTTCATGCTCAGAAGGCATTGAAAAGAGAGATCCTAATGACCATATTCTTTCAGAGATAGTAGGAACTGCAGATGCTGGAGAATCCGAGACAACAAGGTGCAGGGCTGGGTAACACAGCAGGCCAAGCAGCAT
>NC_063357.1:40061464-40108618 GCF_021869965.1 Rhincodon typus | reverse complement strand
TGAAGAAGGGTCTAGGCCCGAAACGTCAGCCTTCCTGCTCCTCTGATACTGCTTGGCCTGCTGCGTTCATCCAGCTCTACACCTTGTTATCACTATTCTTTCAGTTGCCACCCAGATTTAATACCTAATCAGAAGACTTCTGCAATGATTTAAAAAATAGATATATTGATAGAATTAGATAAAGTATGGTAGGGAGAAGATTTGAAACAAAAACACCAGCTGGACCGAATGACTGTTTTCTGTGTTAAATTCTGTGGAATTCCATGCAAGTGTATATAGTACATAATATCTGCTGCATGGGTGGCACAGTGGCTCAGTGCTTAGCGCTGCTGCCTGACTTTGCCAGGGACCCAGGTTCGATTCCAGCCTATTGTGACTGTGTGTGGAGTTTGCATGTTCTCCCCGTGTCTGCATAGGTTTCAGCTGGGTGCCCTGGTTTCCTCTGACACTCCAAAGGTGTGCAGGTTAGGTGGATTGGCCATGCTAAATTGTCCATAGTGTCCAGGGATATGCAGGCTAGGTCGATCAGCCATCGTAAATGCAGGGTTACAGGGATAGGGACGGGATGCTGTTTGGAGGGTCGATGAGCCAAATGGCCTCTTTTCACACTGTTGGGATTTTATTCTATGAATATCCCTATCAAAAAGTGTTGACTTTGATTACTGCATTTGATGCTACTCTAAATTAAGGTGCATCAATTGAAATTAAATGGTGTAATTTGGAATGAGTCTGATCACAGCTTGTTAAATTTGTGTGTGCAGGCATATAAGCATAAAATCCAGCATTTTGCAGGTTATAAAATGGACATACATAAACAAATCTTACCTAATAAGACCATTAGACATAGGAGCAGAAACAGACTTTTCTGCTCCTATCTGCTCTACCGTTAAATGAGATCATAGCTGATATGGTAATCCAAAACTCTACTTTCATGCCTTTTGCCCATAATGCTTGAATCACTTATGGATTAAAAATCTATCACAGCCCCGAATATACTTAATAACCCTGATGTCACAGTAATGAATTTCATAGATTCACTACCTTTTGAGAGAAGAAATTCCACACTGCCTTAAATGGGTGAGCCCTCACTTTGAGATTACACCCTGTGGCCCTAGACACTCCCACAAGGTGTAGCAATCTCTCTGCATTCACCCTGTCAAGCTCCCTAAGAATCTTATATGTTTCAGTAAGGTTGTCTCACATTCCTCTAAACTCCAATGAATACAAGCCCAGCTTCAATCTCTCCTAATAAGACAACCCCACCATATCTGGGATCAACATAGTGAACCTTCTCTGGACTGCCTCCAATGTTAGTATATCAATCTTTAGAGAAGGGGACTAGAACTGTTCACAGTATTCTAAGTGTGCCTTGTAGAGTTTTAGCAAGACTTCCATATTTTTATATTCAATTTGCCTTTTCTACTGGCCACTGAACATCGACGGTAGCTTTTTGTAATTCATGCCCAAGGTCCATCAAATCCCTCAGCTTTCTGTAGTCTTTCTCTATTTAAATAATATTCACCTCCTGTCTTCATTCTACCCAAGTGTATAGCAGCTTATTTTCCTGTGTTATATTCCACATACTAGGTTTTTTTCCCCATTCACATAATCTATATCCTTCTGTAGACTTTCCTTCCCAGCTATTTTTGTCTCTTCAACAGCTTGGTTCAGTTCTGTCACCCAATTTGATAATATGTATTGCAAGTAGTTGTGGTCTCAGAACTGATCTCTGTGGCAGTCCAGTAGTTATAGGTTGGTATCCTGAAAATGTCCCTTTTTATCCCAACACGGTCTTCTGTTAGTTAGCTGATCACCTATTCATGCGAATACACTACCATCAATATCACAGAATTTAACATTATGTGTAGTATCTTATTGAGTGTCGTTTTGAAATTCAAATGTATTGCTTCTCAAAAAATACTAATAAATTTGTCAAGCATAATATCCCTTTCATGAAGCCATGCTCACTGCTTGACTATTTTATGTATTTCCAAATGCTTTGCTTTTACATCCTTTATAATTGACTCCAAAATCTGCTGAATGACAGATGTTAACTATTGCCTACAGTCGTCTTTTTTTCTTCTATCTCTGTCCCGTTTTGAATAAGCATGTTACATTGGCAGTTTTCCTGTTGTTTATGACTTTTTCCAGAATCTAAGGATTCTTGAAAGGCTACCATCAGTGCATCTGTTGTCTCTTTGGTTACTTCCTTCGGTATCTTAGAATGGAACCTATTAAGCCCGGGAAACACATCAGCCTTTAGCACCAGTAGTTTTCCTAATATTTATAAACCATTCTCAAACAGTTATTGTATTTATTTTCTCACCATCTTTGTCCCTTGATTTAGTTTTTTTTGGAAAATAGTGCATTTTTGGAGTTTTTCTGTGACTCCTGTTCCAACTAACATGTTATCCTTCGTCCTGAGCATGCTCCAGCATCTCTGTGTTGACCCTGCAGTCTGACATCTGCAGTGACTCCTCCAGGAAACCTGCTCTGGGCCTGTATCACCCCATCACCTGCTACAGGGTGTGGTTGTGCTATCTTGTGCAACTACCCAAGAATACCAGAAGTCCCAGCAAGGTTTACACCTAAATGGGCAATAGGAGAGAAATATGAAAACAAAGTGTGAATTAAAAAAAATGCTAAGGAAAAGTACCAGTCAAAGTGTCAATTCTCAGACTAGCACTCTTAACCTACCAGTAACATTGCCGATTGGGCCTGTGTGCCTGACCCCTCCTCCTCCTCATTCTCCCTTTTGAGAAACCTTGGTCTTGAGACTACACACCACGTTCCCCGTCTTGGGACTACACCTCCACTCTCCCTGCCCCATATCCCTTCTGCTCCTTTGGAAGCTCAAGTCTAGGCTATATGGGACAACTGGACTGCAATGAGAAAGTCTAGCCATTGTTAACCCCGCACCTCCTCCCCTCCCCACCCCCAACCCCATCGGACCTTCTTGACCCACTGCCTCCTGTCCATGATCATAGATTCTATGACAGATTGAACTGGAACACATTTTCAGCATGACTTTCATTTCCAGATAACATTTCACCAGAGCACAGAGGATGTGGTGAGGGGTGAGGAAGGAAGAGGAAGGTGGGTGAGGAGAGAAAAGGAAGGCCGATGAGGAGACCAGGAGAAAGGCTAAATGAGTGTGTGGGATGGAGTGAAGAAGGGGTGAGGAAATGGTGGGGATGGAGGGTGAGAGAGGTGTAAAGATAGTAGCTAGTCTGCTTATCACCTTATCAAAGCTTCTGAATAGGATGTTGAGGGGGAAGGTGGCAGGGGAAGTGTGGGTGAAATATAGGAAGATTGCAGTATGAGAAAGAGAAAGGGAAGGAGGGGAAGTGTGCAGGAATATAGTGGGGTGAAAGTTTATAATTATATACAATAATATTATATTACATTATGACTGATTATAGTAATAATAACAATAGCTAATACCTTAACATGATAATGATCACTAATCGATTAACAATCACACTTGCAGCTGAGACTTGGCGAAATTATAATCTGAGTTTCTTCCTTCTCTTGATCGCTTCCAAGTTGAGGAATTTCTCATAATTTTGTTTCAGTTTAGTTACTTGTCAGTCGATTTCAGTGATTTCCTGAATACTGCTGAGCATTTTATAGGAAAATAAATGTTTTCAATTGATGTATTTGGAATGCTGTATTATAATAATTTCAGGATCATTGACTTCAGTTGATCGTAATTAGATGTCAAATGATGACTGAAGTAATGGTTTGGAATGTAGATTGAATGCTTTGGAACATAGATCAGCATGAATGTGTGAGATCAAACACTGTTAAGCACAGAATAATGTCACCGTTCTCTGGTAAAGATAGTAGGGCCCATCACAGAAGAGCAAAATTGGACTTGACTTCCGAATGAGCTTATAGATACTTTCTAATTTACCTGTTCAGAGATCTTATTATCCACCTCTGAAGCAAGTCAGTCTTGAACCCAGGCCTCCTGCTGACAGGTAGGGACATGACCACAGCACCACAAGAGCCCTCCACTGAATGAGTTTATATACTTAGAAAAATAGGCCCACATATTCTGATCAGGGTCAGAAACCATATTTCTGACTATGATTGGATTAAAAATAAACCATTTATCTTGAAATGGCTTCTGCACTGGAGATTCCTGAGCAGAACCTCCTATTACAAACTTGAACACAAAATCATGCATTCAGAAGTGCATAAAATCTTTGTAGAAATTACATTCCTTTTTACAACAGCCTATGGTTTAATTGTTCAGCAGCACAGCCAACCACCTTGACAGTTCCTGTGAAAGAGAATGTGTGTAAAGTAAGTGTAAGGTTAGGATGGCAGGTGGATAATGTGTCAGGGTGTAAGCTGACTGAATAAATACTTAGGGTAGGCCAGGCAGGAAGAGTTTGGATCCAGTGGAGTGGGTTGAGTCCTGTATGGGGTGGTGTGCTGGCAACTGGCTGGCCTGGGGTGGAGTCAGATTGTACTGGAGGAGGAAAGCGTGGTGGCAATCGCCTCAGATCATGGGGGTTGTTTTGGCTTCGGCAGGTGGGAGGGCGGTGTCAAGCCGTATGGTGGGTGAAGCTGGTGGCTGTCAGGATTTGGGGAGGAATGTTAACTTGGCGGGGTGGGGGGGTTGCGGGGAGGGGTGGTGGTGGGGGTAGTGGTGGTGGGCGGTGCTGGATGTGGTACTGGTTAGGAATTAGATGTCTAGTCTAGGGATACAAGACAGAGGGTTGCGGGATTTTTAAAAAATTCCTTATGGGTTTTGGTATTATGGGTTTTGCTTGTTGGCCAGCATGTATTGCCCATCCCTAATTTCCCAGAGAGCAATTACGAGTCAAGCATATTGCTGTGGGTCTAAAGTCACATGTAGGCCAGATCAGGTATGGACAGCCGTTTCCTTCCCTAAAGGATATTAGTGAACCAAGATATGTTTTCTGACAATCAACAATGAGTTCACGGTTACCGATAGACTTTTCGTTCCAGATGTTTATTGATTTCAAATTCTGTCATCTGCCATGGTGGGATTCAAACTCAAGTCCACAGAACATTCCCTGGGTCTCTGAATTAATCATCTAGCAATAATACCATTAGGCCATCACCTCTCTCTAACAGTTGAGTCAAGGAAGGTGCATTTGAGGGGGTCCGTGATAGTTTGGGAGGTGATTTTTAATCCTCTAACTTTCCCTGGCTAACTATTAAGCTTCACTGAGTCAGAAATTTACAACTTTAAGGAGATTCTGCAGACGCAAAGGAATTGCCCATCGGATGTTTCAGTTTCTAAGGCAGTTCCCACAGTCAACTGATTTGGGATTCTGCACGGCCCCAATTGCAACTGCTGTCTGAGCAGCTTTGACAGTTATCTGGCCATGAGATTTTCTATACCATGAATCCAATTGTAGCTAGTCTGCTTATCACCTTGTCAAAGCTTCTGAATATGATGTTGAGGGGGAAGGTGGCAGGGGAAGTGTGGGTGAAATATAGGAACATAGGAAGATGAGTAGACCATTCAACCCATCAAATCTGCTCCACCATTCAACATTATCATAGCTAATAATCCACTTTATTGACCTTAACCCACATCATCTCCATACCTTTTTACATCATTAGTATTTAGAAGTTTATCAAAATCTACTTTAAACCTTAACTCAATGGCTAAACTTTCATAGGTCTCTGCAGTAAAGAATTCCAAACATTCACAACCTTAAACAAAACCCTCCTCTTAAAGTGGCTTTCCTCTTATTTAGAATTTGGCTTCCTGATTCTAGACTTGCTTACACGGGAAAATGTCTTGCCCACATCTACACTTTCTTTTATTGTATTTTGTAAGTTTATGACATCACCTCTGATTCTTCAAAACTGTAGAGAACACTGGCCTAATTTTCCCAACCCCTCTTCATAGGGCAGATAGACTTGCTATTGTATTGGGAGCAAACATGCAGGAACAAGACTCATAAACCTTTTTTGTGCTGACTCAATACCAATGTACTCAAATCAGCTACCATATCAATGTACTGTGCTGTACTGAAATCTTTTTGCAATTAAAGCTAATATACCATTTGTCTTCTGAAATACCTGCTGCCCTGCATGTTAGCTCTCAGTGACTTCTTGATGACGACATCAAGTCCTTTCTTAAACATCAACACTTTCTAATCTCTTAGTATTTAAGAATTACTTTACATTATATTCCATCTAGTGTGTTCTTGCCTATTCATTAAACCTTTATAAATCCTCTTAAAATCACTTCGCCTCTTCACAACATAGATTCCCACTTAGCTTTGTGTCATCCATGAACTTGGGAAAGTTATATTTAGTTCCTGAATCCAAACCATTGATATATATTCTGATTTTCTGAAGAAGGGTCTAGGCCCGAAATGTCAGCTTTCCTGCTCCTCTGATGCTGCTTGGCCTGCTGTGTTCATCCAGCTCTACACCTTGTTATCTCAGATTCTCCAGCATCTGCAGTTCCTACTATCATTGATATATGTTATGGAGCCCAAACCGTGATCCATTGTGAGAATTCCAGAAACGAGTTGAGAGTGACTGTTGGTGACGCCAGCGCCATATTTGACTGAGTGTGGCATCAAGGATCCCTCACAAAGCTGGAGTCAAGAGGAATCGGGCAGCAAACTGCCCATTTCTTGGATTCATACCTGGCACAAAGGAAGATGCTGGAGCTTGTTAGCTAGCAGGGGCTGATCTCAGAGTGCTTGCATGCACCTGTTTTATGACTAGAATAAAGTGTATGTTCCATTAACTTTGAGTCTCTTGTAGTTAATTCTAAAATTAAAGCAAAACTAGACTAGTTAATGATTAATCCCTAAACCTACCAGCTTACAGTGCAAGCTAAAACACCAAAACAGTGATGAGAGGTGATGTCAGGTTGGTGAGAAGGAATCCAGGGGAAAAAGCTACTGAATACTCAATAGGATCTCTTCTATTGCTATCCATTTGTTTTCAGTTCCTGGCCAAAGAGGGACATTGAGGAATAATTTGTTGCTGGAGCGAATCCAATAGTATCTGCCCTTCGTTAGACTTGTTATAATCTTCCAGGTCCTTTGCTATGCAAGTTCCTAACTGTGCAAGCTGATTACATCATCGAGTGAACTTGGAAGATGAAGGCAAATAGCTGTCTACCTCCACAACTGATACCAACTCGAAATGTTAGCTTGCTTTCTCTCCATGGATGTTGCCTGACCCATGTGATCGCCAGCATTTTTTTTTTGTTTTTATTATAGATTTCAGCATCTGCAGTTATTTGCTCGTTAATTAAATATGCATTGATCTTAAATGGTTCCAAAACAGTAGCACTGTCTTAGTGGTACTTCCGACCAGCCCAAATTTTCTGTCAAGAGGTAACTTTGTATCTGCTACACAAACACAATAACTTTATACCACTTAGTGCATTTTAATGATGAACTAGACAGTGAGTTGTTGTTTCCGCAAAATTAGTAGTGCAGAAGCTCATTTCAGATAGCAACTTTTGGATTTATGTGCTTAATGCAATTGCCCTTGCAGCAAATTTATGCATGAGTGCTTTTAGCCTTGTGATTCTTCTGACAGTAACTTATGGACCATAATGTTTTGTGATGAGTAACTGCAGTCCTCCATTGGAGTATAGAGTTGGCTGTGTGACTATTCATCATCTTTATTTTAATGGTGTGAAACTGCAGTTGCTCAGTTACTGAAAGCACCATCAAAGGATGTTTTGCCTCCAATGTGAACTTTCAATGTAGTATTTCATTCTTGATTATGCTCCTGTTCTTCAATTCTTTTGATCTTCAGTATTGAAGCCAATCTATCTAGCAGCTTTAGACCATTGCTTAATAGCCATTTGATACTAAAAAAAAAACCAGACTATATACCTTGTTGTAGTTGTAACTACAATAAACGTATAAAATACTCAATAGCCACTTTATCACAGCAACATTTGGTTTGTTGGATCAAAGTTACTGAAGGTGACCACTCTTGTAATGTATCTGGGCTTTGGCCATAGAACCCTCATGCAGAATTGAAATTATTGCTAGCCACAGATGGTGCGTTAAGTGAGAATTAACAGTTGTGCATATTTAGTAAAGCTGTTTCTTACACTTTTTACAAGGACCCACAACTTTGCTCAATGTTTGGATGTTTTGAGGCCATTTTGGCTCCGTAATGTAGATAAATTCTCACCAATGATCTTCTTCTGAAATATTTATAAAATATAAATCAAATTCCTGTTAATTTAAGAATACATTAATTGTAAAATCATAAGGCACTAAGGTCATTTGTACCAATATCTGTTCTTTGTGAGAGCAGTCCTCTTAGTCCCAGTCTCCCACTTGTTTTTGTTTTATGTTCTTTTAAGTATTTATCTAATATGATTTTGAAAATTACCTTTAAGTCAGTACATTCTTGATTATCATAACTTACTATGGTTAAAAAAAACTTTACCATTTCACCTCTTTTTCTTCATTTAAATATGGTTGCCAGTTAAAACAATTGCTGGTACCAACAAGTTTTGGAGTTCCAAATAAACAGTTATGCACTACTAAGTAATCAGAACATTAATATCAGTATTAATAAACCAACCACATTAATATCAGTTCTCACCAAACCCTCAATCACGCCAAATTCAAACAAATCTTCCTAAGCTTTAAGGAATGGATTGCTAAGATTTTGGGGTGGTACATAAAACATTGGTTAAAATTTAGATACTCCTTTTCAAAAGGAACAAAAGAACAAAAGAGAGTACAGTGCAGGAACAGGTCCTTCGGCCCTCCAAGCTTCTGCCGATCATCATGCCCTATCTAAACTAAAAAAAAACCAAACATTATGCCCTATTCGGTCTATATCCCTCTATTCCCTCCCTATTCGTGTAACCATCCAGTTGCCTCTTAAATTTTCAATTAGGTAAACTAAAAATAACCCACAAAAGATCATTGTAAGGATAAAACATTGTGGTACCTGATTTGAGAACTTGGCTAACGTCAGTTTTAATATCGGTAAGAATAGGCGAGTCATTCTCAAATTAATGCCAGCCTGTTGCCTGCATCTGCTTTGGTCAAATGGGAAACAGCTCCCTGAAGCTAAAATACTATAGTTTAGTTTTGGCTCAAGGGCGGCATGTTCTGGGACAGTCAAACATCAAGAAAAATAGCTGACTGAATCATAAGCATGTCTGACTAAAGAGATAACTCATCTGCTTAAATTTTGAAATTAATACCTTGCAAGTAAATAGAGTGTTGAAGCACAGAAGGAGAGCATTCTGCCCAATTGCCTATGCTGACTGACTGAAAGAGCTGTATATTTAATGACATCCTCTGCTGAATCCTCGTGTACAGAATTATTGATGATTATGTTTGATTATACTTACCGCTAGATTTCATGCAAAAATATATTTGGTCTCAGGGGATCATTTTAAGAAGATTAACTTTGGGTGTTAGTACCCTGATAAGTACACTCCATAGAGCTAGTCTGTAATATCCTTACTACAAAAAATGGTTTGCGGATCAGCTTGTTTAAATGCTGTCTACAATAACCAGTAAGATTATTTTGATTTTTCATAATTTAGGGACCTAAAAGTTACTGAGTGGGGAATTAGCCTTTCTGGATAAAGACATGTAGATAACTATTTATTGATTGAAATTAATTTGTTAGGGAGGGAGTTCCAGGATTTTAACCCAGTGACACTGAAGGTATGGCAAAAAATTTTCAAGCCAGAGTATTGAGTGGCTTGGAGGGGAAGTTGCAAGTGGTGATGTTTTCATGTATCTGCTGCCCTTGTCCTTCTGGATGGTAGTAATTATGGGTATGGAAGGTGTAGTCTAGGGATTCTTGATGAGTTGATGAAGTGTATCTTGTAGATGGTACACACTGCTGCTGCTGTGCATCAGTGGTGGAGGGAGGGAATCTAGTGAGCTGTTTTAATCTGGATGGTGTCAAGCTTCTTGAATGTTGTTGGAACTGCTGTCATCTAGGCGAGTTAGAACTATTTCATCACACTCCTGACTTGTGCCTTGTAAATAGTGCTTTGGGAAGACAAGAGATGAGTTATTTGCTGCTGGATTGCTAGCCTCTTGCTTGCAACAGCATTTATGTAGCTAATCCACTTCAGATTCTTGTTAGTGGTAATCCCAAAATGTTCCAGTACAGCTACAACACAACATCTACCCAACAATGTGGAACATTGCCCAGGAATGTACATAAAAAGCAAGTGAAATTGAACCCAGCCAATTATTGCCCCTATAGTTTACTCTCGATCATCAATAAAATGATGGAAGGTGCAAGGTGTAATTTGCAATTCTTCAGTTCTCTGGCATGACCCCCTAATCCAGGAAAGGTTGAAAGATTATTGCCAATGCTTCTGTAATTTGCACACTCACTTCCTTCATTATCCTTGTATGCATCTTATCTGGTCCTGATGTGTTATCAACTGCTTATTCCACATTTCCTCCTTATTGATTTTAAACCTTCCTACAATACAAAATTTCCTCCTCTGCCATTATGGCCTGTGCAGCATCTGCTTCATAGACACCTCAGCTGTGCCTCTTTTCTCCATGTATGAATGCCCTTTTTGGTCTTTATTCAGCCCCACTGCTCTTTTTACTAGACTTATTATTAGCCTGTTTCCAAAAATTTTTTTGAGATTTCCTTTGATGTTAATTGCCAGTCTGTTTCATAATCCCACTTTTTTTCTTATTTGTCTTTTCACTTCTCTTCTTGACCTTCTGTATTCAGCTTACTTCTCATGTGACACCTGTTTTTAACTTAATTTCTATTTCCTTTGTCATCCTTTGTTCTAGATTTGTTTGTCCTACCTTTCCCTTTGAGGTAATGTACCTTGACTGTGCCATTTTTGAAGGTAGCCCCTGTTCAGCTGTTGTTTTTCTCACCAACCTTCAGTTCCAGCCTTTTCAGGCAAGCTCTGTTCTTGCCCCATTGAAGTTGCTCTTCACCAGTTGAGTATTCATTCCCTTAAATGGCCAATTTAATGGCCAGTTAAGGGTTTCAAGTTGCTACCTACCTGATTACCTGTCTCTCAAAGGGAAAGTTACTTAGTTACCTGACTGGGAATCTAAAGAAACCAGCCTACCAAGTGTGGGAGGTGCCACCAATTACACCAATCTAAGTGCATTTGGAGGCTTTGGTGGGAGGCAGAAAGGTGGTTTCCGAAAGCTACACCCTACTCTTGCCTTTGACTTTCTGACTTTCTCATCGCTGGATCTCCTCTCATGTAGACTTGCACTGACACCCTTCTGACTCAGAAGCTACCAACCTCTGACTGGCAAGTTCTGCTGCCTGACAGACCAGTGTTGAGGCACCAAATAGGCTGTGCATATATCATCATGATATAATGAGTTAGCTTGCCAGTGGGAGCAGCTTGTTAGTTGCCAGGTAAGTTGCCCTTGCTTTCACACACAGTTGAAAAAAAGGAAAATCCTGGCCTGTTTGTCAGAGCTGGTAATCGAATTTAAGGTTAAACCCCTAAATAATTATATTTTAACACCTTTTCTAGATAGATTATTGGACATATAGCTATCCCGTAGTTAACAATATTTAAGATCTTACTTAACTTTGTCTTCATGAGCTGCATGGTTGACTCAATTTATTTCTCTGAAATGAAGGTGTAGATCAAAATAAGATGTTGAGTTGCGGATGCCTGAACAGTTGCTGGGCTTTTTGTTTTCATCTTCGGTTCTGACTTAACCGATCTGTTGGAATATTTTAAATGGTCAAATATCCCAACAGGGACATTTTAGCAAGAGGGTGAATGTGGAGAAAAGAGGAAGTTTTGTTTAAAGAAAAATAAAGAAAGAGTAATTTAAGCTGGGGGAATTAGAGAGTGAAATAACCAGGTAATTGCTAAAAGACATAAAACAGCAAGTTAGTGCAAGGGATATAGGCTTCTGGAAGACTGGAAGGCCACTGGGACTGTACATTGACAGAGATGAAAGCAAAAAAGTATAGGAACTGAGTTAATGATTAGAAGTCTATTTATGAAGGTTATAAGGTTTGACTGATTTCAGTAAGATTTGTGAAGAAAACAAGTTGTGTTAGATGCATGCTATTTAGTGTAATACTATAGAACAATCATAAAATGATCTGTTATCAACCAGTAAAACCACTTGAGGGGCGGCATGGTGGCTCAGTGATTAGCACTGCTGCTCACAGCGCCAGGGACCCTGGCACGATCCCACTCTTGGATGACTGACTGTGTGGGGTTTGCACACTCTCCCCACGCCTGTGTGGGTTTCCTCCAGGAGCTCTGGTTTCCTCCCATAGTCCAAAGATGTGCAGGTTAGGTGGATTGGCCATGCTAAATTGCCCATAGTGTCCAGGGATATGCAGGTTAGGTGGGTTAGACATGGGAAATTCAGGGTTACAGAGTTAGGTAGGGGAGCGGGAGTGGGTGGGATCCTCTTCAGAGGGTCAGTGTGGACTCGATGGGTCAAATAGCCTGCTTCCACACTGTGAAGATTCTTGAATAAAAGCAAAATATTGTGGTTGCTGGAAGTCTGAAACAAACACTGAGAATGCTGGAGAAACCTGGCAAGTCTGGCAATGGAGTGAAAAAGAGAGTCATAACACCGTAGAATATTACAGTACAGAAGATCATTTGACCCATCGTGTTTGTACCAGCTCCTTAAATACCTACGCAGCTAGTCCCACTCTCTAGTCCTATCTCCTCTAAGTTCATCACTTTCAAATATATATCTAGCTCTCATATGGAAGCTGCCTCCAGCACTTTCCCAGGCAGCACTTCCCAAATCATAACAACTCTGAGTAAAGAATCTTTGAGTAATCTCCCTTGCACTCTGTCCAGGTTTTTCATTTTTTTTTCAAATAAGGTACCCAGAACTGAACAAAATATGTCCAAGTGTGATATGACCAAAGATTTGTAGAGATGTAGCATCACTTCCTTTTATGCTCCGTCCCTCTATTTACAAACCCAAGGATCCACGTGCCTTCTTAACAAGTATTTCAACTTGCTTGGGCACCTTCAGGGAACTATGCATTTGAACCCTGAGGTCCATTTGCTCCTGTATTCCCCTTAAAGTTGTACCATTAAGCCTATATCGTCTCTCCATGTTTCTTTTACAAAATGCATTACCTCACATTTTTCTACTTTGACATTCGTGTGCCAGCTATCTGCCCATTTGGCCAACTTGTCAGTGTCCTTCTGAAGACGCTCAGCGTGATCCTCACAATTCCCTGTTCTCCCTAACCCTAACCCTAACCCTCAGTAATATTCCCTGGGGAATGTTAATTTTAACTCATTTCCTGTCTGAGAAATGCCCATCTGAAACTACCCTCTGTTTCCTATCTTTTAGCCAATTTCTAATCCATATCGCCAAGGACCCATTAATCTCAAACATTTCTAATTTGCTCACCAACCTGCCATATGGTATATTCAACTTGAAATGTTAACGCTGTTTCTCTGTCCACAGATGTTATCAAACCTGCTGAATTTTTCTAGCATTTTGTGTTTGTTTCAAGAAAGAAAGGGTAATGGGGTAGCATTGTTAGTATGTGATGGATTAAGTATAATAGCTAGAAATGATCTAGGATTGGAAAATGTGGAATCCATATGGGTGGAGGCAAGAAATATAAATAAAGGGGAAGAAAATAGTGGTTGTAGTGGTCATTTATAGGCCCCTTAACAGTAGCTATATGGTGGTACAGGAAATAAATCAGGATATAATGAGGGAATGTAAAAAAGGTGACTTTAATTTTCTTGTAGACTGGGATAATCAAATTGGCAGAGCAAGCCACAAGGAAGAATTTATAGAGTGTATTTGGGGCAGTTTCCTCGAACAATATGCTTTGAATCTAACTAGGGGTCAGACTATTTTGGGTTTGGTAATGTGTAATGAAGTAGGTTTAATATATACAATGTCAGAGTAAAAGAATCTCTTGGGAACTGTGATTGGAGCATGGTAGAATTTAGCATTCAGTTTGAGAAGGAGGAACTTGGGTATGAAACAACTGTGCTAAGCTTAAATAGGAGTGATTACAAAGGAATGAGGACAGTTAGCTGGAAAGGGGTTTAGCAGAAAAAACAGTTGAGGAATAATCATAGACTTTTAAGAATATAGTTTGTGGTTCACAGCAAAGGTATATCCCAGTGAGGAGGAAGGATTCTAGGAAGGAGATAAGCCAACCAGGCTAACCAGTGAAGTTAAGGATAGCATCAAATTGTTTTTTTTCAATGTGGCAAAGATTAGTGGTAAGCCAGAAGATTTAGAAAATTTTAAAAACCAACATAAGATGACTTAAAAAAAAAAAAGAGAGAAGATAATCTTTAAGGGTAAATTTGCAAGTAACATCAAGATGGGCAATGAGAGCTTCTTTAAGTATACAAGAAGAAAGATAAAGGCTGAAGTGAACATAGACCTCAGAGAACGAGGCTTGGGAAATAACAACAGGGAACTAAGAGATGGCAGAGGAATTGAATAAATACTTTTGCATCAGTCTTCAAGTAGAAGATACGAATATCATTCTAAAATTATTAAATAATCAAGCATTAAAAGGAGAAGAGGAAATAATACAATAACCATTACTCAAGAAAATGTTCTGAGGAAGGGTCACCGGACCTGAAAGGTTAACTCTGTTTTCTCCTTCACAGGTGCTGCCAGACCTGCTGAGCTTTTCCAGCAACTTTGTTTTTGTTACTCAAGAAAATGTGCTCCATTGTATCTGATGATATCACACTCAGTCTTTGGGTGGAGACACAAGTTGTACAATACCCTGCATAGGGATCAAATGGATTCTGTACAGCTCCCAAGAGTCCTTCATAATTATACCTGACTAGCAATTTAAGTTTTGTTTTGTTCACTTCTGGGTTGTGGGCATTTCTGGCTGGGCCAGCATTTATTACTTGTTCCTCATTTTCCTTGGGAAGGTGGTGGTAAGCTGCCTTCTTGAACCACTGCAATCCTTGTGCTGTAGGTAGAACTATAATGCATTAAGAAGGAAATTCCAGGATTTTGACCCAATGACACTGAAAAAACATTGATATATTTCCAAGTCAGGCTGGTGAGTGGCTTGGAGGAGAGCTTGAAGGTTGGTGCTTTTCCCATATATCTGCTGCCCTTGTCCTTCTAGGTGCCAATGGCCGTGGGTTTGGAAGGTGTTGTCTGAAGATCTTTGGCAAATTTCTGTTGGAGGGAATGCATATTTGTGACTGTGGAAATCTCA
The DNA here is from genome assembly GCF_021869965.1 of Rhincodon typus. NCBI lineage: Eukaryota > Metazoa > Chordata > Chondrichthyes > Orectolobiformes > Rhincodontidae > Rhincodon > Rhincodon typus. The sequence goes on along the minus strand of NC_063357.1, from coordinate 40,093,441 downwards.
AAAGAGTTTGAAAATCTCATAGTTCATTGTGAAATCTGTGATTATACAGGATTGAGAAACACTCCTGTCATTGCTGAAGTCTGATCAGAGGGTAAAACTCAAAGTTTGCAGGAAGAAGAAATACTAAGACCCAGGGTGAACAGCACAATCTACGTGAGTGTGGTTAGGAATCCTTAGTTGATGTTGCTCACTTAGAACAGTTAGTGATGAAGATGATGATAGGTGAGGCACAAGAGGCAACTGAAGGCATCAAATTGAAGAAGATGAGCTGCATATGATTTCATAAGAGTTAGACCAATTCCTATGGATGTGGATCTGGTCGAAAAGAAGAAATTGCCTGGTCTCGGCAATACTGCAAAAAGATAGCGCTTCCAGTCAGAATAATATTACCTGGTACAGAAATCAAGGGTACTACAAGAAAGAAAGTACTTGTTTCAACAGAGTAGCTGTCAATCATGATGTATATTCTTGAATTTAAAAGTATTCCAAGCGTTAGTACAGGCAACTACCTGACTAACAAAGCAGGGTTCCTCTACAAAGAGCATTCACGTGATTGAGGGCATTCCAGAAAAGGAAATGGACCAACAACAAGGAACTACGTCATGCACATGGTATATCTGCAATATAATTATCCACATGTGGGGCAAAGAAAAACCTACTGATAGACCGAAGGTTAACAGCCCTCAAGCAGTGGACATTCTTTGAAGTCTGAAGAGAGGGCATTCTAGGAAAATTTGTGAAATGTCCAGATCACCTACATTTGTGAAGTCAAAGTCTTGGGCACAGCTGTGGTAATTACAGTTATAAACATGGTGCTGTAAATGTTAAGTATGGGGAAAAAAGCTTGGGAGGGCTGGTGCATAAGGTGATGGTTCGGAAACAGTTAATACTGTAGCTGTATTAGTTCCACTCAGTTTGATGCTATCGCACAGTCTTTGGGTGAAGGCAATAAATTCTACACTATTGTTTCTCGGGAGCAGATGCATTCTGTGCAGCTTTGCAATTGTGCCTGACTAGTAATGTAAGCCATATATATTGCTATCATGCAAAAGAACTATTTTATTAACCAAGTCAAGTGCCTGTTCTGTTTCAATTCAAGATGTTGCCTCTACTACTGATAAATGTATAGGATCTATACAGAGCATTGCAAAAGGGGGATTGGTGGCTATAAAATACCTCAAACTTCTCTTACCAAATGCTAGAAACCAACAGAGGCTGCAGGTACCTCAAGGTGACAGCATTGTCATTTAGAGCAATGTCACTATTGTTTAAAAGTTTGTTATCTCAGCATCCAGTTTAATGTTATTTGTATGTTCCAGAGCTTTTATACCTGCTTGTCTAAAATGATTATGAGGTGAAGGTGTTCTTTATTTCCTAGTTTGCTTTCTGTGAAAACTCTTCTTTGTGATTTACGGCTTAACTTGCTTGACAACATTGCTGTTGAACATCAGCAATTCCCTCAAGCTGGTAATGAAATGAAATTAATGACAACAGAGGTGAAAAACATTGCATGAATTGCTAGATTGTCATGGAAAACTTTCTTCTAGATCAGTTTTCGAATGCTGTCATTTTGTGGCTGATTGCAAAATCCAGGTCATCATTGCAAAATTAATTTTAAGTATCCCAGTTCATGAATTGATCAAAGGACTGTCAAAATGGGTACGAAAATGTTCAACTCCATGGTTGGCTGAACAAAATTAGTGGGTTAAGTCATTTTGATATTTGGAATAAATCTCTGCTTCCAAAAAGCTGGTGATCATGATTGATCCTAGAAGTTTGTGGTATAGCTTACTTGATTGAACTTGTATTTTTTCAATTACTAAACTTACCCTTTAGCAACCTGTGATGTAGTTCTATTCCAGCATAATGTTTTTAGCTGCCAGCACATGTTACTTGCAATGAAGAAAGTTAATTCTTTACATTGTATGAAATGACCATCATTGGTCATAAAATGCCAAGATCATTGGACATGGTTCCCCAATTTGTGCAGGGCCAAAAAATTTGAATAAGACATTTGTGAAGAATATATGCACTGTAATTTTTACATTATAATATGGGGTTCTGTTGTGACAGCATTATTTTATAATATATGAGATAACAAGGTGCAGAGCTGGATGAACACAGCAGGCCAGAAGATTTCTGAAGAAGGGTCTAGGCCCGAAACATCAGCTTTCCTGCTCCTCTGATGCTGCTAGGCCTGCTGTGTTTATCCAGCTCTGCACCTTGTTATCTCAGATTCTCCAGCATCTGCAGTTCCTACTATCTCTGAAACAATTTTATACTATATGTTAGTTTCTCTTTATAGTAGGGATTTTTTAAATAAAAGCTTGCATTTATATTGTACGTTCTATCACCATAGAACATCTAAAAGTGCTTGGCAACCAATAAAATGTTTCCTTTTAGCAGTATGATCACTGTTGTAACATAGAAATGGTGGTAGCCAATTTGTGGGAGAGCAGAGTCTCTGTTTGATGGCTCATCTGAAATGTAGCCCCTCAAAGTGTAGCACTCCCTCTGGAGTGCCAACCTTGATTACTAAAACATAAATAAACAGATGTGAGTACTGCTACTTGTTCGGTGCTTTGCTCCTGGGTGATTTGTCTTATCTTAGTTGAAGAAAGTCCTGACATTATTCCAGGTAATAGTGTTATTCAGTGTTTTGCTAGTGTCAGCTGCGATTGAAAACATTTGCTGTATTTTTAAGGTGTACTGTCTCTGTACGTGCTGTACATCATTTTGATGATAACACCTTTTTGTAAGAAAAAACTAGAAAAGTGTTAAAGAAATGAGGATTGATTTTTGTATTTTTATCCTGGTGGACTGAATATCAATTCAGCTAGTCATAGAGTTGTACAGCATGGAAACAGACCCTTTGGTTCAACTTGTCCATGCCGACCAAGTTTCCCCAAATTCAACTAGTCTATAGGGTGTGAAGCTGGAAAAGCACAGCAATCAGACAGCATCTCGGAGTAGTTAAGTCAATGTTTCGGGCTGAAACCCTTCATCAGGACCACTAGTCCCACTGTCTGCGTTTGGCCCATATCCCTCTAAACCTTAACTATTCATGTAACTGTCCAAATGTCTTTTTTAAATGTTATAACTGTACTTGCATCTACCACATCCTCGGGCAGTTCATTCCACACATGAACCACCCTCTATATGAAAACATTACCCCTCAGGTCCCTTTTAAATCTTTCTCCTCTCATCTTAAAAATATGCTCCATAGTTTTGAAATCACCCACACTTGGGAAAAGACCGTTGCTATTCACCTTATCTGTGTCCCCCATGATTTCATAAAACTCCATATAAGGTCACCCCTCAACCTCCTAAGCTTCAGTGAAAACAGTCGCAGCCTGTCCTCATAACTCAAACTCTCCAGACCTGGCAGCATTCTGGTAAATCTCTTCTGAACCCTCTCCAATTTAATAATATCCTTCTGACAGCAGGACGATCAGAATTGTGCACAGTACTCCAAAAGTAGCCTCACCAATGTTCTGTACAACCTCAACATAACATCCCAACTCCTATACTCAATAGCCTGAGCAATGAAGGCAAGTTAAATGCCTTCTCAACCACCCTGTCCACCTGTGATGTAACTTGCAAAGAACTATGTACCTGAACCCCTTGGTCTCAGTTCGAGAGCACTGCTAAGGGCCCTACCATTAACTGTGTAAGTCCTGCCTTTGTTAGTTTTACTGAAATGCAATGGCTCGCTTTTATCCAAATTAAACTCCATCTGCTACTCTTCAGTCCATTGGCCGAATTGATCAAGATCTCTTTGTAATCTTAGATAACCTTCTTCAGTGTTGATTATACCACCAATATTTGTGTTATCCACAGACTTACTAAACATGCCTCCTAAATTCTTATCCAAATCGTTTATATAAATTACGAACAAAAGTGGACCCAGCACCAATCCCTGCAGAGCACTGGGACTGGCTCTAATTTCTAAAAGTTAGAGCCTGCCCTTTCAGGAGTGTAGGAAGGAGATGCTCCTTCATGCAAACAATACTGGAAATATGAAACTCTCTTCTGCAAATGGTATTTGCTTCTTGATTAATTGATAAATTTGTGATTGATTTTTATTAATCAAACGCATTCAGGCAATGGGACGAATATGAGAAATGAAATGAAGTCTCAGGTCAGCATGAACCTCATTAAAAGGTGGCAGACCCATACTCCTGCTGAATTACAGAGTAAAATGTTGCAGATTCTTTTTCTCGGGATATGCAATGTACCTTTCATCCTTCATAAAAGACCAGTTAATTGGCCTTGCTCAGAAAAGATAGAACTGGGCTATGTTTTTGTCAAAATATGAGCTATTTGTATTGCAAATGTAATCAGATGATCACGTATAATTTGAAAACCATTTGGGCTTTGCTGTTGCAGTTATATGAACTTGAATTGAATGGTGTTCTTGTAGCTATATTCTCAACTATCTATAATTTTGTAGGCAATCAATGGGACTGACCAAACATGTAATAGAGTTAAGTTGCTACTACTGGATAACTGTGCTTATGATTAATACCTAGCTGGCCAATGAGTGAAACCCCTGTTTATAAGCATTGAGGTAGCATGACCTTGAACAGTTGTCTTGTGTTTAACTATCTTGACATCTACTTTGTCATCAGTTTAAAAAAAAGTGAAAGGACTAAGTTGACATCGACAGGAAGTGTACATAAAGTGACAAATTATTGTAAAATATTTCCATGAAAGGTTTCATTGTAGATTAGGATATTACATGCAGTATCATTTCAGAGCAATATTTAATTCTCTCAATTTCGACCATAAAAGTTCAGTGATTATAAACATTGCCAGAGTTTGCTATAGAGGGGACTGTGCAGCCAAAATCAATTATTTTATTATTGAGCAATCTAGATAGATGGTCAAGGCTTCATGCATGATATCACCATTATAGATTTTACTACCATTACCAATTTCTAGATTTGACTAATAAAGTTGACGGGAATCTTATTAAAACGGTTAAAAATGGTTTGTAGTCCTGTGACTATATGGAAGCTTCATGCTGATTCCTACATTCAAGGTGACACTGAATAGATGCTGAGGACTGATTGACTGCTGGATGGTGCTGATTACAGTGCAACAGGAATGGCTACAACTTAAGTGACAGCTTTAAACTTATTTCAATAACAGCTAGTTTAGCTGCATCTCTGCATTTGTATCATTCCAAATTTCTATATTAGGTAAAAGTACAACTTGCATTATAATGGCAGCAGTGTCAAGAAAATCACCCTAATGTGCTTAGACACTTTTCACACCAACCAATGTGAAGCTTAATAAGGTCAAGTAACAAGATAGGTTTTAGCAGTTAATTCCAGAACTTAAGGCGTAGACAGTTGAAGGCACAATCACAAAGATGGGTGAATCCCTTTGGGGATGCATAAGGGGAAGAACTGAATGAAGGCAGTTATCTGAAGGTCATGAAGGTGAAGTAGTTGCAGCGATATGGGGTGATCAGCCATGTCCGTAAAAATTACAGTTGACCTACCCTACAGAGGAAGCAGTGCTAACCCTCCCAAATTGATCAAACTCATATTGAAGAGCAATTAACAAACAAATGCATATTGAAGAACAATCATTAGAAAAAATAGATTAAAAATATTACAGAAATCAATGGAGTGCTTCAGGTCAGAAGTGTGCACATCTTCTGAGTTCATATGTGGTTGGAGTCTGCAGGTGGCCAGCTGACGTAGGAATGAGTGCCTGTGCATGCTTTGCTGTGCATTAACAATATGATTGCATTGCAGCTGTGAGAGGAGATTTAAAATTCTGATGTTGGCAGCGACAGAAAGAAACCTTTTAGCAAGCCTTTTGTCATTACTATTTTCACGCTTGCACAGGGTGTACTCTGAGCACTCTGAAGTGCGATGCAAAGCTGTAACCTGTGTTTTAAAGTATAAAAAGGCTTGATACACTGAAAGTTCCTAATTTCTGATGTCTGTATGGTTTCAGAATATCTCTTGCATCTTTTACAAAGTTTCTTGTGGGTGTCTGTTTTGTACAGGTTTTGCTTTATAATATTTTTAAGAAAATTAAGGTGATATTTTGGTCTCAGAGAAAGGTGACTTTTTCAGATCACACCAGGTACTCTTCACATACGTCCGAGAGTGATGCACAGAATCAAATTTGGATAATGAAATATAAGTTTTCAAGAAATCATGTTGGAATGCAAATGTCACAAAAAGATAAGCAACTTATTGTAGAAATCATGAAAAATGTTGTATAGTCTAGAGTAGTGCTGTGATATTAGTTGTGCAAAATAATACAACTCCTTTTGTACACAAAGCAACATTGGTCCCCCCTTAATAGGCATCTCTTTTGCTGCCTAGTGAGAATCTGGTCTTGTCATCCCAAGCGCTGTTGGAAAATGCAGCCGGTTGCTCCTGACCTTGAGGTAGGTATTGCATTGTTTTCATGTGCTTTATCCCAGATTTCTCACCATCGTCCATGATGTTTAGGCTAAATGTTACAGCCACAGTATTAAACTTAAATAACTGAGTTCATAAATGTAGGTTAACATTTCATTCATTGTGAATAAAATGATTAATAGTTTAATTTGTATTGATGTTGGATTATGCCTGGTGATTTTTGTAAATTATAACACAAAAGTATGCACCTTAACACTAAACTAGGTCTCACTGACTATTTGGCTATTTCAATAATGGGATTAATTGATAAATGATAAATATTGGTTATTACGTTATAATAGATTAACTGATTTGAAGAATATAAGATTACATTTTCGACAAAGCTAATGGAATAAATTTCTCCACTTTCACAAAAGAAATGTAAAATACTACAACTGCTAGAAATTTGAAATTGTGATTTCAGATAAACCTGTTGGATGATAACCTGGTGTCATGTGACTTCTGACCTTGTCTAACCCAGTCCAATACCAGCACTTCCATATCATGTAAATACTCAACATATCTTGTGGCAAGAGAAACATTCAGACTTTAAATAAAAAGTCACTGACCTGATATGTTAATTCTAAATCTCTGTCCATGGATGCTGCCAGACCTATTGAGTGTTACCAGTATTTTTTACTTTAACATAGAACATTTTTGTTCTCAAAACTAAAGATTTGATAGTAAAACCTAGTGCAAAACATGAAAATCCTGATGATGCGAACAACAACTGAAATGGAAGTTGTTTGTATATTATGTGTATTATTTGTATTAATATCATTTATTTTAGAGTTTGAATTTTAAACCAGTGGCGTGGGTTATGCGTATGAAGTGGTTTAATGACTAGATTGTCAATATTTCTGCAGCCACTTTTTAAAGCAGTGTGATTGAGAGTGCTTGGAGTGATGATTTGCACTCAGAGAATTTTATGTGCAGAGTATATATTGAAGAGTTTCAGTTTGAAGAATTAGGAGGGTTTTTTTGGCTTAGCCAAAAACCTATGGGAAAAGCAAGCTTGAAAAGCTCTTGTTTTCATTTGCAGAAGTCCTGGTTAGAGTAAAGTGTAAATACAGTCTCTCCTGAAGTAAGGAGATATTTCAGAACAGTGAGAAAAAGAGTTACCTCAATGTAAGGATTCTAATTTGAACGTTCTGGACCAGAAGTGTTTGGTTGCAACCTCGAGAGGCTATTCAAATGTGAGAATGTCTAAATTCCCTTGTATGAACAACTAAGGAGGAGAGTATCAAACTCTCAAAATCAGGAACTGGAAAAAAACAGTTACCTGTAGATGTGATGAAGAATGGAATTCTCTCTGGTATTTGAGTACTGAAATTTGACGGTAGTGAGATAAATGGTTTTTTAAAATTGTGTTTCAAAATCTTTAAAATTGTGGTTTATGTATATAGCTTGACATAGTCTATTTTATCTCTTATTTTGGATAATAAACTTTTATTGTTAAAATTAGATCAGCAGCAGTGTGTTTATGTTTCAGAGAAAGACCATCTCATTAACTAGAAATGAAACCAAGTTATGATCAGTCAAGCTAGATTTTGATCTAGGATCTGACTCCTCCATAGTAACATCAGCTTGAATCATAATACAACGATCTAACCCCAGGGAGTGCAGCGCCTTATAACAGCCTAAATTATGTCCCTACAAGATTAAAGTTCACAGAATCACTGAATCCCCACAGTGTGGAAACAGGCCATTTGGCCCAACAAGTCCACACCAACCCTCTGAAGAACATCCATCCAGACCCATCTCCCTACCCTTTCCCTGTAGCTGTACATTTCCCATGGCTAACACACCTAAGCTGTATTTCCCGGAACACTATGGGCAATTCAGCATGGCCAATCCGCCTAACCTAGACATCTTTGGACTATAGGAGGAAACCAGAGCGCCCAGTGGAAACGCATGCAGACATGGGGAGAACGTGTAAATTCCACACAGACAGTTGCCGGAGCATGAAATTCAACCTGGGTCCCTGGCGCTGTGAGGCAGCAGTGCTAACCACGTTGAGCCACTGTGCTGCTAATTAAGGTTAGTGCGATCACGTCTAGATTGAGCAGTGAGTGTGCATAACTGGGTCTGTTGGATTGTAAGCTACTGTGTTAGACATGAATCCAAGAGGAGGAGATGTTATGGACTAGGCCGAACCCCCTTCAAATATATCAAGGACCTAGCCTGGAGCTAGCTTTATCTTCTTTGAAGGCAAGTCGAAGGTGTTGTGTTTGAGATATAATTTGATTGGTTATACTGCTTGGCTTTAAACAAAACACACTTTATTTTTACCCTACAGTTAAAGTACAAACAAAATAAAGAAGAATTGGATATAACTTTAACTGTATTGGAAAGCTTATCCGAATAATATATTATTTAGACAGCAACTGTTCCAATGTAGTAACATCCCATAAACACATCTTTGGCAAAGGTACAGTCAGTAAAATAGATTGTCTGGCAGCCAGGGAGAAGAGGGCACCAAGTGAAACCACTTCCCCTCCTTTCTGGAGCTCCCAGTTCTCTCCTATTCACTCCAAGATCCTACTATCTCCAGTTGTCCTTTGTCACTGACACTCTTCCCTTAGTGGTCCAGTACAATGAAGCCCATTCCCTGTCGAATTGTCCCCTTTTTAGGGTTCCTTGGACTACCCGTTATGTATGCAGTTGGGTGTGTGCTGCCCTTTAAGAGAGTGAATCATGTGACCCCTGAAGCCGAGTGAGGGGAGGCAATGTAAAACTAACTTTGGAGCCGAGGGGATCCACAATAAAGTATTCCGTTTTGAAGTTTATTCTCCTTCTACCTTGTGTTTTAGTGTATGGTTGTAGTGAACCACGAGCATAATACAGCCCCCGACCATTATTGATGAGTGCTGTAGGACTGACCATAGCCGGCTGGATTGCCTTGACAATATGGCCCCAATTGATCATGGCCCAGACCCTGGACTGATTTATCCACATCCTGACTGACCAGGCTGCAGTCTCTAGACTGGTTGCACTTACTCTGCAAGACTCACTGTAGCCAAATGCCAAGACTACAAGGGTCCAGACACCTATATGATAGGACAAAATGCCTGATTCTATGGCCAGTACCTTTGGATGGAATTGGACGTGTCCTTGACTGATTGTGCTGGTACACCCTGACAGTCTATAGTTCCCCTTCACTACATTAAGGACTGCTCTCCTCTGACTTTCATACATGATGATTTTCTTAAAGCACGTGACATTTAAGCAGATGGCACATGCTGCATGTGTGACATTGATGTAGCATGGTCCCGCACAGCAACTATTGGGTGTTCAGTGCTTCTCACCATTACAAGCTGCCTATTTCTCTCTCTGCTCTAAAAGGCAATGCCTGTAACAGAGCAATGAAAATACTGGGCATGAAGAAAATAACGTGGCCCACATAGAGACTGCTAGGTGAGTGCTGAAGTCAGTGAGTGTGCACTAAGAAGGAAGTGCAGTAGACAGAGGATGGCAGCCTCAAGTAAGCATAAAGTGAGTGGATATTATGAAAACAAGCTCAGAGCCATAAGGTGCATCCTGTGCTGATCACGGGATGCATGTAGCCCTGCACACAAACCAACCTGGCAGAAGCATGCAGATCTTTGGTGGCCCAGAATTCAGAATAAAGTGTTGAGAGGCTGAAGTAGTATGAGAGTTGGTCTGAGAAGAGCAGTGATGCTGGGGTGAAATTGGTGATTTGTTGATGCTAACTTGTACAAACAAGGGATTGAGGAGGATGGTGGCCATGGAACATGAAGAATGTTGTTCTGAAGAAGTAATTGGATGATGACCAGAATAAGTATTTGGTGAGCTGCAGCCACCAGTCACCCATCTAACTTGCCCTTTGGGAATCTGTGCTATCATTTTCTCAAGGAAGGAAAGGAGAATTGGAAGTGGAGTATAAACAAGATGGGTTGGGACATGCCGTGGTGAGTTTTTGAAGTCACCATTTAAGGTTTGAGCGGGAAGATTGTAAGTGTTCTTCCTGACATCAAGATTCTGATTTAATTACTATCATCGTATTTTCCCACCTTTCTTGCCATTGATTATTTCACACTGGGAGAGGAAAATTTACTCAGTGATTTTATTAAAGTTTCAAATAAAGCCACCTGACTATAATGCAGTATTTTGTTTGTTTTAATGATGTTCATTTGAAATACTGCTCAATTTGCTCTTTTTTAATTCTTTCATGGAATCTAAGGTTTGGGAGTAGATTTGTAGCTCGGGTTGTGGATGTTGTGGTTGATTGGCTCACCGAGCTGGTTTGTTGTTCCGCGGACGTTTCGTTACCATGCTGGGTAACATCATCAATGCTGATGATGTTACCCAGCGTGGTAATGAAACATCTGCGGAACAACAAACCAGTTCGGCGAGCCAACCAACCACAACATCTTTCATGGAATGCGTATCCGCATCAGATATAGGAGTAGAAGTCAGCCATTCAACTATTCTGCCATTCAATGAGATCATGGTTGATCTGATAATCCTCAGCTCCACTTTCCTGCTTTCTCCCCTTGCTGATTAAAAATTTGTCTAGCTCAGCCTTAATATCCTTAATGACTCAACCTCTACAGCTCCCGCAGTGAAGAAGTCCACAGATCCACTATCCTTTGAGAGAAGAAATTCCTCCTCATCTGTTTTAAATGTGTAACTCTTTACTCTGAGATTATGCCCTGAGGTCTGAGATGCTCCCACAAGGAGACACAACCTTTCCACATCTACCGTCTCAAGCCTCCTAAGAATCATGTGCGTTTCAATAAGGCTGCCTCTCATTCCTCTGAGTGCAGGCCCAATCTATCAATTTGCCCTCATAAGACAATCCCTCCATTCCTGGTATCAGCCTTGTGAACCTTTTCTGAACTGTCTCCAATACCAGTACCTATTTTCTCAGATAAGGGGCCAAAAACTGTTCATAGTATTCCAGTTGTGGTCTGATTAGTGCCCTGTATAGTTTTATCAGAACTTCTCTACTTTTAGATTCCATTCCCTTTGAAATAAAGGCCAACATTCCATTTGTCTTCCCTACTACCTGCTGAACTTGGATGCTAGCTTTATGTGTTTTATGCACATGGACTCTTAAATCCCTGTGTTCTGTAGCTTTCTGCATATTTTCTCCATTTAAATAATATTCAGCTCCTCTGTTCTTCCTGCCAAGTACGTAACTGCTCGTAATATTCCAGTGTTGCTGGCATGGCTAGCATTTGTTGTCTGTCATTAATTGTCCTTGCTTTCCTCCAACACCTTGTTTTTACCATTCAAACTATAATTATTTTGTTTACCGAAATGTGACATTTTGCAGTCAATCCTGAAAAGTAATAGGTCATTACACAAGTGTATTTAGAGAATGAAATAGTTATCTAACATAGCTAAGCCTAGGAGCCTTTATGATTTCATGTGACTTGAATAGGTACAAGCCTGTGATGAGATACATTGCCCAAGACATTTCTAATGCTAAAAATAAAAATTGTGCAGACAAAGGTAATTATTTTGTTGCAACTTGAATTTTTTTTAAAAACACTGTCAAATTTATTTTAGCATTAGATTTAATGGACAATTCAAATGACATTATAAAGCTGTTTAACCAATATTTTGATTGTTTCAGACTTTGTTGTTTATAGTTGCTTTGAATTGCTCATATTTGATTTGTAGGTATTTGAATTTCATGATTGATTTTATTCCTCTGTGCTGCTTGCTGATTGACCACCTCCTAGCATTCCCACGTTGCACCAGTTTTGATTGAATACTGTTGTATTGTTATGACATTTAAACAAATCAGGTACCAAGTGTAATGTAAAAGTTCAGTGTAGAAAATAGTGTTGACAATAGTATTTTCTTTGTATAACATGGCAACCTTTCTGTTGATCTGAGATTGCCTCTAAACAATTCATTGCCAGGTGAGTAGTACAATATAGTGCAAATCTTAGTAAGAGTATGCAACAGTTTGATTTCTGATGTTTATTGGATGTAAGCTGGCTACTTGTTTTTATTTTGTTTTCAATGAAACCCTCACAGCACCTAACGGAGAAAGAGAAACAGTTTGAAAATATTGCACTAGTACATGCAAACAGTGTATACCACACCATAATTTCAGAATATCTAACCATTTTACTACAATAGTTTGTCCTTAATAGTGTCAACCTCCTTTTGATAGAATTAGTTTTCCTTAAATTTATGCATTCAAATAAAAAAACATTGTTCAGTACATAAGGGGAGAAAATATATTTGGAATATTGAAATAATATTATAAACTGTATTCTTTCATTTTTTTCTATTACAAGAAATGAGGTGTATTACATAGCTTCTATTCAGAACTAATTTGAAAAATAATCTTTGCACCCTAAGAGTAATAACTTCATTTTGCATTCTGTGCAATACTATCCTAATCTGTGAGTCAAAAAGAGGATAAAGTATCTGACTGGCAAATAACCTCCTTATTCTCTTTCTTGATTTGGCTAGCTCCAAAGATTTTTGTTACCCTTTTGCAAGGTTCATGGATTTATCTAATAGCTGCACTGCTTGAGGGATTTAAATGTCTGTCTTTAAACTGATCTCAGTCTATGGTATGTCCTGATCCATGCTTGTACTCTTCCCATGAGAATTTCTTTTCCTGGGATTGATGAAGTGCAAGTGATAACAGCCACGTTTCATCAAATATAGGACAAATAATCAATCCTTAATTTTGAGATAGCAGACCAATCAACATGACAGAACTAAGAGTAGAAAAGGTTGTTTCTGTCATCTTAGATATCATGGCTCCATCCAAATTAAGTTTTAATGGTAAGTGGTGATACTATCTCATAATGGGCCCCAAATTGCTGTCGAAAGATGGTGAGCAGAAGCTGCGAATTTCCCCAAGGAGAGAGAAGCAGTGACAATGTCAAGAATGCTCTTATATATCAAATGAGGACAATTGAGAACATCACTTTTTTAGAGGCTTGGTAAAAGGTGCCAATCAACCTTGTGCCTCAAGGATCCCAAAAAGAGAAGAGATTATTTTAGTTTCAGATTTTCAAAAGATATATTTCTAAGTTGGTAAATGCTGCATGTTAAAGCACTAAAATGCTCTGCTATGGAATGTTAGGGCAAAAGCTCTCACTGTAAATGCTTCACTTGTGCTGTGGTTGGTTCGCTCACTGAGCTGGTATGTTAGTTGCGAACCAGCTCGGCGAGCGAACCAACCACAGCATCCACAACCTGAGCTACAAATCTACTCAAGAACCTTAGATGCTTCACTTATGTTCGGTCAGCTATTTTTTTTTGAGGCACCAGATGTTTAGCATAGAAATGAAATTAAAATTTTTGAGAAGATTTGTAGCTTGGCTTGTGGATGAGGTTGTAGATTTGCTCGCCGAGTCGGTGCATTTGATTGCAGACATTTCGTAACCCTGCTAGTTAACTTGTCAGTGCGCCACCGGTGAAGCGTTGGTGTTCTATCCTGCTTGTTATTTATATGCTTTGATTTGCTGGGGTGGTTGGCATCACTTCCAGTTCCGTTTTTCAGTGGTTTGTATATTGGGTCCAGTTCACTGTGTCTGTTAATGGAGTTCTGGATAGAATGCCAGGCCTCCATGAATTCCCTGGCATGTCTCTGTTTGGCTTGTGCTATTATGGATGTGTTGTCCCAGTCGAATCTAGGTATCAGGGCAGTCCACAAACCAACAACCACCCTGCGACAGCTACTGTCTAACGTAAAGGATCCCAAACCCACAATCAATAAAACTAACGTAATATGCAAAATACCATGCAAGGACTGTGAGAAACGTTACATAGCCAGACTGGAAGAAAACTGACAATAAGGATACACAAACGCCAACTAGCCACCAAGAGACACGACCAATTCTAAATGCCGTCCATACACATAGACAAAGAAGGACACGAATTCGACTGGGACAACGCATCCATAATAGCACAAGCCAAACAGAGACATGCCAGGGAATTCCTGGAGACCTGGCATTCTAACTGGAACTCCATCAACAAACACGTTGAACTGGACCCAATATACAAACCACTGAAAAACAGAACCAGAAGTGATGCCAACTACCCCAGCAAACCGAGACATATACATAACAAGCAGGACAGAACACCAATGCTTCACTGGAGGTGCACTGACAATGTTACCTAGCAGGGTGACGAAATGTCTGCCATAAAATACACCTGCTTTGTGAGCAAGTCTGCAAGTTCGTAGAAATGAAATTTGGACATATGTGCCTCCTGGCTTGCTATTGTCACGTGACCTTTATCATGAGGCACTGTCTGCGGACTGTCACCTGCCCCAGTTTCAGTAATGTTGCAGAACAGCCTCTGCAATGTATGGAGCTAACTAGAGGAAGCTTTTTCCCCTCCCCTTACATCTGTCTCCATCCCCTCTCCTAACCCCACCTGCTGTCGTGTATTTACCAGTTCTGAGGAAGGGTCACTGAACTCGAAATGTTAAGTCTGATTTCTCTGCACAAATACTGCCAGACCTGCTAAGCTTTTCCAGCAATTTCTGTTTTTGTTGTTGTTGTTGTGCATTGAGTATAGGAGTTGGGACGTCATGTTGCAATTGTACAGGATGTTGGTGAGACCACTTTTGGAGTACTGTGTCCAGTTCTGGTCACTCTGCTTTAGGAAGGATATTATTAAATTGGATTTACCAGGATGTTGCTGTGCCTGGAAGGTTTGAGTTATTAGGAAAGGCTGGATATGCTTGGAATTCTTCTCTTGTAACCTAGGAGGGTTGGCCTTACAAAGGTTTAAATCATGAGAGACATAGATAAGATGAATGGCAAAGGTCATTTCCCTAGGATAGGGGAGTTCAGAAGTAGAGAGCATATTTTTAAGGTGAGAGGAGAAAGATTTAAAAGGGACCTGAGGAGCAACCTTTTCACACAGAGGGTGGTTCATATGTGAAATAAATTGTCTGAGGAAGTGGTAGATGCAGATACAGTTACAACATTTAAAAGACATTTGGACAGGTACATGAATAGGAAAGGTTAAGAGGGATAATGGGCCAAACACGCGCAAATGGGACTAGTTTAGTTTGGGAAACATGGTTGGCATGGACAAATTGGACTGAAGGATCTGTTTCCATGCTGTATGACTCTGACTGTTCGGATCAATGTGCTTCCTGACTTGCTACGGTCTGCTTACCTCTACCACAAGGCACTGACCAGGTGCTGCCATCTTGTAGCCAGCTTCAGTAAACTCACAGTACAGACTAAAGAGTTGTCTTAAGAACTCATAATACCAACCACTGAGTGGAAAGCAGAGGAAAATGCAAGCAGCCACAACAGACTACCCCAAAAAGAGTTATTTTCATTATTCATGGGATGTTGAGCATTGCTGCAATGCCACCGTTTATTGCCTTTGAGTACGTGGTGATGAGTTTTTTCTTAAACTGCTGCAAGTCACTGATATATCACTCACAGTGCTCTTAGCAAAGCATCTGGAAGGATTTTTTCAACCAGTGACAGTGATAGAATACGATATAATTCGAATGCAGGATGATATAGATGGACTAATCATTGGGGCTGAACAGTGGCAAATGAAATTCAATCCTGGAAAGTATGATGTGATGTATTTTGGGAAGACTATGCAAGAGCAAGCAGGTTATGGTGGAGGTGTATATAACTTCAGTTAAGCCATAACTGGAGTACTGTGTGCAGTTCTGGTCACTACACTAAAGAAAATATGTAACTACACTAGAGAAGAGGTAGAGGAGATTTACCAGGATGTCCCCTGGGCTGGAGCAATTCACCTATAAAGAGGAACTAGATAGGCTAGGGTTGTTTTTCTTAGAACAGTGAAGGCTGAAAGGGGAAAGTGATTGAGGTGCACAAAGTTATGAGGGACGTAGAGGGGGAAAAACTTTTCTCCATAGTAAAAGGGTTAATAAACAGGGAGCACAGTTTCAAGGTAAGGACCAAGAAGTTTCGAGGGTGTTTGAGGAAGACGTTTTCACCCAGAGGATAGTGGGAATTTGGAACTCGCTGCCTAAAAGGGTGATAGAGATAACACTCAACAATAAAGAAGTATTTTGATGTATACAAGGCTGCAGGCCAAGTACTGGGATTCAAATGGATAGACGCTTTGGAGTGCAAGTTCATAGTTCCTTGAAAGTGGAGTTGCAGGTAGACAAGATAGTGAAGAAGGCAATTGGTATGCTTGCCTTTATTGGTCAGTGCATTGAGTATAGGAGTTGGGAGGTCATGTTACGGCTGTACAGGACATTGGTTAGGCCACTTTTGGAATACTGTGTTCAATTCTGGTCTCCCTGTTATAGGAGGAATGTTGTGAAACTTGAAAGGGTTCAGAAAAGATTTACAAGGATGTTGTTAAGGTTGAAGGGTTTGAGCTACAGGGAGAGGCTGAATAGGTCGGGGTTATTTTCCCTGGAACATCAGAGGCTGAGGGGTAACCTTATAGAGGTTTATAAAATCATGAGGTGCACAGATAGGATGAATAGCCAAGGTATTTTCCCTGGAGTGGGGAGTCCAAAACTAGAGGGCATAGGTTTAAGGTGAGAGGGGAAAGATTTAAAAGGGACCTAAGGGGTAACTTTTTCCACACAGAGCATGGTGCTTGTATGGAATGAGCTGCCAGAGGAAGTGGTGGAGGCTGGTACAATTATAGCATTTAAAAGGCATGTGAATGGGTACATAAATAGGAAGGGTTTAGAGGGATATGGGCCAAATGTTGGCAAAAGGGACTAGATTAATTTAGGATATCTGGTCAGCATGGATGAGTTGGACCGAAGGGTCTGTTTCCATGCTGTACAGCTTAATGACTAAATGACTGTTTGGTGCAAACACAATGGGCCAAAGACACCTTTTTTTTGTGCTGTAAAACATCTAACTCTAAGTCTTTTCTTTTACTTGAAGAAGAATTTGTGAATGGTAGTGTTCCCATGAGCCTGCTGCTTTTGTTCAGCTCAACAATAGAGGCCATGGATTTAGAAGGTGCTGTTAAGTGAGCTTTGGTGGGTTGCTGCAGCCCATCTTAAAGATGGTACAAATTTCAATGTATTTATCTGACTGCTGTAGTTCTGTTTCTGGTCAATGGAAACTGTCATGATATGGATGCTGGGGTCTTCCACAAAGGTAATGTGTTCAAATACCAAGAGGAGATAGTTAAATTTTCTCTTGTTGGAGATGGTCATTGCCTGAATTTGTAGAGCATTTAAACCCAAACTTGACTCTTCTCCAGTTACTCCTGCATATAGATCTAGGCTATTTTCACTGTCTGAGGTGTCATAAATGGAGCTGAACATTATTATCATTAGGGACCATCTCTATTTCTGACCTTCGAATGAAAGGAAGTACATTTGTGGAGCCCCTAAAGAGATTAAACCCAGGACACTACCCTGAGCAATTCCTGCAGTGATGTCCTCTGGTTACGATGAATGGTTTCTGAGAACCACAGCCATCTTGTATGACTTGTGATCTAGACAGTGAAGAGGTATCCGCAATTCCGATTGAGTTCAGTTTTATTGGCACTTCTTGATGCCAGACTTGATCAAATGCTTCCATGTTGACAAGGACAGTCACCCTTACATCTAGAAATACGGCACTTTTGTCTATGTTTAGACTGTAATGAGATTGGGAGCTGAGTAGCCTTGTTGGAACCCAAACTGAATGTTGGTGAACGGATTGTTTGGAATGAGTGACACTTAATAGCATTATTATGAAACCTCCAACATGTTGCTAAAGATTCTAATGGAGCAGTAATTGGTTAGATTGGTTTTGTTCTTGTTTTATCAATAGGATATTCTGTGGCAATTTTGCATTCGATTTGGCAAATGCCTGTGTTGTAACTATACTGGATAAGCTTGGCTTGGAGGGGCACTCATTCTCTAGCACACCTTTAAAATACCACAACCAGGATGTTGTTAGGCATCATAGGTTATTCAGCCATTTCCTAGATATTACATGGTGTGAAAACAATGGATGAAGATCAGCCTCCCTGGTGTTGTCCACTTTAAGAGGAGACTGAAATATATCATTCTTCCAGAACTTCTGGCAGAAGATGTTTGCAGATATTTCAGCCTAACCCTAACCCTAATCCTAACCCTAACCCTGTCACAGAAGATGTTTGCAGATATTTCACCCTAACCCTAGCCCTAACCCTTGATCTGTTGGCTCTGGATCACTTAGCTGTGCTTATTACATAGGTTTTTTTGTAGCAGTTTAGACTCCATTCTGTTGTGTCGTAATACAGCCTGGTAAACTTCAAATGGACTTTAAACTAAACTCAAAACTGGACAGCCACGAGTCTCTGTGGACCTTAGAGTTGTACCCAACCACAACCTGTAACCTCATGGGCCAACATTTCCAACATTCTGTAATGCAACCAAGCCAGGAGATGAACCGTGATTCAGTGAAGAGTTATGGAGGGCATACCAGACGTCTGAAAAAGAGGTTTAATGTAGTGAAGCAATAAACAAGATTAACTGAAAGCACTGGATGCTGTAAATCAAAAACAAAAACAGAAATTGCTGGAAAAGCTCCGCAGGAAGGCAGCATATGTGGAGAGAAGTCAGAGTTAACATTTTTTGGTTGAGTGACCCTTCCTCAGAATGGTTCTGAGGAAGGTCACTGGACTCGAAACGTTAACTCTGTTGCCTTTCCGCTGAGCTTTTCTGTTTTTGTTTCTAATGAACAGGATCAATTGTGTGCCAAATAGTGGAAATATCATGTGTTATGATTCGATAGTGGATTTGGTGGAATATAACAAAAATAACTTCATGGGTTAAGTGATCCAAATTAACATGCTTATTAGTGGTTTTATATATATAAGGCGGATAATAATTAGTATATTTTATATGTAACAATCTGTAAACTACTTTAGTTTGCATGTGTTTCTAATAAATCTAAAGAGTGGCTGTATTAGCTTAAACTACTTTAGCCCAATCAACATGTTTAACAACAAGTCTCACTGCCTTCTGCCTGTTGGGGACCCTGCTTTAAAATGACTGGTCTAGAGAACTCCAGGTTACCTGGCACCGATTGTGATATCAGTCTTCAGTGGACTGCAACGAGTGTTGCAGAGTCCTTGATGTTAATACTATCCTGGGTGCTTTCAGTACTTTCCCAGATATGCTGTTATTCAGAAAACTATCCTCCAGGTGGCTATGTCACGTGGTTCTGGACAGCTGAAATAGCAGTCTTGCACTAAACCGATAATTTTCCACTTGTCTTCAATTGCTCATTGTTATGTCCAATTAACCCTTAATGATCTGGTTTGAAGAAATCATTTTTATTCCTGCCACTACACCGTGTGATAGACACCGCTAAGTGATGCCACAACCAATGGATCAGACCTAAGCGCTGCAGTCCTGCCGTGTACAGTCATGAAAGATGGGCAATTAAGCAAACAACAAGAAGTGGTTGCTTCACAAATATCCCCATTCTCAATGGACGTGTCCAGCATGTCATTACATAAGACAAAGCTGAAGCATTTACATTCATCTGCCAGAAATTCAAAATAGATAATCCATTTCGGCCTCCTTCAGAAGTCCCCAGTATCATAGATCCTGCTCTTCAACCAATTTGATTCACACTTGATATTAAGAAAGAATTGAAGACAATGAATACTGCAAAGGCTGTTGGCCATTGAAAATATTCTGACAATAGTGATGAAAACTTGTTCTCCAGAAATTGCTGTGCCTTGGGCCAAGTCAATCCAGTACAGCTACAGCACTGGAACGTATCTGACAATGTGGAAAACTGCCCAGCTTTGTCCGGTGCAAAAATTGCAGACAAACTCAATCTGGTTATTGCTGCACTAACACTCTACACTCGAGCAAAGTTATAGAAAGGTTCATCAACAGTGGTATCAAGTAGCACCTGCAAGGGAATAATAACTCACTGATCTGCCAGGGCCATGTGGCTCCTGACCTCATTATAGCCTTGATCCAAATATAAACAAAAGAGCTGAACTCCAAAGGTAAGAATGAAAACCAGACAGAATTTGACCAACCGTGGCATCAAGGTGCCATAGAAAAACTGGAGTAAGTAGGAATCAAGAGGAAAGCTGTCCACTGGTTGAAATGATTGAAAAATGAGTTTGGTTGTTGATAGTCAGTCATTTGAGCTCAGGATAACACTGCAGGTCTTCAAGGTTCTGTCTTGGGCCGAAGCATCTTCAGCTGCTTTATTAATCACCTTCTACCCATCAATG
Organism: Rhincodon typus; assembly: GCF_021869965.1. NCBI lineage: Eukaryota > Metazoa > Chordata > Chondrichthyes > Orectolobiformes > Rhincodontidae > Rhincodon > Rhincodon typus. Next base: position 40,072,850 of record NC_063357.1, on the reverse strand, counting down.
TTCAGTATGTTTTACAACTTTTCAGATACTGAAGCAGTCCATGTCTGTGTGTTGGATGTCATCCATGCCTAGACCGATAAGTGGCAAAAAGTGTTTATGCCACAGAAGAACCAGATAATAACCATGTCAAACAAGAGAGAATCTAACCATTTCCCTTTGACATTCAATGGCATTATCATTGCTAAATCCCCACTATGAACATCCTTATGGTTACAATAGACCAGAAACTGAACTGAATCAGCCAGGTAAACTGCCTGTCTCTCCAATGCCTGACCACCATCTACCAGGCACAAGTGAGGAGTGTGCTGGAATACTTTTGATTCACCTGAAAAAGTGTAACTCCACCATTGCTTAAGGAATTTTACACCATCTCCGACAAACCAACCTACTGGATTAGGATCCCATCCCCCACCCTCAACATTCACTCCCCTCACCAAGATGCCAGCGTGTACCATTTACAAGATGCACTGCAGCAATTCATCAAGAATCCTTTTGATAACACTTCCAAACTGGTGAGTCGTACCATCTAAAAGAACAAGGGCAGCAGATCCTGAGAATACCATCTGCAAGTTCCCTTCCAGATCATTTGCTGCTTTGACTTGGAACTATGTTGCCTTTTGTTCAATGTTGATGGACCAAAATCCTCAAACTACCTTCTTAACAACACTGTCAATGTCCATACTCCCTAAGGACTGCAGTGGTTCAAGAAGACAGCTCACTATCACCTTCTTCAGGACATTTAAGATGGCAATAAATGCTTTCCTAGTCAGCGATGCTCACATCTGATGAACAAATGAAGAAAAGTGAATGTTGTCCCGTGATTCACTGGTTTGGCACCGCATTTTCAGGAATGTGAGATGTTGCTCCTGGTGTATCCTCCTACATCTGTGATCTAGTGCTTGTTTCCTGGCTTTGGGATATTAGTAGAATAAGGGATAAGCTGGGTCATGATGTTAAACACTTGGTAGAATCCAATTTTTTTGCTGCTGATGCCCCCAGAGCCTCATCAATACCCGATTTTGAAGGGCTAATTCTATTCTGAATCAGTACCATTTATCATGGTGGTAGTGCCACACAACACAGTGGAGGGTGAGCACACATTAAGGCTGGAGTTTTGTCTGTACAAGGTTTGTATGGTGGATAATCCTATCAATTTAGCCATAGGCACAGGCATCTGCAATGGGTAACTTAACAAGAGGTTAAGTAGGTTTTTCTTGATTTTTCTCACCTTGTGCAGCAGGTTCATTCTGGGAGATGGGTCTTTGAGGATTCATCCAGTTCAGTCAGGAGTGCTGAGCCACCCTAAATAAAAACTGAAAGAACTGAGGATACTATAAATCAGGAACAAAAACAGAAGTTGCTGGAAAAGCTCAGCAGGTCCGGCAGCATCTATGAAAAAAAATCAGTTAGCATTTCGGGCTCGATGACCCTTCCTCAGAACAGTTCAGAGGAAGTAAATCAATGGTATTGAGCAGGCTTCCTTGCCTATTTACAACTTGTTATGATTCCTGTACAGTTAATTTTTTTTTTGAAAGGAGTTGAATTTCTAGAGAACTAGCCAAGAGTTACATTGTAATTTAACATTTTAAGCTTTTTATATAACGCACAATCAAAATCAATATTGATAAATGTTACTGAGCAGGAATCTATCAGTAGTATTCTAGTAGACTACAGAAAATATATTTCTTATTAATTCTTAACACAACTGAAAACTTTATATCACAATTATCTATTGTAAAGCTCTTCCCAATTTCAACAGGACCTCTCATAAATCCAACACGGTGAATATTTCAATCACCGTTTTAAATAAATGACCCCTTCACTTATCTTCTGTGCGTAATGAAATGGGCAGGATATCCTCTGGCGATTCCTTAGTTTTTACCTCTACACAACCCTTATTTCCATGAACAAGGAACTTAGCCTCACCAGCAATCTGCTTGGTGATTAACCAAAAGACTGTCCTTTGCTGCCTGGCATAGCAGCACCTGCTTTTGATTTTCTATCCAAATCTTTGTCAGATTTTTTTGAGAATTAGTGAGGCCATCTGCTTTCTCATTGTGTCCAGATGTTAAAGCTTGTTCATTACTTTAAATAAGTTTCAGTATAAATTTCTGTCTCCATAATGAGAAGTATTTGGCTCTGAGCTGACTCAGAATGAGGCCCCATCACTCCTCTTCAAACAACTCAGTTTTCCCTGGAATTAAAGGAGACAATTTAAAATATGACTTCCTTATGAAGTCCCCTGGTCATTTCAGACTTGACAACATGAGATTTCAAATAGTTCATAATCACTGGTGAAGGCTCAAAAGCTATTCATTTCCCACTGTGTACCATTTTGCCACCACCTCTTGGTGGCTGTATCCTGTTGATGGGACAGGATGTGCCTAGGGATGTTGTTGGAGGAGTCTGAAACATTGTCTGTCATGTATGATTTGTTGAGTATATGTATGTCAGATTGTTGTTTGATGAATCTGTTAAACAATTTTGGCATAAGCACCCAAATGTTAGTGAGAAAGGTTTTGGAGGGCCACCTGTGCCTTTATCACTTTTGTGTCTAGGTATGTTTTGGGGGAGCCATCAAATGTTTCTGTAATAGTTTGATGCAACTAAGTGACTTGCCAACCTGTTTCAGAGCGGACTTAAAAAATCAACTGCATTGTTTTCAGTTAGGGGACACATGCAGGCCCAATCAAATTAGGGAGGCAGATTTCCCTCCAAACAGGATGTCTGTGAACACAAGGAGTTTTCGCAACAACTTTTATTTCATGGGATGTGGACATTGCTGGTGAGCCAACATTTCTTGCCCATCTCAAATAGCCCTTGAGAAGGTGTTGATGAGCTGCCTTCTTGAACTGCTGTAGTTCATTTGGTGTGGGTAGACTCTCTGCGCTGTTAACAAGGAAGTGATGACATTTTTCCAAGTCAGGATGGTAAATGGCTTGGAGATGAATTTACAGGTGATGATGTTCCCATACCTGTTGCTGTTATCTTTCCCAGTGGTAATAGACATAGGTTTGGAAGGTGCTGTCTAAGGAACCTTGGTGAATTTCAGCAGTGCAACTTGTAGATGGTATAAACTGCTGCTACACAGCATCGATGGTGGAGGGACTGAATGCTTGTGGAGATGGTGCCAATCAAGTGGTTTGCTTTGTCCTAGGTGAGCAACACCTTGTTGCGGGAGCTGCACGAATCCAGGCAGGTGGAGAGTATTCCATCAACCTCCTGACTTGTGCCTTGTAAATGGTAGGCTCTGTGGAGACAGGAGGTGAGCCAAATGCTGGAGGATTCTTAGCCCCGACTTGGTTTTATACCCTCTATATTTATGTGGCGTGTCCAGTTGAGTTTCTGGTTGGTGGTAACTCTGAGGATGTTAATAGTGGGGGTTTTGGTGATGGTAATATCATTGAACATCAAAGGACAATGTTCAGAATCTCTTTTTATTCATTCTTAATGCATTCACAGTATGTAGGTGTCACTGGCTAGGCCAGCATTTATTTCCCATCCCTAATTGCGTGGAGGCACTTAAGGGTCTGGAGTCACATGTAGGCCAGACCAGGCAAAGATGGCAGTTTCCTTCCCTAAAGGGACATTAGTGAACTAGATGGGTTTTTCCAACAATGGACAATGGATTCATGGTCATCATTAGACTCTTAATTCCAAATTTTTATTGAATTCAAAGTCTACCATTTGCCATGGCAGGATTTGAACCCAGGCCCCAAGAACATTACCTGGGTCTCTGGATTAACAGCCCAGTGATAATACCACTCGGTTATCACATCTCCTTGAGATAGTCATTAACTGGCACTTGTGTGTTACTTGCCAGTTTTCAGCCCAAGCCTGGACATTGTCCAGGTCCTGCTGCAAAAAAACAAAAAGTGCTTCACTGCTGGTGGAATCGTGAGTGGTGCAATCATCAGCATAATCCTACTTATGACCTTGGAGTGAAGGGAAGGTTATTTATGAAGCAGCTAAAGATGGTTTGCCCTACGATACTACCTTGAGGAACTCCTGCAGAGATGACCTGGAGCTGAGATGACTGACCTGTAACAGCCACAGCCATGTTAGTTTGTGCCAGATTGACTCCAACTAGTGGAAATTCTTCCATGTCCTGATTTCTGCTACAAATCATGGAATGACTTGGTTATTGCTGGGGCTTCTTAATGCCACATTTAGTCAAGTGCAGTCATGACATCAAGGGCAGCCACTCTGACGTCACCTCTGAAATTTAGCTTTTTATTTCTATTTGAACCAAGGCTGTAATGAGGTCAGGAGCTGAGTAGCCCTGGCAGAATACAAACTGAATGTCTGTGAGCAGATTATTGCCAAGCAGGTTCTGCTTGATTGTAGTGTTGATGACACCTTCCTTCACTTTATTGATAATAGAGAGTAGACTGATGGGGTGGTAATTGGCCAGGGTGGATTTGTCCTGCATTTTGTGTACACGACAGTTGTAGTTGTACTGAACAGTTTGAGTCGGGGCGTGGTCAGTTCTGGAGCACATGTCTTTGGCACAAGTGCCAGAATGTTGTTAGTGCCTATAGCCTTTTCAGCATCCAATGCCTCTGGCGGATTCTTGATATCATGTGAAGTTGACTAGAGATTGGTATCTGTGATGCTGGGGACCTCAGGAGGGAGCCAAGATGAATCACCCATGTGGCACATCTGGCTGAAGAGTAATGTAAATGCTTAAGTCTTAACTTTAGCATTAATATGCTGGGCTCATCTATCGCTGAGGATGAGAATATTTGTGGAGACTTTTCCTTCAGTGAGATGTTTAATTGTCCACCACCATTTACATCTAGATGTGGCAGGACTGCAGAGTTTAGAACTGATCTATTGCTTCTGGAATTTCTTAGTTCTGTCACTTGCATATGCTGTTTGGCACATCAACAGTCTTGTTTTGCAGGTTGACAGCTCATTTTTAGGGTATGCTTGGTGCTGTTCCTGGTATCTCCCCTCTCTCTTCACTTAATCAAGGTTGATCTCCTGACTTGATGGTAATGGTAGAATGGGGGATATGCTGGACCATGAAATTGCAGATTGTTTTGGAGTACAATTCTTCTGCTGCTGATAGCCTACAGCACCTCATGGTTGGCCAGTCTTGAGTTGCTAGATCTTGCATAGTGATAATGTCACCCAACACAATGTAGGGTTTTCACAATGTGAAGATGGGACTTCATCTGTAAAAGGACTATGTGGTAGTCACTCTTACCAATACTTTCATAGACAGATGATTCTGTGGTGGAAAAATTGGTGAGGATGAGGTCAAGTATGATGTTTCCTTTTGTTGAGATGGTGATGCTGATGGTGTTGTCTAGGACATAGTCATACTCACAGAATCATAGCTAATGCTTGACTAGTTTGTGAGACAGCTCTCCAAATTTTGGCAATAGCCTCAGATGTTAGTAACGTGGACTTTTGCATTGTCGTTTCCTGTGCCTTAGTTTATGCTAATTGATCTGTTTTCATTCCTTTCTTGAGACATTTTATTGGTTGATATAACTGAGTAGCTTGCTAATACATTTTGGCAGTTAAGACTCATCCACATTGTTGTGAGTCTGAAGCCCCATATAAGCCAGACCAGGTAAAGACAGCAGTTTCCCTTCCCTAAAAGACATTAATGAACCAGATAGATTGTTATGATAATCAACAGTAGGAGCACTGATATTAGAGTTTTAATTGCAGATGTTTTATTGAATTCAAAATCCGCATCTCATCTAAAAACCAAAAGAACTGCAGATGCTGTAAATCAGGAACAAAAACAGAAGTTGCTGAAAAAGCTCAGCAGGTCTGGCAGCATCTGTGAAGAAAAAAATCAGCTGTTGAGGTTGGTTGGCTCACCGAGCTGGTTTGTTGTTTTGCAGACGTTTCGTTACCATGCTTGGTAACATCCTCAGTGCAGCCTCTGATGAAGCGTCGGTGTGTTTTCCCGCCTGGTTTTTAAACTCTGGGGTCCGTTGCAATGGATTGCCTCACTTCTGGGTTTCCTTCGTAATGGAATGTATATGGGGTCGAGTTCAATGTGTTTATTAATAGCCTGCTTCGTGGAGTGCCATGCTTCCAGGAATTCTCGTGCTTGTCTCTGCCTAGCCTGTCCCAGGATCTTGGTGTTGTCCCAGTCGAAGTTGTGGTTCTCCTTGTCCATGTGGATTGAGATGAGTGAGTATTGTCATGTCTTTTTGTAACCAGTTGGTGTTCATGTACTCTTGTTGAGAGTGTTCCCTGTAGCTGGCGAAGATGCAACACCCGTCCATTTACATCCTCCCTCCTCAGTATCCAAGGGCCCAAACATACCTTCCAGGTGAAGCAACACTTCAGCTGCACTTCTCAGAATTTGGGCGGCACGGTGGTTCAGTGGTTAGCACTGCTGCCTCACAGCGACCAGGGAGCCGGGTTGGATTCCACCCTTGGGCGACTGTCTTTGCGGAGTTTGCACATTCTCTTCGTGTCTGCGTGAGTTTCCTCTGGGTACTCCGGTTTCCTCCCACAGTCCAACGGTGTGCAAGGTAGGTGGATTGGCTATGCTAAATTGCCCGTGGTGTCCAGAGATGCTTCGGTTAGGTGCGTTAGACATGGGGAAATGCAGGGGTAGGGGAATGAGTTGGGGTGGGATGCTCTTCATAGGGGTGGTGTGGACTTGTTGGGCCGAATGGTCTGTTTCCACACTGTAGGGAATCTGCGATTCTGTGAATGCTGCATTTGCTGCTCATAATGTGGTCTCCTCTACATTGGGGAATTGAAGCATAGACTGGGTGACCGCTTCGCAGAACATCTACGTTCTGCTCGCAAAAAAGACCCTAAACTACCTGTGGCATGCCGCTTTAACTCACCACCCTGCTCCCTGGCCAACATCTCTGTCTCTGGCTTGCTGCAGTGTTCCAGCGAAGCTCAATGCAAGCTGGAAGAATAATGCCTCATTTTCCACTTGGGGACCCTGCAGCCCTCCGGACTCAATATTGAGCTCAGTAATTTTAGGGCCTAAACTCTCCCATGTCCTAACCCCTTGCCCCACATACCAGGCTTTGTTACCACACAGCCTGCCATTACACACCACCTGTTGTTAGTCACTAACAGTCCCCAGTAACAACTATTCACCCTCCCAGCCGGATCGTTCTCAACTCCTTTATCTGTGCAACTGTTCTTCTCTCTCTTTAGGCTCTATCCTATTGTTTACTCCCTACCCCACTCCCCCTCCCTATTTTCTGCATTTAAACTGATGTTTTCCCAGCTACCATCCATTTTGAGGAATAGTCACCAGACCCAAAACGTTAACTCTGACATTTTTATTCACAGATGCTGCCAGACCTGCTGAGCTTTTCCAGCAACTTCTCTTTTTGTTCCGCATCTCATGTGGTGGATTTTGACCCCAGATGCTCACAGCATTACCTGGGTCTCTGGGTCTCTGAGTCCAGTGACATTACTCAGATTTGCTATCTTCTACAAACTGTAAGTTTGGCTATACCCATACGAAAATAATTGTCTGATTATTATGTTGGACACTAAAAAGAAAATGAGTACATTACAGTAGCCTCAGGTTGTTTATGCACCTTTTGTAGAGCTAGACTTTATTGCAGTAACAGGACTGTTAAAATATTAACACTATTGATTGGAGCCCAGTGTTATTCCCTTTCTGTAGAATTTTCAGAATGCTGATTATTGATTGGCCAAAGAACAGCACTCTGCTGCATGCTCAGATATACTATAAAGGACAATGTTGAAAATTGCTCATGACACCAACATTGGATGATGCTAGATTTCACTGAAGATAATGAAAGACTGGAGAAGGACATAGATAAAGTGGCAGCATGGCCTGAAGAAGAGGAATACTAAATAGAATGAACAGGAGAGTGGATAGGTAATTTTTGAAGAAAATGAGCCTGTCTGTATTGACGTAATGGGCCAAATGTGCCTCCATTCTATCATCCTAACACAGCACTGCTCATAACCATGGAACAGACACCTTCTCATTTCCTTCCAGCTCCTGATTACTTGATACTCAACTTGGCTAGGTATTGGTTTAAATTGGGTTTCTGACAACGTGCGCTGTTGTCTTGATACTCTGAACTTTTATAAATTATATTTCAGATTTTCTGGGGAAGGTGGGACCTGTACAGTAAGGATGGGTTGCACCTGAACCAGAAGGGCACAAATATCCTGGGAGGGAGGTTTGCTCGAGCTATACGGGATGGTTTAAACTAGATTGGCAGGGGGTGGGGAACCAGATTTGTAATTCAGAGGATGAGGTATTCAGCCTTCCAACAGACACAACAGGGAGTGAGGTTGTTAATAAAGAAATGCGGTCGATGGAACGTAATTGTGGATACAGAGATGGTTTGAGGTGTGTATATTTCAATGCTAGAAGTATCAGAAATAAGGCAGTTGAACTTAGAGCATATGTCAGTACTTGGAGCTACGATGTTGTGGCCGTTACAGAAACTCTGGTAACTCAGGGACAGGAATGGTTGTTGGAAGTTCCGGGATTTAGATGCTTTAAAAGAAATAGGGAGGGTGGTAAAAGAGGCGGGGGAGAGGCATTGCTAGTCAGGGCTAGTATAGCAGCTACTGAAAGGCAGATCGAGAATGATATGTCTTCAGAGTCAGTTTGGGTTGAGGTCCGGAACAAGAAAGGAGCAGTCACTTTGCTGGGGGCTTTTTTACAGACCCCCTAATAGTTGCAGAGAAGTGGAGGAGCGGATTGGGAGGAAGATACTGGAAAGCTGCAGAAGTCACAGGGTTGTAGTCATGGGTGACTTCAACGTTCTAAATATTGATTGGAAACATTTTAGTTGTAATAGTTTAGATGGAGTGGATTTTGTCCCGTGCGTTCAGGAAGGATTCCTGACACACTATGTAGATAGACTAAGACCAGGAGAGGCCACTTTGGATTTGGTGCTTGGCAATGAACCAGGCCAAGTGTTAGACCTGTTGGAGGAGAGTATTTTGGCGGTAGCGATCATAACTCTGTTACTTTTACAATAGTCATGGAAATGGATAGGTACATATAGCAGGGTAAGGTTTATAATTGGGGAAAGGGTAATTACAATTCTGTTAGGCAAGCACTGGGTAACGTAAATTGGGAACAGATGCTGTCAGGGAAGAGCACTATTGAAATGTGGAGATTGTTTAAGGAATGCATACTGCGTGTGCTCGATATGTTTGTCCCTAGCAGGCAGGGAAGATGCGGTCGAGTTAGGGAGCCTTGTCTCTCAAGAGGGGTCGAACGACTGGTTAACAGGAAAAAGGATGCTTATGTAAGGTTTAGGAAACAAGGAACGGAAAAGGGTGTAGAGGGATACAAGTTATCCAGGAAGGAGCTGAAGAAAGGGCTTAGGAGAGCTATAAAGGGGCATGAGAAAACCTTGGCAGATAGGATCAAGGAAAACTCCAAGGCTTTTTACACGTACGTGAGGAATAAGAGAATGACCAGAGAAAGGGTAGGGCCGATCAAGGATTGTAAAGGGAATTTGTGCACGGAGCCTAAAGAGATAGGAGAGGTCCTTAATGAATACTTTTCTTCAGTATTCACAACTGAGAGGGACCTTGTTGTAGAGGAGGACAGTGTGAAATAGGCTGGTAGGCTAGAGGAAGTCAAAGTTAGTAAGGAAGATGTACTAGGAATTTTGAGGAACTTGAAGATAGATAAATCCCCCGGGGCCAGATAGGATTTATCCAAGGATTCTATGGGAAGTGAGGGAAGAGATCACAGGGCCTTTGGCGATGATCTTTTCATCCTCACTGTCCACTAGTATAGTGTCGGAATCTTGGAGAGAGGCAAACATCATTCCCTTGTTCAAAAAAGGGAATAGGGATAACCCCGGAAATTACAGGCCAGCTAGTCTTACTCAGTGGTGGGCAAATTATTGGAAAGGGCTCTGAGAGATAGGATTTATGATCACTTGGAAAGGCACAGTTTGATTCGTGATAGTCAGCATGGATTTGTGAGGGGTAGATCATGCTTCACAAACCTTATTAAATTCTTTGAAGAGGTGACCAAACACGTGGATGAAGGTAGAGCAGTGGATGTGGTATACATGGATTTAAGTAAGGCATTTGATAAGGTTCCCCTCGGTAGGCTCATGCAGAAAGTAAGGAGGCATGGGATAGGAGGAAATGTGGCAGATTGGATTCAAAATTGGCTGACCCTTAGAAGACAAAGGGTGGTCGTGGACGGAAAGTATTCAACATGGTGCTCAGTTACGAGTGGTGTACCACAAGGATCAGTTCTGGGTCCTCTTCTATTTGTGATTTTTGTAAATGATTTGGATGAAGGAGTGGAAGGGTGGATTAGTAAGTTCACGGACGATACAAAGGTGGGTCGAGTTGTGGATAGTGCGGAGGGCTGTTCGAGGATACAAAGGGACATTGATAGGATGCAGAGCTGGGCTGAGAAGTGGCAGATGAAGTTTAACCCTGAAGAGTGTGAGGAGATTCATTTTGGAAGGACAAACTTGAAAGCAGAATACAGGGTTAACAGAAAGATTCTTGGCAGTGTGGAGGAGCAGAGGGATCTTGGGGTTCATGTCCACAGTTCCCTGAAAGCTGCCACCCAGGTGGATAGAGTTGTTAAGAAGGCGTATGGTGTGTTAGCTTTCATTAATAGAGGAATTGAGTTCAAGAGCCGTGATGTTATGCTCCAGCTATACAAAAGCCTGTTTCGGCCACATCTGGAGTATTGTGTCCAGTTCTGGTCACCTCATTACAGGAAAGATGCAGAAGCGTTGGAAAAAGTGCAGAGGAGATTTACCAGGATGTTGCCTAGAATGGAAGGGGAAGGTCTTACAAGGAAAGGTTGAGAGAGCTAGGGCTTTTCTCTTTAGAACGACGAAGGATGAGAGATGACTTGATAGAGGTGTACAAAATGATCAGAAGTATAGATCGAGTATACAGCCAGAGACTTTTTCCCAGGGTGGAGGTAGCTATTATGAGGGGGCATAGTTTTAAAGTGAGTGGAAGTAGGTATAGGGGAGACGTCAGAGGTAGGACCTTTACTCAGAGAGCGGTAGAGGCGTGGAATGCATTGCCGGAGCGGGTAGTGGAGTTGGCCTCATTAGGGGCATTTAAGTGGCTATTAGATAGGCATATGGATGATAGTATAAGGTAGGGGTGGAGGTTAGATAGACCTTAAGTTTAGGGTAAAAGTTCGACACAATATCGTAGGCCGAAGGGCCTGTACTGTGCTGTACTGTTCTATGTTCTATGTTAACAGTGCTGCTAATGTAACTCTTGCAGTTAATATTTAGCCTATAAGATTTTTGCTGTGAAATTGCCTGTGGCTTTCAGTAAATAGTACCATGTCAATGAGTACCATGTCAATCACTATTCCTTGAGTTGATTGAGATAACAAGGTGTAGAGCTGGATGAACACAGCAGGCCAAGCAGCATTGTT
>NC_063357.1:40049884-40061064 GCF_021869965.1 Rhincodon typus | reverse complement strand
AACAATGCTGCTTGGCCTGCTGTGTTCATCCAGCTCTACACCTTGTTATCTCAGATTCTCCAGCTTCTGCAGTTCCTACTATCCTTGAGTTGATTGATGCCTTTGGTATATCAAAACAATATTTGGGACACTGCAATTGCTATTGGAGTGCAATTGTAGGGCTGTAGCGTGTTGGAGAGCATGCCAATAGCAGCTCCAAGCAGATCTAAACTGTGGCGCTAACTTGCTGGAGCTACAACTGAAACCACTTGAATTCTAACCTGCTGAATCAGCATGCTGTAGACAGACTTGAGGAATCCCTCAACCAAATGCATCTGATCAAAGCTCTGTGGTCTTATTAAATAAATGATACTGGGATATCAGTTAATAAATGGAAGAAAACTGCAAAAATATTTCCTCCCTCAATGATTACAGAACTCAACACATCCATGCAAAGACATGGTTGAAGTATTTGCAACCATCTTCAGCGGAAATGTCAAATGTGATCATGGATGCTCAGCCAATTTAAATCTTTTCATATGATAATATGCTCAAAGCGCTGGTATGAACCCAACTAGCATTCCAGCTGTAGAACTTGTAGGTATCTAGTCCCCGTGTTATGAAGTATGGCTTTCGGTTTTGGGAGTTGGAGTTTAGTTGAACTGTAGCAGATGGGTTGAGTGCCATTGAACTAAATTTGGAATGTATTACACTTAAACAAAAGAATGATTAATTGAATTAGCAACATGTAGGACCGGTCGGGTGAGATTAACAGAGAGGCAGGGGATGGTTGCAGAATTCATCTGTCCGTGTATTAAAGTTGTGTCGACTTAACAGAGTAAGATCAGTTAACAGCAGGAGGTCTTATTTAGTTAAAGAGGTAAAAACATGATGTCTGCACTCAATGAAAGTCCAAAGAGATGTTTTGTTTTGGGACTTAGACCCACATTACCTTATACCCTGAAAGGTTAGAATACATACTTAGTTATCAGATTAAAATAAATTGTAAATGAGGGATAATTAAAATTCTGAGGGAGGATTATCTCGAGCAATCCATGTCAACGAACTGTGTGGACCTTAAGCAGGTTAAGCTAACTGCTTCCTCAGATCAGGAAGAAGGGGAGTTTGGTGAAGATATGATGGAGACAAGGACAAGGCAGTCAGGCTTGAGGAAACTGAGTAACTATGTTTTAGGGTGAATGATTTGCATGAACACATATGTAGCATCAGAACCATAAATCAGTTATGGTGCAGCGACATTCCTGACCCTATGGGAATGCATCCTTTATACCTTAAAAAGTTAAGATACTTATATTGGCATTAAATATAACTTAATTTGTTCCTCTCTCACCAATAACCTCCTGTTCAATTTCTTGGACAGTATCATCAGTATGGATTTATGCAGGATTGCAAGGGGCTCAAGTCTCTGTTTGCAGGAGCCTTACATCTATTACAGAGATATAGACAGACTATTATATTGATTGCTTCCTGGAACCCAAATATTCTGTTTAAGTTTCCACTTTCCAGGGATTATGTTCCTCTCAGAAGGCAATGGAAAATGACAGCTTCAGTGCTCTTAGCACTGCTCCACATGATGTACTTGTCAGCATGAACAGCTATCCATACCCCTCAAGGTAGTCCTGATGAACAGTTAGAAGCCTTAGCAGATTGAAAGAGACCACAAGACTGTTGTACAATGTGCTATATTTGTGCCAAGTGTCAGGTTGTCCAGAAGGTTGACAGCTTGCACCCAAAATGATTTCAAAGTTGTATGAGCTTTGCTTACCTGCCATAACATCGGCTGCCATCCTGAAAACCACAGCTGAGCTAAAGGAAGCCTGGTCACTGCTGTGTTGGCTTGATTCAGATGGAATTAGTGGGAGATACTGAATGGGCTGGGACTTTTTTTCCCTGGAGCGTGGGAGACTGAGGGGATGACCTTGTAGAAGTTTATGAAGTCATGAGGGGCATGGATAGGGTGAATAGGTATGGTCTTTTTCCCATGGTGGGGGAGTCCAAAAGTAGAGGGCATCGGTTTAAAGTGAGAGGGCAAAGATTTAAAAAGGATCTGATGGGTAACTTTTTCATACAGAGGGTGGTGTGTGTATGGAATGAGCTGCCAGAGGAAGTGGTGGAGGCTGGTACAATTACAACATTTAAAAGGCATCTGGATGGTTACATGCATCGGATGGGTTTTGAGGGAAATGGGCTAAATGCTGGCAAATGGGACTAGGTCAGCTTTGAATGTCTAGTCAGCATGGACTCGCTAGACCAAAGGGTCTGTTTCTGTGCTGTGTGACTCTATGACATTGGCAGGCATACTTTGGTGGTGCAGGTATGGGGGCTCTGGCCAGCTGTGAAGTTTTCTGCAAAAGTGCAGGTGCGCCCTCCTTGGTCTAAGCTAACATTTGGATCCCTGGTAGAGTGGAAGTGGTGCAATAGCACTTCTCAAGTGTCCCAAGATGATAGGGTCCCTGTCTGTAGTTCCTCCTGTGTGTCAGTACACAATGTCACCTCTCTTGCCCCTTGAGAGGATGGTGAATCTGGAGTAAGGTCTCTTGACCCCCTCGTGGATAGCCTCTGAATGAACGAATTCATGGCTCAACTGACGGAGTGAAAGTCGCCATGCATATCATGCATATACTGATTGTTCTGCTGGACTTAGCTGTCCACAGCAGACACCATCTGTTGCATGGAGGCAGCCATGTGCTTACATGTTGAAGCCATGACGTCAGGCAGAACTTGGGCTGACTCCTCTTCCTCCAGAAGACCATGATCTCTGGCACCTCTGCCAGACATTCATTCTTCAACTTGCCCATGCATCTCCATTAATACATTTATAGGCGGGGTCCAGAGGCTTTTCATTTGTACTGGGCCCAGCAGAATCCTGTTCCCCGGTAATCCTTTGAGTGTCAGAGACCTCAGTTGTTTTGTCCTCCTCAAGCTATAGGCTCACCAGAATGTAACCCTAAACCTACTCTAGATGGATTAGCTACCAATGTGTCTCTGTGCTGGTGGAGGATCAAGTGAAAGACCTTAACAGAGTATTCTCATGAGGCATGGGACTTTTCCCCCTCAGGGCTGTGGTTTAAAAGGCTGGTAGAGATGAGCTTGGGGACTAGAGCATTTTTTTTTCCTGGCTCAGGTGTGGGATCCCAAGGCTGCATAGAAGGGGGACAAAAATTTGTTGATGTTGTGAGCCACCACCTTACTTAAGCTTTTATTAAAACATTGGTGCTTGATATGCAACTCTGGGGAGCAGATTGGATGCCTTTCATCAGATGGCTGTGATTGTCTGTGTATGTTACTAGTAAGAAGAATGTGGTACAGGGTAAATTTAAGGTTTCTGAATGAAAGGTGTTGTCAAAGAGTTACAGTTGATGAAAACCAGTAAAGCATTACATGATGTGTGTGTCTGAGATATTCATGAAAATGTTCAGCCCAAAGTTATCATTTGTGACACTGTCTCATGCAATCCTTTGCTTAGAGGCTGTCACATGTGTACTGTATCCTAAATGTGAAAAAAGATCAATGGGCTGATGGTGTGAGAACTGCTGAGTGTGTTGCTCCTTTTATGTTTTAAGTGTGAATCCTGTCAGAAATATGAGAGTCAGTGTGAGGATGATGCAAGCAGTATTACATTGGCAGCTGTAGTGAAGTTCCAGGCATTGATGGCACATGAGGGATCTGATGGAGATGCTTGGCACCAGTGTTGTGTGTGACAGTCCTCAGCAGTGGTCACCTCTTGCTTATAGGAAAATGAAACATTGAGTAGAGTGTGATACATACCTTGGTAGAGTGTAGCAGACCATTCATCCTCTTTTATGGCACGGTGGTCAGGTTCTCTTGAGCCATCTATGGGCACTGACTTCTGCTGTCATAGACTCCTGTTGCCCTATTTATGGAAGAGAACTCATTATCCTCTGGGCAGCTCACAGGAGAAGCTCAAGGAGACATTGCTAAAGGGTGGCCCTAATTTTTGCTCAATCTCTGTTGTCTGTGGAGGTCAGTGAATGAGAATGAGATAAGCATAGTTTGAGTGGTTGTAGAGAGTGAAATGATATCTGGGTGCTTTTAAATATGGAATCTGGAAGCTGGATCCTGGAAAATCTGGTGTGGGACAAAACTTTGTCTGTCGGCCCATAATATTTGATTTTTACTCACCCATATATATTGCTCTGAAGAGAATGTAACAATGGAATAAAACCTGAACCACCTTGAGGGGAAGTACTTCTGAATTTTTGGCCCACCCACTCACTTTGTCTCAAAAAAAACTTCCACCCACATTCTTACATGTCCCCGTTTAATGTCACGCTCTGCCAGGTAACCTCCTTGAGGAATATTTATATTTTTTGCCATCTTTTTATTATATTCTTTTATGATGATGTAGGACGTGTGATAGTTGAAACTGGCTTGTGCAAAATGCATTGCAAACAATGTGGCTAAGTAATTTGGCTGTCAACTATAAGATTTAAGGAAATGTGCTAAACCTATTTAATTTATGACTACTTTTTCTGAAACTATAGGAATGAATATTTTAAAAATGAAATATTTACTGCTGATTTCCGACTATATTAAAGAAACTAGTGCTGTGCTTTGCGTACTTTAGTTAAATATTTGACTGACGGGGGATTTCGTGAAGGAATGTTTCAGTATAAAGAAGATGACTTACCTGTGCAATTGTGGACAATAACTCAGAGAACTGTCATCTCAAGTGCCTTTGTTTTGCTTTTTTCCCTTGATTATCCTGTGAATTTGTCTCTTTCTTTGCTTCTCTCGGTGTTTCTTTCATTTAAGGTGGGAGGTAATGGATTATATGCTGTGTTTGGACAGGGAAAGAAGCTACTCATAATTGCAGACAACATTTAGGTTGGTAGATGTGCAGAAAATGTAGCATTTAGGGGTTTATTTAAAATCTCCGCCAATCCCTTGTACTTGTCATTTCCTACATTTTCCCGTAACTTTCACCTTTCCATTATTCCATCCCTGTTGACTTGCAATATTAGACTTATTACTCATTTCCAATGTTACTCCTTCATCATCTCTTTGAACAAGCCCAATGTCTGTATTCTTTCCTCCTTTTTCTCTGTTGACACACACAGCACCCACCCATCTGTCCCACTTGCTTTCTAAAAGGCAGTTAATTCGAAAAGGCCGCTTGCTAATTCTTTTTTTCAGTTTCTTTTTCCTTTTCTGGCTTATTTTCTTTACATTATATATAAAAAAAAAGACAGTAAGAGTTGCCATAATTGTTTAAAGAAGAAAAGAGTTAACAAAATGAGACTGGATAATTAATAATGGAAAATAAGGAAATGGCAAATGAGTTGAATAGGCATTTTGTGTTAGTCTTCACTTTACAGGATACATGTAAATTTCAAAGCAGTGATTAATCAGGAAATGGAAGGGAGGAAGGAATTCAGGAAAATCACAATCACCAGAGAAGCAGTACTGAGTAAATTATTGGAGCTTCGGGCTATGAAGTGCGCAGGTCCTGGTGGACTTCATCTTAGAGTGTTAAGAGAAGTGGCTAATGTGGTAGTTGATACATTGGTTTATTCTTCCAAAACTCCCCTGATTCAGGGATGATCTTATTACATTGGAAGATAGCTAATGGAACAACTTTATTCAATAAGGGATAGACACAGAAAACAGAAAACTGTAGGCCAGGTAGCTTAACACATTAGAGACTGTTATTAAATAAGTTACTGTAGGGCATTTGGACAAAATTCAAGGTTATCAGACAATGTCAGCAAGGGCTCATGAAAAGGAAATCACCTTTGACCAATCTATTGAGGTGGTAACACAGAAACATGGAAAATAGGAACGGGAACAGGCCAGTTATTCCTTGAGCCTGCTGTGCTATTCAATATGATTGTGGCTAATTATCCAACTCAGTACCCTGTTCCCATTTTCTCCCTATATCCTTTCGTCTCTTTAGCTCTAAGATCTGAACACATGCTGTAGATTAAGGTGAACCGGTTGATTAGTGTACTTAGGTTTCCAGAAAGCACGTGTTAGGATGTCACATGAAAGGTTATTGTGGAAAATAGAAGCCCATGGTTAGGGGATAGCATATTGGCATAGATAGAAGTTTGCGTGGCTAAGAGGCAGCGAGGAGCGGGGGTAAATGGTTCCAAGTTGGCAACATATAGCGAGTGGTATGCCACAGGGTGCTGGGACCTCAACAGTTTGCAATTGATATCATGACTTGGATAACAGGATTGAAGGTGCAGTTGTCAAATTTGCTGAAGACAAAAATAGGAAAGTACGTTGCGAAGACACCATGGGGTTGCAAAAGTATAGTGGCAGACGTTAGAGGTCAAAGATGTGGCAAAATGGAGTGTAATGTAGGAAAATATGAAATTGTTCATTTTGGCAAGCAGAATAAATGTAAGAATATTTTTTAAAAAGTGAGAGATTACAGAGGTATCAGAGCATCCCACTGCATGGTTTGCAAAAAGGTATTTTTCAGGTACAGAAAGTAATTAGGAAAGTTAATAGAATGTTGTAATTTATTGCAAGGGGATTGAATACAGAAATAGGGAATGTTATGCTTCAGTTGTACAGGGTACTAGCGAGAATGGGCAGGATTTCTTATGAGGAAGGGTTGCGCAAGATGGATTAGACTGGGGATTAGAAGAGTAAGCAGCAACTTTATTTAAAATCCTAAAGTATCCTTGACAGGGATAATGTAAAGAGGGTATTTCCTCTTATGGGGAACCTAGAACTAAGATTAATTATCTAAAATCAAGGGTCACCCTTTTAAAACAGATTAGGCGAATGTTTTCTTCTGAGAGGTCCTGAATCTTTGGAACTACTTTTCTGAAAAGCTGGTGTAAGCAGAGTCTTTGAATATTTTTGACCCATTGGTAGGCAGGGCTTTTTGATTTGAAGCTAGTCATATTAGTCATTATCTTATTGAATGGCCAAGCAGTCTCGAGGGATCTACCCCGCTCCTGATTCATGTATTCATACAGTAGTTGAGTTATATTTGTTCTTCTTTCACTTGACTTCACTATGCAGTGTTGTGACACCAAGTCACAAACTTCAGTTAACACTCGTTGCTGAGGTTTGACTCAGCAGATAAACAATTATGCATAATGTTGGGCAGTGAAATGGTCACTCTATGTGTTACCCATAGGCACAATGCCATTACTGTGTCAGCTATACTCCGTATCTGCCTCTTTAGATTCTTTGACTATTGCTGTTCTGTCTGGCATCATA
Source organism: Rhincodon typus (assembly GCF_021869965.1). Classification (NCBI taxonomy): domain Eukaryota; kingdom Metazoa; phylum Chordata; class Chondrichthyes; order Orectolobiformes; family Rhincodontidae; genus Rhincodon; species Rhincodon typus. The sequence goes on along the minus strand of NC_063357.1, from coordinate 40,053,861 downwards.
TGACAGATGGCCCAAAAGTGCTTTCATTTCAAAGTAATTTAGTTGTCTCCATCAGAAATTACATGTCTTAAATCTGTAACCATTCCACTTTTATAAATGCACAAGTTTCAGCCTGCATTGTGCAATCTGAATGCCCTATTTAGCAGCAAACTAAATTTCATTTAGTGTCTAATTTGTAACTAAGACTTCTTATTTCTGACTCCAAGTATTTTATCTGTTCTCCAGCTCTCCTGCCACTGACGCATTCACTCATCTATTTGTCATTTTCAGAGTCTTCTCACTTGCTTGTTCTCTCGCAACATTTTCTTCACCTTCAAAAAAAACTCTTAAAACCTATTTCTTTTTACCATCTCCCCAATTATTATTTTTTGCTTTTCTCTGAACCATTTTGAATATTCATTAAAGATTTTCTGAATTTGAGAGTTGTAAATGATTGCAATTTGCCCAGTATTTAGTACAGCAAATTAATTGGAGAGGCAATGGCCCAGTGGTATTAGTACTGGATTGTTATTTCAGAGACCCAGGTAATGTTCTGGGAACTGAGGTTCAAATCCTGCCATGGCAGATGGTGGAATTTGAATTCAATTGGAAAAAAAATCTGCAAATAAGAGTCTAATGATGACCATGAAACCATTGTTGGTTGTTGGAAAAACACATGCGGTTCACCAATGCCCTTTGGGGAAGGAAACTGTCATCTTTACCTCATCTGGCCCATATATGACTCCAGATCCACAGCAATGTGGTTGACTCTTAACTGCCCTCTGGGCAATTAGGGATGGACAATAAATGCTGCCTAGCCTGCGATGCCCTTGTCCCATGAATGAATAAAAATAAATTGAAACAGTTTATCACATGATTGATGAAGTGCTGAAAGCGTTAAAAAATTAGAGCAATTTAGTTCATTTTCAAATTGTAGTTTTTTTTTAAATGAGTAATTTGACAGCATAGTTGTGACAATCAATACTGATTTGCAGTGAATGGAAGTGGATTATGATTGCTTTGCAGTGAGCCAATGAAATATTTCAGCCAAGTACTATCATTAACGTAATTGCCATTGTTTATTTCAGCCAGTAATTGTATGTCTGTTTTACAGGCATTTATAAAATGACAAATATTTTTATAGGTGACGTTTGTTTTTTTGATTTTGTACTGATGTTGACAGCGCTTGGCATTTGGGCATCAAGTACACTCCGATTGGGTAAACAACCGATAAATCCAGAGCAAAGAATGCACTTCATATCAACACTCCTTATTGCAGCAGTATGATATTTTGATTTCACATGCCAGCTGTCTTGTGAGAGAGTTTGCAGGTTGGTCCTGGGATATTTGGAACTCGATTGAGACTATTCAGAAATACTCCACTTGGGAACTTTAGGCATTGAAGTGGACTGTATTTTAACACACATTTCAAAGTAAAAGATGAATATCAAACTCATTATGCCACCAAATCCAGTGGTATTGTTTTAAATAACTAAAATGAGTGATAATATTTGAAACTAGCAATTTTTTTCAGAACATTTTTATCTGCAGTATTTTCCAGTAATGCTTTCACATTGCTCTTGTTCAAAATGATAATTGAAAAGCTATGTACATAGGTTTCTGACAATAATACTTGATTTCATTTTGTTTCAACTCAGTACCTGTGCTCTCATTTTATGCAAAGCTTCATTGATTTTATCAACACTCACTCCAGTTGCTTTCACTTTGTAGCAGTGCATTATGAGATGTTTAATACATTTGCTGTGACTTTCAAAATGTCTGTTGATTTTTTTTATCATGTTTTGGAATGTGCATCATAGCTATAAAAGGATATGGTAGAACACACTAAAGAGGTTTAGGTTTAAAGTGATTTTGTATCAAGAGGAAAAACAATTACATTACAATAATTTGGTACTGTTCATATATTGCAATGACAATCATGTCATAAAGGCACATGCTTCAAACAAAAATGCAAAATTTGGGCTTGTAAACAAGCAATTCGTAAGCGGTCAGGTAACTTGGACAGTTTAGAGTATGTGTGGAATCTTTGTTCTCATTGCTAATCTGACTGGATGACTAATTTGCAATGCAGAGTGATACTGATTTCCACGACACTTGAGGTCACTGTGAAGGTCCCAATTTCTCAATCTTGCCCTTGCCTGAAGTTTGGTGACCCTCAGGTTAAACTCCCACCAGTTTAGAGAGAGCAGATCTGTGTTCCCCTGGGACTGTGGAAACATTAGCTTTTCTTATTCAGTAAACTATGCTCAACCTACTATGTGTGATGCCTGTTTTGCGATTGTCTCAACACCTGAAATCAAGACATTTTCTGAAATGAACTCTTCAGTTCAAAATATCGTGTAAGTGACTACTAACACCATAAATGTATGTATGTTTGTAAGTTCATAAACGAGACATCAGTAGCAATGCTTGGTGTCTAAATGTTTATCTATCATTTAGCATTTAGAAACAAAATCATTCATAAGATAACAAGGTGTAGAGCTGGATGAACACAGCAGGCCAAGCAGCATCAGAGGAGCAGGAAAGCTAACGTTCCAGGTCTAGACCCTTCTTCAGAAATGGGGGAGGGGAAGGGGATTCTGAAATAAATAGGGAGAGAGGGGGAGGTGGATAGAAGATGGATAAAGGGGAAGATAGGTGGAGAGGAGACAGACAGGTCAAAGAGGTGGGGATGGAGACAGTAAAGGTGAATGTAGGTGGGGAGTTGGGGAGCGGATAAGTAAGTCCAGGGAGGACGGACAGGTCAAGGAGGTGGGATGAGGCTGGTAGGTAGGAGGTGGGGGTGGGGCTTGAGGTGGGAGGAGGGGATAGGTGGGAGGAAGGATGGACAGGTTAGGGAGACGGGGATGAGCTGGGCTGGTTTTGTGATGCAGTAGGGGGAGGGGAGATTTTGAAGCTTGTGAAGTCCACATTGATACCATTGGGCAGCAGGTTGAGGGCGTTTTCGACCACTGTGGAGGGGAAGTTGCAGTCCTGGAAAAACAAGGACATCTGGGATGTCCAGGAGTGGAATGCCTCATCTTGGGAGCAGATGCGGCGGAGGTGAAGGAATTGGGAATAGGGGATGGCATTTTTGCAGGATGGTGGGTGAGAGGAGGCGTATTCTAGGTAGCTGCGGGAGTCAGTCGGCTTGAAATGGATATCGGTTTCCAGGTGGTTGCCAGAGATGGAAACAGAGAGTCCAGGAAGAAACAGCACCTCATATTTTGCTAGGGAACCCTGCAGGCCAATGGTATCAATGTGGACTTCACAGGCTTCAAATTCTCCCCTCCCCCGACTGCATCCCAAAACCAGCCCAGCTCGTCCCTGCCTCCCTAACCTGTCCTTCCTCCCACCTATCCACTCCTCCCACCTCAAGCCCCAACACCATCTCCTACCTACCAGCCTCATCCTGCCTCCTTGACCCGTCCGCCCTCCCTGGACTGACCTATCCCCTCCCTAACTCCCCACCTACACTCACCTTTACTGGCTCCATCCCCGCCTCTTTGACCTGTCTGTCTCCTCTCCACCTAACTTCTCCTTTATCCATCTTCTATCCACCTCCCCCTCTCTCCCTATTTATTTCAGAATCCCCTTCCCTTCCCCCATTTCTGAAGAAGGGTCCAGACCCAAAATGTCAGCTTTCCTGCTCCTCTGATGCTGCTTGGCCTGCTGTGTTCATCCAGCTTCTACACCTTGTTATCTCAGATTCTCCAGCATAGGCAGTTCCCACTATCTCTCTGATTTATAAGATAGTTGGCTAGTCCAGCAATTATTCTGTACTCCTAGTTATCCTTGAGAAGGTGGTGGTGAACTGCTTTCTTGAACTGCTTTAGTCTGTTTGGTTTAGGTGGACTCACCAGACCATTAGGAAGGGAATTCCAAAATTTTGACATAAGTCAGTATGGTGAGTGGCTTGGAGAGGTATGGTACATGATTATCAGTCTGAGGTTTACTTGCCCGTGCTTTACTTGCCCGTGCTTTACTTGCCCGTGCTT
>NC_063357.1:40040506-40049874 GCF_021869965.1 Rhincodon typus | reverse complement strand
TGCCCGTGCTTTACTTGCCCGTGCTTTACTTGCCCGTGCTTTACTTGATGCTGTGAGACTTTGTAAGGTCTGGAATCAGTGTTGAGAATTTTGTCCCAACAGTACACCACCTCTACTGGATCTATCTGGCCAATGGGACAGGACGTACCCAGGGATGGTGATGGTGGTATTTGGGACAATGTCTGTCAAGTATGATTCTGCAAGTATGGCTATGTCAGGCTGTTGCTTAACTAGTCTGTGAGACAGCTCTCTGAATTTTGGCAGTTACCCCCAGATGTTGGGAAGCAGGTCTTTACAGGATCGACAGGCTTGAGTTTGTCATTGTCATTTCAGTGCGTTAGTTGATACTAGGTGGTCCATCCAGTTTCATTTCTTTTTGAGACATTTCAGTGATTGATACTTCTCAGTGGCTTGCTCAGCCACTTCAGAGAGCATTTAAGATCAACCACACTGCTGTGTGGTTATGTGGAATCATATGTCAGCCAGACCAGGTGTAAGAATGGCAGTTTTCCTTCCCTAAAGGGCATTAGTGGACCAGATTTCTTTTATATATTGACAATGATTTCGTGGTTATCATTAGACTTTTAATTCCAGATATGTATCTGGACAAAAAAAAATCCACCCATCTCCCTGTGTGATTTGAACCAGGGTCCCCAGAACATTACCTATTCCATTGACAATACCACTACACCATCACCTTGGCATGAGCTTTGAGAGATTTTGATGTAATCATTGAGCTGTAACTTCAATATAAGGACTGAGTAAATCTTGAAATGTTTAAGATCTGAATTGATTGTGGTTTTATTTAAGCCTGTAACATTTTTGGGATCAATGATCTCCAATAATACTTGAGTAGTTCAAACAATATTCTGCACCTTTGCACATACCTGCAAATGATTGAGTTTGCATTGCCTAATTGCATTTGCAGTTTCATGTTTCTAATTTACAGAACTTGTCATTTACAACGCTGCAGTTACAATGTGTCATGCTCCCTTTTCATGTGATGTTGTATGACATAAAAGATCATATTTTTAAAGCTAGTTTTGGAGAAATAGGATAGTATTTTTTTCTTTTTTAAAATGGTGACAGACCACATTTCTTAAGCATTGTTCTCAGGATTGTTCACAGAAATTAATAAAAGATGGGAGCAATAAAATTTGTCTTCTGTTGCCTGCCTAAGGACAGAACAGTATTGTTGCAGACTTGGGGGCATAACTTCAGCACCCTTATGTGGCAAATGAGACATTTAAAATATTTCAAAATTGATTCTTCCCGAACTACAGCCCCAATTTGGCTGGCAGATGAAGTATTGATGCACCAACTAAATTCTATACCATCGCAAAAGATGAGCTATTTTTCCATAAAGTTAAACCAATATATCACCAACAGAAGAAATACTTGGGGACTTTAAAAATGAAATTTCAACTCATATTGACCTTTAAATTTCTTGATCTATTTAGGGAAGAACCTGGTTTTCTCCCAAATTTTAAAAAGAAACGTCCTTAAAATTTTCTACATCAAAAATCAAATGTGAAATCTGTGTATATTGTATCCAAATTCAGAACATTAAGAGCTTTAATAATGATTGCAACTATGTTATCAACAAGATGGCTGTACTGTGATGAGTGATTGCCATGTAATCCCGATATAGTATATGGCAAAATGAATCTTTACATCATCTACTTCATGTTTAGACATATTAGGACTTTACTGCTATAGTATTGTGATACATAAGAATAAATGGTTCACTTGAAAGACTACTTTTAACAATCAATATTCTCAGCATCCACTGCATTCACTGATGTTACAAATCTATGGTAAAATAATTTGACATTATTGCAAGATTGTGGCAACTGGCATTACTTTTTGAACTGCTGTTGAAGCTTGTAAAAGTGGTCTGTGTGTATGTGAACTGTATATGTAATTGCAATTGTCATTTAACTTTGAGGTGTTTTTTTAATCCTGTTAGCTGACTCTTAAGGTTCCCAGAATGTGCATGACTTCTTCCTTCTGAGCAGTCCAGCCTGTTATACAGTTTTTTAAAGGAAGAAGTAGTATTATAGGGGTTATTGCTATAGATTTAGAACATTTCATGTTATCATGCCAGCTCTTTCTAATCTTTCTTATAATTCTCAAGCATTGGTAAAGAACAAGTGCAGTAGGGTACAAGAAAAAATTATGACTCTAGCAAAGGGGGAATTTGGAAGTCTGCAGTAGTGCTTTAAATGGTTTAACTAGTCAGAAAGACTGCTGTGTAATATTGTTAGGGATAGAGGTCTTGCGATAAATTTGGATCATAGCCATCTAAAAGCTGCAGAATAGCAAAATGGTAATGGTGGAGTATCTGTTGTCAGCATCAAACCAGCAGGGAAGAAGAGAAGCTCCTGTCATTGTCCAAAGAGCAATGCAAATGGGGATCAGTGCTGTTTGAGGTGATCTTTCTGTCAAAGAGTCATACAGCACAGAAACAGACCCTTTGGTCCAACTAGTCCATGCCGAACATAATCCCAAACTGAACTAGTCTCACCTGCCTGTTCCCAGTCCACATCCCTCCAAATCTTTCCTGTTCATGGACTTATCCAAATGTCTTTTAAACATTGTAATTGTACCCACATGCACCACTTCCTCAGTAAATTCATTCCACACACAAACCACCCTCTGTGTTTAAAAAAAAAACATACCCCTCTTGTCAGTTTTAAATCTCTCTCCTCTCACCTTAAAATGTGCCTCCTAGTCTTGAAATCCCTCATCCTAGCAAAAAGACAACTGCCATTAACTCTCTCTGTAAGGTCACCTCTCAACCTCCTGCACTCCAGTGAAAAAAGTACAAGCCTATACAGTCCTCCTCTATAACTCAAAACTTCCATACCTGGCAACATCCTGGTAAATCTCTTCTGAACCCTCTACAGCTTCATTATATCCTTTCTTTAACTGGGTGACCACAGCTAGACACAGTATTTCAGAAGAGGCCTCACCAATGTCCTCTACAACCTCAACATGACTTCCCAATTCCTAGACTCAAAGGACTGAATGAGCAATGAAGGCAAATGTGTTAAACACCTTTTTAATCACCCTGTCTGTATGTGACGCAAACTTCAAAGAATTATGTATCTGAACCCCGAAGTCCCTCTATTCTACAGCACTACCCAAGGCCCTAGCGTTAATTGTACAAGACCTACTCTTGTTTGTTGTACTAATAGCTTGCACTTATCCAGATTGAACTCCATCTGCCATTTTTAAGCGCATTGAGCCATTTGATCAAAATCCCTTTGTGATCTTAGAAAACCTTCTTCACTGTCTACTATTGCTATCAATTTTGGCGTTGTCTGAAAACTTGCTGACCATGCCTTCTTTATTCACATCCAAATAACTTATATAAATAACAAACAAAACAGGATCCAGAACCGATCCTTGTGGAACACTGCTGATGACAGGCCTTCAGTCCGAAAAACAACCCTCCACCACCACTGTCTGTCTCCTGCTGTTAAGCCAATTATGTATCCATTGGCAAACTCACCTTGAATCCCATGTGACCTAACTTTACTAATCAGTCTACCATGTGGAAGCTTGTCAAAGGCCTTACTAACATCCAAGTAAACAACATTTACTGCTGTGTCCTCATCAATCTTTTTAGTAACTTCCTTAAAAAAACTCAATCAAGTTTGTAAGATACAATTTTCCTTGCACAAAATCACACTGACTATCCGTCTCAATTTTTGCCTGTCTAAACATCCATAAATCCTATCTTTCAAAATCAACTGCAGCAATTTACCCACAACCGAAGTACTTCCCCACTTTCTCCTTACAACCTTTCTTAAACAAAAGTACAGCATTAGCCACCCTCCAGTCATCAAGCACCTCATCCCTAGTTATAAATGATGCAGATGTTTCTGCAAGGGGTCTCGCAATTTTCTCTCTTACTTTCCGCAATGTTGTTATGTATCTAATAAATGCATTCGATCAGGTCCTGGACACTTAATCACCTTTATAATCTTTGAGACCTCTTGAACTTTCTTGTCTCTAATGTGAACTGTTTTTAAAAACATCAAAATTTATTTCTGTGATCTCCAGCCTCCATTTTTTTTTACCACAGTAAAAACTGATGTGAAATATTCATTTAGTATCAGTGTTATCTCCTGGGGTCCAACACAAAGACAACCTCAATGATCTTTAAGGAGCCCTACCTCTCTCTAGCTGCCCTGTTGCTCTTAATGTATTTGTAGAATCTCTTTTGGATTATCCTTAACCTTGCCTGACATTATATTCCCTTTCTGCCTTTCTGATTTCTTCTGAAGAATGCCCCTTCATTCTTTATATTGATTAAGAGTTTCAAAGAACAAAGAAAATTACAGCACAGGAACACGTCCTTCGGCCCTCCAAGCCTGCGCCGGTCCAGATCCTCTATTTAAACCTGTCACCTGTTTTCCAAGGATCTGTATCCCTCTGCTCCCTGCCCATTCATGTATCTGTCTAGCTACATCTTAAATGACGCTATCGTGCCAGCCTCTACCACCTCCGCTGGCAACGCGTTCCAGGCACCCACCACCCACTGCATAAAGAACTTTCCACACATATCTCCCTTAAGCTTTTCCCCTCTCACCTTGAAATCGTGATCCCTAGTAATTGAGTCCCCCACTCTGGGGGAAAAAGCTTCTTGCTATCCACCCTGTCTATATCTCTCATGATTTTGTAGACCTCAATCAGGTCCCCCCTCAACCTCCGTCTTTCTAATGTAAATAATCCTAAACTACTCAACCTCTCTTCATAGCTAGCGCCCTCCATACCAGGCAACATCCTGGTGAACCTCCTCTGAACCCTCTCCAAAGCATCCACATCCTTTTGGTAACGTGGCGACCAGAACTGTATGCAGTATTCCAAATGTGGTCGAACCAAAGTCCTATACAACTGCAACATGACCTGCCAACTCTTGTACTCAATACCCCATCCGATGAATGAAAGTATGCCGTATGCCTTCTTGACCACTTTATCGACCTGCGTTGCCACCTTCAGGGTACAGTGGATCTGAACACCCAGATCTCTCTGTGCATCAATTTTCCCCACGGCTTTTCCATTTACCGTATAGTTCGCTGTTGAATTGAATCTTCCAAAATGCATCACCTCGCATTTGCCTGGATTGAACTCCATCTGCCATTTCTCTGCCCAACTCTCCAATCTATCTATATTCTGCTGCATTCTCCGACAGTCCCCTTCACTATCTGCTACTTCACCAATCTTAGTGTCATCTGCAAATTTGAACTAAGTTGCCTACATCTAAAATAAAATTGTCTTTTATTCTTGACTAGAACCTGAATATCTTTATTCATCCATTGCTCCTTAATCTTACCAGCCTTACCCTTCACTCTAACAGGAACATATGATGAAAATGAAAATATGAACATGGATTGAGTGCTGGTCAATAGACAAGAGTACAAGAGATCTTAGCCTTGACTGGTTTGTCAATGATTTCTCTGCTGCAGGATCTTTTAAAGAATCATACAGCATGGAAACAGACCCTTCCGTCCAACCAGTCCATATCAACCATAATCCCAAACTAAAGTAGGCTCACCTGCCCGTGTTTGTCCCATATCTCCTCAAACATTTCTTATTCATGTACTTAACAAAATGTCAATTTTGAGTATAAAAGAACCAAAAATGAATCAAAACAAAAAAATCTTATACTACTGAAATAAAGTAACGAGAAGAAATCTAGAAGTAAATCTAGAAATAAGCCTGAATCTCAAAAGTAGCTGCAAGATAACAGTGCTCTCAATCCACCATTTTAGAATTGTTTTATTCTTTTCAATGTCCCTCAAGATGGCTAAAAGCCGTTTTGGTGCATTCCTATATCTGGGAGAACACTTTCTCTCCCAAATTCTCTTCACTGAGGAACTCTTCCCATTACATCATCTGGGGGACCTTTTAATCAGATGAACGTCCAATCTCTGTGGAAGCCGGTAGTTTCTTTTTTTGCAATATCCTGGATTTCTGAGCCAGCTCATTTCTTCTTGACCATATCCTAAATCTGTGGAGTCTGGTTTGGTTACAGTTGATTCATATGCAGCTCATCTTCATTTTGTGTAAGAAAATCTTAATTCTCAATCTGCTGAATTGTCTGTGTTGAAGTATGTAAGTGCTTTAATTTGAATTATTGAGTAATCTGGATAATTTCATTGGCCCTCTGTAGGTGATTTCCTGGTTAAATAGATATTTTCACATCCTCAGTCATATTACCGCAGGGTTACTGTCTATTTCGTATTACATCTGTCAATGGGACTGACAGTTCTTCTTTGACAGATGAAGGATTAAGATCTTCCTCTTTTTTTCTCTTTATTCATTCATGGGATGAGGGCATCGCTGGCTAGGCATCCCTGATTGCCCAGAGGGCAGTTAAGAGTCACCCACATTGCTGTGGGTCTGGAGTCACATGCAGGCCAGACCAGGTAAAGATGGCAGTTTCCTTCCGTAAAGGACATTAGTGAACCAGATGGGTTTTTCTAACAATCAACAATGGATTCATGGTCATCATTAGGTTCTATATTCTTAATTCCAGATATTTATTGAATTCAAATTCCACATCTGCCATGTCAGGATTCAAACCCGGGTCACCAGACTATTATCTGGGTCCCCAGAATGTTATCTCGGTCTCTGGATTAACAGTCCAGTGATAATATCACTAGGCCATTGCCTCCCCGTATATATCTTGAAGTTGGGTCATCTCATCACCTGACATTAAAGTCAAATCTGCTGAAACTAATTTGTTCACTACATTGCTTTGCTTTATGAATAACTTTAGTTAAAGATTCATGCATGGGCTCGAGTAAGTTGTCCTGCAAATTCATTTTCTCTTCATCTGAATCTTCTTGAAAAATCTGGCAGTGATGTCAGCGTTTTAACGTCGGAGATTTCTGGGAATGATAGCAGTGTGACGTTGATGTCTGTTGTTGAGGGGTTGTTGTAAGGGTGCTGGTGATCAGCATCATCTGGGACATTCAGTATTGATCTCTCCTCTGATTTGATGTCATTTGCCTGGCCGATCCTGAGGTGGGAAAAGCTGGGGATTCTTGATGTTGCAGCAGAAGTGACCCTCAACAAAGCAGCATGGCCCAGGAGTCGCTGCAGTAGGTGATGTGGAGAGCAACGCGATGATAGTCACTGTTGTGGAGCCACTCCAGGCCCACCCACTGAGTCACTAGAGCCTGTGCAGGCAATAGTCAATCTGCAGGTAACTCCAGATCCTCCTCTTCACTGTCTCCAGTGTGAGTGGATCCCTGGCAATTGGCTCCCAGAAGCTGGAGAATCAAGAACCTAAATGATATCTGATGTCATTTGCATTCCCACAGATCAGTGAGCATAAGGAGCGTACAGCCCCATGGGATTGCCAGTGGAATGATCAGAACAGAACATCACGTCTTAGCACAATTGTACAAGGCAGAGAGCTGTCACATTGAAACTTCATGTTTTGGTAATCTGTATTTAAAGAGAAGCTGGATAAGTATAGCAAAGGGAATAGAGAGTTATACTGATAGAGTATAAACATCTACTTGGACTTGTTGAGATGGTTCACTTGCATCTGTGCTATGTTTTCAATTATACCTATGTAAATATCATTGCCAAAGCATGATCAAAGGGATCATTAAGTAGTAGACAAGAGGCTGCAGGGATCTGCAATTGCCTGCTGGAGAAATATATTCTCCTGGCGTGCTGCTCTTCAAACAGATCCAGGGAAGTAACTCTTGGCCGGGACAGCATCTATTACATTTAGCCTGCTGTTAGCACCTCACCTGTGGTCTGTTGATGGTGTCTTGTGAGGTGACCATGCCTCTTACATCAATTGTTCCTCCATTCAAATGATGCATAATTATGATGCACAGACTGCCGCTTTGGGGGAGGCCCACTGAACTGTGAGAGCGTATAACATTGAATTTGAAGCTTCAAGAATGTCACCAAATCCAGGTTTTCTTGCATTCGTTCTGTAAATCAGTTGAAGTCAGTCGCACTAACACTGGATTTGGGGAATCACAGTTTGCATTACAAGAATGAGGGCAATCATGACAGAAGTGCTCACTTGTGTCAATGACCTGTGCAATTAAGGTCATAATCAAAGATGCCAGTTGTGTTTGCACATGTTCAGTGGTTGAGTGTTTCTATTAATTTATTTGTAACACTTTCCGCTGTCCGTGGAAGTAACTGACTATACATCCTGGACAATACAGTATAAACTTTGTGTTGGAAATGAGATATGCTAAGAGCTTTGTCACAAAGCGGGAGGCTTGCTGCGTCTCCACAGTTGTACAATCAGCAACTCTATTACTAATACTTTTTCATCACCAGTACATGTTTCCTCACCTTGTGCTTCCTGTATGACCTCACCATGATCATTATCTTTAATACGGGATTGTAATGTGATTGTGTCTGGCACCAAGTTGATACTGTGTTGAATGGTTGTCTTCATCTGACTGTATTCCACCAAGTCAATGGAGAGATTATGTAGAGTTTATACATTTCTTTTTCCCTTTCTGTTTTCACTTTGCTCATGTTACATGGGGCCGCCATGCCCCAATGCAGTTAATAATCCTTTCAAACAACCATCTTTTTTGGATTTTGCGGATCGTTTTACAGCTTGTGTTGTAAGCTGTGCAATTTAGGGATTTATTTTACGTTTGGATTTTGAACTAATGGCATGTGGGTTTTGGTTTGTGTGTATGAGGAAGTTTAATGATCTTGCCAGTATTTCTGGAGCTATGATTTTTGTTTAAACCAGTATGAGAGAGTTTGCATTGGGAAAGCTTTGTGAGTGGACAGAACAAATATTGAAGAATATTCACTTGCTTTTAGTCAAAAGAATCAGGAGGTGATTTTTGCTGATTTTGGAAAAAATCTGCAGCTTGAAAAGCTATTGTTTACAATTTGCAGAAGTTATGTTTGTAGTTAATATAAAATCACTGCTCCTCCTGAAGAAAGGAGGTAATTCAGAAAAGATATGAAATAGGTAGTCACTGTGTGAGGATTTTAGTTTTGAAGTTACAGGTCAGAATATTTGCTTAGAACCCTGAAGAGTTGATTCAAATCTGAGAAAATCAGTGTTCAGTTGTGTGCATAATCAAGGTCAAGGCTATCAAACTTTCTATTTGGGGATTTAGAAGAAACAATTATGTGAAATTTATGGATTGATAGAGAAGTGAATTCTGTCTGATGTTTGAGTACTGTAAAATGATGGTGTTGGGATTGTATTTTTACTGTTTTGAAATCTTTCAAATTGTGTTATATGTAAAGAGCTTGGTTTACTCTATTTTAACTATTTATTTGAGTTACAAACTTACGGTTTATTGTTAAAACCAGATCAGAATTTTGCATGGTATAGAGCTGGA
>NC_063357.1:40001598-40040106 GCF_021869965.1 Rhincodon typus | reverse complement strand
CTTGTCATCTTAGATTCTCCAGCATCTGCAGTTCCTACTATCTCTGAGTCAGGTTATCACAGGTATTTTTCTGATTGGTAAAGTATAAGTACTGGGGTGCCACAGGGTTAGGTCCTCAGGCTGCAACCTTCTGGAAGTCTAAATATAGTTCCTTGGATGGTTTGCCTTTATCTACAGCACATGTTACTTCCTCAGAGAAGTCCAATAAATTGGCTACACATGACTTTCCTTTCACAAAACCAAGTTGATTTTGATGGATTACCTGGAACTTTTCTAAGAGCCCTTCTATAAAATGTTTTATAATATCATCTAAATTCTTCACTATGCAGATGTAATTTCTTCTTTTCTGTCTCCTCCCATTTTTAATAAAGGAGTTACAAATGCATTTCCTGATTTGTATAAACTCTCAGTCCTGGAATCATCCTCATAAATCTTCTTTTAGACCTTCTTGTACTCTATGGTCCCAAGTATGGTTTAACTAATGCTCAGCACAAGTTCAACAAAACTTTTGGGCTTTTCAGTTTTATCTCCCCAGCAATGTGCTTTGATGCTTTATTTGCTTTTGTTTTCCCTTATTAACCTTAGCTTTACGGATTTTTCCTTCTGTACTCCTATATCACTTTGCTCTACTCATTAACTCTTATTTTCTAAGAAGCATATGGGTCTTCATATTCTTCCTACCAAATGTAACCACCTCACTCTTAATATATTGAAATTAATTTAGAATTCCATGCATACTCATTGTGTGTTAGTATGTTTGTATTTTATCATAATATTCATACCTCGTATTCTGGTGTCATCTGTAAATTTTGAAATTCTTCTTTTAATTCTTAAGTCAACATCATTTATGTAAATATGAAATAACAGTACTTCCAACATTGATCGTTATTGAGCATCACTTACTATTTTTTGGGGAACTATCCTAATCCCTTCTTTCTGTTTTAAATCATGCTTGTTATCCATTCTTTTATACATCTGCTGATTATTTGCTCAGATGTTTGGCATGAATTTACTATTTGGACCCTTTAGTGGAGCGAAAGATGTCACATTACCTTTCCCTACCTCTTCCCTCAAATAATTCAGTAGCTTTAATAGGTATTTTTCTATTATATCTTTAGTACTGATTCCATTATATTTTGTAGAATCATTATGACAATATAATTTGCATTTTGCTGTTATCTTCTACTTGCAACAAATTTTACAGTGGTTTTCAAAAATATTTTAACTGTAACTATTATAATTGTTCATCATGTCCTTGTGTTACAAGCTACCATTACAGATTAATTGTACTTTGCTTTTGTGCTCCTTTCTTGACTGTTTCATCTTTCAGGTGTCTCAGTTTTTGGTGTTATCATCTAATGTGGTTTGAGAGAAGGCTTGAGAGATAATGCAATGAGGGAAAGAGTCAGGTGGGTTTGAACTGGTTGTCTCAAATGAGGAGCTTGTAATCAATGTGGTTGAGTTTTACGGAGTGTGGGTAATGGAAATAAAATTCTCACATAGTGATCTTTGGGGAGGAGGCGGTGGAGGTGTTGTTGGCTGACTTTTAGCACTTGGAGGTGAGATCTGTTTTACATTTGCCATTTTCAATTTTTCCCTCAACCCTCTTCCTGAACACGAAAATGGATAAAGTCACAATAATCCCAGAGGATCATAGGCTTGCTATCTCATTAGAAAGCGCGACTGGTGGCAGTTTAATCTGAGGGTCACAATACCTCAGGCAAGAGGCTAGGTCGAGAAACTGGAACCTTCAGTTGATCTCCTGCCAGTGCAGGAATTGAACCCGGGCATCGCTCTGCATCACAAACCAGCCATCCTGCCAACAGAGCTAACTATACCCCACACATGCTTAGGGTATAATTTCAGCTTTTCACGGACAGCTGACTTCAATAAATTGTATTGCAATGGTGTTTCTCTGAGTTCAAATCTTGCTCGGCTGTATAAAATAAATGCTACTTTTGTGCTACCTTTATTTTCCTTCTCAGCTGAGCAAAGCTGAACTATTAATACAATATAGAGTCATAGAGTTGTACAGCATGGAAACAGACCCTTGAACTCCCTCATCCTGGGGATAAGATCTTGGTTACTTACCCTGTCCATGCCCCTCATGATTTTATAAACCTCTATCAGGTCACCCCGCAGCCTCTGAGGCTCTCCCTATAGCTCAAATCCTCCAACCCTGGCAACATCCTTGTAAATCTTTTCTGAACCCTTTCAAGTTTCACAGCATCTTTTCTGTAGCAGGGAGACCAGAATTGCATGCAATACTCCAAAAGAGGCTGAACCAGTGTCCTGTACAGCTGCAGCATGACCTCCCTAACTCCTATAATCAATGCACTGACCAATAAAGGCAAGCATACCAAACGCCTTGGTAGACAAACAGGAGGCTGGAAAAACACAGCGAGCCCAGGCGGCATCTGAAGGAGGAGAAGTCGACGATTCGAGTATTACCCTTCTTCAGGACTGAGTATACCTTCGATTCCAGCATCTGCAGTATTTTTTTGACTAATACCAAACGCCTTTTTCACTATCCTGTCTACCAGGGATTCCACTTTCAAGGAACTATGAACCTACACTCCAAGGTCTCTTTGTTCAGCAACACTCCCCAGAACCTTACCATCAAGTGCCCTGCCCTAGTTTGCCTTACCTCGCATTTATCTAAATTAAACTCTGTCTGTCCCCCTTCAGCCCATTGGCCCATCTGATTAATGTCCCATTGTACTCTGAGATAACCTTCTCCACTGTCTACTACACAACCTATTTTGGTATCATCTGAAAACTTACTAATTATGCCTTCTATATTCACATTCAATTTATTTATAGTAATGACAAAAAGCAGTGGAACCCAGTACTGATCCTTGTGGCCCACCACTGGTCACAGGCCTCCGGTCCAAAAAACAACCCTCTATGGTTCCTCCTAAGAACCTATACCTTTTCCTGTGCCCAATTTCCAACACTTAGATGCACCTCCTGGCTCATTGTACTTTTCTTGTGTCCTAATGGCTCAGAGCCTGATACAACACTGCTTTTTTTCAGAATAGAGCCTCATTTCCGTGCAGTAAAGTGTCTGACTGATAAGCAGCACAAAGGCACTACCTTCTTCTTTGCCTGTGTAAAACTGACTAGAACTGGCTGTTTCATAACTCTTGAACTGTTGTATGTTGTTAATATAGATATTTTCAATCAACCTGTTCAGAGATCTTCTGACAATTCTCTGGAAGGTGGGAGTTAAACCCGTGCCTTCAGAGGTAAGCACGCTACCACAGGCAAAAAGAATCCTTGTGTTGTTTAAGACTTAATGCTGCTGAATCGTGTTAATTGATTGATTATGTAACTGTATAAATATAAAGGGGGAACAGGTGGAACTGGGTCTGGGAGGAATTGGGTAACCGAATAGTCAATAAACTCTATCCAAAAAGAAATGGCACCTTGAATTCTGTTTTACCAATAGGTTTAAATCCAAATTCAAGTGTGAGCTATTGAAAACTTTGCAAGAAGTCCAGCTTTTTTTCTCAGCAATATTGAATGTAACTAGTACTTTGGAACAATCAAATGTAGCAACTTCTGGAACTGCCTTTTTTTCTGAATATTACAATATTCTTGGATTGCTGACTTGTACAATGTACAATAAGTATGACAAAAGTAAAGAAATTCATGATGGAGTTGAAAAGTCCATGTTTTGAGTTTGAAATGGCCAGTGAAAATTATATACAATAGGAATCAACCAATGTAGTATGTCATAAGTAAGTCTGAATGCAAGAGCACCATATAACATATCTTTTTTCCAATAGTTGTTTTAAATCAATTTTCTAGTCCATACTGCAGCATTTATGAAGAAATGATTAGAAGCTCTATGTTACATGCTTGCTGATCTTGAGTTTGATGCTGTTTATTTATGCTGTAGATTTGAACTTAATACTTTAACAAGGTGTTTGTCGATTCATCAACCTTTAGCATCGACTAAGGCATATTTTTTGAAGTTCCTTGTCCCTTAAAGGATGTCTGTTTAAATTGTGAACAGCTATTTGAGACTGATCAGTTGCCATCATTCAGTTAACATTTCTACTTAGTTTTCTACATCTGAATAAGCCCATGTTTTTCATTCTTATATCTGTAATGGCTAGTTTTGAAAAGGATGTTGTCATAATCTTTATTTTACTCTGTTAATTAATAAAATAGCCTTCATAGGGGGTTACTAAAGAAGAGGGTCAGTAGCATCAGTTATGCAATTGACCAATATTTAATAGGAAAGTAACACCTCAAGCTAGCAAGCTGACTTCTGGATGGGATTGTGACAAAGAAAACTTTGTGAAAATGATTCAGAGATAGCAGGAACTGCAGATGCTGGAGAATCTGAGATAACAAGGTGTAGAGCTGGATGAACACAGCAGACCAAGCAGCATCAGAGGAGCAGGAAGGCTGATGTTTCGGGCCTAGACCTTTCTTCAGAAAATGATTTTGTGTTCCATTTACTTTTTTTTAAAATTATGGCACCTATGTCCAGGATTATTAGTTAATATTGTGATAGCGAAGTGGGATTTAAAATTTGATTATCAGTCTGATGGATCCATTCCTTCCAAGCCTTTAAGACTTAATACTGCTGAATCATGTTAATTGATTGATTATGTGACTGTGTAAATATAAAGGGGGAACAGGGGGAACTGCCTTTTTTTCTGAATATTACAATATTCATGGATTGCTGACTTTATACCAAACCAATATGTTTAGACATATGTAGCCAGAGGGTTTTACAGACTCTAGAGTGATGGAAGTGGTGAGTTGGTAATGGGGGCAGGGGTAGGGAGAGGCGAGGTGGAAGGTGGAGTGAAGGATATAATCAGATCAGCTGTGATCTTATTGGAGCATACAATAGGCTGTTCTGCTTCTCAAGCCTATTCCACCAATCACCTTGATCATGGCCGATCTTCTACCTCAATGCCTTTTTCCTATTTAGCTCATTTAGTTGATTGACTGGCAGGGAAGGCCAGACGGCCAAATAGTCAATTGCTCTGGTTTTTATGATCTTCTAATGGTTGGGTGGCCACCTAATACCCATTAGACTTGAGTATCCTAGGATTCAAATCTGGAACGTGCCCTGACTCGACTTGCCAGCAGTTATTTGGAACCACATTACAGTTTTCTACTGTCTGACTGAATGGTAAGAATTCTGCCATTGAGCACGTGGTTTGTCCTAGCAGTGCATGTAAATGAGGGACTCCAGAAGAGCAGAAATGAAATGCCTCCACAGAGGCCGGGATCCCGTCACCAAGTCACCCTTTAATTACACGTGTACAGTACATGACAGTGACCAAGCTAGCTCAGAGCCAGCTCTTGGAGTGAGCAGAACTCCTGATACTCCTTTTTATTTCTGTCAGCCAGGGCTCCCGGAATGGATCAGGTTAACAGCCCCAATCAGGAAACTCATATTCTATTTGGTATACCTGGCTGACCTCATTCCAATCACTACAATAAATTTTCTGTATTCTGACTAAGAATCGTAGAATCGCCTATAATTCTTGTGTCAGTGCTAGCCTCTCCTCTTGAGCTGTCTGCTGTAATCTCATTTCTCTCCTTTTCCTATGTATTCTTTTATATTCTGTTCAAATGCTTTCCGATTTCATTTAAGCGAAAATATAGTTTCTGCTTTGATGGTCACTTATAGAAAACCTACTCGTGGAGAAATCTGTGTATTAACACTTCCCTGTGGGGGTGAGCAGTAATAATCTCAATGAGGAAACCTGTGTAGGATAAAAATATTTATCTCTCAAACCGTTCATAGTTTTAAAAAGAAAACACTATTAGCAATCTTCTTTGCTTTAGTTAACAAAACCCTAATTTTCCAGAACTCTGCATAGTCTGGTTCTCTCATGCCTGGTGTCATTTAAGTGAATTCTTGTTATATTCCTTCCTCAGCTTGCTGAATGAAAGCTACCTTCCTTCATGTACACAATCCTGTATCCCAAATTTGTTGATTAAAACTGTGTTTTTGGTCACACAATGAAAATAAATTCAACTGCGAATGGAAGGAGGCTATTCTGGAGCATGCAATGCGCTCCACTTCTAATATACTATGCAATGTCAATCGCAATAATATGATGATGGAGAAAGTCTTTCTGAAACTTAACAATGCTGGTCATTTGCAAAAAGTAGATCCAAGAAAAGTGCATTTTGTTAAAACGCAATGTTTGGTCAGAATATCAATGTCTCTTTTTTCATTTGTTGGGAGTGCTTAATTTTTAATTTTACATATAGGAACTAACATTCCTTTTTTTCTCAGTAAGTACAAAAGTTATATCCCT
This sequence comes from Rhincodon typus, assembly GCF_021869965.1. NCBI lineage: Eukaryota > Metazoa > Chordata > Chondrichthyes > Orectolobiformes > Rhincodontidae > Rhincodon > Rhincodon typus. The sequence goes on along the minus strand of NC_063357.1, from coordinate 40,033,807 downwards.
GTGTGCTAATTCACCAAATTTGAGAGTCTTCCATTTACACCCAGCACAGACTCATTTGACATGAGCAAGTAAGATGTCCAATAGGGAATTGAAGCCATCACACTTTTAAAGGTGGCATGGAAATAAATCCATTGCTGCAGACATTCATGATGAATTCTATGTAATGCACCCATTTCTATTTATGAACATCTTCAAGGTAACCTCTAGTTACGCTGCAATGCCCTTGTTTACTGCAGACTTCTAGGGTCATACAGCACAGAAACAGATTTTTATGTTTCAATAAAAATGAAAATTTCAGGAAGCAAGGATTTCCATAGTCGTTCAAAGAATCTTTGCTAACTTGCAGAGACTGGATAGTGCTCTTCCAGCATTTTTCATTTCACTGCTTTTCCTTTGGGATTATGCAGCAATAGGGAAATTGACTTCAGACTGAAATCCAACAAAAAACCCGAGGGATTTCTAGGTTGCTGAAATTCACTTTTGTGAATTTTGTTTATCAATAAATTTATAACTCCAAAGCCACATATCTTTTTAAATACTGGTATTAAGCTTTTCATATTTCGTTAATTCTCAATGATGCGGCTGTTGTAATACTATTTTAATGCATTAATTACAGAGTCATAGAGTCATACAGCATAGAAACAGACCCTTTGGTCCAACTTGTTCATGCCAACCAAGTTTCCCAAACTAAATTAGCCCCATTTGCCTGCATTTGGCCCATATCCCTGTAAACCTTTCCTATTCATGTACCTATCCAAATGACTTTTAAATGTTGTAACTGTACCTGGATCTACCATTTCCTTTGGCAGTTCATTCCACATATGAACCACTCTTTCTCTGTGAAAAAGTTGCCCCTCAGGTCACTTTTAAGTCCTCCGCCTCTCACCTTTAAAAATATGGCCCCTAGTTTTCTTCTCCCCCACCCTGGGGAAAAGACCCTTGCTTTTTACGTTATATAGGCCCCTCATGCTTTTATAAATGGTCATCATTCAACCTCCTACCCTCCAGTGAAAAGAAGTCCCAGACTATTCAACTTATTCTTATAACTCAAACCCTCCAGTTCTGGCAACATCCTTGTAGATCTTTTCCGAACCCTGTCCAATTTAGTAATATCCTTCCTATAGCAACGTGACCAGAGCTATACATAGTTCTCCAAAAATGACCTCACCAATGTCCTGTACAACCTCAACATGACGTCCCAACTCCTATGCTCAATTGTCTGAGCAATGATGGGAAGCATGTTAAATGTCTTCTTCACCATCCTGTCTACCTGCGATACAACTTTCAAAAAAGTATGTACTTGAACCCCTAGGTCACTGTTCGACAACACTACCCAGGGCCCTACCATTAACTGAATAAGTCCTGCCCTTGTTTGTTTTAGCAAAATGCAACTCCTTGCATTTATCCAAATTAAACTCCATCTACCACTCCCCAACCCATTGGCTCAATTGATCAAAATTCCTTTGTAATCTCGTTAACTTTCTTCACTGTCGACTATACCACCAATTATGGTGTTATCTACAAATTTACTAACCATGCTTCCTAAATTCTCATCCAAATCATTTATATAAATAACAAACAACAATGGGCCCAGCACTGATCCCTGCGGAACATTGCTGGTGACGGACCTCCAGTCTGAAAAACAATCCTCTACCACTGCCCTCTGTGACGTATTGTCAAGCCAATTTTGTATCTAATTGGCAAGCTCTCCCTGAATCCCATATGATCTAACTTTACTAATTAGTCTACCATACAAAAACTTGTCAAAGGCTTTACTGAAGTCCATGTTGACAACATCTACCATTCTGCCTTCATCTTTTTTTTTCGTTATGTCCACAAAAAAACACAATTAAGTTTGAGACATGATTTCCCTCGCACAAAGCCATGCTGACTATCTCTAATCAGTCCTTGCCTGTCCAAATACATGTTTGTCCTATCTCTCAGAATCCCCACCAGTAATTTACCCACTACTGATGTCAGACTCTCAAGTCTATAGATCCCAGGCTTCACCTTACAGCCTTTCTTAAATAAAGGCACAACATTAGCCGATACTCCAGTCCTCTGGCAACTCACCTGTGGCTGTGGATGATACAAATACCACTGCTGGGGACCCTGGAGTTTCTTCCCTAACTTCCCATAATGTCCTGGGATAAATTTGATTGGCTCCCCGGAGATTTATCCACCTTTATGTTTTTTAAGACCTTTAGCATTTCCTCATCTGTAATGTGGTCTGCTTTCAAGACATCAGTATTTAGTTCCCTGAGTTCTCTAGCCTCCATTTCTTTCTCCACAGAAAATAACTGATGTGAAATATTCACTTAGTATCTCTTCCATCTCCTGTGGTTCCACACATAGACGACCTCATTCATCTAGTCATAGTTGATTAGTTATGTTATACATATGTTAACAATAATAAATACTAATACTGTGCTAAGTAGTTACTTATAATAGCAGCTTTTCATGGTGCTCCGTAGTCTATCAGCTTCTATCATATGGAGAAGCTGCAGTCTGATCTAGTTTTTACAATTCAGTAATGGCTACTGGTTGAGACATGATGTATAGGATCGGAAAGAAAGTAAGAGTATGCCACTATATAATTTTTATAGCTAAATGAAGTAAAATGATACGTATTTCCATTCTATAGTTGATAAAGTCCATTAATGTTCAAAAAGTACATATGATTTGATTACGGATTTTAGAGTAGTTTGTAGATTTCAAAAATTTTACTTCCAGTCAATGACAAATCAATCTTTTCTGTGCAGTTTTAGAATAAAAATCTTCAATCTAATTTGACTTAAATAACCTCTTTGAAAGAATTACTTATACAATTTCTCTTTTTAAAAGGTAGATTTGTTATAATTTCCTCTGCTGGCAGCAAATATGAAATCTGAGTGGTGGAGTAAAGTAATTATGGAAATACTTTTTCCTGGGTTTGCAAACAAAATTAATGACAACTAGAGAAAACAAAAGGTGATAAATAAAAATGAACAAATGAAATGAGTAATTGAGAAATTGACAGACAATGGGTTAGTGCAGAAAGAGGCAAGTATTCCCTTTTTGTTCCTTTTCTCCTGAAATATAAAACTTTGACAAAAAGCAAAACCACTGGGATTGAAATATTAACAATATGAAGAAGAGTAGGGACACTCAGTTGATTTATTTTTAGACATGGTATAGGATATAAGATGAGTATTTGACACACCCAGCAATCCATAAAGCTACAGACCAGTCATAAATTCAGTATTCTGAAAGCTGGCCTTGGAGTATATAGATCATAAATTAATGACCATCCCATCCCATTCTTCTGCGGCTGTGTACAGTGTCACGGGGATGCACCTCTAAATAAAAAAAAGTGGTAGTGGTTCTGTTGGTAGCTGTGCATTCTAATGTAATGACTTGTGAGGTCACGGTAATGCTACATTGTTTTTGCAAGTGTGTTGAAGATATCTCATGTCAGTTAATGGGTTCAATACTAATTTTGTTGTTCTGTAATAAATCCAGTCCTTCTGACAATAAGATATTAATGGCTAAGCACAAAGTTGTTAACCTTCATTTAAGTACAATGTAGACAACTTTAGCTTTATTTTTCTGTGCTAACTGACTAAGAATGTTAAAACCTGAATTCTGTAGCATGAAAATACTGTTGCAATACAATTAAAAATGTGAAAAATATTTAATCCTTATTAGTCATTGATACGTCTTGTATTAGTCTAATGGAGAAGGAATGTTTAATGGAGAAGGAACACTTTCTGTTCAATGCTCAATCTCTCCTTCCCATCTCAGTCTAAAACCAAAATCAAAAATGTATACATGAACATAGTATTAATTGAGTATTAGAATCCAAATGAAGCTCTTCTTTGTGAACAACCAGCAGCATGTTCCAATACAGGAAATCAGATTTTTTTTTATGATGAAGGTGGGAAGCCCCAGTACTGCGTAGGTCACAACGTAACTGCAACTGTTCTACGCAATTCCCAATATGGCCATACACTTTCTATGTATAGAATGAAAAGATCTGTCAATCAGATCTCTTTAGGGCGGCACGGTGGCTTAGTGGTTAGCACTGCTGCCCCACAGTGCCAAGGACCTGGGTTTGATTCCACCCTCAAGTGACTGTCTGTGTGGAATTTGCACATTCTCCCTGTGTCTTCCTCTAGATGCTCCCGTTTCCTCCCACAGTCCAAAGATGTTCAGGTTAGGCGGATTAGCCATGCTAAAATTGCTCCGTAGTGTCCTGGGATGTGCAGGCTAGGTGGGTTAGCTATAAGAAATGGAGAGTAGTCTGGGTGAGATATTCTTCAGAGGGCCAGTTTGGACTCAATAGGCCGAATATAGGCCACAATGTAGGGACTCAATAATTCTTTAATAAACAAATTTGATTTTTTTTGTCTTTCAAAATTTATTCTATGACGATGCAGAATTGGTACACACACAATTTGCAATGTGACTGTAACTCCATATGAATAACTGTAAATATACACATACCCATTCACTCTTGGAGAAGTGGAAAACTGTCCTTCTCTCTGCAGAGATTCACTTTGAGAAAGAAGCACCTTTTAGTTCTTGAAGACAAAAGAATGATATGGTGCAGCATCCGTAAATCGATCACTCTGGTTTTGGTTGATGCAGTGTGCTCGGGAAAAACAGTATAGAAAAGTCTTCCAGTCGCACTCCAAGAGGATAATCAGGTTTCACACTGCATTCCCCACATAGGTGCTTCAGAAATAGGAGTCAGGGCTGAGCAGCTCTTTTCTTTCAGCAAGTTTGCTCAACCAGAAAAACTCTAACCCTGCGAAACACTGTTTAAACAGTGCAGCCATCAGAACCAAGTTATAAAAAACAGTCAAGTGTTTTCCCTTAATTAAGTTCGTGCAAGATCAGTAATAAATCTGGAACTATCTGGTTTCTTTAAAAGAAAATCAACTGTTCCTCTCACTGGTCTCTTTAAAAGTTAAAGTACCTTGACTAGCCTTCAACCACAAAAGCGCAAAATGTATTAAATCTGAAGCTATCATAACAAACGATTATAATAATTAGGTGAGTGGGAAAATCAATGGCAGATGCAGTATAATTTGTTTAAATATGAGGTTATTCCCTTTGGAAGCAAAAACAAGAAGGCTTGAATGGCTGTAAATTGGGAGAGGGGAGTGTGCAGCGGGACACGGGCATCCTTGTGCACCAGTTGCTGAAGGTAAGCACGCGGGTGCAGCAGGCAGTAAAGAAGGCAAATGCAATGTTGGCCTTCATTGCAAGACGTTTCAAGTACAGGAGCAGGGATGTGTTGTTGCAGTTATCGAGGGCCTTGGTGAGGCCACACCTAGAATATTGGCGGCATGGTGGCTCAGTGGTTAGCGCTGCTGCCTCACAGCACCAGGGATCCGGGTTCGAGTCCACCCTCGGGCAACTGTCTGCGTGGTGTTTGCACATTCTCCCTGTGTCTGTGTGGGTTTCCTCCGGGTGCACCGGTTTCCTCCCACAGTCCAAAGATGTGCAGTTTAGGTGAATTGGCCATGCTAAATTGCCCGTAGTGTTCAGGGATGTGTAGATTAGGTGGGTTATAGGGGGATAGGTCTGGGTGGGATGCTCTCTGGTTAGTTGTGGACTTGTTGGGCCGAAGGGCCTGTTTTCACACTGTAGGGATTCTATGATCTTCTATTGTGTGCAGTTTTAGTCTTCTTTTCTGAGGAAGGATACTCTTTCTCTAGAAGGAATGCAGCAAAGGTTTACCAGGCTGATTCCGAGATGGCGGGACTGACATATGAGGAGAGATTGACCAGGTTATGATTGTTTTTGCTGGAGTTCAGACGAATAAGGGGGAGTCTCATAGAGACTTACAAAATTCTAACTGGACTGGATAGGGTAGATGCAGGGAGGATGTTCCCAATGGTGGGTTTGTCCAGAACCAGGGGTCACAGTCTGAGGATTCGGAGTAGATATTTTAGGACGGAGGTGAGGAGATATTTCTTCACCCAAAGAGTAGTGGGCCTTTGGAATTCATTACTTCAGGAAGTAGTTGACGTCAAACATTGAATGTGTTCAAGAGGCGACTAGACATAGTACTTGGTGCAAATGGCATCAAAGGTTATGGGGAGAAAGCAGGATTAGGCTATTGAGTTCGTCAATCAGCCGTGATCGTGATGAATGGTGAAGCATATGCAGTGGGTTGTGCAGCGTCCATGCAAAAATCCCAAAAAGACAGCCATTGTTTTGGAGATTAATATTTTTCCTCAGAATTAGGAGATAATGGGGATGAAAAGCATTTCAAGAGAAACAAAAGGAAAGTTGGGTAAGAGAAAGGGTGCAGGAAAGCACAAAAACAGGAAGATGTGCGAGCACCAGGAATCAGTAGAAAATGAGGTATGAAAGACCAGCAAGAGCAAGCATTGAGTTCAGGAGCATAAAAGCTAGGAGTGGGAGTCGGCACTTCAGCACCTCGAGCATGCTCTGCCATTTCATACAAACATGGCTGATCTCATCTTGGACTCAACTTCAGTTTCCTGCCTGCTTTCCATAATCCTTCAATCCATTACTGATGAAAAATCTGTCTTTCTCCTCCTTAAATTTACTGTTAAATGCCCCAACATACACCTTAGCACTCAGGGTTGTGAATTCCACAGGTCCACGACCTTTTAAGAGAAGTAATTTCTCTTCATCTGTTGTAAATCTGTTACCCCTTATCCTAAAACTATGTCCTTACATTGTAGATTGCCCACATGAGGAAACACCTTTTCTATGTCTACTTTGTCGGTTCCCTTTAGCATCTTATATACCTCGATTAGATCTCTTCTGATTCTTCTAAACTCCAGAGATTATAGGCCCAAACTGTGAAATCCCTCTTCATAAGACAAACCCCTCATCTCTGGAATCAATCTAGTGAACCTCCTGTGAATTGAACTCCAATACACCTACATCCCTCCTCAAGTAAGGGAACCAAAATTGTATGCAATGGTTTTCTACGATTCATACATAGGGACACCCAGATCCCTCTTTGCTAAAGCACTTTGTGTTTCTTGCCATTTAGATAATAAAAAAGTCTGGTGGAATTAGAGAAAAAAAGGAGCAGATTGACACCAAGGATGCAAACCATCCCACCAGTAGTGTTCCAGTATGGTACTCACTGGAAGTACTAATAGCTAATATCATGTTTGGTATTTAATCACCTTTTGTAATTATTTTCTTGTGTTTGTGTCTATTCAGTGCAGTGTCTATTTGAGGGAAGACTTTTAAGTCCTGATACTTTGATAGATTTTTGTTTTTCTGCAGGTGCTGTTCCTTGTATGGAATGTATCTTTATTTAGTAAATACATAAATTTGACCATATATGTATTACACAAATGGGCAATTGCTTTGTCAGATATAAAGACAGAAAATGCTGGAGAAACTGAGGAGATCTTGTAGCATTTATGGAGAGAAAATGAGAGTTAACATTTTAAGTCCAATTTGGTTCTCTTTCAATGCTTTGTCAGACTTGCCTCTCATTTCTGGGTCAGAAGGTCTTGAGTGCAAGTCCCTCTCCAGAGACTTGGTCTCGTAATCTATTCTGGCACTCCACTACACTACAGGGGGAGTGCTGTGCTGTTGCAGATATCACCTTTGCACTGAGATATCAGACCAAAGTGCTTTTTATTGTCTCAGATGTACGAAAAATAGAACTAATTGGAGATGGACTGGAGACCTCTGTGACCGGACCAATATTTATCACTAACTAACCTAAAGGATTATTTTGTTATCTGTATCTTTCCTGTGTGTGGGATCTTGAGCAAAGTTTAGTTGTTGTTATATTGCAATGATGACTACACTTCTAAAGTGCTTAATTGGCTGTAAAGTACTTTGGGATTGTAGTGATTGTAATGAGGTCAGCCAGGTGGACCTCATAGAATATGAGTTCCCTGATTGGGGCTGTTAATGTGGTCCAATCAGGGAGCCCTGGCTGACAGATAAAAAGAGGAATGTCAGAGGTTCTGTTCACTCCAAGAGCTGGCTTCAAAGGAACTAGACCAGTGTCATGGACTTTCCATGCCTAAATAAAGGGTGACTTGGTGACAGAATACTGGCCTCTTTGGATTTACATCAGGATGATCAAAGATTGTGAAAGATATTATATGATACAGTCTCCTTACTATCTTTGAAGAAAGTGTGTTTTCCTCTAGACTTATTCTCCTTTATTTCATAATTAGTAATTTCAACTCGGCATATAATTCAAAAGTCTAATAACATGCAGCTTTTATTTTGTTCTGTACCAGCGTTGATAATTGAGTTTGTTGGGGTGGGGACATGAAAATTACTACAGTGTTGGCTGTTTACATTGCTTGGAGTAGTGGGCTACATGCATATAAAATATAAATGGACATGTACATATATTACTTTGCTTTAATGAAAAATAGCCGAAGCACTTTCTACTATCAGTAACAGTAACTGCTTGCCTGAGCAATGCCTTTTCTATGTGGTTTAAAAAAGGTTAATTCACAATAACCTGAGTTCTTCCAGACAGTAAAATGTATAACAAACAGTCCATAGCTGAAATTAATCAAAATCATTGATACACTTGAAAAGTTGAGTAAAGGCACCAGGTTCTTCTTTGCTGTTTGGGAGTGGGCAATATTTAATGCAGAATTGGCATCACTGCTTTTCAGGAAGACCTGCTGCTTTAAGTGCCAAACAGACACTTCGCTGACTGGGCTGTGGTGACCCTTTCTCAAGATTGAGGACCCTGGGATGAAAGTCCTGCCCATCAAGATCTTCAGATCATTTGAAGACTGGCAACTTTGCATTGTCCAGCAAAGCCAATGTGGGGGCACTGTCTTCTGACAGTCCTACACTCACCAAGGCCCAGAGTCACCGTGGCTTCAAGCATGGGTGAGTGGTGATGGGAGGAGGCTGGTTGAAAATAACGGTAGAGAGTTAACACTTACCAGGACACACTTCTCTCTTAAGATGTTGGCTCCCTCAAACAGGTCCCAAATACTTGACAATGAGAAACCACCACAGATACCTGGAAGCATATGCAATAGGGATTGATTTTTATGCCCCTGCTTTAGGCATTAAATTCTGCCAACCTTGTGCAACTCTCTGCTGCCAGGAATATTTATTAGTGAGGAGGAAAACAAAAGAAAAATCCTCCAGCTAATTTCTGGTATGTGAAATTACACCCTAAGATAATTGAGCAAGTTTGATTTGGCCAGGAATGCAGACTTACAGAATATTACAAGATATGAAGAGGCCACTTTGTCTATAAAACACAGCAAGAGTTAATCCCACTTTCTACACTCTTTCTCCACATCCTTGCAATTATTTCTCCTTCCAATGTTTTACCAATACCCTTTGGAAAGCTATTAATGGTTCTGTATCCACTCCCCTATCAGTGACTGAATTTTCAATCCAACTCTGTTAATCAATCCGTTGTTGTTTACTCCCTAATCGATGAGGTCAATTCAGAGTCGCTTATAATATAGTACTTGTCGTGTTTCTGAGCGAGATAAAAATCACCCCGTGTGAACATGGGTGGAATCTTGTAGGGCTGTGGATGATGGAGAATCGTTCCAGTGAAGATAGGCCTTTCTCAAAGTTGGGAGTAACTATCTGCATTTTTTAATTAAGTTTTTGGTGTCTAGTTGAGATTCTTGCTAGAAAGTGGCAAACTGCCTATTAACAGTGATCATTGTTTATTGCTGGCCTCTTTAACTGCACATCATTACACATTAATAAGCATCCCCCTATCCTACAACCTGCCATGTGGAAACTGGACACTGAGAATTTCTGACATGTAAGTCAGAGTGGGGACTTGGTAACTCATCCAGATCATGACATTGGACTTCCAGCTACTAGGACATGTTTCAGGACACCCAGTCACACTTGCCTCCCATCCGTAGACATTTACATCTGATGCCAGCCAATGTCTCAGGGCCCTCACGGTATTTCTCAATCCATTTACAGGATGCTTTTGCACTTTAAATCCTTGCAACAACAAGTAGCATTGGAATAACTTTGCTCATGGGGAATTGGATCATAGATTGGATTGGGCTGCATCTCAGAGGTGCTCGTTTACTCATCTTGAACATACTGCATGTTCAAGCATTCTTGCCTTGCTTTGTCTTGCCTTTTAGCACTTTGCCCCCACTACCCCAGCCAGAGTTACCAGTCTCACAGTGCTTCTGTCTTGTCTTGCCATTTTAATACAGACACAAAGAAAGTTTGTTGTAGTTGTCAGCAGGCCTTAGTCAAGTGTGATGTCCTTACCTCAGGTGGTCTTAATATCGTAAGTAAAGGGCATCCTCCAATATCAGTTCAGAGATTTGGACGTGGTCTGTCAGCCACTTGGATGGTCAGGGTCAGGTTCCTCTCCTCAGGGTGAAGAACTGAATGTCAAGCAGTCCACCATGTATCCGAGCTCTTTCTGTCCTAGGATTATTTCTCCTGGAGTAAGAGAAGGGGAAGAATTGAGTGAGGTGAAAGTGGTTGATACAGCTGTTGGTGCTGATGGGGGAATGTCCTGAGCAAGTGAGGGAGGGTTGGAGTTTGGGCTTGGTGAGAGCAAGTAATTGGAAGATATTGCATGTAATAATGAGATGGGCAGAGCATGAGCCGTGGTAGGAGATGGGTGCAGTAACAGAGGTAGATTGTGAAGGTAGTAGAGAAAAGATGGTGGCACTTAACCTGGCCAAATGGAGAATGTCAATGACTTTCTTGGTTCACTGCTGGGCATGTCACCAGATGGCTGAGACGACACTGACCCAGTTGGGAACCTCAGGCTATGCTGGCAGGGGCTCATGGCGTGAACATTCTGCTGTCCATGGAGGAAGAGTACATCTCAGTTCTGCATCGCTGTATTCACCAGGACTTCCATGTGCTTGACCCCTTTGTGGGCTCACCAATTTCCTCTTACCTGCCCCCTCTCGGACAAATGCAATGAACCGTGCAGGGCAACTCTGGATTGACAGTGCTTGTCTGGGCGCACAGCAGTCTTCTGATGGTGCAGATTCCAAGGATATCAATTATTCTGGGACATCAGTGGTGGCAAATTCTTCTGGGTATGGTGAGTGGTTGTATTGGGTGAGCATTGGACGTGAGGGCCAGCAGAGAGTTGGGGTAGGTAGTTAGTGAGGCAATGTTAAGACGATAGGGAAAGAGAACTTGTGGATGATAAAACACTATGAAACTCAAACAAAATTGATTCTCAGTAGAAAAACATAGACTTGGCCTAAGGTATGAGTCTTTTTATCGACTGTAACACAAATTTTAGTTCTAATCTATGTATTTTACCAGTAACTATTCCCAAGCAGCTTGAGTTCAGTCTGAAATTTTGAATATGTAAATAAAGCAGAAACAAAGTGCAAACTCACTTTTTATTAGAATTGTACTCTAATTACAGACAGGAACTGAAGGAGAGAAATAGCATTTTCCGCATCAAGCAACTGGAACCAAGTTACGAAAGATCCATTCGTTCTTACTCTGGGGTTCAATAAAGAAATCGTGCTGCGGTCTTCAATTCTGTTTGGGTCAAAGGTTAGCTCAGCTCCCGAATATTGGGTAAATGCAGAGAAGTGGGGTGAGTTTAACAACTCTTCCAAAGAACCAATGCAAACGTGATGCTGCATGGCTATGTTGTATGCTCTATGAATTCTATGATCTGACCCACAGAGTTACTGAGCCCTACAGTGTGGCTGTTTGTTTATTTTGATTGACAAAGTAAGCATGTGGTTTATACTGAATAGGTGAAGTGTTGCCCAGAAATTATTTTTAACAGATCAATACTAATTTAGCTGCACAAAATTTAAAAGAACTCAAATACACTCAGGGATTTTTTTGTAGTAATGTAGTTGAATAAACAGATTGTAAAATGAATAACGAGATGTTGATTGACCACCCTATCTCATTGTGCATTGTTAAAAAACCCAATAAAATCCACTAAGATAAAACAAAATTTAAGGATGCCTGAGATTTATTAGGGAAGTTTGTTTTACACCACATACTTTTAAAATTATGCACATTGATAAGATATGTCACGTCTCATGAAAATTGAATTTAATTGTATTATTTTATAGAAAACTACAACAATAATTAAGCTCTGGTGCTTTGCAAATAAATATCGATGAGATTGCAATGACTTCTTTTTTTCATACTCCTTAGTTCTGTTGTACCTCCCGCTTTTGCAGAAACTGGTCATTGGATCTAACTGATTGTGGCCCGAATGTATGGTTTACACAAGCCTCCTTCTACCCTGCTTCATCTAATTCAATCAAAATGTCCTTCTATTCCCTACTCCTTCATTTACTTACCTAACGTCCCCTCAAATGTATTTTCTCACATATTCTCTTGCAGCGGTGAGATTGGTGGTGAATACCATAGGTTTTGAGTCGTAGAATGGTTTAAGTTGATTTGATGAGGGGTGGTTGCCAGGGTGAACCATTGTAGTGGAAAATCAAGGTTCACAGAAGGCTAGCAAAATCTAGGGCTAAATCAAATAAAAGATCATAAATGGGAAGGAGTCTAAGATCTGTTCTGAAGTGGACATACATAAATGTACAGAACAGTAAATAAATTGGTAAGATTCAGACATAAATAGCTCAACAGGACTATGATGTAGATGCCAATGATAAAGACCAATCTTTAAAAAGAGAAGAATTGGGAATTTAATGTTTCTGTCTACAAACTATTCAGGAAAAGTGGGGAAGGATAAAAGGATGAATGGTCACGTAATTGGTTAAATAACCTATTATCATAATGGAGAGGAATAATAGCCAAGGGATCACACAGAATCTATTTGGTTAGAATTAATATACAAAAGATGAGCTATTACATTAATGGGTGTATATGGTGGCAGGAAAAAGGTGAACAAACATTTAGCCAAATTTTGGAAGAATGCAAGAATGACAGAGTAATGTTAATCAAAGACTTCAATTAGCCTAATGTTTAATGAGATAGTGACAATGTAAAGGTACAAAGAGAGAAGAGAATTCTTGACATATGTACAAGAGAACTTTTTTAATAGGTGTGTTTCCAGCCATGAGAATGGAAGCGATGCTGGATCCAGTTTCGTGGGATTATGTGGGGCAAGTGGAATGCGTTTCAATAGGGGAGTTTTAGAATAGTTGAGAAAAGGAACAATTGAGCACAAAAATACTTGATGGTAGAATTTAAAAGAAATCTTGTCCAGGTAAATTGAAATCAAAAATTAGTAGATGCAGCAGTAATTAAACAGTGGGAAACCTTTAAAGAGATGATTGTCTGGGTACAGAATACATATTTACAAAGGAGGAAAGGAAGTGGTCCAAAGCTAGATTTCACCTAGATGACAATTAAAATGGAACAACAAAGGATATTTATGATAAATGTAAGATACAAATCAATAAAGAAAAAAGCTGAATATTAGAAGTATAGAGGAGATCTATAAAAAGGGAATGTGAGTGGCAGACAGAAAGGAGAAAAAGGAAACTTATTTTTCATAAACGTGAAAATAGTGAAAGGGAATTGTGGCAGCAGAATTGACTGAGGCACTGTACTGTACAGCTATATTCACTATAGTACAGGGATGAGGCAGTTGTGAAGTTAGACTGGTTAAAAATAAAGACCAGATGCTTAAATGATTAAAACATTTAAAACATTCCCCTATCCAAAAGGACTTTCTAGGTTGAGAGAAGAACAGTCTTAATTTGTTGAGAACCTGGTCACAATCCTATACTTTTCCTTAGATGTTGGTGCGATACCAGATAATGGAAGATTATAAAGATTACACCTCCTGTTTAGGATAAACATGGCAAATACAGCTGACATGGCCAGTCAGCTTTATGTCAATGGTAGGTCAATTTTTAGAGACAGCCCTTCTGCAAAAAAAAAATCGCAATTGAAAAATATTGGGTTAGTAGTTAAAGAAGTTGCAGGGTTATGGAGAAAGTGTGGTGGTTTGAGACTAGTTGGATAGTTTTTTTTAATTCATTAATGGGATGAGGGCGTCGCTAGTGAGGCAGCATTTGTTGCCCATCCCTAATTGCCCAGAGGGCAGTTGAGAGTCAACCACATTTCTGTGGATCTGGAGTCACGTGTAGGCCAGACCAGGTAAGGATGGCAGTTTCATCCCTAACGGACATTAGTGAACCAGATGGGTTTTTCCCAACAATCGACAATGGATTCATGACCATCTTTAGATTCCTAATTCCAGATATTTTATTGGCTTCAAATTCCACCATCTGTCGTGGCGGGATTTGAACCCGGGTCCCCAGAATGTGTGCTGGGTCTCTGAATTAACAATCCAGCGATAGTACCACTAGGCCATTGCCTCCCTGAGTTCAAGCCAGCCCAACCATGATGAGTCAAGTGGGTTCCTTCTGGGCTGTATCACTGTTTGATTCTAATGTACTGCAGGGCGTGTGGTGCAGAAGCTGGTGTAGCAGGGCCATTGTATTTCTGGATATTTGACTATTATTAAGAAATGCATGCCTACTTAAACAGAGGGCATAGAGTTTGATGCAAAATTGAAATGTGGCACTTGTCCACAATGGTACTCTCATTTGCTGTGCTGTCTTTCGTGGATAAGAAATTTGGTTCTAATTTTGGTGAGCTTCCATTTAGACCACTGTGTCCTGTGTGGCCTTTGCATAGATTCCATGGGTGTGCTGACTCTTTGTTTCTAGCTTCAGGTATGGTGCTTCAAATATCAGTGTAGCTGAAGCTGATCATTCTCAGCAGCACAGTGATTTGCTAGTTGAATTATAATCATGTAAGCATTGAAGACTGGTTCATTTAACCATATTTAGAAGAAATAAATCACAGTGCTGTCAGGCTAGTAGCATGTTTATCTAAGGATCTTATGTGGCAGTGGCATAAAAAGTGGCATTAATTCATTAGAATTTTGTGTGCCATTGTTCTTAATGGAGATAGAGCTATGATGATTACGTGCTGACTGATTTTGGTGGAAGCAATGGCAGAACCGTCACTTCCAAGAAAATAAAGTGTCACAAATGTAACGTTCTAATTTGCTTGCACCATATTTTCCTCTGTTCAGCACTCCAATTTTGGCATAGATCCCTAGGTTTTGGTGAGAAGGACTTTGCAGGGTCAACAGGACTGAGTTTGCCTAGGTTGATGCTGTGTGGTCCTTCTGGTTTCATTTCTTTCAGACATTGTAGAGGTCTGGCACAACTGAGTGGCTTGCTAGGCCATTTCAGGGGTAGTTAACAGTCAACCACATTGCTGTGGGCCTGGAACCACATGTAGACTTTTCAAATAAGGATGGCAGACTTCCTTTCCTAAAGGTCATTAGTGAAGCAGATGGGTTTTTACAAAAATTGGCAGTGGTTTTATGGTTTTCATTAGTTTACCTTTGAAATCCTGATTTATTAATTGAATTTAAATTCCACTAGCTGCTGTGATCAGATTTGAACCCATGACCCCACAGGTTTGACCTGGCCTTCTGGATTATCCAACTAGTGCCCTTAGCAGGTACACTAAGGGTAAAAGAATAAACGAAGGAAATAATAGGGCCAATTAAGGACCATAGTGGTAATTAGTGCATGGAGCCAGAGGATGTAGGTTGAGTCCTAAATTAGTACTTTGGTCAGTGTTCATTCTTGAAAGTAACAATATGGATATAGAAATCAGGGAGAAGGACTGTGGTATACTTAAAGAAGTTAGTATAGATAGAAAGGAGACTCTGAGTAATCTGGCAGGCTTAAAAGTAGGTAAGTATCCAAGGCTGGATGAAATGTATCCCAGATTGTTGAGTGAGGAAAGGGAGGAAATAATAGGGGCACTCGCAGAAATATTCAATTCCTGTCTAGCCACAGGAGCAGTGCTGGAGTACTGGAGAACAGCCAATGTGGTACTGTTATTCAAGAAGGGAGCAAGGGATAAACCAGGAAATTATAGGCTCGTCAGCCTAATCTCTGGGGTGGGGAAACTATTGGAAGCAATTCTGAGGGACAGAATTAATTTGCTTTTGAAGGGGCACAGATAAATCTAGAACAGTCAGCTTGGTTTTAAGGGGAGGTCATGACTAATTTGATTTAATTTTTTGAAGAGGTGACCAGATGAGCACAGTGCATTTGAAGTAGTCTGCTTGGACTTCAGTAAAGCTTTGGATAGGTCCACAGAGGAGACTGATAGCAAAGATAGGAGCCCATGGGAACCAAGGAAATTTGCAGAGTGGCAGGAAGCAGAGGGTGATGTTTGAGGGGTGTTTTTCCAACTGGAAACCTGTGTCCATTGGGGTCCCAAAAGTAATCGGTGTTGGGGTCCTTGCTGTTTATGAATGATTTAGACTTGAGGGTTGGTGACCAAGTTCACAGATGATACGAAAATTTGTGGGGTGGTAAATAGTGAGGAGGATAGCTTGAGGCTGCAGGCGGATATGGATGGGCTGATCAGTGGCAAATGGAATTCAGTCTGGATAAATGTGATGCACTTGGGCAGGGCAAAGAAGGTGAGGAAATATATGATGAATGTTTGGACCCCGGGAAGCACTGAGGGTTAGAGGGGCCTTGATGTGTGTGCACACCAGTCCCTCAATGCATCAGGACAGGTGGATAAAGTGGTTAAGAAGACGTATGATTTACCAGAGATGTGCAGATTAGGTGGATTGACCATGCTAAATTGCCCATAATGTCCAGGGATGTTCAAGTAGGTGAATTAACCATGGGAAATGTGAGATTAAGGGGATAAGATAAGGGTGTGGGATTGGTTAGGATTCTCTTTGGAGGTGTGAACTCGATGGGCTGAGTGGTCTGCTTCCACACTGTAGGGATTCTGTGATTTTATGACTTGTCTTTAATAGCCAAGGCATAGAGTTTAAGAGCAGGGAAGTAATGCTGGAACTGTTTAAATGTTAGTTAGGCCAGAGCTAGAGTATTGTCTGCTGTTCTGGATTCCAAATTTTCAGAGGGATGTAATAGTACCATGAGATTGTGAAGAGGAGATTTAGCAGAATGTTGCTGGGCTGGTGAGTTTCCGTTATGAAGAAAGATTGGACCGACTGAGTTTGTTTTCCTTAGAGGAGAGAAGATTGAGAAGGGACATGATTTAGATGTATAAGGGGTATAGATAGGGTAGACACAAAGAAAGTTTTCCCCTTGATGGAGGGCTCAGTGACCAGGGGCATAGATTTAAAATAAGGGGTAGAAGGTTTACAGGTGATGTTGAGGAGAAATCATTTCACATAGAAGGTGGTGGGAATCTGGAACTTACTACCTGTAAGGGTGGTAGAACAGAAAACTTCATAACATTTAAGAAGTATCTGGATGTGCATTTGTGATGCCAAGACATTCAAGGCTAAGTGCTAAGTGCCTGAAATCAGGATTGGAATAGTTAGATTGTTGTTTTGACTGGCGCAGCCTCAATGGGCCAAAGGGCCTTTTTATTTGCTGGAGGTCTCAGTGAATATGACCATTACACTACCAAGAACAGCAACTTTGGCTTTTCTGTGACCTTTTATAGTTGAGGAAAATGAGACGAATTTCAGTATTCTGGCTCCTGCTACCCCCAAGACAGACTAATTGAACTTGAATCCTTCTTATCTATAAGCCTCAGCCCACAGTGTATTTGCCAATGACAACTTTGAAGGGCTTTATTGCTTTATTCTACACATTTATTTTTGTATTTTGTTATGATGCCTATCAATGTTGTTGAAAGAATTTGTATACAGTTATAGAGTAAAAGACTACAGAGACACAGGAGTATCAGTAAATGTAACTAATGGCGCAGTATATCTTGACCCACAGGTTTTTACGCATTGATGTTCATAATGTTTCAACTTTGGAAGATACAATATACTCTAACTTTATTTCTAAGTTATTGTAAGTAAAGTTGTGTGTTGCCTGGTTAAACTAGTAACAATATTGCATTGCTGGCATTTTGCTTTTGTAGGAAACAGCATTGTGTACTCACAGGCAAGCTCTTGCAGATTTCAATTACTTTTCTCTCTAATGTATTATGTGTAACCATTTCTTTCATTTTATGTTAATATAAATGTGATTTGTCAGAGTTGCAAGTATAAGGAGATCCTCATAAAACTTGTAAAATCGTGTGGGTGGCAACAGAGAATTCAATTTGCTGCACAGCTTGCACACCTTTTAAAAAGAAATTGTGCAGTAAACTCCAAATGTTTTTGAATAAATGAATATTCTTACAGAGTGAATTTGTTGCCGTTAGGAATGAGAGCCATTGGATTCCCTTGTTCATTGGGCTGTGACGTCTCTGAGATGTGAGGAGCTCCTGGAGTAGAATGAGCAAGATATCTATTGTTAATAAGACCATAAGAAATAGGAACAGAAAAAGGCTATTCAACTCCTTGAGCCTGCTCATCATTCAATAAGATCATGGCTGATCTGACATTCCTCGCATCCATTTTCCTGCCTTTTTTTTTGTAACCCTTCCCTTACTGATCATGAATCTATCTATCTCAGCCTTAAAAATGAACAAGATCTCTGGCCCCACAGCCGACTGAAGCAAGGAGTTTCAAAGTGTCTCAACCGTCTGGGAGAGAAAAATTCCTCCTCTTAGTCTGAAATTGAGGCACTTTCTTCTGCAACTGTTCCTCAGTCCTAGACTCGATCCATGAGGGGAAATATCGTCTCAGCATTTACCCTGCCAAGCCCCTTAAGAATCCCGTCTGTTTCAGTGAGATCACCTTTCATTCTTCTAAATTCAATGAATAGAGTCCCAACCCGTTAGTCTTTGCTCTTAAGACAATCCCTCCATACCAGGGATTGTTCTAATCTACCTTCTCCGAACGGCCTCCAATGAAATACAAGTAATAACTTTCTTTAAATAAAAGGACCAAAACTGCTCACAGTACTCTAGATCTGGACAGGTAATGAAACCATTTTGTGTGATACTGCTTGAATTTGATGTTTAAATTAAGTGTGATGCAATTCTTTTCATTTTGTATTTGTAGAGGCATTAGAATGTACAATGATGATGATGTGATCATCTCATTATCGCATGATCATTTAGAGCAATCTGGAAGGAGGCAAAAACTCTAACAGAGTCTAAGAAAGTGTGTGTTTCTCCAATGCTGCAGATAGAGTTTTCAGGAAAGCACCTTGGACAACAGCGGTATTTGGGAGATTAAAGCTGGTTAGACCCCATATACATGATAAAACAAATCATTAGTAATTCTAACACCAGAAGTTAAACTGTAGGTTACAATCTCTGATTAAAAATATGTGTTACACTCTGGCTAGAGACCAATAACCTTTGTTTAAAGGGGAAAAAAATTTGAGATCCTAGTTACTTAGAAGAAAAACAAATCCTCAAGATTCTATGTTTTTTGTTTGCTCTTCCCAAATATCTAACCTTGTTTTTCTCCAGATTGAATTCCATTTGTCACATTTCTGCCCACTCAACCTATCTCTTTATATCATACTACAGTCACCAGTGATCTTAGCTATCAATGAGCCAGACAATTTTGTGTCACTTGCAAATTTCCCAATCATGTCTCTCACATTTAAGTCTAAATCATTTGCTATATACCACAATTTGTAAGGAAGCCCTGTGAAATATTCTTGGAAATCGCTTACCATTTAGAAAATTATTTGTGGACCATTACCTTGTGTTTTCTGTCTCTGGGCCAGTTTTGGATTCAACATGCATCTTTCACCTGTATCTGATAGGCTTTAATTTTTCTGGCCAGTCTGCTGTGTGGGACCTTATTAAATGTCTTGTTAAAATTCATGTAGACAACATCCACTGCACTCCTTTCATTAATCCTTATTGTTACTTCCTCAAAAAATTCAATTAACTTAAGACATGACCTTCCCTTCACAAAACTGTGCTAACTATGCTTGATTAATCCATGTGTTTCTAAATGATACTTAATCATGTCTCTTGGGATTGATTCTGGTAATTTTCCCATCATCAAAGTCTTACTGATTGGCCTATCCCTCACATCCTTTTGCATAATGGTACAATCTTTGTAGTCTTTTTAGCCTTTGGTACCTTCCTGTATGCAGTGAGGATTGGAAAATGATCCTCAGATCATCCAATATTTCCTTTGTTTCTCTTTTAATAGCCTAGGATACAGCTCAGCTAGCCCTGGTTATTTACACACCTTCAAAGAGGTCAGTCCCTTCATTATACTTAAATTAACAAAAAAAAACTACATTGCTTGACACATTTTTATTTATAACAAAAAGTACTTTCATTCAATTATTTTCATTTTGTGTGTTTGCTAGCTTTTAATCACCTTTTTTAAACATGTTTGACATTTAATCCCTTCCACTGTGCATGCTGCTGGGTGCCGGTAGACATGGCCAATTTTATTTAATATTTAATAATCCTCCTCTTTCATCTTTCACTCTTCTCATCTATCTGGACTTGATTTCAATTCAAGTCTAAGACAGTCTACCCACTGCTCCAACCATTTTCGTATAATATGATTAGCTTTAGACATTTGAACATTGAAATTTGTATCATGAAATGAAAACTGTTTTTAAACTCCAGCTCTGGCTACTGTCATATTGAATACCCTTATGATGGATTCAAGTGTTAGAATTCACAAAACAGTTTTGGATTACATATTTTCATGATCTTGTCTGAAAATTTACTCAAACTGGCTTCTTTGTTTCCTTCAACAGTGATCAACTTTTAAAAATGTCTTAATTGGCAGTAAAAACCTTTGGGGCATCAAAGGCTATGAAAGATGCTTTATAACTGCAATTCTTTCATGCTACTTGACAGATTTTATATCTAACCTGGGAGCAGCTTTGAGTTTTATCCGTATGCCATGCCAAGTGAAAAATTAATATTTCAATGAGATGCTATAAAAAGTGTCCAGGATGTGTGGATGAGCTGGTCTGCCAATTTAGTAAAGGGGAGCTGACAGATTGTGTAGCATTAAGTCCTTGAACCTGACATTAAAATTCTGACATTTGACCATGGGATCTGATCTGACATTTCTCAAGAACAGTTAGCACTAACATTTGCTGCAAAACAATAAAACAAAGTTCTATCTCGAGCATCAACATTACTTGTCACTCCTCTCCCTCAACTTATTAAAAAGCCTTCTTTAAGAAAACAAGCAATTTTTCTGTCTATCCTGATATTGAAATATACACATTTTAGAAAAAAGCACTGTAATTTATATGAAATCTTTTGTGATCTTAGAATGGCCCAAAGCACCGTCTAGCCAAGTACTTCTAAAGTATGGTCACTGATGTAATGTAGGGAAGAAATTTAGGACATTGCTTCCACACTCTCGTGCTATGTTATTGAATTGTTGTAGTTTTGCTTTCATTTCAAATTAATGTATCGGGATCATTGAATAGGTATTTTTCTCTTGACTTGAGAAAATTCTAAATTTGATCAGTAAATCATCTTTAGTCACAATTCTTATTAGTTTGCATCTTGCATATTAAGTTAGTTGTAGACAGTAATGGCTAATTCATGAATGAAAGCTTCTAGATCTCCATGACTATGTTTGGTGTCAAAAATAGGAGCTATTGAAGCATTAAGTTGTAAATGATCATGGACAACCAACAATTAAGGATATGAAATTGGAGAACATCTCTGTCCTCAGTGCTGGCTGAACCCAGCATGAGATTGCAAAACATGAGACTTCAACTTTGTCAAATAATCAAATAAGTGTTCAGCAAACAAGATACTGTGTTAGAACACCCAGGATTGGAAATTCCTGAGCCTTGGCGCTTGAATAGGCTGTACTTTGGGTCAATGTGAGGTAATTTAGAGCAGAGCTCAGTTCCATTGTTATCCCATGATGAGAAATTATAACAGAAGAGTGGTAATTTTTTTCACCTGATTCTTTAGTCATGATGCCATCATTCCTAGTTCTGTAGTTGCAACATCTAAGCAAAATTTTGACCCGTGTGATGGATACCTAATGGTACGTTTGAAATATGTACTTATTAGTTTCTGTTGAACTAAACATTGCAAGATTAGTTTACATTTCAGGTTGCTTACCCTAATAGTGTCAAAATGTGAGTCTGACATTTAGCAGCTAATTGAGAGGTGCTGCAAAGAGTGTGAGCATCTGTATTTTTCATATAGATGAAGTTTTTCCAAATCTGGACTGTGTTAGGAACCCAAGTTGAATGGAAGGCCAAAGGTTCCGTCCTGTTGAACAATTAGTGGTGAAATAGTCCTCCATGAATTTAGGCTCCAAGTTAGAGATTTCCGTGACTGGGTTTGGTGTCAAAAATAGAAGATTTTGAAGCATCGAGTTGTAAATGGTTTTGGACAACCGAACAACTAAGGATAGGGACTTGAAGAACATCTCTGTCCTCAGTGCTGGCTGAACCTGACATGAGATTGCAAAACATGAGGCTGAAACTTTCGCGACCATCCGTAGATAGAAGGACCAAGTGGATTATCAATCTTGCTGTCCTCCTGAGGCCACAAACATCAAAGAAGCCAATTGATTGATATGATATTGATATTGACATGATATCAAGAAATGGCTGAATATACTGGAAGCTGCAATGGATTTGGATCTAGCAACATCCTGGCTGTGACATTTGTGCTCCAAATTTAAGCATGCCTCTAACCAAGCTTTTTAAAGATAGCTACAAGGTGGAAAATTGTGCACGTGCTTCCTGTCCACAAAGAGCAAGACAAATCTGATCCATCCAATTGCCAGTCTATAAGTGTATTTGCCATGATAAGCAAGTCATATCATTAGGGATACTTTACCATTACAATAAAAGAAGAAAAAATGCAGATGATGGAGATCTGAAAGACCAACAAAAATTGCTGGAGGAACGCAGCAGGTCGAGCAGCACCTGTGGAGAGAAAACAGAGTTAACATTTTGAGTTCTGTGACCTTTCTTCAGAACCATCACTTTACCAATGATTTGCTGGTATCACATTGGTTGTGTCTGGACTACTTGGCTCCTGTTCTGATTACAGCCTTGGTTTAAACATAGATAAAAGGGCTGAATTCCAGTGAAAGTAACTGACCTTGATTTCAAGGGTACATTTTTGTTGTGTGGTACTAAGGATCCCCAATAAAATCAAAATTAACGGAGATCGGGTTAAACTGTCCACTGGCAGGCAAGTGTAAACACAAAGGAAGATGGTGTGGATGTTGGAGGCCAGTTATTTTTTCATTCATGGGACATAAGTATCTGTATTGACATTAGCATTCACTGCCTATCCCTAAATGAGAAATTGATGGTGAGCAGCTGCAGTCCTTGTGTATGCCCACAGTGCAATAAGGTCAGGAATTCTAAGATTTTGATAGAGTGACAATGAAGAAAAGGCAATATAGTTCTAACTTAGGAACTTCAGGTTGTAGGCAGCAGCTCACTATTACCACCTCAAGACCATTAGAAATGGGCAATAAATGCCAGCCTTGATGCTCGCATTCTATGCATGAATACATTTTTTAAAATATCACAGCTGTTCAGTTATGATCATAGAAATTCTTGTCAAAATATTGATGATTATGTGATAGCAGCAACTGTGTGAGATGAGTTGGATAACCAGACAACATGATGGGAAGATAACATGGTAAAAAAATAATTAGGTCAAAACCAGAGTGTTTCACACAGACCTGTGCCAGGAAATGCAGTGTAGATTAGGTACTGAATCTGTAATTTTTATTTAGATGAGGCTATGAAACCTATATGCTTTCAGCTGCTTTCTGACATCTAATGGAGGAGCATCAATGAGACATGTTGAACTGTGTCCATGGTGTAAATGTTTCTTCACAAGAACAACTCTGTACCTTGAAAGAAATTGAAAACCGTAACTATTATGCTGTTATCAGATTTTCTTGGTGTTGGGATCAGTTTTGATGTATGTTTTGAGAAATGGGCATCTAAGTATACTGGAAGAAGAACTCCTGGATTGAAAGAGGGTGGTGAGAAGGAGTTAGGCCTGCAGGAGTGCAAGGATTTGGGCTGGAACTGATTGATTAGAACTCCATAATATAGCCCATGGTTCTGTGCAACTGTTAGAAAGCATTCTTTACTTTCACCTTTAACCACTTCACTGATCTTTGTTATTCATTGGTGTTTCTGTTATGCTACTGCACGGTATAGGTTCAATGCCACATCTGTTAGCAGGTGGATCACCGTTTCTAATGCAAAGAAATGAAAACAACTCGTTTATGTAGCATTTCTCATCCCCTCTGGATGTTCCAAAGTCCTTCACAGCCAATGAGCTTCTTGTTAAGTGCAGTGCCTTTTGCCATATACTGCTGTAAGTTAGCAGTGGGGCTGGGACACTGAATAGCTTGTGCTTGCCTTAACAGGAGGGTTTCCTAACCTGTACAACTACCCAGACCTCACATATAACCCTTCATTTTCTATGAGGAATGCATACGGTGGTGCCAGTTTCACTGAGATTTTTTTTCTCCTCTGTAAAACAAATCCAAAAGTTATGCATTTATTTCAGTTTATAAATAAAGCAGTTTTTTGAATGTTCACGCTGTATATAGCATGAAGAGAGGAAAGTGGGAATAAAGGAGAAAAACAATTCTGGGGAATGTAGCATAGTTTCACTTTTTGTAACAAGTATCATCCAGAGCTGGCTTTCAAGTGTCTGTTAATATAAACTACTGACAGACCTGATCATTTGTTGTTATTATTTCAGGCCTTTTCATGTTTGGTTACTCAGGATAGATTAGATATGCTCAACGCATGACTCCAATATCTAACCATGTCTGATGAGTGCCCAAGCAAACCTGTGAAATATATTTTGTGTTATTTGTTGTGTGAATTTTTTGTAAAGTTGATCTTTTCAAAGAGAGTTTACTCACCCTCGCTTCAAATAATGAGGAACTAAAATATCTTGCCAATGGAGATGAAGGAATTAGAGGTAAAAGAAATTTAATCCAGCAGAACTCAATTCTTAGCAGTAACTTATCATTCAACTCTTATTGATTCCCTTTGGTCAAGTCTTTTTAAAAACCAATAGTTATACAGTGTTTGTGATTGTAAATGATAAAATGCAAATACACAATTACAAACCTGATGGTAAGTGTTGCATATTTATGATAATATTACATCTCTGATGGAAGGTGTCTGCTGGAAATCAAGCCCCGCTACTCAACGAGCCATACTGCGGGTGGAAGTGTCTTATTTCATTGCCAGAATGGTCAATTAGTTTTTCAGTATTATTGTTCACTAAAATGAAAGAGACTTTCACCAGTCAGGTTTCTTCAGTCAGCTGGAAAAGAACTTTATTTATTAATGACAAGCTTATGCTTTAGACAGGAGTCCATCTGAGCAACTATGTAACACAAAGTATATCCATATTAATCCCAAACATACAGACTTTCATACATAGAGAGGACAAAATGACAGTTCCAGAGAGCAATTATGAGTGGAAAAATAGGGAAACACACTGTTGATCAAGAGTCGAAACTAAAATGGTAGAATAAAGTGACTTTCTCAGTTCCTTGATTTCTTGTTGATGAGATAATGTTGCTGTCAGCTGCCAAGTGAGGAAAGACCCTCCGTTTGTGTAGCAGGTCAGTTAGACATAGGTCTTACAATAACAGATCAGTGTTTAGACTTTATGATGAGACCAGAAAGATTCATTCTTGGAGCTTTCTCTCCTTTTCAGGAGATACTACACTGAGAGATTTCATCAATTGGCTTTCTTCAGGGATTATATTATTCTCACTGAGAAGGAGAGAGAAAGCGAGCAAGAGGCAGAAAGAATTGCATTGCTCCTGTGCAAATCTCTCCACAAATGAACAAATGCCAACTTTGTGGCGAATTTGAAACCAAAAGTACAGATGCTGTGCCTAGGCAATCTTCATCGTGAGCCCCTCCAATGCCCAGTCTGTTTCTCCAGCACTTCTAGACTGTTGAACATTCTCATCCTGCCTTTAAAACTTTTTTTCTCCTAAATCACCTGGCTTTTGACCTTTTGTATTCCAAAGAAAAAATCATATGGTAAATCCCTTCAAACCAGGAATGATGAAGATTTTCCATTTTTCATACATTTGGATGTGGTTCCAACAATAATATCTGACAGAAATTGTTTATCTGTTATTTTTAATGCTTTTTAACACCATTGTTTTAATATCTCATTGTGAATTATGACCTAAATTAGGTGTACTGTTAAAATTCTAAATAAGGTTTTGGAGTAGATCCGTAGCTCGGGTTGTGGGTGTTGAGGTTGGTTGGCTCCCCGAGCTGTTTTGTTCCGCAGACGTTTCGTTACGATGCTGGGTAACATCCTCAGTGCAGCCTCTGATGAAGCGTCGGTGTGTTTTCCCGCCTGGTTTTTAAACTCTGGGGTCCGTTGCAATGGATTGCCTCACTTCTGGGTTTCCTTCGTAATGGAATGTATATGGGGTCGAGTTCAATGTGTTTATTAATAGCCTGCTTCGTGGAGTGCCATGCTTCTAGGAATTCTCGTGCTTGCCTCTGCCTAGCCTGTCCCAGGATCTCGGTGTTATCCCAGTCGAAGTCGTGGTTCTCCTTGTCCATGCGGATTGAGATGAGTGAGTATTGATCGTGTCTTTTTGTAGCCAGTTGGTGTTCATGTACTCTTGTTGTTAGTTTCCTTCCTGTTTGCCCGATGTAGTGTTTCTCGCAGTCTCTGCAGGGGATCTTGTAGTTGACATTGGTCCTGTCCATGGTGGAGAGTGGGTCTTTAGTTTGGGTGAGCACTTGTCGTAGGGTTGATGTGGATTTGTGTGCCACTCTGATGCCCAGCGGTTGTAGAAGTCTTGTGGTGAGTTCTGACGTGTTCCTGATGTAGGGTAGTGTGAAGAGTGTGTCGGGGCGTGAAGAATCTTTCTGATGCTGTTCCTGTAGGCATCTCCTGACCCAGTTCTTTGGATATCCATTATCCTTGAACACTTGGAAGAGGTATTCCTCCGCCTCTTGGGTGTAGTTCCATGTTGCTGCAGTGTGTTGTTGCCCTTTTGAATAGTGTTTGCATGCAGCTTCGTTTGTGTGTGCTGGGATGGTTACTATTGAAGTTCAATACCTGGTCTGTGTGTGTGGCTTTACGGTGTACTTTCGTTTGCAGTTACCCATTTGTCTTGCGCTCTACCATGACGTCCAGGAATGAGAGTTGTTTGTTCTTCTCCTCCTCTCTGGTGAATTTTATTCTGGTGAGGGTGTTGTTTATGAGTTTGTGTGTCTCTTCTAATTTGGTCTGTTTAATGATGACAAAGGTGTCGTCTACGTAGCGTATCCATAGTTTAGGTTGGATTTGCGGAAGGGCAGTCCTTTCCAGTCTTTGCATCACTGCTTCTGCTTGAGTCCGGAGATAGGCGATCCCATGGGTGTCCCGTTGATTTGCTAAGTCTATGCTTCCACTAAATGTAAATATTCAAACTGATTGCATAAGTGAGGTATTTTGAACTCAAGATTAGTTGTCTGGTTCTCCTTTACTCCATTTCTAATGTCTCAATATGTCCCACCATGTAAGGAAAAGATGCTGGACATAGCATTCTAACAGAGGCCTCATCAGGATGATACACAGAACAAAATGGTTTGCTTTGTTTTATCCTGATTTGCCTTGTGAATACAGCTTGGAAATTCAATCAGTTTAGCTATAACTTGATTGTTTTTCATGTTTGATATTATAATATCCGTATCTCCGTCCTTCACCATAATGAATTGAAAATTGCATTGTGCATGTTGACAATTTAAGGATACTCATTCCATATGCCAGCAAAGGAAATAGAGAAGGGAGAATTTAAATCTCCGTGGGAGAATTTAATGGTTTCCTATTGATGAGTACATAACATGGGCGTGGTTCAGTCAATACATGAACCTTTGGAGTTGTTCTTTTTCTATGGAACTGGTACAACATCATCAACAGATACAAGCTCTCTGATCTGGTCATGATGCACCTTTGTCTTGGCTTTCAGATTGATAAATTGAGGAATTTTCCATCTGATTCTGTGTGTGCAAATAAACATCTTCCATATGGTCAGGAAAAGCATAGTTTTGGAAGACAGGGAAAGAAGATTACTAGACAGCACAGGGGCTAAGACCAACCTGTTCTAACCCATTTTTGATCTCTCAATTGTTAGATGTAGAACTGTCAAACTGAATGATGCCGTGCATGTTTTCATGGAAGGACTGTACGAGACAGTGAAGTTGGGAGGACAGACAATTTTCTGTAGTATCTGGTAGAAAGATCCACAAGGGCAAGCTAGAGTGGTGAATGCTGCTTTCTGTACTTCTTGAGGAGCTGAACTCAGGGAGAAGATTGAGTTTAGGGTATGTCTGTTTGCTCTGAAGCCACATTGCGCCTCTGAGTATATTCTGTTGATTGGTTGATGGAACATCATTAGAATGTCTCTGGCAAAAGTCCTTGCAATGTCACAGAAGAATGGGATGCTGCTGAAGTTGATGCAATCCCCTTTATTGCCTTTGTTCTTGTATAGTATGATAATGTTTGTGACAAGCATGCCCTGTGTGACAAAGGTCTAACAAAGGAAGGGTGGTCCTGGAAATATGGCAGCAGGCAGGTTTTACCATACTTGAGTGGCTCAGCTGGTATTCTCTTCTTCACTGCTGGGGGTCAATTACCCTTTTAAACTCAAATAATGAGTGCTCAAAGAGGATTCTGTATGATAGAAATCAGTTTTTTTATGTCCAAATAAATACTTTAAGAAAAATATAATTAACAATGTTCATTTTACACAATGATAAAATCTACTGACTTTATAGGATGACATGCAATGTTCCCGTAGGTTAAAAATTAAAGTTTAAGATGAAAGTAGAAAGGTGACAGGAGAAGGTGGTGAATCAAGGAGATATTTTCTGTTAAGATTACTGGAGGCGATGTTGCCCTTTTTGAATAAGAAGGATATGTTTGAGAAAGGAAGGTTTCAAGCGACATAATGTTAGTTAAAATGTAGGAAACAGCAGAGTAAATTAAACTCTGCTATTCAGTTGGGGCATCTTTTTGTCCCAATAAATCAGTTTGAGTTTTAAACATTAGAAAAACTTGCTTTTTTTTTTAACACACATGATTAATGAACAAAAATTTCAAAATTCAGGAGCAGCAGACTTTTATTCCCTATGTGCGTGAGTTGAAAAAAAAGAGAAAAATATGGCACCATAATTATTCAGAGGGAATCAAAGGATTGTATGTTGAGATGTTGAGTACCTGTGGGAATTTCAGAGGTGAAATCTGAATTAATGCGGATACACTTCAAAGAGAAATATGCCAAGTGTCGGATAAACCAAAAGTTGAAAAGCTGAATAAAAATAATGAAGCAATGATGGATAAATTTAAAGAATACTACTGCTAATTATCTGTTGAAACTCTCAGACAATGGCGTTATTTTTGCACCAAAAATTACAAAGCATGAAACTAATTGATATTTTCTTCAATCTATTACTTATGTGCCTTAAGGACAGATGGGATAAACCTGTTTATTGTCTCATCGTTATTTTGTTGAGGGGTTATCTAATTGAGGGAATCGACAACATAGTCACAGGGATTCTATTTATTTCGGTGGTGGAATCCAGAACTAAGGGTATAATCTTAAAATTGAAACTGTGCCATTTAGAAGTGAGATCAGGAAGTAGTCTTTCACACAGAACTCAAGACTGGGCTTTCATGAGGTGCTGTAGGCCATCAATAGCAGCAGAGTTGTATTCCAGGACAATCTGCAATCTCATGGCCTAGAAATTTCCCCCACTTAACTACTACCATCAAGTCAGGGATCAACCCTGGTTCAATGGAGAGTGCAGGAGGGCATGCCAGGAGCAGCACCAGGCATACCTAAAAATAAGGTGTCAAAATGGTGAAGCTACCAAACAACAGGACTACTTGCATGCCAAGCAGCATAATCAGCAAGTAACTTGATTTGATTTATTGTCACGTGTACATAAGTACAGTGAAAAGCTTTGTTTGCGAGCAATACTGGCAGATCATAGTAGGCAAGGAAATACAGATCATAGGTTGAAATAAAAAAAATTGGAGAGAGTAAGGCATACAGTATACACCGCACAGGATGTGCGCTAGGCTAAATCAACATTAACAAGATCAGCATTCTTTGAAGTTAGAGAGTCCATTCATCAGTCTAATAATGGCAGGGAAAAAGCTGTTCTTGAACCTACTGGTCCATGTGTTCAAGCTTCTGTATCTTCTGCCTGACAGAAGAGATTGTAGGAGAGCATTACTAGAGTGTGCATGGCCCTTTGATGATGATGGCAGCCTTTCTGCGGCAAAGAGATATGTAAATGGAGTCCGTGGATGGGAGGTTGGTATCCCTGGTGGTCTGGGCTATGCACACCACCTTCCGTAGTTTCTTATGGTCCTTGGCAGAGCAGTTGCCACCCCAGGCTGTTATGCACCTAGACAGCATGTTTTCAATGGTGCATCTGTAAAAGTTGGTGAGCGTCCTTGTCGACATGCCAAATTTCCTGAGCCGCCTGAGGAAGAAGAGGCATTGTTGTGCCTTCTTGACCATCGCATTCTCGACCATCGCATTCTCGTGGGAAATCTAGGACAGGTTGTCGGTTATTGTCTTCCGCTCCATTGACGTAGGTGGGGCCATGTTCTTGTCCTTTTCTTTCTGAAGTCAATGATCAGTTCTTTAGTTTTCCTGACATTGAGAAAGAGGTTGTTGTCATTGCAGCACGTCACCAAGCCCTCTATCTCCTTTCTGTTCTGACTCATCGTTGTTTGATATCCGTCCTACCACAGTGGTGCATTTGCAAACCTGTAGATGGCGTTTGTTCAGAATTTGGCAACACAGTCTTGGGTGTACATGGGGTACAGTACGAGGCTCAAATGCATCCATGGGGGCTCCAGTGTTGAGTGTTATTGTGGAAGAGGTCAGATGTCTGCACCTGAGACAGAGCTAAGTGATCCCACAAGCAAAGGTTTAGATCTAAGTTCTGCAGTTCCGCCACTTCCAGTTCCGAATGATGCTGGATGATTAAACAACCCACTGATGGAGGAGGCTGCACAATATCCCCATCCTCAGCATTTGCAGCAACATTCAGCCAGAAGTGCCAAGTGGATGATTCATCTTAATCTCTCCAGTGGTCTCCAGCATTCCCAGATACCAGCCTTCAGCCAATTTGATTCACTCTGTGTGATATTAATAAATGATTGGAGACACTGGATACTGCAAATGCTGTGGGCCCTGACAATATTCAGCATTAGTGCTGAAGACCTGAGCTCCAGAACTTGCCAGTCTCCTAACCAAGCTCTTCCTGTACAGTTGCAACACTGGCATCTACCCGACAATGTGGAAAATTGCTCAGGTATGTCCTGTACACAAAAAGCAGGGCAATTCCAACCCGGCCAATTACCACCCTATCAGCCTACTCTCAATCATCAGTAAAGTGATAGAAGGCATCATTAACAGTACTGTCAAGCAGCACTTGCTCAGTAATAACCTGCTCGGTGATGTCCAGTTTGGGTACTGCCAAGGCCACTCAGCTCCTGACATAACAAGGTGTAAAGCTGGATGAACACAGCAGGCTAAGCAGCATCAGAGGAGCAGGAAAGCTGACATTTCGGGCCTAGACCCTTCTTCAGAAACTTCTTCAGTTTCGCGTCTGGGCCTGAAACGTCAGCTTTCCTGCTCCTCTGATGCTGCTTGGCCTGCTGTGTTCACCTTGTTATCTCAGATTCTCCAGCATCTGCAGTTCCTACTATCTCTGAAACAATTTTTACCCCCACTCAGCTCCTGACCTTGCTACAGCATTGGTGCAATTATGGACAAAAGAGCTGAACTCCAGAGGTGAGGTGGGACTGACAGGCTTTGACATCAAGGCAGCTTTCAACTGAATGTGGCATCAACGAGCCATAACAAAACTCAAATCAATGGATGTCGGGGGGCAAACAGCAGATTGGAGTCATACCTGGTACAGAGGAAGATGGTCATGGTTATCGGAGGTCAGTCATCTCATTTACAGGACGTTTCTGCAGGAGTTCCTCAGAGTAATGTTCTGAGCCAAACATCTTGGGCTGCTTCATCAATGACCTTCCCTTCATCATGTGGTCAGAAGTGGGGATGTTTGCTGATGATTCATTGTGCCGTGTTCAACACCATTCGCAATTCCTTAGATACTGAAGCAGTCCGGGTTCAACAAGACCTGGACAATATCCAGATTTGGGCTGACAAGTGGCAAGTAACATTCGTGCCTCATAAGTGCCAGGCTATGACTATCGCCTATAAGAGACAATGTAGCCACCACCAATCTTTACATCACTGAATCCCGCACTATCAACATTCTGGGAGTAACTATTGACCAGAAATTCAAGTGGACTCAACACATAAACACAGTGGCTACAAGAGCAGGTCAGAGGCTAGGAA
>NC_063357.1:39948945-40001588 GCF_021869965.1 Rhincodon typus | reverse complement strand
GATGTACCGCAGAAATTCACCAAAGATCCTCAGACAGCATTTTCCAAGCCTACAATCAGTTTCATCTAGAAAGACAAGGGCAGCATGGGAACACCACCATCTTCAAGTCACTCATCATCCTGATTTGGATACATATTGCTGTTGCTGAGTCAAAATTTTGGAATTTCCCCTCTAAGTGTTCAACCCGTAGCAGGTGGATTGCAGCAGTTCAAGAAGGCAGCTCACCACCACTTTCTCAAGGGCAGCTAGGGATGGGCAATAAATGCTGGCCAGCCAGCGACACCACTTCCACGAATGAAATAAAAAAAGGTATTAGAAATCAGGAACTTTTACTCAGTGTTATGAATGCTGGGTCAATTTGAATTGCCAAGACTGAGATTGATAGATTTTTGATATGTTAGGTTGAAGTGTCTTATCAAATGGTGGAGGGTAAGCAGGATGGAGGTGCAGATCAATCATGATCTAATTGAAAGGGCTTGATGACTTCAGTGGCCTTTTTCTATTCTTCTAAAGACTGACCTATTTAGTTTTAAGGGTAACTTGGTGACGAAGTTAGTAGTCAACAGGGTGTACAATTGATCCCTGTGAATTAAGGATTTCTGGCTGTTGTCTTTGTGTGTATTGAGTTATCTGTCTCAGTTAGACTGGCTTAGAGTGACTACAGTTAACATCAGCTCCCCTGAAATAGCAATGCAAGAAAATTAAACATAGGCTGGGATTTTCCATTTTGAAATTCAAGTTAAATGTGTTGGATGGCATCTTATCTGCCAATGCCAGGGCAGGTTATCTCCTGCCATCATATGCTTTGCAGATCATTATCTATACCAGCAAGGTGTTGCATAGGTTATACAGTGAATCACAAGACAAGAAAGCAGAAGGTTCTCACCATTGTTGGGACCTTTTGATGTGGAAGGTTCTAGTGCAATATTTATAAAGCACCTGGACATCATTTCAGACACTGTAAGCCAGAAACGTCTCCTCAACCTCTTGTGGCTGTGCTAGATCCCCAGAGATGCCTTCTAAGAAGTCCAAGCTGGAACACAGTCTTGAAGCTGCCCTTCAAGATACTGCTAAATGGGGTCATGGGCAGAAGGGACATCTTCCTGGATGAACAGACCTGAAAAACCATCTCATCAGACACATCCAGCCTGTGGTTAGTGCCACTCGCCTGCACTGTAGGATTGGAAAACAATCCAGGAAAATGTCAGTGATTTCCTGTGCTTTTACAGGGACATGACCCAGTCTAACTGTGCCACTGAGCAGGTATCTTACAAAGTCGCATGGTCTACAAGTCTTAGTATCTATGTATAATGTACACGCAAGGGCTCACACCCAGTTCTTCCAGTCAAGTTACTCACTCGACCTGCCCTCTGTGCTTCCTCTTGATTCAGTAGGTATACCTCACTCACTCGTATGCTGAGAAACTGCTTTTGCACCAATTCATATCACACAGTCCTTCTGTTTTGTCTCATTGCAGGCAAGTTCTCATTGACCATATTCAGGCATTTAGCAATGAGTGGACTTGCTGGGATAACTCCTATGTCTTCAGCACAAGCTTGATTTTAGTGCAAATATCCAAGAGTAGTGGAAGTTGGCATTGTATCAGCTGCTTTAATGCTAACTTTGGTCCAGGATAAGATTTGCACACACACTTTAGTTTTTACTGAGGTGTGGAGTGCAGTGCCACAGTTGAAATAAAATGTCAACTTTTTATTGTATAGGTAAATCAAAAACTAAGTCAGTCCTTGAGCAAGCAAGACAGCCACCTGCGCAAATGAAATAATAACAGAAATAGTTTCGACCCTGTTCAGTCAGCCTGGAAATTTTCAGTTATAAGGTTCGCTCTGGCCTCTTGGCCTCAGCAGACCTCTTTCTCTCTCTGACCTTATCCTGTCCCATCTCAGGATTCTCACCCCCATCTTCTTCTCACTCTTGCATTTCCTTTTCATTCAACACATCCCCCTCTTTAGTGAGTGCAGCTACGATGAAAAACATCTTGACTTAGACATGCTGTGTGGGACTGCCTTACTGGTCCAGGCATTGGAATATCATCTTCAGGACCCCGATTGTTTGTTTTACGATGGCCCTGTTCAAAGCATAGGCAGCGCTGTATCTTGCCTTAGAAGCAGTCTGAAGATTTATTTGGGGTGTCATTAGCCAGGTGTGCAAGAAGTATCACTTGTCCATCTGCAACCATCCTTGCATGGGCTGAAAGCCATTGAAGGAGACTGCCACCTGTGGGTACTCGAGGATAAACAAGTTATGGCACCTCCCAAAACGTGCTATTTATAGCTGGTGTGGTCACAAATTATTTGAATATTAAGGGGGTAGAATCTTTTTCTAATGATGACTGTTGACTGTTGATCTGGTACAGTGTTTGCTGTTTGGATCTAATTAATCGCATTCTGAACCTGCAGGATAACTAAGAAAACTGCTGAATTGACCTCTGTCTTGCTTCCTCAACTTGCATCACAGTGTGGGAACAGTAAAGGAAAGTGCACGGTCTTGGTAAAGGGACACCTCACTCCTTGCATTCTTTCTCATTAAGTTCCAAGTTGTGCCATCACAGAGTGTAATGTCACATTGTTTCATTCTGTATTGCTCATTTTATTGAGAGGACAGGTTCTTACCACCAACAGGAAGTCATTGAGTATATTTAAGACAAAGATGGATAGGTTCTTAATTAGTAAGAAGATCAAAGGTTGCAGGGAAAAGCTAGGAGAATAGGGTTGAAAAACACATCAGCCATGATCGAATGGTGGAGCAGACTCGATGGGTTGAATAGCCTAATTCCACTTCTAAATGTTATGGTCTTATGGATCTTGGAGGTGTTTACTGCTTCACGATTACCTTCAACCTTGACAATAACCTGCCCAACCCACTGTGTCTGCCCTGTTCCGGCAGCTTTTATCTTGTTGCAACGTCAGAGCTTGCAGTCCTAGAGACTTTGTGCCTTGGCCAATGGGAGGATGAATTATTAAGCAAATGTCCTTCCTCCATTGACTCTGTTGACCTCACAGATCACATGATTCTAATCAGGGCACAATGTACTGACACTCAGTCCTCCATGACATAGTTAGAATTGGATGATATGAGAATGACGAAATTATTTTTTAATAAACTTGTTTGGACACACCTCAGGTAGGTCTAGAACATGGGCCAGTACCAGTGTGCCATAAGACTGCTTCAGGAAGTATGAGGAACATGGACATTCTCCTTAACTGTCAGTCAAAGGCATTTGTGTAGAATTCTGGAATTTTTGGACTTGTGATTACTTGAGTAACAGTTTTGGAAGGCTCACATTGAGTCCTGAACTCTGCTGCCTTTCACAAAAACTTTTTCCTCCCACTTCGAATGTTGTTTTCTAAATACTGAAACCTTTTTGCTGTTGATTTTTGGATTGTATAGTGAGGTTTAAGCTTTGCATTCACTGTGTGACTTGCACACTCCATTTGTGACCCACAAAATTATCCTCGCTTCCCTATTCTTCACATCTGTTATTATATAGTGATCCCTGTTTCAGTAATACCCTTTACCCTCCCCTACTGATTCCCTTTCTGTCCATTAATACGCCCCAGTTTACTCCCAGAACTTCTACTTATCTAAATGTCAGTGCTCTTTTTGCTAGCTCTACATCTTCCCCTCATCAAAGTCAGATTCCACCCTACTATCTACAATTGTCCCTGATAACTGTGACCACTCCCTCAGCCACCAAGTACAAGCAGGCTAACGATAAACCTGCACTGCCAGCAGCCTCAATGACACCATATACTGTCCCTAAAAACCCTCTGGACTGGAAATGGCCCAACTGACTATGACAATACCCTGTGACTGACTGGAGTCCACCTTCACTCCACTCAGCATGTCTCCGTTTTCACAAATCGCTATATTCTTCATTCATATATAGTATGTTTACTGCATAGGTTGCTAACATACACACCCCCAATGCAATGCCGTGCTATATAGTGACATCTACCCTTGCCGCAGCTTCACATTGACTCT
This sequence comes from Rhincodon typus, assembly GCF_021869965.1. Classification (NCBI taxonomy): domain Eukaryota; kingdom Metazoa; phylum Chordata; class Chondrichthyes; order Orectolobiformes; family Rhincodontidae; genus Rhincodon; species Rhincodon typus. The sequence continues at coordinate 39,997,586 of NC_063357.1, read as the reverse complement.
TCCTTGTTTCCTACAGCCACATTCTCCTGCCTTTCCTTATGTCTGAAAGCTTGTCTTTCATCTACATGCGAGCTCCTTTGCTTTCTGCACTCAAGCTTTTCTTTCAGTTACAAGTTGCCTGCCTTTTCTTTCTGTGCTAAAGCGCTGCTGTGCAAGAAAAGCTGCTGCCTGATTACCAGCTGAGAAGCTGATACTAGTACATTGGCATTTTCCAGTTTGGTGCAGCAATGGTCTATAGGCACATTGTGTCTTAGTAAATGGAGGTGACTACTATAGTTGTAGAGGTTCCAACACAACTGAAGAGAAGGAGCATTTCGAAGGTGTCAGTGGAGATAGTGTAAACCAGGTACTCATCCAACTGGAGGTAGACAAAGTAACCAGCTATGTGATGATGTACACAGCAAATAAATTATCGAGTATCTTGATAGGCAGAAGTTGATTGTGAAAGTTAACTCTGGTAAGTCGCATAATTAATGAGATGCAAATATTTATGAATAAGCATCTTGTCATAAAACAATCTTACCATCAAAGGAGGAAGGACCTAAGTGCAAAAGTTCATTTCAGTGAGCATTTGATTTTGGAGTCATGCCCAAATATCTCCTTAGGCTGCCATTTTTCTCATTACCTGTGGGAGTGGGATATCACATTCAAAACTCCCACTCCTCATCCCAATTGATCAATATATCTTTTGGGGAGCACAGTCACAGTTTAAGGGTACAGAGTAGGCCAGTGATAACCGTGATGAGGAGAAACCTCTTCACTGAGAGAGTAGTGAGACTGCAGAATTCTGTGGTTGTGGCCAAAACTTTGATTTTTTTTGATGAGTTAGACATAGTTCTTGAGGCTAAAGACATCAAAGCATGTGGGGAGAAAGTGGGAACAGGGTACTGAGTTTGTTGATCGGTCATGATGATATTGAATGACAGAACAGCTCAAAGGACCAGGTGGTCTACTCCTGCTCCTATTTTATTCTCAATTTCTATATATGTGGATTGTCAATGATAATAAAATGGGCAAGGCTAGAATTCCTATCAACACTCGTTGCTTATACTTAAAGGTGAACAATGACAGCTCAACAAGATAGCAGTCAACACCACAACTGTACTTGAATATAAATCAATGTTTAAATTGGCCTAGATTTTCAATAGAAATAATAGTGAAGTACGTCAGTCAGTAACTTCCAGTGACCACACATGCGCACTTATAATAGTGGAAATCAGAAAATTGCCCTGCTCCTCCAGAAGCTGCATTAGTGTCAGTATCTTTCAAATAGACTTGACATTGAAACACATGAAACAGCATGTAACTGTTAGTACTTGTCTTGCTTACTTGTGTCTGTCTCCTTGAATTCTATGTTTGTTTTTCTCTTATTTCACTTGTTGTGCATGTATTAATTATTCTCACTTAAACTTTCAGGTTTAGACTGCAAAACTAAATAAGGATTCTTTAATTTGATTAGATAAGGAAAGGTATAAAAGCTTGCCTTATTCATAGACATTCCACAGCCTGAGTAGATGGTGCTGTACCAAAATGGCTCGTGAATCAGTGCAAATCATAGTGCAATATTGTGGAAAAGATCTGTGAACAAACATATGAAATAAACAGCCGATGTTTTCTGTTTGCTGCTGCGGGCAAAATCTGACCCAATATCTTCAGGAGATAGTGGAAACAGAAGGGAAAAATGGAGGGAAAAGTTTTATAAGAATACTGTTTGCTGCTTTGATATGATCAAGTTATAAGCAGAGAAATGAGAAATAGTTTCGGGATTAACAGTGCCAAATAAAGTGAACATAACTGTAAAAGAAATGTGTCAAAGATCTTTGAAGTAATAAGTTGTGACCCTAGGATGAGTTGGAATCATTGAAATGGCTCAACAAAAACTGCTTTTTCCAATAATAATGGCTGAATTTTAAACATCTGACATTGGCTGTAAAACTCTTTGAGACAGCTTGAGGTTGTAAAAAGTGCAACATAAATTCAAATCTTTTTCTGTTTTAAATGTGAACTTGTTCTGACCCTTACTTTTGTAGTGTTCAATCCCTTTTGGATCTCTCCCCATCATCATATCCCCCACCCCCACCATATACACACTTATCAACTAGCTAAGTGATGTATTCACAATTATTGCCAATACACTTTTGAGCTGAAGTCAAGTAGCTATTCTGTGAGTCTTTCCTTCTCTTTGAGGGTGAGTTCTTAATTTTTGTTCAGATGCCACTGCTTGAAGAAAGCTAATAAACTGCTGTGCCAAACAGCTGATGTTGAAACGTAATAAGGATGTCCAGTTGAATAAACAGATGTGTGTTAATGTAATGATGCATGAAATTGCTGCTTATGCTGCTTGTTTTTGTACTTTATTCACTTGCTCGTCAGCTCTTCAATGGACCTCGATCAGCATGGCCCAAGGCAACCTCCACCCAAACGTCTGACACTTACATCTGGAGCTTGTTTGGAGAGATAGTGAGAGAATATTTTTCTGATTTATTTTTTCCATGATTTAGCAAATCTCTGCTTGCCAATGTGCTTTATGTCTTGATCAAGGTTTGAATTCAACTTCTGAGAACTGCCTTGGCTCCATGTTGGCACTCCCCCACCTATTTGTCAGAATATTGGAGCATCAAGGCTTACATCAGAAAATTGAGGATATAATATGGCACTGAAGTGCTGTCCCAGGTTGACGGGGTGCTGCACTGTCAGAGGTGCCATAGTTTGGATGGGACATCAAACTTAAATACACCTTTCCATCTCACTATTCAAAGAAAACCAGAGGCTGCTTCACTTGACTGAGCCAATGTTTATAGAATTCCATATGTGTGTAATGCTCTAATGACATTTATTCCAATTTCCTTAAACCTTCTTACAAGTTATTTCAAGTTGATAATGATCTCTGTATGAATCACAAAGTCTGAGAATGCAGTTTGCCGCCTCATGACTTTTTAAAAATTCTCCTTTTTGGCCTAAATATATTGCATTCAATCTTTATTACCTATTTTTAAGAATTAACTGGGAAGAGTGTGCCAATAATTGTGCCCCACTACTCCATAAGCTGTCACACAATATATAAATGTATAACATACCAATGAAATCACCGAAGTGATAATCTTTGCCTAACTGACTGCTTATCAGGACAAAATAACTCCTATCAGCTTCAGTCAGTAACAGAAAGTTATCTCTTTGTTGTAACATACAACCTTAACAAGAGCAGGGAGAAAGAAAGGATTTGTATTACTAGGCAACTTAACTAGTGCCCTTGAACCCCTCAAATATACACATTGAATCATAATTTAAACAGACAAAAGACAAGTAGTTTGACACATATACTATGGGTGGAAAAATAATATAGACAGGGTAAACAAAATTCTGAAGATCAAAAGTCCAGATTTCAGGAGTGGATTAAATTGGCTCACGTTCTTTTGTAATTTCTAGTACTGATGACATACTAGACAAACAGGAGGCTGGAAGAACACAGCAGGCCAGGCTGATAAAGTATTAGGGAAGCAATAGTTAGAAGTTTTGCTGAAATAACGATGTACCATAAATTTTGGAATGTGTGCCTGTGTTTGTAACAAGCTGAAGGTTGCAGCTGTTCTTCCCATGGCTGGGGCTGCTTCCTCTATTCAATGGAACATTGTTAACTGCACTGCTTATCTGCTTATGACGCATGTGAACAGTATGGGATGTGATAACATTTAGTCATGTCGGGTAGAGAAACATGTATGTTAATCACACACATGAGGGCTATAAAATGTACTGCTTTTATGCTATACACAGAGGTCCGACAAGAGTCCACCAAGTGAGAGCTTGACTCTTACTCTGGTGTTGACTCCGGACCTCTCGCCGGCTAAGCTAAAATAAAGAAGTTAATGGAATTCTTGTGGGGTCCGGAAGTTTTTGAGTCAACAAGGCGACATCTGAAGGAAAGGAGTAGTCAATGTTTCGGGTATTACCCTTCTTCAGGACTAAATGTTGGGGTAGGGGAGCTGCAAATAAAGGTGGGGGGGAGTAGGGATGGAGGTGGAATAGTGGTGATAGGTGGACACTGGTAGTAGGTACGACCTGGTTGGTCAATGGGAGGAATGAATCCAGTTGGTGGCTGGAAAGGAGGGTCAGTAGGTGGAATGGAAAGGAAGAGGAGGGGAATGGGTGACAAGGTTATTTGAAATTGGAGCATTCAGTGTTGAGTCCTTTGGGCTGTAGGGTGCCCAGGCAGAAGATAAGGTGTTGTTCTTCAAATGACATGCTATTGTTTGTAAGGTGATTACTTTTCGATTCAATGTTCGACCAATGTTCAATCTACATATTTTCTTGTTTTAGAAGTCTCTATTTAATCTTGCTTTTCTCACCTTTTACCCACATGGGGAAAGCGGGAAGGGGGAAGGGGGAAGAGATGATTGCTTTTTGTCACCTGTGAAAGTTTCTTCCTTTCTGCTGCCCTGGAACATTGCAGCCTTTTAAAACTGCAGCTCAGCCAATCAGAGGGATGTTGTCAGAATCTCCTTAACACCGAAGATCCTCATTAGTGCTCAGCCTCAAATTTTCCCCTTACTGCTTCAAAATGCAACAGCGTATTAAGCAGCTCAGTGATGTGCAGCACTTGATTTTCAAGTTGCAAAACTCTTCTGATATTTCAGTTAACACTGTTCAATTTCCATTTCAGTCTATAGACCCAAATATGTGGTTACTTACTTATACCGTGCCCTTTCATTCTGATCCCTCCAGTCACATGAACAGTTGATTGCACTCATTAACTTTGTTCCTCCTCTTTGCTAATTTTCTTGTCTCATTATTCTTAGATGGATGTAGAAGATTTGATAGAGTAAGAACTGAAAATTCTCTTGGTGTTTGGATCAGCACTTATCCATAACTAACAGTATCAAAAATACAGATTATGTGGCCATTTACTTGTTTGCAATTTGCAGAATATAACGGTCCAAATTGGTCTTTGAAATTTTGACATTTACAATAGTGGTTAAACTTAAAAGAATACTTCACTAACTGTGAAATATTCTATGATCTGAGAGCACATCAGCTCTTTCTTACATTATAACTAATTATTCTGTTTTAAAACTGAAAAAAAAAATCATAAAACATTGCACTTGTAAACTGTCAGTATTTTTAAAAGGTGGAAAATATGCCTCAGTTAGCAGTAGGACCCATAGAGTTTGGTCATAAAAGTTGGTGGGTGGAAACTGAGAGATAGTAGGAACTGCCAATGCTGGAGTCTGAGATAACAAGGTGTAGGGCTGGATGAACACAGCGGGCCAGGCAGCATCAGAGGAGCAGGAAAGCTGATGTTTCGGGTCTGGACCCTTCTTCAGAAATGGGGGAGGGGACTCAAATAAATAGAGACAGAGGGGGAGGCGGATAGAAGGTGGATAAAGGAGCAGATAGGTGGAGAGAAGACGGACAGGTCAAGGAGGCGGGGATGGAGCCAGTAAAGGTGAGTGTAGGTAGGGAGTTGGGATGGGGGTTGGTCAGTTGAGGGAAGACGGACAGGTCAAGGAGGCTGGAATGAGGCTAGTAGGTAGGAAGTGGGGGTGCGGGGTTGGTCAGTGAGGTGGGAAGAATGGATAGGTGGGAGAAAAGATGGACAGGTCAAGGAGGTCCAGACCCGAAACGTCAGCTTTCCTGCTCCTCTGATGCTGCCTGCCTTGCTGTGTTCATCCAGCTCTACACCTTGTCATCTGGGTGGAAACTGATCATGTTAGCTTTATTATCACCGTGAAAAAGAAATTGATTAGTTTTGGTGTTATTTATATTGTTTAAAACTCAATTTTGTTCATTAAAAAAAGGCTGTTAATGCCAACTATTGCCAAGAGTTAATCTGAACTAGTGTTTTTTTTTACTAAGTTAAGGCTGTTGTATCTATCAGAAGAGTAAAGGTGCTTTTGAGCATTACAAGTGCAATACTTTTGTTGCCTACGTTAGCAGAGGACAGAGTAGGAGCAAAGATTTCATAAAATGCTCAATTAACTCACCAAATACTCTTAAACTAAGAGAATATGTTCGACATACTCTTGCTAAAATATAAGCAACAAATGGAAATGGTTTACAGGAATGTGTTTGGAAACTATACCATTCCTTCAGTGATGAGCTGCAGTTTTCAATCAGCACTGCTTCTATCTGTGTCAGGCAAGGTAATGACAGCACTGAATTTATACACCAGTAATAACCTCCAGTGCAGCACGGGGGACATTATTCAGCCTTGAGGTAGCTTATTTTGGCGTAGGTAAAATCTGCAACTCCCACGGGGTTTTACTGATTATGATGGTTCCTTGTAGCAGATGTTGACACGCCTTTTGCTTCTAAAGGTGTTTCTGAAGTTATAAAAACTCATACACTCCCTGCAACGCAATTACTTTTCTGTATAGATATACAGAAATCAATAGTTTTTTTGTTATACTAAATTTGAAATTTGTTGTAATACTGAATGAAACCAAGAATGAAGCAACAGCTCTGTCACGATGTGGTGGTAGCTTCAACGAGTACATGTATGTGTTGGAGTCATCATTCATTCTGGCTCAGTGTTTTGTTTTCATTAACGTTGCTGAAAATCCAGCCTTGGCGCTAAGTTTTATGAAATGGAAACAACAGTGACAAGCATCAAAAGGAGCTGAGCTGAACTGAGATCTAGATTGAGGTTGCTGGAAGAAACTGTAAGATGGCAGATCAACCCTTGAAACCTATCTCTGTGTCACTAGCTGAGAATCTCTGTCCTACACTTGTCAGAGTGATTGGTGATGTCCATGTTGCTCCTTGAGCATTGTGCAGTCATGCCATGGAACATGTCGATTGAGGAACTGTCTTCCTGTGCAGATGATATGTGACCCTAGCTTATGTTAATGTATGTTAATACATGCATCCTCATGAAGAGTCATCATTGACACTGTCTCAGCCATTTGAATATTATTGCGTTAGGAAGAAGATATTGCCTACACTTTACAGCAATGGATTAAGACATCTCAATTTGATTTACATATGAAGGTTCAAGGACAACAAGGCAAATCAGGTTTACCTTTGGACAACTCAAATATTGCATAAATTGTTAAGACAATGCCAGTGGTTGCCTTGTGTTCTTAATTCTCTGATGGCTTAAACTGCTGCAGTGGAGCATTTATGTTGTATTTGTTGAAATCATCTCCGTCCTGTTTGCTTACTCAACATTGATCTACATGTCGCCAGCAACTTGTCAGAATTAGAATGTTGTTACCTCTTGATATTTATTAAATAGACAATGTGATGTTCTTAATTAGTGACAGCCTTTATTTAACTATAATGTATGTTGCTCTACTCTGTTCAAAATCAGTATATTTTCTGAGCAGAATTTCAATGTGTGAGAAGATATCTTTTATATTATGTAATGTTATGTGCGATGCAGTGGAAACAGATTAAATGAATTTTCAATATGCGCATGTTCTTTCTGAAAGCTGTAGCTACTCACCTTCAATAACAACCACTTTCCCTTATGTAGAAAAATGCACAGATTTATAATTAAATATGAGTAGATGCTGTGCCGGAGAAAAAAGTATTAAGAAGGCTGACCTAAAGCTTGGTCAATCACATGGGCTTTAAGAAAGCTTATGAACATACATACACACAAACTAGGAGCAGCAGCAGGCCAATTAGCTCCTCAAGCCTTATTCAGTAAGATCATGACTGATCTGATTACTCCATGTTCCTGCCAGTAATTGATAGCCCTTGTTTATTGTTGTGAAGGAGGGGAAGGGAGTAAACAGGCAGGCCATCTTAAGCAGTAAAAGTACAAATATCTGAGGAATGTCGCATCACATCCTTCACTGGGGAAACTTATATCTAGAAGAACTTAACAGCTAATAAATTTAACTGGGCTGGCCTTCCTGAATTATCCCCATCTGATATCGCTCTGATCCTTGTCTGGTCTAGAAAATGTAAGATGTTTGGTTTATTTACGAGTAAGAGAGCTGGGGGTAACACTTTATGAATCCGAGGACACCTCACTGTGCCAAAACATGCATAGAGCATACCAAATCACTTGCATAATTTCAAACACAAAATATGCGTACCTATTCTATTACCTTAAAATATTTCTGCATTTCCAGAGGATTCATTGACCATTGTTGGTTTATCTGTGCATTCTTTGTAAAGACAGTTGCATACTACCAAGCTAAATTTTCAGCCTAAGATGTCATCTGTAAATAATATGCATATGTATTCGTTTCTACTGGCTCTCTATAATTGTATATACTCCGAAGACCACTTAACACTTGCACTACGAACAGTTTTCAATTGATACTGCCACAATCCATATCTGCTCTCTGAACCTTTGCTTATTGACTTAGCTTTACACAAGTCATAAAATTGCTTCCTCACTTTTACAATATCTTTGATTTTGCTGTGTTACTGAGGAATATTTACAGTGCTAAAATAAAGGAAACATTAACTTCATTTCAGAGACATATCTAACAGTGACTAAATCTCACTGTATCTTCATCTTGCCTTGAGGCTGAGAACAAGATCACATGATATTGGATCATTTCCTGTCTTATTAGCATATCACACAGTCAGCCTTACCCACATGGACTACATTTTTTTTATTCATTCACGGGATGAGGCTGTCGCTGACCAGGCAGCATTTATTGCCCATCCCTAATTGTCCTGAGGGTTTTATTTAAAGAGTCAACCACATTGCTGTGGGTCTGGAGTCACATGTAGGCCAGACCAGGTAAGGATGGCAGTATCCTTCCCCAAAGGGCATTAGTGAACCAGATGTTTTTTTCTGACAATCGACAATGGGTTCCTCATTAGATTTTTAATTCAAGGTATTTTATTCAAATTCCACCATCTGCCGTGGTGGGATTTGAACCTGGGTCCCCGGAACATTTTCTAGGTCTCTCGATTAACAGTCCAGCGATAATACCACTAGGCTGTTGCCTCCCCATCTGTGACCTAAGTGGACTGACCTCTGTCCTACCCCTTTGACTTAACAACAGTTGACATCACTAAACACAATGACCCAGGTTATCCAGTTTTGGAATTGTCAAGGTCTAGGCATACCCTGAAAGATGTGTGTCAGGACCCCTCAGAAGTCCCAATGCACTGACTGCACGATAATTGCCCGAGATGTTTAAACTACTGATATACATCTGGAAACTTCCAAAAACGTCCCAGCTCTGTGTTAGAGTTGGAGATTTGTTTAATACTTTGGAAAATTTAGGAGAATCAAAGCCTGTTCTAATTCTTGGCTAACTATATCACTGACCGAATCACTGACTGGGGCTCCTCAATCACACACATTGATCCATTAAAGACCCGTTCCACCCAGACACCTGACCTTCATCTTACACCGGAACATGACCCATACCCAACATAGACACCAATCCCCAGTGAACACATGACCCACTCAGCCCCTCACCTATGGAGCTGGCACCCTACTTCCTGACCCATGTAGCATCCTAACCTTTTACCCACATAGTCTCTTAACTACATGCAACATTACCTGCCATTCTGACCTACCTGCCACCATACTCCATCTCCCACTTACCTTTCACTTATCTCCTCTCTGTAGCTGTGAAAGCAGCTTTAGGACCTTTAAACATTTTACTTACTGGAATACAACTCCTATTGCCAAAGACAGGACTCAGGTCTTCAGTGATGATTCGCAATGATGCTGCCTGTGTGGTTTGTTGGACTTGATCGATCCTACATCAAAGGTCCATCTGGTAAAGTATTAGAAAGATGATTGGGCAATATTTTGCCCAATCTGGTTGGAAATAGGGACTCTGATTGAGAGTAGAAGATTTGGACCAAATCTGTCTGTCTACAGAATCTGCAGCATCAGTCAGAGCTTAATCGGAGAAATAAACTTTCCTCATGCTTGACCATGAAATAGTAGTATCAGAATTTCTGATGCCGAATAGGTTCAAAACATGCAAGTAAAGTTTGAAGCTGCCATTGTCAAAATCAGTCAATCTTTTGCCATAAGTATTAATGTGAAGATCGATCGGGGAAAGAACATGGAAATTCACACTGGGGTTAGTAATACCACCAAAACAAGGATACTAATGCTTCAAGAACTGAAAGCAAAAGAAATATCTATAATATCTGCACCATCCTGGTGGTTATCATTGATCCAGTTCAGATTTTGGTCAGCCATATAAATATTGTGGTGAAAGAGCTGATCAAAGGCTGGGAATTCTGTGGCAGATAGCTCACCTGTTTCCCTAGCACCTGTACACCATCCATAAGGCACAAGTCAGGACTGTGATGGAATGATCTTGTCTTGCCTGACAATATCATTGACAATACTTGAGGAGCTCAAACCATTCAGGAAAGAGCGCCCTGCTTAATTGCATCCCTCCATTGCCTTCACCATTGACACAAGGTAGCAGCAGTGTGTACCATCTACAAGATGGACTGTAGAAAATCGCTGAAACACCTTTGGCGGCACTTTCCTACAAATTCTACCACCTTGCAGGATAAAGTCAGTCGATTCATGGCAACACCACTGCCTCTTCCCCACCATTCTGACTTGGAACTATATCAGTGATCCTTCACTGTTGCCGACTCAAATCCTGGAAATCTTCCTAGTAGCACTGAGGGTGTCCTAAACTCCAAACACTGCAGCAGTTCACACAGGCAGCTTACCACCACATTCTCAAGGGCAATTAGGGATGGGCAATAAATGATGGCTTAGTTAGTCATACCTGTGAATGAATGATAATAAAAAAGGAACTGTTTTTGTTGAAAAAAATGTAATTGGTACTAGTAATCATTGTAACAGCATAATTCATACATTAGCTGGTGTAAGTTACTATCTCAATTGTGTCAGCATTACTTTCATTAGTGCCAGCAAGTCATTATTTTTCATTGCTCCTGTCAATTGAATGGTTGTGATATATTTTGATTGATGAAAACTCCTGTCAGCAGTTTAATAAATTCCTAGCTGCAAAAAATTTCTTGATTATTTTAAAACGCCTCAGGTGACATTTTTGTAGTTTCCGCAACCCAACTGGTGTGTTCCTCTTGTCTTTTGCACATAAGCCTTTATTTATGTCTGGAGACCCAAATAGCAGCAAGAAATTCTACAAGCTGGGGCACTATCGTTCATTAATACTGATTCTGTAACTTAAATTTTTGCCATTTAAAAAGAAGAGAATTGCAGTAAATGGGGCTACACGAGACTGCATTGATATATGCAATCAGGATAGATATATTTCATATTGCACATTCTGATTTTATTTTGCTACATTAAATTGAACAAGTCAGGCACTGTCGAAGCATGCCCTGGAATCCCATGTCTTCCTTCTAATAAAATCCCTTGGGTCAGAAATGAATATACGTAATTTTAATAACTTTACCCAAAGTCTTGCTGTGAAATAGATGGGCTTTGTTATTAGGGATCATTGAACAGTAAGTTGGATTGAATGTTGCTCAGTATTATCAATGCAGTCTTCATGACTCATAAATCCTTCAAAGTGTTCTCAGGTACTGGATGATGCTTCTATGGAATTAATGTCATTGATATTTGCCATGCTCGGATAACCTCAGTGCAATATTAGCTATGGATTGAATATAAAATGGAACATTACATTAGGAGCTGAGGTAGAGCTCTTAGTGTTTCAACAGCCCCAGGTTAACAAATTTATTAATCCTGTTTCCACTTTCTGTGGAAATTATTACTGTGACGGTAACTGTCTGCAAACTCTCCTCACGTATTAAGTGGTGTTTTTATCTAGCTAAAGGCAATTCACAAGTTCGAGTCCATTAGGGAGGTTGCAGTGAATTGATTCGAGGCATTATCATATTATTTCATTGATCAGATGTCACTGCAAAAAAAGTTAAATCAAAGATAGCAATCTATCTGCTTTTTTAAGTATGTTCCTGCTCAGTTAAATGGATGTCAATTTAACTGAGATATCGGAGCAGACTTTTTCCCACTGCCCTTTGATTATTCCTGAAAGCAGGTAGAACTTCCTGAAGTCTCATTTTTGGTCCTACAACACCTCTTTAAAGTGCTGCTTTTCATGTATATATCTTGAAGGAGTTTTACAATCACAGGTGAAAATTAAAATCCATAGGATACATCCATTAAAATGTGTACACATACTTATTAGATTTGAGAACTGTTACTGGCTTAGGAAAGCAAAACAGTATGAAGCTAAAGAGAATTGAATACCTGGATGGGCTGCGCAAATTTGGATATAGGCTAATCAGGAAGCACCACACATACTCAGTAGGTAAGTCAGATATGTGAAGAGGGAAATGGTTAACATTTTGAGTTGAATATATCCCTTCTTGAGAACTTTGAACTTTTGACTAAGCTATTATGTTTAATAAATAGCCAACTGAATTCTGAAGCATGGAAAACATAGAAATTATCTTGTTCAGAGGGTAATGTTCAACTATTTTTCAACAATATTAGTAAAATATTACAATGTCATGCCTATGATTGGATAGAATTATAGGTGTGAAAGGCACATGATCGAATGTATTTTTCTATAACTTTGTTTCTTGTTGGGTCCATCCTAGAGGTGTTGAATAATTATGGCATAAAAGAGTCATAAAGACTACTGATCTGGACAAGTGTAAACATGTAAGCTAAAAAATGAAATTGGGAATGGGCCATGCCCTCAACACAGCAATAACAGATTCCAGCATTATTCTTTGTTCTTTGTAGACTATTGCTCCAATTATATATTAATTCTCACTGATGTTAAAATAAAATCACAAGCATCACCAATACAGAGTTAATTTTGAACTATTAGATTAGCACTGCAAAGGCTGCCAAATTTTTTCTTACATTGGACATGTGTCACTGCCATTACTTTATTGTTGCTGAGCCAATACCAAGAATGTTCTGTGTGGCACCATTCTAGGAACACTGTGACCACAAGGTCAGCAGTAGTTTAAGAAAACGTCCATGGCACCTCAGGGAAACCAGAGATAGGCATTCAATAATAATCTAGTCAGTTCCACCAACATGCTGTAAACAACCTTGTTAAAAAGTTCAAATTTAAGTCTGTTTTCTGGAGGTTTTTCACATTAAGATTAACCAACTCTTAAGAATAGTGAGGATGAAAGTGCTGAAAAGGGAACTGTCATATATTTCTGGATGGCTGAACACTCCTGAGACAGGTTATTCACCTATGCTATGAGTATTATCAAAATGCTTACTGCGAAGAATAATTTTGCCATCTGCATGTGTAGTAGTTTAGTCAGTGTTTTTAGTGTATGGTCGTGTCCTCTAGTTAAGCAGAAAGAACTAGTTCATGTCCACCCCACAGAGATTTTATTGTTGCTGCTGATTGTATTTCACTCTTTACTAGAAATCTCAACAGAACTTAGTAAAAAGGTCATAATACTCAGAAACATGTTACTTTCCAAGTATTTATCTGAAAACAGTGGATTTTCCTTTAACAGTTACTTTAACCATTGTTACCAAGGATTACATGTTGCTTTGTATGAGTAAGAATAATATTATCAACAGTAATGGAGAAATGAAAAACAACTTTTGTCAAAAAGCTCCTTTTAAACTTACACGTATGCACAAATGATTGGAAACATAAATTTTCAACAAGAACTGTTGCCTTATTGAAGCTTTCTTTTTGCAATTGATGCCATTATGCTTCAATTTGTTATTATTAAAATTGGCTCTGTATCTGCATGAAAAATTCATGATTGCTTTTGTGACAAACCTCAGCTTTTCTCCACTTTGTATTTTGTTTGTGCATTCAAAAGCAAATTTATAAACTGAAAGATCTCAAAAGGTAATGAAAGAAAACATGATATCTGTCATTGTTGCAGAACCCCATGCTTGATTTTTACATATGAATTTTCATCCCTGAAGGTATTGAATTTCTCCTGCAAACAGCAAATGAGCTGGCTTCACTACTGGAATTCTGGTGGTGCTGGACCTCCTGAAGCTTACATTATTGATGAACCGGCATCTGAGCCGTCAGTGTAATTTTAGCTTGCCTATTTTGTGTATATTGTGTCCTGCTCGGCCATATTAATGCACCCTGCTGGTAATGTTGATAAAAGTAAAGTAAGATGCCGTGAGGTGCGGCTTTCTTTTTAAAGCTGTCAATGACTTAACCTATTGTTCCATTTCCAAGACAGACAAAGAGCACCAAAATATTGAAATATGTGCTTTGAAATAACACATCACTGCATGTTACTCTTTCTGATGTGTTTTGTGTGCCACATTGTCAAGGTCAGTTTGAAAGCCCACATTACATGGAATGAACATTGTAGAGCCATAAAGTCTCAGAAAAGACCAGGTTTTACTGGTACCTTCTCCTTTGATAATCAACCAGTAACTGATGTGAATGATGAACTACTCGAAAGGGATCCAGAACTTGAATCATTTCTGACTATTCATAATACAGCCCTTCAATCTCTTCCAGTTTAACATCTTCTTAACTGAAAGAATTAAGGCAATTGCTTGTAATGCAGGACAATATTGTTTGCCTGCTTTCACAGTTTTTGAAAATTGTGACATCTTTTACTCTTGACATCTGATATTGCAACAGGTCCTGCTTATCTGCAACCTCCTACCAAATATGCACAGGATGGTTTAAGGAATAGGTAATCAGTCCTTGTAAAACTTAGCCAACTCTCATTTGGTTCTCCCAACAATTGTTGAATGAACCTTTCCTGCCTTTATATAAAATGCTCCACTGAACTCAATTACTTTGTAAACAGCGTTCACAGATTCTTTTGTGCTGTTCCACATATTTAAGTGGATGTTTATTGCATTTAACAAGTGCTTTACAGTACTATTGATTCTGTTGCTCCTGTGGTATTTAGTCAATTTGCTGGTAGGTACAAGTGTGTACTTTATCAGACCTCCTTAAAACTAAACAGTTATTAATTGGTGAAGATGTTTTGTAGCAAATATTTGCATTTTAGGAGAGTGATATAGATATTAAGGTGGGTAGGAGGTGGAATATTGAGAGGTTAATACAATGGGATAGGAAGAAGTGTTGAGCAAAGAGTTGGCAATGTGGACAGGCCGAGTACTGTACTGTCTGAACAACTGAAGTAGTGAAGCAGAAGGTCAAAAAGAAAGCTGCAGTTAGAGGAGTTGAAAGTACACATGGGAACATAAGGTTGAAGGACACTAATCTCATAAGATGGTTGACAGCTGTGTAGGAAATTGGAAGCTTTGAAACTGACTGGCTAGGGCAAAAGGAGACAGTTATTTGATGTGGTGAGGATAGGGGGTGGTGGGAAAGAGCTAAATTGTGTGCGATGTTAGCATGTACTGCAGCTGATCTTTCCTTCTAAAAGAGAAACTGCACTGAACCACAGGAGGTTGCTGCTAACAGTCACTGTTACCCCATTTCCATTCACTCCATTTGTATAAGGGCAGTGAAGGCGCGAACTTTGTGGCAGCACTAGCAGACTCATCAGTGATACAGCGTCTGGTGACTGCTGCCACAGGTTCTACTACAGTACAGGTGGAAGCCACCTAACACCTCAGGGCTTCCGTTGAAGTCAGGCAGAGGGCATGAGGTTCATGTATATTGATATGCAGGCCGCAGCTGCTGTTGTCATGGGTACAGAACTCAGTGCATGAATAGGCATGCAGCCTCCCAGCAATCTTGTCTTCAATGGATTACTGAAATTGTGAGGCTTCAACTTGAGGAATGCTACCTTGGAGCATAATACTTGTCTCAGGACAATAATATTCATGTTCCTTCACTGCCACTTCACCAGTGCCCTTGCCCAGCCAAGCAGCTCAGACTGCTGCAATCCATGCTGTTTTAGAGCTGTCCAAAGCCTGAGTCTCAAGCTGCAGGGCACGCCAGTGATCTAATGCATGGTGGCCTCATGGCACTTGTTATATATCCACCATTCTCCTCTAGTTGGGTGGTTCAGGGAGATCATGAACCACATGGTTGTCAGTGAAAGATGAGCAGAGTAAGAAGGTCATTAGAAGTGGTTGAGGAAGAATTCAAATAAAATTGAAATCACTAATAATGGGGTGAAACTCACATGTTTTGAAACAGTATATGATATATTTTTATGACTGTATCGTATTGTGTGTCCCATATATTTCCCTTCATTTCACTATTTTCTTTTAACCAACTTGAATTGAGGTAGTAATTGGTCTGATGCAAAAATTATTCTTCATAATTTATCTTTAATCCAAATTCTACTTTTTATTGAAGTAACCTGATTTCCTAGCATCTCCGATAAAGTTGATTCTAAAATGAACAGCAAGAAGGAAACATAATAATGTAATATATTAGGCATTGCTGATTTGAATCTTTTTAAATCCCACATGATGTTTTTTCATTTGATATAGGAATGTATCCATTTGACTTTCAACAAAGCAATTCTTCCATTGTAATTTTAATGCTTTAAATGAGTAAAATAGTTGCAATTTTATTTGGTAAGGTTTTTCTGTCTCCTTTTATGAGATAACATAATAAAAAGCAAATCAGTCTAAAATGTCCAAAATAAAATCTTCTGATAGCACATTAAGATAACATTAAGATAAAACTGTGGTTCTGGATAACTTTACTATAAATCTCAAAAAAGGAATTCTGAATATTTTGTCATTCTGAGGGACATTCTTGCTGAACTAATTGCTATTAAATTCAATGGGAGCTATCTTAGCTATTTCCAATAACAAAAATGATCTTTCTTCAGTATTCCCTAGAGTTCCGAAAGAGTAGGTAGTGCAGGAGATGATGTTGATGCATGATGGTTAACGTTTGTGCTCCAGTTTGCATAAATAAATACATTGAAAACAAGGCAGGTCATGCAGAGCTTGTGAACTCTTTCTGGTAATGATAGATGAGCAGAAAATGGCAATCCTGATGCTCAAGTATAAATTGACCCTGAGATACAAAAAATTAATCTTTAATAGTGATTGTATTGATTGAGACGTGATTTGATGAGCGTTTTTGGAATTTTGTCAAATTGTAATAGTGGTAGATTACTTCTATTGATCATTGAGACAGAAATGTTAGGGCACAAGTTTTAAGATAATCACAAAAATAATTGAATGCACTAGAAAAACAATCTTTACACTGATGGTAGCTAGCACAAGTAACTGTAGTTGCTTGAAAAAGAAATATTAAAGGGAGCAACTAAGAGCGAGGCGAAAGCATAAAATGCTGGAAATACTTAGCTGGTCTGGCGGCATGTAGTCTGAGAACAAGCTCACATTTCAGTCTGACAATTCTTCGTCAGAACTCGGAAAAGAGAACTTGGTGATGGAATAATTTTTAAACAAAAGAGGGAGAAGGGGTGTTGGTGGGAGGAAAGTGTGAAAGGGAAGGTCTCTATTAAGATGGAAGGCAGGAGAGATTTAATATCAGAGGTTGATAGTACCAAGCAAAAGGAGATGGGAATATGAGAAGTAAAAATGCATATAGATGAGCTGTAAATATGTAAAGAAGAATCATTAATAACTATTAAATGCACATTATAAACATAAAAGAAAAAATATGGAGATAGAGGTTCTGATCTCAAAATGTTGAACTCAATAGTTTGTCCAGAAGGCTTTAAACTACCCAGTTGAAAGACTAGGTGCTGTTCCTTGAGCTCAAATTAAGCTTTCTGGAAATGTGTGGGAGTCCGACGACACAAAGGTCAGGGCTTAAATGGAGAATTGAAGTGAGAGAGGGCTAGATGGATCTGCCTAGTAGTGATGCAATCCACAATTGGCCTTTCCTACTACATCATGAGCAGCAAGTGATATTGGATTAGTTGGCTCAATCTGTAAGTTCAACTCTTAGATAACACAAAATTAAACTGAAAAACACCTGGCATTCTCTTAGTACCATTTTAGTTTTTTTAAAATCTTTTTTACTGCTCCTCCTCAATGTTACCCACTTTGTTCAACACAATTGATGAAAGGCTGCTGACTTTCAGCAGAAGGTACCATGTTTCCCCTCGGAGAAGAAGGTGGACTTTGAGCAACTTTTGGCCTAGAAATCCCTTTGTCAGATACAGCATTTCAGCATGGATAGCAGCAGCCTGGGCTAGTTGGCTGCCAAGCTACAGGAAGACACTGGTGGTGTGATAGGAGTGGAATCATGAAGAAGGCCATTGCTACTCATCTAGACCAGTACCTCAGCAATCCTAGTTATCTGTTGGAGGACTGACTGCCATGCTGCTGTGGCATTCTGGAAACCCCTTTTAACAGCCAACGTTCTCAAGTAGCCAGCATATTGTCTTCCATGGGGGTTAGATTTCCCAAAATTTCCCGAATATTGGCAGTTAAAATATAATGTGTGTGGTTGTCCACTTTGGTAGGAAGAATAGAAAAGCAGAATATTAATGAGCTAGAAGTGACTACAGAATGCTGTGGTACAGATGGTTTTGGGTGTCCTTATGATGAATTACAAAGAATTAATGAATCAGCAGGGTAATTAGGAAGACAAATGGAATGTTCGCTTCTTTATTGAGGCGGGCAAAGTATAAAAGTAGAAGTTACAATGGCACAGGGTATTAGTGAGACATATTGTGGAATCTGTGGCTTCAAAGTTTGGAATTTTTCAGGTAGACCCTAATTGAAAATGGAAACTGAAAAATGGACCCTTCCAGTTTCTAAGGAAACTGAGATTGAAAACCAAACTTCTGGGGAATCTGAAACTGGTTGAAAGTACGTATAAAATGGACAAAGAGCCAAACGGGTGGAGATGATGCCAGTTGTACAGTACACATAGACTGAAGAAAGCAGTGCGGCTCAATCCAGAAGCTGAGCAATCAGTTGAAGGTAACATTAATGAACATATTGCATTCAGACCATTGTAAGCAGGTTTGACAAGGCTCTACAGACCTCTACAGTCATGCCTGTGAAATGCCTGTGGGTTAGTAGAATACTGCTGATGGCTGGGAATCAAGTTAAATGCTAGAAGAGGAGGAGCTGAAATTCTTTTTGAGAAAGACTAGAGGGACAATGTGACTGAGAATGATGATGTATATGCTGAGTGGATTGCCAGTCTAATTCAGAATATCTGTTTTAATACCTGGCCTTTAAGTTTAAATGTATTGGTTATAATTGACTGAAATTTACCTGTTAATTCATGTTTAGCTTATGTTGATCCTGCATTTAAGGGTATACGTGGTTATTTGAGATAATATTTAGTGATTGCTTTCTGTGATTGTTGTACAGTAAAGATTATTTTACTTTAGATCGTGGAATTTTGTGGCTTTAATCTTTACTTAAATGACTGGAATTTAAGATTCCCTTTATTTTTAAATAAATTACAATCTCAGGTCAAGACCGTAACAGCATTTCCAGGGGCACCTGTACAGTTTTGGTCTCCTTTTTTTCCTCTCTATTCATTCACAGGATGAGGGCGTCACTGGCTAGGCAGCATTTATTGCCCATCCCTAATTGCCCAGAGGGCAGTTAAGAATCAACCACATTGCTGTGGGTCTGGAGTCACAAGTAGGCTAGACCAGGTAAGGATGGTAGTTTCCTTCCCTAAAGGACATTAGTGAACCAGATGACTTTTTCTAACAATCGACAATGGATTCACGGTCATCATTAGGTTCTTAATTCCGGGTATTTATTGAATTCAAATTCCACCATCTGCCGTGGCAAGATTCGAACCGAGGTCCCCAGAACATTATCTGGGTCTCTGGATTGACAGTCCAGCGATAATGCCACTAGCCCATCACCTCCCATCCTTGGTTATGTGCCATCTCTTTCTGCTTGAAGGATGGCAGTGTATCGGTAAGTGCTATATAATATCTTCAGATGATGTAGCTCTCATGATTGAAGAGGAGCTAGCATATGGAAGCTCTGAGTTCTGGATGTGAGCTTCCAACAGGGCTAAGTATATGAACATGAGCTGAAGAATATTACTGTTAAAATGAATATATTGCATTCAGACCGTTGTATTCAGGGTTGAGGATTTCTCCTGACTGATGGACGTTGTTGGTAGGTGTGTGATGGATGCATGGTGAATTGAGCAGTGCCTGAGGCTAGTAGTACAGCTGGTAGATTATGCAATTGGGAAACGTTCTTGAGGTTAAATTCCTGCCATTTACCTCAATGACAGTTAAGTCCAATATGGAAGAAAAACCTTTTTAAATTTCTTACAAGCATATGAACCATAACTGGTTACAGCTGCTGTAACTTTCTGAATTTCCAGATAATTTAGCTAAGAGATAAATAATTTGTCGACTGCAAGTTTTCAGTTAGGATGAATTACACACTCTACAATCCCTCTACAATGCCTTCTTAAAATAAAGTCAGAAATTGAATTGAACCATAAATACATTTTGACTTCATGTCTCAGCTCAATTGATCATCTTTTGCTGAATTGTGTTAGGTTGACCAAAGTCAAGTAATTGGATTACTGAGTTGGGAATAGATTCAGAATATCAGTCACAAAGCCCCTGTATTTGTCTGTGTTATTCAATAACTAAATCTGAGTGTGTTGCAAGCGGTTTACTCTCTCTAATGGAATATCTTGGAGAGTGCCTGCTGAGGGACTGCTGGTATGTCTGATTCTGACAGTCTATCAGATATCATCTAGCAGTCACAGTGCACTTGGTGTTTTACTCGTTAAGACACATGACTTGTATTTATAGTCAGCATTGGATAGTGTGTAATGAGTTCATTTCCAACAAAGTGCTAGGTTTTCCACAAGAAGCTACATTCTAGTAATTACTATTATTGACTATAGCAGAAGAAAAATAGTTGGTCTTTGTAATTTCTGCTCTCATGAACCTGTCTGCCAAAATAAATTTTAAAAATATAAGAATGGAGTGGAAATTTCCATTAATTATCTGAAATTTGTTTTTCCATATTTCAGGTAATTAGAAATCTCATCTCATGTTAAATTCCATAAATGGAATCACTCAAAGCTGAGCACTATCTGATGCAACATATCATGCCATTGATAGTTTAGTGAGGAGGAAAGCTCTCTTGACTCTGTGCCAGTAAACAAGACTACAGGACTATTTTCTTTCCAGTGGTGAAATAATTCCATCTCCTGCACAGAACCAATAATCCTGTGGGAGAGTGCCAATTCATTCTGGATTAGGGATAGATTTTGCAAGCCCCACTAAAAGACCATTCCCAAAATTTGAGTTGGGAGTCATCCTGAGCATGAAATGAGGGCAGATGAACAAGTTTGAAAATATTATTGGATTTGTAGCCTTTGAAATCTGGTCAAATTAAGCTGAATACCATGGTTTGTGAGTATGCATATCAACACTTTGTGTTGTGTGCAAAACAATCAGCATTTACCTGCAGTGGTCATTTTGGCCATATTTGTAAATGACTGTGGAGCTCTCCCTTCAAACTTCCTATACCCTGGTGCCACTCATTGTTCACATATTTGATGGGTCTGGAAGAGTCAGAGGAGAGGAACTTTGGTGGGAGGTCATAAAAGGGATAGTAAGTTATGGAGATAGCCAACTGCAGTGAAAAGACACTCTAATCTAGATACACATTGGGCTGAAGTTTAACACCCAACGTAGGTGGTTTGGGTTAGACTACAAAGAATGGTAATCATGTAAATGTTTAGGGACTGGAAAGTGCTGAACTTCAAAGGGCCTTCATTGTCCATTTTTATGAGTCGCTGAAAGTTACGTACAGGAAGCAATTAAGAAAGCAAATGGTATGTTGCCTTTATTACAAGGAGATTTGATCAGAGGAGCAAAGATGTGCTGGTGCATTTATATCAAGCCCCAATGAAGCAACACCTGGTGTATTATGTGCAGGTTTGGTTTCTTTATCTAAGGAACGACATCCTTACCTTAGAGGGAGTGTAACAAAATCATTCCTAGGATGGAGGGATTATCATTATAAGGAAACATTAAATAGACTGGGTCTATGTTCTCTGAAGTCCAGCAGAAGGAGAAGTGATCTCATTCAAACATAGCAAATTTTCACAGAGATTGATGGGATGGATGCAGGAAAGTTGATTCTCCTGCTTGGAGGTTCTGGAATCAGGGGCCACTGTTTCAGAATAATGGCCTAACCATTTAGGAATGGGATGAGAAGGAATTTCGTTACTCAGAGTCGAATCTTTAGAATTTGCTGCCTGACAAGGCTCTGGAAGCTAATTGTTGAATGTGTTCAAGACTGTGAACAAATTGAAAACTTCAAGGGAGACAGGGGAAATGTCAGAAAATGGATTGAAGGAGAAGATCAGTTGTAACCTTGTTGAGTAGCAAAGTGAGCTTGAAAGGCTGAGTAGTCTCCTCTGGCTACTATTTTTTAGTTGGCCCATCAAGTCCATATCTATAAAACGCCAACCTCAACACTATGTTAACCTGCTGTATTGCATGGTATCTAGCTCATTTAAGAGGTGGAGCATAGGCAAGTTTTTTTCAATGAATCGCAGGCCTTGACTTTGTCATCCTGGATGATCAGAGACTGCGAGCCAGTCAGAGACTGGCAGCTTTTTGATCCTAAAGATCACTGGTTGCGGCCTACTCAAGGTCAGTGTTCTTTGTATTATTGTTGTGGAGATGGAAGAAAGAAGGATTTTGGAGGCATGGTCAAAGGAGTTGGCTTTTATGTGGAACACCTTTTTTCCCCGCCCCCACCATCCATACTTCTGATTGCCCCCAGATTGGGATAATTGAAACTGCAGCCTCCAAACCCAGCATTTAAATTTAGCCATCTTTCTTACCCATTTGGGGAGGCAGGAAATCAGGTCAGCGGTGAGTTGAGGCACTTAAATAGCCATTAATTGACCACTCAAGGGCCTTAATTTGTGGCAGGTTGAGAAAGTCCTAAATTGACCTTATTGCTGAGAACATAAATGCTGATGTAGCAAGAAGGAAGCAAATATCTCTCCAGGGTCAAATCACTCAATTATTTCCCCTTCTTGCATCTATCAAAGAGGGGAAAATTCCACCCCATTCCTTGTACCATCAGCTAATGGGAACACTTTTCTGTTGTCATACTTGTCCAATCCGAGAGAACCTTGTATGTTTCTGTCAATCCTCCTCTCAATCTCTTTTGCTCCAAGAAGAATAACTCCAGCTTCTCAAGTCTAAATTTCCCAGCTCTGGCACTATTTTGGTGTATCTCCCATTGAACCTTTTGAGGATCCTCACATCCTTCCTATGGTGTGGTGACCAGAATGGATGCAGTACTCTCATTGCGGCTCAACTAGAGCCTTATAAAGGTTCCACATAACTTCACTGCTTTTGTACACTGTCCCTTTATTTATAAAGCCCAAGGTCCTGAATAATTTGCGAACTACTCTCTCAATATGTCCTATCTCCTTCGAAGATTAATGCAAGTGCACACCCCAGACCCTCTATCCCTTCACACCCTTAGATTATGCTGCCCTCTCCCTGTCTCTTCTGTCAAAATACATGCCCTTGGATTTCTCTGTAATAAATTCAATCTTTCACTTGTTTTTTTTTATTCATTTGTGGAACATGGGCGTTGCTGGCTCGGGCAGCATTTATTGCCTATCCCCAGTTGCCCTTGAGAAGGTGGTGGTGAGCTGCCTTCTTGAACCATTACAGTCCATGTGTTGTAGGTTGACCTACAATGCTGTTAGGGAGGAAGTTCCAGGATTTTGACCAAATGACAATACGTGATACATGAGTGGCTTGGAGGGGAATTTGGTGGTGGTGGTGTTCTTATGAATCTGCTGCCCTTGTCCTTCTAGATGGAAGTGATCATCGGTTTGGAAGGTGCTGTCTGCGGATCTTTAGTAAATTTCTGCAGTTCATTTTGTAGATAGTATACACTGCTGCTACTGGGTGTCGGTGGTGGAGGGAGTGGATGTTTGTAGATGTGGTCACAATCAAGTCAGGTGCTTTGTCCTGGATGGTAACAAGCTTCTTGAATGTTGTTGGAGCTGCACCAATCCAGCTAAGTGGGGAGCATTCCATCACACCCCTGACTTGTACCATGTAGATGATAGACAGGCTTTGGGAAGTCAGGAGGTGAGTTACTCGCTGCAGTATTCCTACCTTCCTAACTTAGGGCTTGCCTGTTTTGTTAATCATGTCCTGTTGCATAATCAGTTGTCAATTGATATCAACCTCACTGGTTGCTGCTTCTCCACATTTGGTATCATTAGCAAGTTATTAAATTTTCTTCTGTATTCCAATATCCAAATCATTTAAAAATTCAAAAAACTGGGCTTGACAAGCCTAATACAAGAATCTCAGTTTCATAAACTGGATTTTTATCTGCTACCTTATCAAACATTTCCTTAAAATACACATAGACATTAGTTGCATTTCCTTCACTAACCTTCCCAAGTACCTCAGCAAACGTTCAATTAGTCAAACATCATCCGTCTTTCTACAAAATTGAGCCGACTCTCAAAACTCTCCAAGTGCCTATTAACATTTTTCCTGATTATATTTTATGATACCTTTCCTCCTGATGGTTTTATCCAATTGAAGAATTTGTGATATGCACAGAAATACAATGTTATGAATTTACTAGAATGAGGAACCAGGGACATCAGTGGTCAACACATCCACAACTCTTACCTGCTGACATCAAACGGCCGATGATATTGTGCTACAGCAAGGTGTATTCTCATAAAATATAAAAAGGGTAATTTTAATTAGTCTATTTTTCTGATCAACCTGTTCAGAGATGTTATTACACACTTCTGGAGCAGTTGGAACTTGAATCTGGGCCTCCCAGTCCAGGGGTAGTGACACCACCACTGTGCCATAAGTGGGTCTTTTAAAAACAAGATAAAGGAAATAATTGGATAACTGAGTGGCTCCAATAGCTATTGATTGTCTATTTTAGCACAGAAATCATTAGAGACAAACTGTTTTAAAGTTAGCAGGTAGGCTAGATGGTAGGGACAGAGGACGTTGTGTTTGAATTCTAAAAGCTTGTTTCAATTGCAGATGCCTTTAGAATGGCAGCTATTGGGAAATCATCAATTAGATTTCTTAACTGGTCACATTTTCTGTTTTCATTAAATGTCAGAGGTAAAATAACTGAATAACATAGTGAAAGTTTGGAGATTGTAATAAAAAAATGAAGTATCGTTCTTTCAAATAAAGGTGAGACTCAAAATATGGCAAAAAGGAATTACAATTACGGCTTCTTCCTCATCTCCATTAATACCCACTGCCCTCATATCCCTTAGTACTGTGTTATACTAGAAATATCCTGCTGTTGAAAATGTCCAGTTTATTCTTACTGTCTGGTTTCTGTGCTTTAACTTAATCCATATTTCTTCAAATCCCATAAATCTTCATTTTTTGTGTAATAACCTCTTCTGTGGTGTCTCACCAAATGATTTTTGAAACCCAAAAAACCCATCCACTGATTTCCTATTATGCATCTTACTAGTTCCATCTCGAAGATCTTGCTCTTTGTGCACGTTCTCTGCTGCCATAACATTATATTCTTCACTCTGTTCTGTTACATTAATGCATTTTGCTTGGTATGATCTGCCTGTACTACATGCAAAACAACTTTTCACTGTCCCTAGGTACATGTGACAATAATAAATCAAATAAAAAAAAGAGACTCTGACAAATTTGTTAAATCCATGTTGACTCTGTTTAATCGTAATATAATGTTCTAAGTGCCATGTTACCACATTTCAATAATAGATTTTAGCATGTTGTCTACTACAGATATTACACTATTTGGTCTACTTTCCTTGTTTTCTTTCTTCCTCCTTTCTTAATTAACAAAGTTATTTGCGACCTTTCTATCCTTGGGAACTGTTTGAGGAGAATTCTGGGAATTCTGCAAGATCAAAACTAAAGCATCTACTATCTCTGTAGCTACTTGTTGTAAAACCCTAGGATATACCAAATTAGGTTCGGGGGTTATTGTCACTTCGTCTTATTAATTTCTGCATTTTTCTTTTACATATACTGATTTAATTTCCTCAATTTCCTTATACCCTTGGTTCTCCATCATGTCCAATATATTTTTGCGTCTTTTACTGTAAGGATGAGCACAAAGTATTTGTTTAGTCTTTCTACTGTTTTCTTATCCCCAGTTATACTTTCATCTCTCTCTGGCTCCAATGAGCACATATTTGCATAGGAACAGGAGTAGGCTACTCAGCCCTTCAAGCCTGCTCCACCATCTAGATCGTAGCTAATCAGCTACCTCACACCTTATTCCCACACTATTCCCATATCCCCTGATGTCAAATGAAACTAGGAATCCATTAATTTCCATCTTGACCTCATTTAATGACTGAGCTTCCATGGCCCTGTGAGGTAGTGAATTTTTGAAAGTGTCTTAAGTGAAGAACTTCCTCCCTGTATCGAAATGGCATGTCTTGTATTCTAAGACTGAGTCCTTCTATTTTGTATGGTTATCTCTCATTTTTCTAAACTCATGGGAAGATATGCCTAGTCTACTCCCTGTGGGACAATATGCCTCCCTGACTCACAGAGGTAAGTGATGTCCTCAAATCTTGGTCCTTTATATGCTGTTCTGTGCTCACTGCAGTAGTTCCTCTGCCACCCAATTGTATTGTACTATCCTGTTTCCACACAATATGTCACTATTTCTGTGTTACTGTTGCAACATTACGTTATTTTGCAATGACACTGAACTTCTTTTGCTGTTTGCCAAGAAAGCCGGAATTAAAGAGGAGAAGGAGACAGAGTGCAAAGAGGAGAGTGAACATGAGTCACAAATGCCTGGCAAGTTGTGGTAGTGAACCTCATGCTGTAATGAGAGCAAAGAAAACTATTAAACTTAGAAACTAGGAGCAGGAGTAGACCATTCAACCCTTTAAATCTGCTTTGACATTTGGTATGTTCAGGGCTGATTTTCTATCTCAGTGCCATATTTCACTTTCTCCCCATACCCCTTGATGCCTTTAAAATCTAAAACAAAATATGTTTCTTGAATATATTCAGTGAATTGGTCTCCTCAGTGTCATACTTTGCAGAATTCTAAAATGCTCCCAATCCTCAGGCTTAGGACACTTTTTGACAATGATAAGAGCCATTTCCTTTGACTTCATAGTATCATCAACTCCTGTTAGCCAGACTGAGGATCACCTTTCTGATTTCTTTTTATGTTCGTAAGAAATTATATTTGTAACAAATTATATTTTATTGCAATCTTGGAATAGACCGTTCCAACTGTTCCAAAAACAAATCTGAAATATCAGCTATTTAAGAATGAAGCAACAGGTACCATGGTTTAAAACAAATACTTTTTGTGCAACAGTCAAACAAAGCCAACGCTACATACTTTTTTCGATACAATCCAATACCCTAAAATCCCAAATTGACATAAGTTAAAAGTAAATTAACATGACTGTAAACTCTAAACTACATATTCAGAGACAGATACAATGAAGACTGATCTTATGAATTGACTTGCTCCTTCAGTTATCTTTGATCTTCTTAGAAACCAGAAGGGTCAATTCTTTTTTCTGTTTTGAGTCCAGTGTACTTGAGTTCTGAAGAAGAGACATATTGGAATCGAAATGTTAACTCTATTTCTCACTTCATAAATGTTGTGAAACATGCTGACTTTCTCCAGCACTTTCAGTTTTTATTTTAGATCTTCAGTACAATCAGTATTTTGGTTTTATTCCTTTGTGTTTCATTTTCCAGTTGCCATTTCCAGTTTCTGTCTTCAGATAGTATCTGCCTCAAAAGATCCACAATATTAAGGTCCATTCACTGCAAGATCATTAAATAACCCCTTTTAACTTTGCAGTACTAGTTCCAAAATAGCCTGTCTCCTACAGTAAGTTGATTCTGCAACATACTGATCAAGAAAACTATGTTTCATAAATATATATGTTTAATATAATTGAGAAGGTGATGGCTCATAAAGCCAAAGCAGATTTTAGTTGACCCAAGCAGATCAGAAGGGCTCAGATACAATCTGAATTCAAGGCTGTTAGTTAATCTGACCTGAGGCAATAGTAGAGAAATTATAATTAGCCAGGGCATAATGAAGTTGGAGAGTGTAAAATATCACCCGGAGTTCCAATGTCACCTTGATGCCCACTGGAAAATATCTTTGAATGTCTGATGATCAGAGATCAGACCCAGCGGTGATTCATACCCCCTCAGTAATTCTTATGAACCAACCTCCCACATGAAGAATGCAGACTAAGAAGTGGTGTCAAAGGGAACTATAAATTTCTGAATTCATTTCCTTCAGAAAAGAGCAAAGGGTCAATGCAGCCTCTTGCCTCTGATTATTTTTTTGGCTTCACTTTCTGATCTCAACCTGTGGTCTTATGGGGAAGTCCTTCCAAGAAACTCGTAAACAACTGTTCTTTTTCAGAGTGGACAGCTCACTTTTGCAATCCCTGGCTGTTCCATGTTGGTGGTGGTTCTTCAGACAGGATGACTGCCTCTGACTGACTAATGCTCCAACATGCTTCTAGTTAGCTGATTCTAAGATTTTGCGTTGTGCACAGAGACAGCAAGTTATGAACTTTGTGGCATGGAAATTAAGTGCACTGAGCATCTGTTATATGAATGAAGCATACAGTTGTTGGTGCTTAAGCAAGACAAATTCATCAAACTTCATCAGTGAATGGTAAGCTTGGGAGAAAAGATGCACTG
The DNA here is from genome assembly GCF_021869965.1 of Rhincodon typus. Classification (NCBI taxonomy): domain Eukaryota; kingdom Metazoa; phylum Chordata; class Chondrichthyes; order Orectolobiformes; family Rhincodontidae; genus Rhincodon; species Rhincodon typus. The sequence continues at coordinate 39,969,110 of NC_063357.1, read as the reverse complement.
CAGAAATTAACCAAAGATCCTCAGACAGCACCTTCCAAACTCACAACCACTTTCATTTTGATGAACAAGGGCAGCAGATATATGGGAATACCACCACCTTAAAGATCTCCTCCAATCCACTCACCATCCTGACTTGGAAATATATTGCTGCTCCTTCACCGTCGCTGGGTCAAAATCCTGGAATTCCCTCCTGAATGGCATTGTGGTTCAACCCACGGCACATGAACTTCCAGTGGTTCAAGAAGGCAGCTCACCACCACCTTCTCAAGGGCAACTAGGGACAGGCAATAAATGCTGGCTAGCCAGCGATGCTCGCATCCCACAAATGAATGCAGAAAAAGCTCTATCTTGTCTACTTTTTGGCTGAGAATTAATCAACATAATCTCAAAGTTTTGATTCAAGATATGTCTTTCTGCTCATGCAGTCAAGCAATAAATTCACAAAGTGTCTTAAACAATTCTATTGTTTATGAATAATTTATTTTACAAAAATATTTTAAATATTTTCTTTATAAATTTCTACCATTGTAACATGAGCAGAGCAGGTTTGAGGAGGCATTTGATCTACTCCTGCTGCTATTTCTTACATTCTGGTAAAATTTTTCAAACAAAACCTTTTAAGGTACGTTATATACTTTTTGTCAGTCTCTTTATATCTTGTCCTCGTGAAGTAGTCATGTAAGAACATACCAAGAAAGCCTGGTTATTGCTTTGCTAATGTCTGTTCCTTTGAAGTGGCATGTGGCATATTGCATGCAGGATTATTAAAACCCACTGTACTCATCTCATTCTTCATCTCCATCAAAGCACAGTCATCAATACTTGCAATTTATGGAAGCGTATGTACAAACTGAACTTGACTGTTAGCTTGGGTACAAAGTTAGTAAGCAATGGGCTCAGTGGTTAGCATAGCTGCTTCACAGCGCCAGGGACTCGGGTATGATTCCATGGTGACTGACCGTGTGGTGTTTGCACGTTCTCTCAATGTCTGCATGGGTTTCTGCTGGCTTCTCTGGTTTCCTCCCACAATTCAAAGGTGGGCAAGTTAGGTGGATTGGCTATGCTAAATTGCCCATAGTGTTCAGGGACGTGTAGGTTAGGTGGATTAGTCATTGTAAGTGTGGATTACGGGCATAAGGTAGGGGGCTGGGTCTGGGTGAGATGCTTTTAGGAGGTTCAGTATCTGAGAGATGGTGCTCGGCCTCTGCAATGTAGGGAGCTAACTAGAAGAAGCTTCCTTCCCTCCCCTTCCATCTGACTGCATCCCCTACCCTAACTCCACGTACTATCACATATCTATCAGTTCTGAAGAAGGGTCACTGGACCGGAAACATTAACTCAGCTTTCTCTTCACAGATCCTGCCAGACCTGCTGAGATTTTCCAGCAGTTTCTCTTTTTGTTCCTGATTTCCAGCATCTGCAGATCTTTGGTTTTTCTTCTAGTTGGAAAGGCTGTTCTTTTCCTTGCATTGTTAGGAAAGATAATCTCATTGCAGTTCTTCATGTCTGCAGCAAGATCTCCAGGAAAATCTCAGAGATCCTGGAGACAGTGTTCTCAAATTTCTTTCACTCTTCTGTGGTTTCTGCAGCCTTAAAAAATCATTTGCAATTGAGTATTCCTGACTGCTGAAATCTTTTCAATCAACGTTGCCTTTAACTGGCACTAACTTCAGTGCAGAAATTCATCAATGATTACTACCATCTAGAAGCAAAAGGGCAGCAGATATATGGAAGACCACCATGTCCAAGCCACACACCATCCTGACATGAATATAAGTTGCTGGACATTCACTGTCACTGGGTCAAAATCCTGGAGCTCCCTCCCTAATAGTATTGTTGCCTACATGCACCAAATGGAGTGCAGCGGTTCAAGCAGGTTCAGCACCACCACTTTCATAATGGAAACTAGAGATGGGCAATAAGTATTGGCCCAACCAGTGAAGCCTACGTACTGAATGTATATAAAATGTCAGAAATCTGTCAACGGATTTGACTTTTGATTCCACTCTGATTGGCTGGAGAACCAGGAGGTCAGTTAAAGAGTCTTGATGAAGATGGTATTAAAGGTTTGGAGGGTGAGGAATCTGTTAACTGTGTTCAAGAGCATTTTCTTCATCAATATGTAAATATTCCTGCTAGAGAAGGAGAAAAACTTGACCTTCTCTTGAGAAATAAGGCAGGGCAAGTGACTGAAGTGATGGTAGGGCAAACTTTGGGACTAGTGATCATAATTCTATTAGTTTTAAGATAGCTATGAAAAAGGATAAGCCTACCATAAAAGTTAACATTCTTAATTGGAGAAAGGCAAAATTAAATGGCATGAGTCAAGAGCTTTCAACAGTTGATTGGAGTAGACTGTTCACAGGTAAAGTGACAGCTGAAAGTCAGAAGTTTTCAGAAGTGTGATAATGAGACTTGAGGCATTATTTTCTGTTAGACTGAAAGGTAAGGCAGGTGAGATTAGGTAACAATGAATGAATAAAGATATTGAGGAATTAGTCAAGAATGAAAAAGAAACATATCAGGGAAGGACAACTGAGATCAGTTGAATAGTATAAAGAGATTAAAAGCATTCCTAAGAGGGAAATCAGGAAGACAAGGAGTGGATATGAGATAGCCTTGGCAGATAAAGTTAAGGATAGTCCAAAGAGATTCTACAAGTACATTAAGAACAAAAGAGCAACTAGAGAGCGAGTCGGGCCCCTTAAAGATCAATGAAATCAGCACAGTGGCTCAGTGGTTAGCACTGCTGCCTCACAGATTCCTCAATTCCATCCTGTGTCTGTGTGTTGTTTGTACATTCTCCCCGTGGCTGCGTGGATTTCCTCTGGGTGCTCTGGTTTCCTCCCACAGTCCAAAGATGTGCAGGTTAGATGGATTGGCCATGGGGAATGCAAAGTTACAGGGATAAGATAGGCCTAGGCAAGGTGCTGTTCGGATGTTTGATGTGGAATCGATGGGCTGAATGGCCTGCTTCCACACTGTAGAGATTCTGTTCTATGCTAGAAGTCATCTTTGCGTTGAAGCTCAGGAGATGGGAGAGACATTAAATGAATATTTCGTGTCAGTTTTGACTGTGGAGAAACAAATGGAAGCTTGAGACTCAGCGAAATAAATATTGATGTTTTGAAAACAGTTCACGCTACAGAAGAGGAAATACTTAGAAAACAAAGGCAGATAAATGTTCAGGACATGACCGGGTGTATCCCAGGATGTTGTGGGAAGTTATGCGGAAATTGCAGGTCCATGGCAGAAATATTTGCATCATCTGTAACCATGGGTGCAGTCACGGGTGAGGTACCGGAGGACTGGAGGGTGGCTAATGTTGTGCCTTCATTTAAGAAAAGGTGTAAGGAGAGGCCTGGGAACTATAGAGTTGTGAGTCTAATACTGGTGGTGGATAAGTTGTTGGAGATGATTCTGAATGATAGAATTAACATGCATTTGGAGAGACAAGAAATGATTAGGGATAGTCAGCATGGTTTTGTGCGAGCGAAATTGTGTCTTTCGAACTTGATTGAGTTTTTTGAGGAAGCAACTAAAAAGATTGATGAAGATAGAGCAGTGGACATTGTTTACTTGGATTTTAGTAAAACCTTTGATAAGGTTCCGCATGGTAGACTAATGAATGAAGTTAGATCACATGGTATTAAGGTTGAATTTGCCAATTGGATACAAAATTGGTTTTACGGTGGGAGACAGAGAGTCGTGGTGGAGGGTGTTTTTCTGACTGGAGGCCTGCTACCAGCGGTGTTTCACAGGGATCGGTACTGCATCCACTTTTGTTTGTCATTTACATAAAGGATTTGGATGAGAATATAGGAGGCATGGTTAGTAAGTTTGTGGATGACACCAAAACTGGTGGTATAGTGGACAGTGAAGAAAGTTACCTAAGATTACAACTGGGTCAACAGGCTGCGGAGTGGCAGATGGAGTTTAATTTAGATAAATGCAAGGTATTGCATTTTGGTAAAACAAACAAGGGCAGACCTTATACAATTAATTGTAGGGCCCTGGGGAGTTTTGTAGAACAGAGAGACCTAGGGGTTCAGTTACATAACTCTTTGAAAATTGCATCACAGATAGGCCGGGTGGTTAAAAAGGTGTTTATCATGCTTGCCTTCATTGCTTAGACCTTTGAGTATAGGAATTGGGATGTCATGTTGAGGTTGTGCAGCATGTTGGTGAGGCCTCTTCTGGAGAACTGTGTGCAGTTCTGGTTGCCTTGTTATAGGAAGGATATTATTAAACTGGAGAGGGTTCAGAAAAGGTTTACCAGGATGTTGCCGGGAGCAAAGGGTTTGAGTTATAAAAATAGGCTGAATAGGTTTGGACTTTTTTCACTGGAGCATAGGAGGTTGAGAGGTGACCTTATAGAGGTTTATAAAATCATGAGGGGCATAGATAGGGAAAAGACCTTTCCTATTCACCTTAAGGTGGGGAAGTTCAAAACAAGGGGGCATATTTTTAAGGTGAAAGGAGAAAGAACATGGGGGGCAACTTTTTTACACAGTGAGTGGTTAGTGTGTGGAATGAATTGCCAGAGGAAATGGTGGATGCAGGTATAGTTACAACATTTAAAAGCGATTTGGATAAGTACATGAATAGGAAAGGTTTTCGGGGATATGGGCTAAGCGCAGGCAAATAGGGTTAGTTTAGTTTGGCAGCATGATCAGCGTGGACTAGTTGGATCATATGATTGTATGATTCTATCTCTGGAACTTTCAATGTTTTCCCAATCTGCTACAGATCCTGCAATTTGAGCAATGATCAAAAATTGAAAATTTCACTCAAGATTTCCAAAAGCCCTGGAAAGGTACCATTTAATAGACTAATGAATTGGTGCTGAGTCTGCAGAGTTAGTGAACAACAGCAGAGTGTCCAGAAAGCTAGTTGCAAGACAAAAGTCAGAGATTAGGGGTAAAGGGTACCGTTCAGAATGGAAAAAGGTAAGAAGTGGACCCTACAAGGAATCTGTTTTCTTCATATTTTATATTTACAATTTAGGCCTTGGAATCAACAATCAATCTTTTTAAATTACCAGAAGGGCTGCAATAAATTGTCAGATAATATTAATAAACTTAGAGTGGGCCTACAATTGGCAAATGAATTTCCACACAGATATGTGTGTGGCATGCATTTAGGTAAGAAAAGCACTGGAGATTGTACAAAAATATTCACAAGGATGATGTCAGAAATATAAACTTATACTTCCAGGTAAAGATGAGCAAGCCAGGTCCCTTCTCTTGAGATCTTTGAGGAAGATTGTTCAGAAGAAACTTATTTTGCCAAAGAATGCTGAGAATGTTGAACTTCTTATGACAGAGAGTAGTTGAGGCAAATAGTATAGATGCATTTAAGGGGATCCTAGATAAGCATAAGGGAGTGAAATGAACAGTGGATTCCACTTGTAAAGGGAACAAGAGCAAGAGGGCAGAGATATGAAGTGATGTAGATTTGAAGCAAGAGTGATGTGAGAAAAAAACACATGATGTTTGAAAATCATCTTCACATGGTGAGTTATTGGAATATGGAATGTACTGCCTGGAAATGTGGTGCAGTCAAGTTCAAATGAGACATTCAAGAGGGCATTGGATGGTTATTTAAAGAATAGTGGTGTGCAAGGATATGGCAGGAAACTAGTACTAGTTATTAGAGCTGGTGCAGGCATAATGAGCAGATTGGCCGCCTTTTGCACGGTAAAAGTTCTGTGATTTTTTTGCTGTTAGAGTTAAATAAGGCAGATAGGAGAGTGCTGGAATGGAGTGTAAAAGTCTACGTTTACTGGTGGCACAGAATGGCCTTCATCTGTGCTATGTATTCTTTTGGTACTTTTGTGTAAATACCTAAGATTGGGATAATAAAAGTGCTCAAAAATGGTGAAGATGTTGAAATGAGACAAATCTCTCTGAAGGGCAGAAAAACCTCATGTATTTGTATAGCAAAGATAAAGTATAGTAAAAGGACATTAAGCCAAAGTATAATCACAATATATTTCAAATACTGGAAATGGAACTCGGTAGATGACAAAATTCAAAGTTTTCTGCTGTTAGACTTTGTAATTCATGTCAGAAAAGAAAATCACACTAGCAGGGAAGATTTCATTCTTCAAAAGCGTTTTGTGATTCCTCTTGTGCATAGTGACTTGTTTCAAAGCAATATTAGCCGGGCCAGGGAGCAGGTTACTGTCTGCTATATTTACCTTGTGAAAGTAAAGGTCTTTGTTTGGGGATGACAAAGGACTAGCTACGATAAAAGAAAACACATTTCATGTTTTCATTTCGAAATGTTACCACAATATTGGGAATCATAGAATATTTTAACACAAATCTTCTCAAATTTTAGAGTGAGGTTTAATAGTGAGAACAGGTGTTGTTTTTTACAGTAATTCAGCCATTGAATTCTGTCAGCTTTAGATACAGCTAAAGCTTTCTGTCCCTAGTTTATGAAGTTGGATCTGCCCAGCTCACTAATTACTGCTCATAATCCCTGTCAGCCATCGAAGACTATTGGCTTCAGTGTGAGACGCAGCCAGCCAGAGAACCTTATTGACATTGTTCGGCTCCTGCCTGGCTGGAAATGTGGTCATTCTGTTCAGGGAAAAGCTCATTGCACTTGCAAGCATCAATTATTACTTATGTTGGAGAAAGGAAAGAAAAGAAACCCATATTCACATTCTCATTTTAGGAGCAGGAGTTTTGCAGAGGACTCAAGTTATGTTTTGATTTGACATTGGATTGATAGTCCATATGGTATCAAATCAAAGTGAGGTGACATGTCGCCTTGAAATCAGGTCAAGCGTTCACTTTGACTTTACACTGTTTACTGTTCGACTGAAGCTTACATCATTTTGTGAGATGACTAAACTTGTAACTGCAACCTTCAGGTGATCTTCTGGAATTTAAGACTTGAATTTTTGCTGTCATGTTGTGAGTGCAGAGTCAGGAAAAATCCTGGTTGCACAAACCTGACCAGATGAAACTGCCTCAGGTGTTTGGATTTTAGTTCCAGGGGTCAGGGTGAAATGACAGCGTACCTGCCACTCCCCTAATATGTTCAGAAGTGATCACAGCTGTTGGGAGTGTAGCACCTTTTATTTTAAAAGGCCTGTCTCCATGCTCCATCTCTTTCTTGAGGCAGGGAAAAAAGAATAATAAAAAAAAGCCTTCCAGTCCTCGCTGCCTATTCCAAATCTGTGACAATCCATTCCACTTTATGCCCATTCTATTATTTCCCCCTATAGACCCTCATATGCTTTTGTTTGGGGTGGCACAGTGGCACAGTGGTTAGCACTGTTGCCTCACAGCGCCAGGGACCTGGGTTCAATTCCATCCTCGGGCGACTGACTGTATGGGAGTTTGCACATTCTCCCCCTGTCTGTGTGGGTTTCCTCCGGGTGCTCCGGTTTCCTCCCACAGTCCAAAGATGTGTAGGCTAGGTGGATCGGCCAAGCTAAATTGCCCGTATTGCTCAGGGATTTGTACCTTAGGTGGGTTATAGGGGGATGGGTCTGGGTGGGATGCTCTGAGTGTCGGTGTGGACTTGTTGGGCCAAAGTGCCTGTTTCCACACTGTAGGGATTCTATGATTCTATGCTGTCTGCCCATTTCCGCCACACTACCCCATTCCCCATGGTCCTTTATACCCCAATGTCAATTTTGTGCCAACCCATACCCTATTGACTGCCCTTTGCCATTATATCCTCTTTTCAAACTCATCCAGTATTTCCAATAGTCAGACCTTGGCACCTGAGGTCTATTGATGAATTGACTATTGCTGAAATTAAATAAAGTTCTTAATTCTCTCCTGTTGAATCCCGTACTTAAAAAAAGCACAGACATATTGTTTAAAAGTCCATTCACCAATATTAACTTCCTTTACTTTCTTTTAAAACAGATACCGTGTATAAAAATATCACTTCAGTGACTTTATATGCACTGGGAATTGTCAATCAAACAGACAACAAATGCTAGACATGTTACTGTCATAATGATGTGTTGTAAAATTAGTCATGCAGCACTAATTATATAATGATGACTCTCAGGCTTAAGTTAACTGATAGAATTGTGACTTTTTTTTAGACACAATATACATTTTTTTCAAATTTTTAAAGGGCAGGTTATTTAAATGACCAGACAGTTCCCTTTTGACAGCTGTGATGAGCTTAACAGATTCAATGATTTTATGAACTTAGTACACACATCCATGGGAAGCTGGTGACACAGTCGCTGGAATTATAATCTAGAAGCCCAGGCTAATATTCTGGGGATATATGAGTTCCAGACCTATGTAGTAAAAACTAAAACTTAAATTCAATTGATATATTTGGAATTAAAGAAAAATAGTCCAGTGATAGCTAGGAAATGATTGCCTTTTGTCATGAAAACCCATTTGGTTCACTAAGGTCCTTTAGGGATTGAAAATCTGCCAACCTCACCTGTCAGTATGATTTATGCTGATCACCCATAATTTAGTTAGTTGCCTGTGCTTTGTTAAGAGCTTAAAAGATGTCAGAAAAGTAATCAGAATTGAAATATCCAGGACATTTGCCAAATGTTTGTTTATCTGATAACAAAAAGGTGACGATGATGGTAACATACCTACACCTTTTTCAAAATAATAGTTCATTAGTTATTTTGCTGTTTAACATTAGACCTAGCCTATATCGTGCATAAGTACTTTCTCTTTGAGGACTTCCTCCCCACCTCTTTTCAAATTTGTCATCATAATGCCCTCAGAAAAACTCCAGCTTTGACTTTTCAACTTTTTGCAAACTACCACTGCTAATTCCCTTTCCTCTTCAAAGCTATGAACATGATGTCATCTCCCAAATCTATTCTCAGCTTTCCTGCAAAAAATGTGGCAAATACTCGGCAGGTTAAAGAGCGTCTGTGGAGAGAGGAACAGATGGGACAACAACTCCTTCGAAACCTTTCTTTCTCTACCAATCTGCCTCACTTTAAGAGGCTCCTTAAAATCTGTCTCCATTGTTCAAGTTACTAGACATCTATCCTAATCTGTTCAGTCCCAGATCTTCTTTGCTAACACTCCTGCCAAATGTCTGAAGATTAGAAGTTCAGTCTGTTGTTTCTGAAAAGGTGCAGCTGATGTCAGCATGTCTGAGGGTACAGTTGTGCATTAGTTCTGCCACAAAGGTGTCAGTCAGACAAGACTACTCCTAACTTTGAACTCCATTGTTACCTCTTCCTGTTACTTCTTGAGCTCATTTGGAGGGCCACCAGTCCTTTTCTGGTTGTAAGATGTTTCTTTGTTCTACATCCTGTGCCACGATCATCAGGTCAGTGAGCGGAGCTTGCTCTCTCTCAACCTCAGCAAGTCCTCAAAGTATCATAGTAATGTTCATTCTTCAGATGACTCCCAGAGTTGCAATGCACTTAGCACTGTCCACTTTGATATCAGGCCCCTATTGATTTGTATAGGCAATGAGCAGTGTGGGTAGCAGTAACTGTGCGACACAATAATTTAAAACAGCTGGCATCGTGCACATTTAATGTTCCATTTGTATTGCAATGAATTGGCATAGGTTAATCATCAGCTGTTATTCCCATGAGTTTTTTTGTGGATAACATCTAATGTTTAATGTGTCTTTAAAATATTAGATACTTCAGTGCTGATTTTTTTTGTATTGAATTCACGTGCAGTATGATGTTTTGCATTTTCTCACTTCAGCTTCTTGCAATTTCATGTTGAACTTCTGTAAAACGTGATTTCAGGTGAGCTTGACTCTGGAAGAAGTGAAGTGACACTTGCTGTCATGTTAGTCAGACATCACTTTGCCCTAACTAATTATAGTGTAATCTGAAACTTGATTTGCAAAGTGATTGGGATCTCTTTAGATGCCATAGATGCTTTGATAACCTGCCTGTTTTTCACTTCTGTCTTTACAAAGCTAGGATTCTGTCATCTTTGCTGTATAATGATTCACATTTGTAACCTTTAGGAAACAGCTCTGAAAATGCTAGGCATGCTGCAAAGCTCTCTTCTAAATATAATAGTTAACCAGCTGGACAGGAGCAAAGGAGTATGAATTGGGGTCTGCTGGCTGGAACTTAACTACTATTTTCAGACCAGTCTGCAGGTTAAATGTAACTGGAGACTAGCTTTCATGTGTTGAGTGTCATTTGAACAAGGGAACTACTGAATTTAATGTTCCATAGAAGGGAACTGGAGGGGATATAACCAGATCAAAAAAATCTTGGTCAGGTCAAATTGAACTGAGAATGAATAGATCTGTAGTTACCAAGAATTATTCTGTAGCTGAGAAGGTAGCATGGGAAGGCGATGGCCTAGTGGAATTATCACTGGACTGTTCATCCAGAGACCCAGGTAATGTTCTGGGGACCTAGATTTGAATCCCGCCCTGGCAGATGGTGGAATTTGAATTCAATAAAAATATCTGAAATTAAGAGTCTAATGAAGACCACAAATCCATTGACAACTGTCGGAAAACCCCATCTGGTTCACTAATGTTCTTCAAGGAAGGAAACTGCCATACTTACCTGGTCTGGCCTACATGTTGACTCCAGACCCACAGCAATGTGGTTGACTCATAACTGCCCTCTGGGCAATTAGGGTTGGGCAATAAATGCTGCCTAGCCAGTGACATCCTCATCCCTGAATGAATAAAGGGAAAAAAGGAAACCTGAGATAACATTAAAGTAAACCACTTTACGTGTATGTAGTAAGATGCAAAAGACATTAAACGGGAAGGAATGATTATTTGGACTGACTCATTATATATATCTTGCAAATTCCAATGTTCTGCAGCTATCTATTCAGTTCATTGGCTTTCGTTACTCCATTAACTTGATCTGTTTCTTGGGGAATTTGACTCCCACTGTTCTGTTTCTACAAGGAGATTAGAAGAATCTTTGTGTTCTGGCCCAGATCTTCATGTCATTTTAATGATGAAATGTACTAATTGGCATTCAGTTGATTCGCAAGATGCTTTATTGCATAGTGGGTGAAATATACAGAACTATGCTGAGACAATTGGTGCAAACAATATTACTACAACAAATTACACTTACTTTATTTACGGGAATGGCTCTAGGATTCAGAAACTTCAGTTATGATGATGGGTTGGAGAATTTGGGCCTGTTTTCCTTGGAGAGGAGCAGGCTCTGATGAGATTTGTTTGAAGTTTACAAAATTCTAAGGGGGCTGGATAGAGTAACTGGGGGAAAACTGTTCCCCACTTGTAAGAAAAAGTCTTTTACACATGAGTTATTTGGATCTGGAATGTGCTACCTGTGTGGGAGACTGGTTCAGTTGAGTCCTTCAAAACAGCATTGTATAATGAGTTGAATGGAAACAATGTGTAGTGTTACAGCAATAATGCAGAAAGGAGAATAGTACTAAGTCTCAAGACTGATTCGGAGAGCTGCTGCTGAGATGAAGGCCAAACAGCTTCCTTCTACACGATAACAATTCTGCGATAATGACGTTACCATAGTAAATATTTCTGGGTACTTCACAGGAGTATTCTAAAAAAGACACCAACCCCATAAGGAGATATGAGAGCATATTAAAATAAACTTGGGAAAGGGGTAGATTTCAAAAAATGTCTTAAATGTGAAGGAGAGAGGTGGAAAAGTGGAGCTATTTAGGTAGCATATTTCAGAACCCCAGAGCTTGGAGCTGAAAGCATACTCATTCATGGTGGAGCAATTAAAACTGGGAATGCTCAAAGTACCAGAATTGTGGGAGCTCGTGCATCTCAAAGAGTTGTCAGTCTGGAAAGGGTTGTAGGAGTTGATAGAGATTTCAAAACATGACATGAATTTTACAATTCATGTGCTGTTTAACCGCGAGCCAGCGTAAATGAGGGAACATAGGAGAGGTGGATAAACTGGACTGTTGTGTGAGCTAGTGCATAGGTAGCAGGTGCCCTAAAGTTTGTGGAGAGACCAATGTGGGAGGAGAGTCAGGAATGCATTGAACTAGTGAAATATGAAGAAAATGAGTGAAGGTGAGATGAAGTAGAACAATGTTACGGAGATCACTTTTAAGTCAAATGCGATACCAAAGTTATGACCAGTCCGGTTCAACCTCAGGCAGTTCTTGTAGAAGCTTGCCTTCATTGCTCAGACCTTTGAGTATAGGAGATGTCATGTTGAGCTTATACAGGATATTTGTGAGGCCTCTCCTGGAGGACTGTCTACAGTTCTGATTACACTGCTAAGGAAGGATATTATTAAATTGGAGAGGGTTCAGAAAAGATTTACCAGGACGTTGCCAGGAATGGAAGGTTTGAGTTATAAAAGTAGGCTGGATATGTTGAGACTTCTTTCACTGGAGTGTAGGAGGTTGAGAGGTGACCTTAGAGGTTTATAAAATTATAGGGGGTGTGAAAAGGTGAATGGCAGGCGTCTTTTCCCTAACATGGAGGAATTCAAAACATGGCAGCGTATTTTTAAGGTGAGAGGAGAAAGATTTAAAAAGACAGGGCAACTTTTTTACGCAGAGAATGGTTTGTGGATGGAATGAACTACCAGAGGAAGTGGTGGATACAGGTACAGTTATAACGTTTGAAAGACATTTGGATAAGTATGTGAATAGAAAGGGTTTGGAGGGACGTGGGCCAAATGCAGGTGGGACTAGTTTAGTTTGGGAACATGGTCGGTGTGGTGTGGACTATTTGGACTGAAGGGTCTGTTTCCATGTTGTATGACTACAATTTTATGACTCTATAACGGATGGAGTCAATACTGAAGGAGTGGTGTTTGTGGCTGGATGCAAGTGTGATATCTTAAATCTTAACCATAGTTTGTTCAAAGAAATTTCTGTTCATCTGGTGCTGGATATTGGATAAGCAGTCTAACAATTTAGAGACAGTGGAAGGTTTTGAAAGAGATGGTTATGAGGGAGAGCTGCATATTGTCAGCATCCAAGGAAGCTGACATGTTTTAGAATGATGTCGCTGTGAGGCATAACGTAGATGAAGTGGGAAGAGGACAAGGATTGATTCTTGCAGGAATCCAGTGGTAATGCAAGACTTACCTTCTGTCTTGGGTTATGTAAAAGATTCCACTTCTAATTTCCTCATCTGAGGTCAGAATAGATGTTTCTTTGGTAACTACTGAAAGAAATTATTAATTTAAAATTTCTGCCATTTCTCCACTGTTGCTTGTGATACTATCCAGTACATGGTCTGTTCCCATCTTGCCTTTCCTGTTATTAATTATGTGCCTGTAAAATGTTTACTATTTTGTATCATAATTCTTCCATAATTTATTTCATAGTTCCCTTTATTTTAATCCTTTGCTTTTCTGTATGGTGGATGTGGGGAGGATAGTACCATTATGACATTTAAAAGGCACCTGAATGGGTCGAAAGGGTTTAGAGGGGACTGGCAAATGGGACTAGATCAGTTCAGGAAATCTGTTTGGTGCAGGCAAGTTGGACTGAAGGGTCTGTTTTCATACCGTATAACTTTATGTATTTATGACTAGACAAGGGTTAGGAAGGGATGGTCAAAATAGCAGGAAACATAAAACGCCATAGGGAACAAAAATAAAACCGGCTTGATTGACTGCGAATACACAAAAAAACCCCAAATCCACACATTCTTACTGAGCTAAACGTAATGTAGATGTTGCAAAAAAATAGAATGTACCATTTGCACCTCCCAACCCCACATGAAGCAGATAAACCTTGAAGGGTGGTTATTGCTATCATTCATGTAGGTCCTAGAAGGCCTGAGTCTGTACTAGGTAATCTTTTTAGTAATTTAATTCAAAAATTATGTTTAAATTGCAGCTAAATTGATACTGGGATGAGCATTATTGCTAAATTCATTCAAAGAGAATGATGAAGTGATTGTGTCATTGGCTGTTTTCTCATTGGCTAATCTATTATCTACCAAAAATGCAACATCTCATGAAGGTCTGGGCTGCACTGTTATTGTAATGAATAATGATGAGCGGTTGATAAGGGTTGAAGGTTGTGGATGTGAAAATTTTGTTTTCATGATTTGAATATAGGATGAACATAGTAAAACACCACATACTGCAGCCCTCCAAAATTGGTCCCAATGTTAAGTGGATATCTGTAACATCACATATATATTGTTCTCCATTTTCAGCAAGTTTTGTAATGATCAAAATTACTAATATCCAGGCTGTATAGCAGAATAATTTTTGCACTAATCTCTCTGCCAAGTGAAGACTGATCATGTACAGCATAAATATTTTCAGGTAATAACTTCTACCCTATTTACTTTATTCCTGACCTCAGAACAACAGACTTCACTGCACCATTGCAAGTTTCTACTTCCATTTTTCTCACATAATAGTTCCTTTGATTAGGGCCAATTTGGTTCTAGACTGGGGCTGTGTGGCACAATGGTAGTGCCCCATTGCTAGACTGGGATTAATTTTGGGCTATGACTGACACCTAGTAGAAATCAAGTTAATAATGCCACAACTTCTTTAATGTAGACACACAGCCAGCAGGGAGAATACTGTCATTCCACCAGCCTTCAGTAGTTTTAAATTCTGGTTTCAGTACTAAATGAGCGTTATTCAGATTCCATGCACCAATTAGTTTCATCAGCCCCATTTCATTGTGCATGGTATATTCAGCTCTAACTCCATTCAGAAATTTTCTGATGTCACCACCATAGTGGGTCATATCTCAAATAATGATGAGGACAGAGTTCAGCAAAGAGATACAGATCTTAGTGGCATGATGTAAAGACAATAATCTCTCCCTCAATGTCAGAGAAATGAAGGAACTGGTCATTGACTTCAGGAAGCAGAGTGGAGGACACACCCCTGTCTGTATCAGTGGTGCTGAGGTGGAGGTGGTTGAGAGCTTCAAGTTCCTACAAGTAGATATCACCAACAATCTGTCCTGGTCCATCATGTTGACACTATAATCAAGAAAGCACACCAATAACTCAACTTTCTCAGAAGTCTAAGGAAATTCAACATGTCCACAATGACTGTTACCAATTTTTATAGATGCACCACAGAAAGCATCCTGTCCAGATGCACGACAGATTGGTGTGTCAACTGCTCTGCCCAAGACCACAAGAAATTACAGAGCATTGTGAAAGCAGCCCAGTCCATGACAGAAACCAGCATTCTATCCATTGAATCTGCCTACACTTCCCACTGCCTTAAGAAGGCAGCAAACATAATCAAAGACCCCTCCCACCCCGGTTATACTGTCTTCCACATGGTTATACTCTCTTCCACCATCTTCCACCGGGCAGAAGACACAACAGTTTGAATACATGTACTAATGGATTGAAGAACAGCTTATTCCTCGCTGTTATCAAACTTATGAACAAACCTCTCAAATATTAGAGTTGATTAGTCTCTGCACTTTCTCTGTAGGTGTAACACTATATTCTGCGTTCTGTTCTATTACCCTGATGTGCTTATATAAAGTATGATTTATCTGGTTAGCATGCAAAACAATTCTTTTCACTGTATCTCGGTACATGTGACAATACTAACTCAAATCAAGTCAAAAATTTGCATAACACCTTTAATATAGCAAAACATTTCAAGGTGCTAACAACATTTTTAGGTTGAATTTCTTGCAGGAAGAAATTGCATGCATTTTTTCTAATCTTTGCACCTTTGATATTACCAGATGTTATTTTGTGGTGATAGGAAATGGGGGAAGTATCGCATGTTTTCTGGAAACATTACCTTGAGTATATGTTGCTAATTAATTATAATAACAATAACATGTATTTACATCATTCTTTTAACATAGCAAAAAGTTTCAAAATTGTTCATAGGAAAATTATAAACTAAAATATGGCAATGAAATACTTAAGATGTTAGGTCAGATGACCAAAAGCTTATCTAGGAAAGGAGAAAGGTGAGGTACAGGGCAGGATGGATCATGGAGGGGATATTCGAGTTTAGGGCTTAGGTAACTGAATACATTACCAACAATAATGGAGTGATTAAAATCAGGGATGTTCGAGATTCCAGAATTAGATGAACGTAGGTTTTGAGGTGGTGACCATGACAGGATTTACAAATAAGGAAGAGAATTCCAAAATGAAGCGGTTATCTAACCAAAGGAAATATACTTTGGCATGCACTTGGGGATAGCTGAATGGGACTTGGTGCAATTTAAGTGATATGGAGCAAAATTTTGGATGATCTCAAGCTTACAGAGGGAACGATGCAGGAGACTAGCCAGGAGTGTATTAGAATAGTTGGGTTTGGAGGTAACAAAGACATAATCAGCATTTCAGCAGCAGACACATTGAGGTCAGTGTGAGATAACAAGTTGTAGAGCTGGATGAACACAGCAGGCCAAGCAGCATCAGAGGAGCAGGAAGGCTGACGTTTCGGGCCTAGACCCTTCTTCAGAAATTTTTCTGAAGTTCCTGCAGTTCCTACTATCTCTGAGGCCAGTGTGAGGTTAGGCGATGATACAGTAGTGGAAATAGGTGGTTTTAGTAATGGTGTGAATACATGGCCAGAAGCTGATTTTGGTGAGGATGCAATGAGTGCTGTTAGATAAGTGGGAAAGGAATGTAGTCTGTGGCTGGAAACCGAGGTTGAAGTGGGGATGAAAACAATGGCTTCAGCCCTCTGAAGATTTAAGGGAAGCAAATGTTTGCTCATCCCTTACTGAATGTCAGATAAGCAGTCTGATAACTTAGCAACAGTGGGGAAGTTGAGAAGAGGTAACTTATCCAATGAGCTAGACAATAGTACAGAGGGCTTGGTGGAGGATCGATGAGAAAGATGAGGAAGTAAAATTTGCCATAGTCACATATAATGCCATTTGTGAGTTTGGTAAGAGCTATTTTGGAATTGAGGCAAGGGTGGAAATCTGATTATGGAAGTGTAGGATTCAAGCATGAATTACAAGATGGGCATGGATTTGACAGATGACCGCTCATAAAAGAACTTTGGAGCTAAGACGGTAGTTTGCAAAGGCGTAGAAATTAATATTTGTTTATCTTTTAAGGAAACTGCTAATGCTGGCAGTTTTAGAGGAGAAAGGGACAACAGCCGAAGAGACAGAACTGTTAACATTATCTGCTATCATGGAAAGGAAGCCAGATGGTCAGCAGTTCATTGGGAAAAGGGTCCAAGCAGGTCTCGTGGATAGGTGAGTCTGTGACAGACTGAGGGAAAACAAGAACTAGAGTTTGGGAGAGTTAAAGGATGTTTAGGCTAGTAAAAGAGAAGAATGCAGTAGTGGCAGCTGATTGAGTGGCTTCAAAGAAATCCATGAACCACTCGCTGTTAATGTTCGGGTTGAGGGTGGAGGAGACAAGGCAGAGGGATATAAGATAATGGCTTACAGTTGAGATAACTGGAGATTCTATGCAATCCAGTATGTTCCTGGTTTACTGAACAGTTTTAGCATGTTATGTTCATTCAAATTATATTCAGTGATATTAGATGCTTAATGTGATCATGTGTCGAGTTGCTTGTTCCACTTTGTAAGAAATGCTTCTTGCCAGAGTGTACAGTCAGAATGATGAGCAGTGACTGAATGGTTACCATAGTTGATCACAGTTAAGAAGTAAAAATCGAAAGAATTGCAGATGCTATGAATCAGGAACAAAAACAAAGCTGCTGGAAAAGCCCAGCAGGTCTGGCAGCATCTGTGAAGGAAGAAAAACTTCTGAAGGGTCACCGGACCCAAAACGTTAACTCTGTTTTTTCCTTCATAGATGCTGCCAGACCTGCTGAGCTTTTCCAGCAACTTTGTTTTTGTTCACAGTTAAGAAGTGGCTGTTTTAAATGAACTATGGTAATGTACAGGAAAAACAAAAGTGAGAAAAAATGTAGACTGTAAAAAAACATTGTGAAAGGTTAGCACATAAAATGCAGAAAAGCAGTACTGGGCAGGTGGAGCACAGAGGCTTTAAGAATTTCAAATGTTCAGCTATTTAATTTTAGGTTCAGGTGGCCAACCGGCAATCCTCAGCATTTTGTTTCACCTTTAGATGATGGAAATTGGAGCAGTGAAAACCCCGTATTATGTACACGTTCTGTGAACATTCGTTATCTTGTTTTCCTGCAGCCACAATGCATTGAGGGATTATGGTAATGTGAGGAACACTGATTAAAAAAACTTCTCTGATGTAGTACAACTTCTTGAGTATTGCCAAAGTTACATCTAAACCAAAACCATGAAAGATGGTGGTGAGACTTTAGAAGGCAAATACTCTGTCTCCCTCTCGCTTTCAAATGCTGACCATGTCCCACATTTTCAGTTTGATTTTAGATCTTTGATTTATATTAATTTCCATAGTCTATCTCTGTTCCAGATACCTTTTATTTTATGGTTATAAATGACAATACTATGCTGGTTTTGCATTTCACTTCTGATTTTTTTTCCCTCTGTGCGATATAATTAAGTAAGCTGTATGAGTCTGTCGGACTGTGGCACCTGGCATTATGTTTCTGGCTGTCACAATCTATAAAGTAAAATTAAATGGACAATGTAGGATGCATATTTTGATGAATAATCTTGCTTTCCAAGAGCTGTTATAATTCAGTGTTTTCTTTAAAACCAGCTGTGTTTGCTGCACCTGTCACTGCAGGAGGCATTCTCGCTGCCCATACAGTTGCAGTGCCTGTGACATCACTGCCAGTAACTCCACAGGTAGCTGACTGCACCAAAGAATTAAAACTTTCTGTAAAACTGAGCAATGCAAAGAAATGTTCACAAGTGCAGACCAATAAAGTGTTTTTTTTTTCCAAATCAATTCAGTTCAAATCCAAATTGCAATTTACTCATAAACCCCACTTCAAACACTTGGCCGCCTGCTCACTACCTCTCTAGCTGTCCTGCTACTGACCTCTCACTGCTTCCTAATGAAGTTCATCAGGCACATATTGATGATGTCAGTAGCACCATGCAGGTGCCTGTGAGCAGATTGGTGCTGACTACAGTTCCAGGTGCAGACTGATGTTATCAGCAACATCAACTTCAACTTGCCTTTGGCAAAAGATAACATATTTTAAACTCTGGGTAGTTGGTACTGAAATAAAAAAAGGTGCAAATTGGATTCTCATTCTTATGTGTGGTGATATTGTGAACGTTGACTTTGACAAGAAAGTTACATTTAAAAATGTCTTCTTATCTTTGAAATGATAGAGTATTCTGTTAATAGATCCAAATCAAGAGATGTACTTTTTCTTTGTGCAGAGAGTTTATTGAGTAAACAAATCCAATAGTTCTCCCTTCTAGTCCCAGCTGTTCTCCCTTTACACATTAAAACATCAATTACTCAGCTAACAGCCATCACCTGTATTCCTTCTAGCCTTAATAATTTGTGTTATGATCCCAGCTGATGTTATTACTGGAAAATGCCTGATCCCAGGTTGAAATCTAGCTTGATAGTTTACTTTTTGGTTTTAATGAGGTGGTCTTTCACTGAAGCACAAACATGCAATGCTGCAGATTCATAGAATAGAATCCATAGAATCCCTACAGTGTGGAAACAAGCCATTCAGCCCAACCAGTCCACACTGACTTTCCAAAGACCACCCTGTCCAGATTCACCCCTCCTACCCTCTCCCTGTAACCCTGCATTCCCCATGGCTAATCTGCCTAGCCTACACATCCCTATACACTATAGGCAACTTAGCATGGCCAATCCATCTAACTACACATTTTTGGACTGTGGGAGGAAAGTGGAGCACCCGGAGGAAACCCACACAGGCACAGGGAGTATGTGCAAACTTCAGTTTAATAATAGAATTACTGTACAAAAGAAATAAAGATAACACCGAAGAAACCAACTGTTTGTCTACAATGTGTAAAATACAATCCCATTAGTCCCAACAGCCCTTCTTTACAGCACTTACGTCAGGAAGAATTCCCTTCTCCATCTTTTCAATAAGGGTTCATTTAATTGGGCTTCAGTTCCTTGCTTAAGAGTATGATAGCCTCTTCCTTGAATCTTTGTACAACTCACTTCGACTTTTTAATGAAAAGGAACTTTAAAATGAAATTCTATACCCTGAGGTCATTTATTTCTTAACATTCCAGAACTATTTCCCTTTCTTAGGAGCAACTATTTTGCACATCTACCTCCAGCCAAGACTTCTGGAAAATTGCTTAAACTGAAATTCAAAAGCTTTTTTAAAGCTTTGATTAGAGATAGTAAGAACTTCCGATGCTGGAGTCAGAGATAACACA
>NC_063357.1:39919926-39948545 GCF_021869965.1 Rhincodon typus | reverse complement strand
CGGAACAACAAACCAGCTCGGCGAGCCAACCAACCTCAACACCCACAACCCGAGCTACAGATCTACTCCAAAACCTTAGACTATCATTATTTATTCTTAGCACATAGCCATATCACATTTCAATTAAAACCTGGTACTTGTTAAAATTACAGTGCTGATTATAAAGTTTTATTGAGTAAAAAGAAGATTTGTTTTGTTATTTGCTACCCCCAAGGAAATAATAAAATATAATGTCAAACACACATGCAACACACAAGTATAAAGCTTAAGAAGGGGAGAGTTGCTAGGACAAAAATAAAGACAAATAAAGACTCTTGATTACTGAGAGAGATTTCAGAACTGAAGACTACAGCTATTTACTTAATTTCTTATGTCCCCAGCAATAGTGAAATTTGTAGAATCCTTGAGTGCTCATTGAACAGTGGATGTTTCTCTGATTTGCTGTATCTTTGATTTGGCTTTGCTTTTGAAAGGCAGAGGAACCAGGAGGGAAGGAGAGAGTCTTCAAATCTCTTGGAGTTGCAAATCAATTTTATTTTCTGTCTCTGATTCTTTGTTAAGTGGCTACTAAAAAGTGGTTCATTTGTATATTCCAGTTTTAAGTCCATTGACTTTCCAAACTAGATAGGTGAAAGCAACCCTGTCATATCCCTGGTATGGCATAGTAGCACAGTGGTTAACACCGCTGCCTTACAGCACTAGTGACCTGGGTTCAATCCCAGCCTTGGGTGACCATGCAGACTCTATATAGAACATCTCCCAATGTCTGTATGGGTTTCTGCCAGTTGTTCTGGTTTCCTCCCACAGTCTAAAAATTTGTAGGTTAGGTGGATTGGCCATGATAAATTGCCCATAGTGTTCAGGGATGTGCAGGTTAGGTGGATTAGCCATGGTAAATATGGGGTTATGGGGACTGAGTCCGCATGTTCTTTGGAGGGTCAGTGCAGACTTAATGGGCCGAATAACCTATATCTGCTTGTCGGGGTTCTATGATTCTAATATATGAAACTTCTCATACAACTATTTATTAATACAGGACCCTAATTTCAAAGTATCAAAAATAAAGTGGTAATTTCATTTCAGCTGGCTTTATTCTACATTGATTTTTGTTTTGCCTTTTTAAAAACCATTTTAGCCCATTATGGTCTCCGATATTAAACTCAGATGATGGAAGTTGAAAGCTGTTCATGTATATTTTACTGCTATCATAACGATAGCTTGCTGTTAGGCAAGAACTGGGTAACATAAAATGGGAACGGATACTGTCAGGGAAGAGCACTATAGAAATGTGGAGATTGTTTAAGGAATGCATACTGCGTATGCTTGATAGTTTGTCCCTAGCAGGCAGGGAAGATGCGGTTGAGTAAGGGAGCCTTGGTTTTCGAGAGAGGTCGAACGACTGGTTAAGAGGAAGAAGAATGCTTATATAAAGTTTAGGAAACAATGATCAGAAAAGGCTCCAGAGGGATACAAGTTAGCCAGGAAGGAGCTGAAGAAAGGGCTTAGGAGAGCTATAAGGGGGCATGAGAAAACCTTGGCAGATAGGATCAAGGAAAACCCCAAGGCTTTTTACATGTACGTGAGGAATAAGAGAATGACCAGAGAAAGGGTAGGGCAGATCAAGGATTGTAAAGGGAATTTGTGCACGGAGCCTAAAGAGAAAGGAGAGGTCCTTAATGAATACATTTCTTGGGTATTCACAACTGAGAGGGACCTAGTTGTAGGGGAGGACAGTGTGAAACAGGCTGGTAGGCTAGAGGAGGTGGATGTTAGTAAGGAAGATGTACTAGGAATTTTGAGGAACTTGAGGATAGATAAATCCCCCCGGCCTGATAGGATTTATCCAAGGATACTATGGGAAGTGAGGGCAGAGATCGCAGGGCCTTTGGTGGTGATCTTTTCGTCCTCACTGTCCACTGGTATAGTACCGGAAGATTGGAGAGTGGCAAACGTCATTCCCTTGTTCAAAAAAGGGAATAGGGATAACCCCGGAAATTACAGGCCAGTTAGTCTTACTCAGTGGTGGGCAAATTATTGGAAAGCGCTCTGAGAGATAGGATTTATGATCACTTGGATAGGCACAGTTTGCTCAGTGATAGTCAGCATGGATCTGTGAGGGGTAGATCATGCCTCACAAACCTTATTAAATTCTTTGAAGAGGTGACCAAACACGTGGATGAAGGTAGCCCAGTGGATGTTGCATACATGGATTTAAGTAAGACGTTTGATAAGGTTCCCCTTGGTAGGCTCATGCAGAAAGTAAGGAGGCATGGGATAGGAGGAAATGTGGCAGATTGGATTCAGAATTGGCTGATCCTTAGAAGACAAAGGGTGGTCGTGGACGGAAAATATTCAACATGGTGCTCAGTTACGAGTGGTGTACCACAAGGATCAGTTCTGGGTCCTCTTCTATTTGTGATTTTTGTAAATGATTTGGATGAAGGAGTGGAAGGGTGGATTAGTAAGTTCGTGGACAATACAAAGGTGGGCCGAGTTGTGGATAGTGCGGAGGGCTGTTCTAGGTTACAAAGGGACATTGATAGGATGCAGAGCTGGGCTGAGAAGTGGCAGATGGAGTTTAACCCTGAAAAGTGTGAGGAGATTCATTTTGGAAGGACAAACTTGAAAGCAGAATACAGGGTTAACAGAAAGATTCTTGGCAGTGTGGAGGAGCAGAGGGATCTTGGGTTCATGTCCACAGTTCCCTGAAAGCTGCCACCCAGGTGGATAGAGTTGTTAAGAAGGCGTATGGTGTGTTAGCTTTCATTAATAGAGGGATTGAGTTCAAGAGCCGTGATGTTATGCTCTAGCTATACAAAAGCCTGTTTCGGCCACATCTGGAGTATTGTGTCCAATTCTGGTCGCCTCATTACAGGAAAGATGTGGAAGCATTAGAAAAGGTGCAGAGGAGATTTACCAGGATGTTGCCTGGAATGGAGGGAAAGGTTGAGAGAGCTAGGGCTTTTCTCTTTAGAACGACGAAGGATGAGAGGTGACTTGATAGAGGTGTACAAAATGATCAGAGCTATGGATAGAGTGGACAGCCAGAGACTTTTTCCTAGGGTGGAGGTAGCTATTATGAGGGGACGTAGTTTTAAAGTGAGTGGAGGTAAATACAGGGGTGACGTCAGAGGTAGGTTCTCTACCCAGAGAGTGGAAGGTATGTGGAATGCATTGCCGGAACGGGTATTGGAGTCGGCCTCATTAGGGGCATTTAAGCGGCTATTAGATAGGCATATGGATGATAGTATAAGGTAGGGCTGGAGGTTAGGTAGACCTTAGGTTTAAGGGAGAAGTTCGGCACAACATTGTCGGCCGAAGGGCCTGTACTGTGCTGTACTGTTCTATGTTCTATGTTCTATGAATTATAAAACAAGGTCTCATCAGTCCTGTGAAAAATTCTATTACAATGTTTTGAAAAAAAATGAGAAAATCCTCTCTAGCGTCCTGTCCAATATGTCTTCCTTGATCAACAACACAAAAGTAGATTACCTGGTCATTGTCTCAATGCTGTTGGTGATACCTCATGAGCAGAAATTGGCTATTACATTTCCTTCTGCAACTGCAACTATAGTTCAAAGTACAGATACTTAATCGGCAGTGAACTGTCCAAGGATAGCCTGAGATTGTGAAAGGCATATAAATTTGGTTTTGTTTGGTCTTTGCGGTAAAAGACCAGAGATATAATACAGAATAGCATCAAAATTGCATAATGGAAATGTGTAGTTCAGTCCAACTACTCTGTGTTAGTGATTACCTTCCAGATAAACAATAATCATAAGAACATAGGAACAGGAGTAGAACATTCTGCCCCTCCAGCATGTTCCACCATTCAATGAGATCATGGCTGATCTGTGGTCTAACTCCCTTTGGCTCATGTCCCATAATATCTTTACTTAACAACAATATATCTGTTTCAGATTTAAATTTAGCAACTGATCTAGCAACCACTACCATTTGTGGAAGAGAATCCCAAACATCTACCATCCTGTATGTGTATAAGTGGGGATGTTTTGGACCACGTACACATTAACACAGAGGAGGTGTTTGCAGCCTTAAAGCGTATTAAGGTAGATAAATCCCCTGGGCTGATCAAGTCCATCATTGGATGTTGTGGGAGGCTAGGGAAGAAATTTCAGAGGTCGTTGCAGAGATTTTTGCTTCATCTTTAGCCACTGGTGAAGTTCCACAAGACTGGAAGGTGGCTAATGTTGTTCCATTTTTTAAGAAAGATAGCAAAGACAAGCCAGGGAACGACAGGCCAGCGAGCCTGACATCAGTGGTAGGCAGGTTATTCGAGAGGATGATGAGGGACAGAATCAACCAACATTTGGATAGTCAAGGTCTGATTAGGGATCGTTAGCATGGATTTGTGCATGGGAAGTCCTGTCTGAAAAATCTTTTGAGTTTTTCGAAGCGGTAACCAAGAGGATGGATGAGGGAAGGGCAGTGGATGTTGTCCATATGGACTTTGGTAAGGCCTTTGACAAGGATCTGCATAGCAGGCTAGTCATGAAAGTTAGTCACATGGATGCCAGGGAGAGCTAGCTAATTGGTTTCAAAATTGATTCAATGGTAGGAAGCAGAGGGTGATGATTGAAGATTGTTTTTTGGACTGGAGGCCTGTGACTAGACGTGTGCCACAGGGGTTGGTCCTGGGACCTTTGCTATTTGTTATTTACAAAAATGATCTGGATGCAAATGTACAAGGCATGATTAGTAAGTTTGTAGATGATACAAAATTAGGAGGTATGATTGATAGCGAGGAAGATTACCAAAAATTACAGACAGATCTTGATCAGATGGGGAAGTGGGCTGAGGATTGGCAAATACAGTTCGATACAGATAAGTGTGAGGTGTTGCACTTTGGGAAGTCAAACCAAGGTAGGACGTATACAGTAAATGGTAAGGTCCTGATGAGTGTTGTAGAACAGAGGGACCTAGGAGTACAAGTACATAGTTCGTTGAACGTGGCATCACAGGTTGACAGGGTGGTGAAGAAGGCATTTAGCATGCTGGCCTTTATAGGCCGAGGCATTGAGTACAAGAGTTGGGACATTATGTTACTGTTGTATAAGTCGTTGGTAAGGCTACACTTGGAGTATTGTGTACAGTTTTGGTCACCCTGTTATAGAAAAGACATAGTTAAACTGGAAAGTGTGCAAAGAAGATTTACAAGGATGTTGCCAGGACTAGTAGGCCTGAGTTATAGGGAGAGGTTGGCCAGAATAGGACTTTATTCCTTGAAATGTAGGAGAATGAGGGGTAACCTTATTGAGGTGTATACAATCATGAGGGGCATAGATAAGATGATTGCCTATAGTGTAATTCCCAGGGATGGGGAATTGAAAACAAGAGGGTATAGGTTTAAGGTGAGAGGGGAAAGATTTAAGCAGGACCTGAGGGGCAGCTTCTTCACACAGAGAGTGGTGTGTATATGGAATGGGCTGTTGGAGAGAGTGGTTGAGGCAGGTACAAAAGCAACACTTATAAAACATTTGGATAGGTACATGGATGGGAAGGGTTTAGAGGGATTTGGACCAAATGTGGGCAATTGGAACTAGCTGAGTGGGCACCATGGTCAGCATAGACCAGTTTGGGCCGAAAGGCCTTTTTCCATGCTGTATTACTCTATGACTCGAAGTGCTTCCTGACATCTCTCCTGTATAGTCTAGCGCCAGTTCTCAGATTATGTCCCCTAGTTCTAGAATCCCCAACCAGTTGAAGTAGTTGATCTTTATCTACCAAGTATTTTCCTGTTAATATCGTCAAGACTTTGATCAGATCACCCCGTAACCTCTAAATTCTGGAGATAAACATGCCTAATTTATGTAATTTCTCCTCATAACTCCTAAAATCCAGGTATCATTCTTGTCTTTTCTGCATTCTCTATCTTTTTATCCCGTTTCCTTCAACAGTCTATCATTCTTACATATTGACGTGGTCTTTGTTTTAATCAATGCATCCCCAACTTCACATCACTCAGCTTCTGTTCGAAATCACTTACAATAGACTGAATTTTCCGAAAATAGGCTGCCAATTCCAGGAAGTATCATGGAGGGTTTCCTTCCGTGTGCCTTTTTCTCACCAATTTTACTCTGCTCATCTCATTAAGTTTGCACCATGTCTCCATGTAATGCACTATCTTGCATTCATCAGTGGTGAATTACTCGCAGATCAATTTTAATGTTAAAACCGTGGGCATGGTATTTGAACCCCAGCTGCTTACTATGTCAAAAGCTGCCAGCTTGGTCTGAAGTCACGACCTGGGTCAATCTGGTGTCCGCTATCTAGGTAACACACAGCAGTGCTGCAAAAAAGTTAATGACCTTTTGTGCTCAGCAAACCGAGAAGTGCTACAATCTTCTCTCTGCTAACTCATACTAACTCTAACTTTGCCATTCCACTCGCTCCCACCACAACTCATGGTCTACTGCCCCCCCCCCCCACCTCCCCCACCAAGTATTGTATACAGCATCTTCCCTCACTCACTCACCCTCCAAATTAGTAACTCCTCCTATGCTCCACACTTCCTACTCCACATTTCCTGGCAAATGATGGACCAATCTCCTGACCGACCATAGTCCGCCTTGACTGTTAATCCGCATTAAACATGAAAAGCTATCTATTTGCATTCAAAGACAAAGCAAGGAAGAGATTCTTTGAGAATCCAAGTAGGCACAAAGGTAATGAGTACGAAGAAAGCAAACTAGCACACCTGAGATGCACTTTGTTCCAACATACAAGATGGGTGCCTGTCCCTGCAGGAAACGTGTCCTGATAGCTGCATTCTAATGTAAGGAGTAAGTGAGCTCCAAATTACAGTGTTGAAGTGCTGAACTGTATTAGAAGTGAGTTCCAAATTTGCTAGGATGACGTAGTGATGCTAATGCTTTTCCAGTGCCAACCTCAGTGGCAGGAGGTTACTGCTCATGGAGTATGCTCTAAGTTGTTGGGGAATGCTGCCCAAGATGGAGGCTTGGAGAAGATGACAGTAAGTTGCAGCCATCAAGTACATGCTCAGACAAGAATTGTCACCATCTAGTTTCTCCCCGCTGGCTGGGAAAATAGCAAACTGCAGATAAATAAGGCAAGATTAGGTAATACTGAGATATTAAGCATGCAATAGGCCCCTTACCACTCAATAGTGTGATTCTTATTGAGCCGTTTAAAACTTGTTTGGAAATGTGGACTTATTTTCTCTCAACTTCAAGAATTTCATTTTTTCTATTCTTACCATATTTTCCCAACTGACTCACCATTACCTGTATTATTCAAGGTGTGAGAAAACTCGCCCCATAGTTGTTTTCTCATGGTTAATCTGGCATTTGCTCAGTTTGTCTTTGAGAAGTTGGTGGTGAATTGCTATGTTGTAGCAGTCCATGAAGTGAAGACATGCTTAAGGTAGAATTTTTCAAACTCTTGACTCAATAACAACGAAGGAATGTGAAATGTTATTCACTTCTAAATAGGAATTGGAGATGGGGACCCCGTAGAATCCCCAGCTGTAACACACTCCGGAGGAATTGTCCAGGAAATTGAATGTTCCACTGGCTAATATCACAATGCCTGGAACCGTCTGGAAGTTTCCATTTAAATTGGAGACTTTGGAGGGTTCCAATGAAATTGCATAAATTAGTTACTCAGGGAAAGTTGGTCAATTGAATACCAAGTCTAAATTCTTGGGACAATTACATTGACCCCATACTTAGCTCACATACCCCCAACCAAATGTCTCCCCAGCCCTGCTGACTACCCCTGGCACCACCCCTAGCTGGCATCCTACTTACTGGCACCATGGCACCCTTCCCACCTGGCACTCTACTTATTGGCGCCCTCTCCTCCCTATCCATCTGGCATCCCAACTTCCTAGCACCTTAACATCATGAAACCTATGGAGATAGCAAGAACTGCCGATGCTGGAGTCAGGGCCAATACAGTGTGGAGCTGGAGGAACACAGCCCCAAACCAAAACGTCGACTTTCCTGCTCCTCTGATGCTGCCTGACCTGCTGTGTTCCTCCAGCTGCACACTGTATTGATGATCACTAAACCAATAATATTTATGATCTGTTAGCAGTTGTCAAAGTGGCTGTCAGAACCTTTAAGTATCAGAAAATGGCAGCTGACTGATGTAACTGGGGGCATATTTTGCTTTCCTCTGCATTTCTGAGGAAGCCCTGAGCAGAATCTCTCTCTGAAGTGAGAAGCTCCTGTCTTTCGTAAAATGATGGTCTGAGTAGCAATGTGCTGAAGATTGCCACGCTTTGAAAAATCTGGCTTATTATGTTTCTAATTATCATGTTTTATATCTTTAATATTTTAATGTCCTTTATCAAAAAAACCCTATAATCTGTTGTATTGACAATAACCTCAATCTGTTAAGTTTATTTTTCCCCCTATCAGGCAGCCATTTTGAGAATTTGTGCAATATCCTCCATAATGTCTGAAGTCTTTCCTGTGTGTAGAGTTCAAACCTGTGCACAGTGCTCAGTGTGAATTTATTAAGATTTAATGTAGAATTAACATTGTTGCTTGACTTTCATATTTTGTACCTTTTTCCATAAACTCAGATCTGCGTTAGCTTTTAATGACCTTAATTAATTGAGAGACAGTTTCAAATGCCTTGTGAATCTGAGTCTACAAATCCCTCAGATCTTTAACATCACCTACCGTTTTCTCAAGCAAATTATAACTTCTATGTTCTTATTCAAAATGAACCATCTGAAATACAACCATTTTGAAACAATTGCATCACTTTATCAATATCTCATTGATGCCTACTTTGATCCTCAAAATGATTTCCAATGCCTCCTCCTTCACTATCTGTAATTTTGGAAAGGAGACTCCATCAAATCGTTGATGTATACATTGGATAGAATGGAAACAGATTCTTATTAAGTAATAAGGTGAAAGGTTATTGGAGGAAGTTGGGAATTAAAGTAATGGTTTTATTGAATGGCAGAGCAGACTTGAGGTGCTGAGTGGCCTACTCCTGTTTCTGAAACGCATGTTTTCATTTCTTTGCCCACAACTCTCTACCTGTATTTATTTAGAGCTTTTAACATTCACACTTCTCAAAATCATCATAAAATATGACAAAATATTAGCTTCAATTTGTGTAGAGAAATTGCCATTAACTCAAACTCTTTAATTGTAACTTATTTTTAATCATTTTACCGCCCTTCAATTAATTCCATACTGCTTATTTTACTTAAGAGAATCTTGCTGAAGGTTTTCTAAAAATCCATTTACAGGACATCCACAACATTCTCTTCATCCACCATATTTTTCAAAGAAGTGCAGTGTGTTTGTTGAGCTATCTTCCTATTTGACAAGTGAAAATGCCTCCTGTTTCGTAAAATGAATTCTATTATGTTAATAGTGTATTTTTCAGACTTCTGCATTAATCAGAAATTATCGTCCTTTTACTTAATGTTGTTGGAGTTCACTGTGCAGTCATTGATTAGGAACTATCCAGTGCATGCATACTCAGAGTGAAAATAATACACAGTACCAGACGCTGAGATAAACATGGAATTTTTCACAGTGATAGTTCTGGTAAATCAACAAATCATTCCAAAGCACTTAGGAGCAACTCTTATCTGCACTGTTGATATTTTAGCTTTACTTTTATTCACTATTTCGATCCATATATCAGAGTCCATAAGCAGGATTTTCTGTTTTACTGATTTACTACCCAGAGAAGTGGGACATCTGCCAATCAATCCAATTGGCTGACTGCTTTGTAGGCCCAGAAGTGCCATCAGGAAGCTGTCCCAACAGTTACATTGCTGGAGTGCACAGGACCAAGGTTGAAATTGGATGCCTGAGGGTGGTATGGAGAAAGGGTGGGTTTTGCAGTATGCTAGACTTCCCCTTCCTGTCCCTGAACTTTTCTCACTGGCCTCAACATCACTGGCATGATTGACCATTTGAGGGCCTCAATTGGGGTTGAGGACAGGTACCCACATCTTCAATTACAAGTTGTTTGTGTGTGGATAAATAGGTGACAGGTAGGTCATCTGATCACCTGAGAAATTTTATGTCATCTCCCCTAACTGCCTGCAGATTTGCAGCAGAGTGTCCATAAACGTCTTTGCTATTTTGCACATCAGTATTGCAAGAGAAAGATTATGCTGTTTTGCTTTTAAAGAAAAATGGCATCATAAGATACATATTGCGTTTAAGGGAATTAGTTTCTAGCAGGTGTCCTTAGCCAAGCATCTTGCTTGCTTTCCCCCTCGAAGCGCTTCATGTTGCTAAAGCATTGGATGTAAAATACTACAAGATATAACATTGTCAGCTGAAAGCTTTGTGGTTTGATATGATTAAATTCAGTGTCTGTGATCACTGCACTTCTGGAATGTTAATGATGGCTTAATTAATATAGATGTGTGGACCTACACCTAAACCACAGTATAAATCCCAGTCTACAAGAACAACTTGCATTTATATAACAATCCAATAAGACACACAAAGTGAAAGTATGCTCTTTCCAAACTTGCTAAATGTCCTTTCTAGGGATCCACATCATTATTTAACAGAATTTCATGGACTGGATCTGCCTATGGATCATTCCTATGAATCTGCTCGTTAGCATGACTTTCTCTTTAACTGTAATTCAAAAATGAATGGGCAGGAGATTTGGGATTAAATAAATGCAATCACACTGCCTTCTTGCAGTTTTAATTAAATGCCAGTAATATTGTTGACTGGTGTTGTAGAATGTATAAATTTGATGTGACAGCAAAATGGTGACCTGTTTTTGTTCTATAGAATGTCATAAATTATTTGCTGTTGGTGCAGCTGTTTATTACTGTGTTCAAAGAGGGAATGTACAGTAAGCATAGGCAGTGTTTATTAATGTCTTTTTAATTATTACCATAAAAGCTAATGGTCACCACTGAGAATTTCTCTTATTTTTCTTGCTTTACTTGTGCGACTACCTTTTGCAGAAATTTGCCATGGTATTTTTCATCTTAGTCTTGTTTGTGTGGCCACAGTTGTATGTTGTACATACATACAACAAACTAAAATGTGAGGTACATTGTTTGTGTAATTGGTCATTTTAATTCCAAATATCGCATTTTAATTCTTTGCGATGTTATTGCTGAAATAAAAAAATGTGAAAAATCTGAAACCATGCTGCAATAAATGCTCTCCAGTGTATACTGCATTTGAAAGATTAAGACTGGCAGCCCAAGGTCTCCTGATCAGTGCCGGTTAACACGGGGAGATCGAACCCTTGTGGGGAGTGCGAGCCCGACATGGCTAAGTACTTGAGAAAGACTGCAATGTGCTTTTAACTATATTTCCTTATTTTTCTACTTTGTACCTAAGATTTTGTAGCTAGGTACCATTGTACTTACGATGGCACTGGGAAAGGTGACATTGTACATTTTTCACCATACTCCTGTATCCCTGTACTTGAGTATATGTGACAATAAAATCTAATTTTAATTCTAGTTCTATTTGAATGTGATGCCTTTTAAACTGTTGAAGTCTTACAATTAAAATTTTAAGTGAGATTTTTCTCTTTCAAATTTTGACTGGTCTGCTGAACTTTGCAGTCACTTTCTGTTTTAATATTCTTTTTGTGAGGGTAACGGCTTTTGCAGAAGACTAAATCCAGTAGAGACTGATGGATGTGTTTGGTTAAGTTCATGAGTTGCTCATCTTGGCGAACTGAAAGAAACAGGGTGGAGCCAGAAACGGGTCTGAGCAACTTGGGCTATGGCGAGATGAGTGGCTGAATCAGATAAGAAGTGTAGTGACGCCAATTTTGACATTAGGATCATCTTATATCATCTTTTATGTTTTTTACAAGTGATGTAATGATTTTCTTGCTGAGAAGCGAGGAATTTCCAATTGATGGGGGCTATTACTTACTAAATGACTCATTAATATTCAGCTTCCTATCTTATCCAAGTGACCAAACAAGCTAGTCTTTGGCACAACTTGACATGGAAACCAGAGTGTGTACCTGGCAGATTCAGTTAGCGCTTCCTCCCGTTGACCTTAATGTTGCACCCGACAGCATCTTCTCGAGGCATGATCCATGGGCATTGGCCCCATACACCCCACAACCATAGACATTAAGTTCCGATAAGTGCCACAAGCTCCAAGCCTTGATGGGACATTTCCGATCCACTTGCAGGATATTTCAGCAAAGCTGCACCTTGGGCTTTAAGGGCAACTATCAATGCAATGCTGTTGCAAGGTCACTGTGCTCAACGACATGTACTCAGCCCTTGGACTGGACCAGGCTGCATCTCTGGGCTCTCCTCAAGTACTCACTCACTTTGAACCTACTTGGATGTTTATACCATAGCCTTTCTTTGCCTCACCTTTTTGTACTTTTTCCCTTCAGCCAAAGATACAATATTACTCATATTAATGCTGTCTTGCCATGCCATTTAGTGCAGATGTAAAGTTAAGAAGCTTATCCTGGTTGTCAGCAGACTTCGGTAAAGTTAGGGGGGATTTCTTTTGCTTCAGGAGTCCTGTCAAGGACAGCCTCCAATACTAGTCCAGGGCCTGCTCAGCTGATTGTCAGGCAGCTCAATCACCCATTTCTCTGCCCTATTGTGGGCTGTTTTGCTCTTGGAATGAGAGAGAAACATGAAAGTGGATATCACAGCTATTAGTTTCTGAGCAGATAAGTCCAAAGTGAGTGAGTAGGCAGCGCAGAGGGCATATAGAGTTAGTGGTGTCAGGAATTGGGGTGAGTGAGAGTGAATGGGCAAGATGTTATGAGCAATAGTGAGAGTGATTGAGCACGAGCGTTGGTGGGAGGTGAATAAAGTAGCAGAGATAGAGTAGGTGTGAGGCGTCGGAGAGAAGATGGTTGTGCAAACCCTGGTGACATGGAGAAGGAGACTGATCATCTTCAGACATTGCTGTGGATGCCTCTAGACGGCTGAGACTGCTTTGATCCAGGGGGCAATCTCAGACCAGGCTGGCATGCTATTACTAGTTCTGGGAAAGAGGAAGTCCAGTTCTGCATCACTGCATGAGTAGGACCTCCGGATCTGGCCAGTGCATTGTGTGTCAGCCATGACCAGGGCAAATGTCAGGAACCATGCAGGGCAGCTTCAGACTGACAATACTTGTTCAGGTGCATAACAGGCTTTCAAAGTGGGTAATGGTGCAAGGGATGGCGGTGAATTCCGGGATATGTCATCAGTGGCACGTTGTTCTGGGAACAGTGTATGGTAAGATGAGGCCAGATTGAATGTGAGAGATGCTATAGAGGTGGGGTAGGTAATTAATGCGTCGCATTTGGAAAGATAAGGCAAAAGCATTTGTAGACTTAATGGCAACAAACTCTCTAAAGAATTAGATGCAACTTGGACTTAGGCAGAAATATGTACGATTGAGGCCATAGAAGCATGTAGCACACTTGATACCTGTGCCAGCTCTTTAGTAGAGTTGTCAATTAGTGGTATCCCCCAGCTCTTACCACATAGTCCTGTAGTTTTATTTACCCCTTCAAGTATTTATCCATTTCCTTTTTGAAAGTTACTTTTAGAATATACTTCCATCACCCTTTCAGGCAATGCAGTCCAAATCATAACAACTCACTGTGTGAAAAGAAATCTCCTCGTGACCCCTCTGATTCTTTTGACAATTACCTTCAATCTGTGTCGATTGGTTTCTGACCCACTTGTTTGTCGAAACTTTATTACGTTGCTCATGAATTTGAACACTTCTATTTAATCTCTGCTTAACCTTCTCTGCTGTGAAGGAAACAGTTCCAGCTTTCTGGTCTCTCTGCAGTCCCTTTTCCCTGGCACTGTTTTTGTAGATCAAGTCTATCGTGCCC
Source organism: Rhincodon typus (assembly GCF_021869965.1). Taxonomy (NCBI): domain Eukaryota; kingdom Metazoa; phylum Chordata; class Chondrichthyes; order Orectolobiformes; family Rhincodontidae; genus Rhincodon; species Rhincodon typus. Next base: position 39,934,718 of record NC_063357.1, on the reverse strand, counting down.
CAAAGATGAAAGCCTAAAATTAGACTTTCGTTTTTATTTTGCAGCTTTTTCACTGTCATGGAAAAGCAGAAAATGTAGTGTCATTAGGGCTTGATGATCTGTGGTGAATGAACAAAAGCCTTATGTTAATTCCCATTTTTGTATCAGGATAATAAATGATATAGCAGCATTGAAATTGAATATGTGATAGATGTGAATATCATTGCAGAAAATGGATATAATGGTCCCTATGGAGTCTTCTTTAGGCTTTCAGTCATGGAAGGATTTCTTTTCATATTTCTCAACACCTTTCTATTTTCCCCACAATGCTTCTGGAGAACATATAGATCACAATCTGGAAGCACTGTAGCTTCTCGTGCTATTTTGTTGCTCATTGTTTATTTTGTAAAGCTATTTTCAAATGAGCCTAACGTAACAGGATGTGCCCTGTTTGTGGGAAAGTGATGTTCACTTGAAAGAGTGCTCACATTTCTCTCCTTCCCTTTTGAATATAAGAATATAACAAGTTACTCCTTTTTCCAGCACAATAGCTGCAAACGCTTTCTGATAAAACTAATAGTATATCTAAGTTGAAGTGCATTAAAAAAATCTAGCAATGGCTCTCAACCTCACAGGCTGTCAATATACTTACAGGAAATCTTTCCATTAAGAGCTCTTTCATGTCCCCAACCCATATTTTTGTGAAGAAATTCCATGGGTGATAAATCATAGGAATGTGGAACAGAGCTATTTTCATTACTCTTCAAGTAAATTATATTTCACAAACAATAATTTCTGTTCCTCAGCAAGCTTGTAAGAACGTATGAGCATATATAGGACCAGGAATAGATCATTCAGCCTCTTTGGTCTGATCCCCCATTCATTGAGAACATGACTGATTTTCTCGATCAATTTTGTCCTCATTGATTTTCTCAATATGCTTTCAATCCGTTAGTATACCATTTTCTAACAAAACATTGAGCATATTAAAGACAGAGACTGATCAATGAATGAATATTCAGAGCTCTTGGGTACAACACAGGATGTTCATGGAGTCTTCCTTGGAAAGGGTGGACTTCCAGAATCACAGCTGCAAAAATTCAGACCTGAGAGTTAAATATTAAAACATGGTCTGTTGGGCTGTATGTTGTAGATTAGTTTTTTTAAAAAACAAATATCATCACCCATTCCACAATTTCAAGAATTATTAATACATATTTTTCACAGCCATTTTATCTTATTATGAATTCTTGGCTTCGTTTCAAGAACTGCAGTTATCTTAGTAGAAGCTCCTAAGTTCACAGCTTGATTAAAAACAGATAATCCCTTTATTAGTCTGTTGTCAATGTAGCTACTGAATAAAATATATTTGTTTTTCATAACAGGTTAATAAAGTTTTGAATGACAATCATAAATGAGAATGTTTTCAATATTAGGTATACTGAATATATGCTGCATTAGATCATTATTTTTGAAGTTTCCACATGGCTGCTGGGTCTTCCCATGGTGGATGCTGTTTAAGTGGCTAAGGAGGCATTTTAAAGGCAAGTGTGGAAGGCATAGTGTGGTGACTGGATGGAGGGTTGAGAGGGTATGAGAGCTGAGGGCTGGCAAGCCTACTAGCTTCTAAAAGAACTGGCCTCCTAACCAGCCTGCTTTAGCACTTCCTTGCCCTCACAGCCACTAATTGCCTGTTTCTTGGGTCAGCAGTCCCAAATCGAACTTGCCCTGCCTATTCTGAAACAAATATTGTTTGTGCGTTGTGAGCCACCTGCATTGATGGTGGGCTGAAGTTCTACATTTCTCAGCTAGGGAATATCCTTCTACATCTACTGGCAGACCCCTTAATAATTTTATATGTATCAATTAGGTCTTTTCTTCTAAAGTCTAGGAGACATGAACTTAACTTATTCAATCCCTGCTCATGGGACAATCACTTGATTCTAGGAATCAATCATATGAAAATTTAGTGCACTTCTTACCCAAGTAAGGATGCGTTTATATTATAGATAGATCAAAACTGTACACGGTACTCCAGATGTAATCTCACCAATACCTTATGCAATTGCCGTAAGGCAATAGATACTGATATCTAAACTCCTTTGTAATAAAGGCTGAAATACCATTTGCTTTCCCAATCCTTGGATATATTGCACATTTGCTTACTATACCGGTGTATAAGCATCGCTCTGAACACAAACATTTCCACATTTTCACCATTTAAAATCTGTGTTGCTTTTCTATTTTTCCTATCAAAGTAGATATCTTCACACTTCTCCACTTCATATTCCATCTGCCATGCTCTTGTCTTCTCATTTAACAATTATCCATTTGCAACTTCTTTGTATCCTCCTCACAATTTATCTCCACTGCTCAATTTGTATTGTCAGCAAACTTGAAAACACTTAAGCTTGGCCCCCTCATCGAAATAATTAGTTTTAATCGTAAATAGTTGAGGCCAAAGAACTGATCTTTGGACTAATCCCACTAATTATAGTCTGTCAACCTGAAAATGATCCAACTATTCCTAACCTCTATTCTTTTTTACTATTGAATTCAAATATCACCCCATCTGCCAAAGTGGGATTTGAACATGTCTTCAGAACACTAATCTGTGACTCTAGATTATGAGTCAAGTGACAAAGCTCCTGCACCAGCGCTTCCCCTTTCCTATTCTATATTATCTGTTCATCGACCCAGGCTCAATTTATGTTAATACATTAGCCCCAATCTTATGAGTCCTAATTTTGTGTATTGACTTCTTGTGTGGCACCTTATTGAACACTTCCTGAAAACTGCAATACACTAAAGGCATTCATTTCCCCCCTTATCTAGCCTATTGGTTATAACTTTTAAAAAAAACTTTAATGTAATGTATGAGCTATCAGCCATTTTATTTTCCTAAAAATAAGTTTTTCCATGTTTATCTTTTGTACCCTCTGCTTAGGCAGGGGTACCAAAATATGTGAGAATGATTTATTCTGTTGTACAATTTAAAATTTCCATAAATAATTTTATGTATTATTTTCTAAAATGTTTGTTTTGTTAAATGTGTTGTCTTGACAATGATAAATACCTCTTTTTCATTCTCTGGTTTCTGTAATTTTAAGAAAGTGAGGGAAGCTTCTGAGACATTTAAGTACTCAGGATTTTGGGAGCAGCATGCCTATATTTTATGTTGAGCATTTATACAGTCAAAATCAAACCCTCATTCCAGTCATGCTGCCTGTGCCATTGACCATTGGATGGAAACAGGTCTTCCTCTTTGCATGGTGAGAGAGGATTTTGATGCAATAGGCATAGACTGTTATGAGAATCTAATGACTAGAGGTAAATATACCTTTATTATCTAGCTTTATAAAGGTTATGTGCACCAAAGAATGAAAACATGATATGAGAAAATATCTATTTTAACTATAAATCTATAGATTTCCTTTGATAAATAGCTTTTGCTGAAGATAGAATGTCTTAAAAGTTGCATTTCACAATTATTTTATGTATTTCTAATGTGTCTGTTTTACTTTTGAAATCCTAGCCATTTTGCCAGCCCATGGATTTTCGCAGACAGTCACCTTCAATCATCCAGACATAAAATTTGTAGCTACAATCACTTACAAGGTATGAAGCATTACATGTATTCAACATTTTAACCAAAATATTGTTCACCAGAAAGAAAAGATCATAGATAAGCTACCCCACAGTCATAGATTTCCCATTGTGTTTAATCCCACAGCACTTGCCTGGCAGACTCTGATTCCAATCAGGAGCTAAGAGATCAACAGACTTTTTTGTACCCAGCACAGTTTTAGAACAAAGACAGAGGTTCTGCCCATGGGTGATTCAGTAAAGAATTGCCTTAACTCTGAAGCCTGACTTTTCATGTATGTTGTTGTTCACAACACAGACTTTATTGGTCACTCTTAGGCTTTTTATAAAGTGATGCAGCCTGTATAAGATGTCATCCCCTTGTTTTTGTCAAAGGCCTTTGGGTCTTGCCAGTACTTGAGCTCTAAATAAGAAGTTTATGTTTTAATGATGAAAGCCACACTTTCATGGTGGGAGGCTATCGCCATGGGTTTTGTCACTCACGCTGTTCAATGCTCTTTGCTAGCTAACACAGTAGTACTAACAGTTTTAGTAGATTCTCCTACAGTACTTCGACTGAAGAAATTACAGCATGTTTTAGAAGCATTTCAGGCTGCCTTTTTGCTGACAATTGACAGCGGGTGATTTAATCTGCCAGACTTATGCTGTTAGAGTAAATTTGTTTCTCTTTCAAGCCAAAGGGTGATTTATTGTACTTTACTGAAATGAGAAACAAGAAGTCATCCAAAGATTGTTTCCTGACTGATCTCATTCCATGGAAAGCACAAATAACTACGAATAAATACCTGAAGAGTCTCCCTTATCATATTTGTATGTGTTCAAGATCTTATTTGTGGAGTTGGAAAAATAAGTCAATTTGAAATTAATTTTATGGCCCAAAATGTAAAGCATTCATGAAGTTTTAAAAATGACATGATCACACATCTGCTTAGATCACAACTTCATTCCATGCCAACAATCTAGTCATATGCATTATTACAATATTTGAGTTCTGGTTTGAAGATGTTTGCGTTTCTTTTCATGGCTCCCTGAATACTTTAATTCAGAGGTCATTTTACAGATGTCTAACTATGGCGTAGTTAATATTTTCTCATGGTCTGTGTGGTGCATCTGATCCAGCAGAAATAGATATTTTGAAAAATAATAAATAAACCTCCTTCTGCATATGATAGTAAATTTACTTTTGGCCTACTGACCAACTTCTAATCTTTATGATTTTAGGTAAACTATTTCTGGCCTATAGGATCTAGAAATTAGTTTCTTAAAGTATATACTAAGTATGTTATCACCAAAAATCACCCTTCATTTCCCTAATGTTACTTTTAAACGCTAATTCTAAGCAATATATGGAAACTACAGAACGCTATTTCACAGAGGGGTCAGAGGCAACCTGGGTAAGTCTCCTGTATAGTACTTTGGATATAGTAAAGAGCAGTGTCTTGGATGATATGAAGACGTACAGCAAAGCTTCATAAAATGTATAAAAAAAGAATAGAGAAGTTAAATTTTACAAGGCCCCTTAGAGATGAGGCTGAGGAAAGAACAATGGCAAACCAGGAAATGACAGAGGAGTTGAATAAATACTTTGCATCAGTCTTTGCAATAGAAGCCACTAAAAGCATTCCGAGGGTCAAAAGAACATCAAACAAATACAATAACTATCACTAAAGAAAAATTGCTAGGGAAACTAATGGGGCTAAAGACCACTAAGTCCCTGGACCTGATGGGCTTCAACCTAAAATATTAAAAGGAGTGGCTATGGAGATAGTGGATGAGCTAATAGTAATCTTCCAGGAATCCTTAGATTCTGGAGAAGTCCGGGAGAACTGGAAAACTGCCCACTTTAACACCTGTATTTGAAAAGGAAAGAAGACTAAAAAAAGGTAACTAAAGGCCAGAGATAGTAGGAACTGCCGATGCTGGATTCTGAGATAACAAGGTGTAGAGCTGGATGAACACAGCAGGCCAGGCAGCATCAGAGGAGCAATAAAGCAGACATTTCGGGTCTGGACCCTTCTTCAGAAGAAGGGTCCGGGCCTAACTATAGGCCAGACTGTAATTGGAAGAATGTTCGTGTCTATTCTAAAGAATGTAATAGCAGAGCATTTAGAAATGCATAATATGATCAAGCAGAGGCAGTGTAGCCACACAAAGGGAAAATTGTGCCTGACAAATTAACTAAAAGTCTTTGAGGAGGTAACAAGATAATAAAAAAAGGGGAAGCAGTGAATACAATCAGAATTTACATTTAGATTTTCAGAAGATGTTTAATAAGGTATCTTTAATTAGGCTTCTTAATAAGATAAGAGCCCATAGTGTTAGTAAATTAGCGTGGATAGAGGACTGACTAACAAATAGAAAACAGGGAGTTGGTTTAAGGGAGGCATTTTCAGGTTTGTACAAGGCACTAGTCAGATCACAACTGGAATATTTTGAATAGTTTTGGGCTTATTATCTAAGGAAAGATTCACTGGTTTTAGAGGCAGTCTATAGAAGGTTCAGTAAGCTGAAACCAGGTACCGAGGGAGTGTCTTTTGAGGAGAAGTTGAGTAGATTGTACCTGATCTCGTTGGAATATAGAAGAACACGAGATGACTTCAGAGCCATAGAGTCATACAGTATGGAAACAACCCTTCGGTCCAACCGGTCCATGGCAAACATAATCCCAAACTAAACTAGTCCCACCTGCCTGGTCCTGACCCATATCTCGCCAAACCTTTCATATTCATGTACCTATCCAAATGACTTTTAAATGTTGCAATTGTGCTCACATCCATCACTTCCTTAGGAAGGTCATTCCGCAAGCGAACAACCCTCTGTAAAAATTTTGCCAATCGTGTCTTTTTAAAATTTCTTTCCTCTCACCTTAAAAATGTGCCCCCTAGTCTTGAAATCACCCCTCCTAGGGAAAAGACAATTACCATTGACTGTTTACGTCTCATCATTTTATAATCTTATATCAGGTCGCCTCTTAACTTCCCATACACCAGTGAAAAGATTCCCAGCCTATCCAGCCTTTCTTTATAACTCAAACCTTCCATACCCATCAACATCCTGATAAATCTCTTCTGAACCGTCTGCAATTTAATAATATCCTTCCTATAATTGGGTGACCAGAACTGGACACAGTATTCCAGAAAAGGCCTCACTGATGTCCTGTGCAACCTCAACATGACTTCAAGATTCTTAGAGGGCTTGACAGAGCAGAAGTGGAAACATTGTCTCTCCCTGTGGGAAGTTGAAGACTAGAGGGCATAATCTCAGATTAAGGTTTCATATATTTAAGATGAGGAAGAATCTCTTCTCAGAGATGAGAATCTGAAGATTTTTTTTATCTCACAGGGTTCTTGACGCTTGGTCATTAAGTATATTCGAGTTTGAGATGGACACATTTTTAACCTGGAAGGGAATCAGGGTTTGGGGTAAAAGATAAGAAAGTGGAGTTGAGAATTATCAGGTCAGCAATGATTTCATTGAATGGCGTAGCAGACTCGATGGATTGAATGGTCTACTCACGTTTCTATGTCTTATGGTCTAATAACATCTTCCTGTTTCCATGACTGGTAGTAGTGAATTAGCAGAATGTTTCCAAAATAATGGAAGTAAGTTGTGAAACAAGATCAGTAAATAAATTAGGAAGTGTCTGAACATATAAACAAGGAACATGAGTGCGCCACTCAGTCCTTTGACCCTACAGAAAAGAGATTTAAAGACGGTGGAATAATTATGGCATCCAGTTGTTGTATGTGACTTCAGAAATGAGCAAGGCCCCATTCTTGGCAATGTGGTTAATGAAACCTGCAAGTTGGTTTTAATTCCACTTTTATTTCTTATTCATTGATTTGCTTCTCAGGACCGTGGACCTGAAGATTTGGAAGTAGATATTGTTAGTACTTATGTCTAGTAGTAGATAAATCTAACATTATAACTACATCAGTTGGGATCTTCCTGGCACTTGAGAAGCCAGTTGGGAATCAACCACTTTGCTGCAGGTCTAAACTCACATGTAGGCTAGACTGGGTAAGGATGGCAGATTTCTTTCCTTAAAATACCTAAGTGATCCAGTTGGATTTTTATTACATTCTAGTAGTCATTAGAATGGAGACTAACTTCGAATTCCACATTTTTGAAATTGATTACATTGAAATTCCACCAATTGAATTTAATTCATATCTCTAAAACGTTAGCTGTGCCTTTGGGTTATTAATGATGTTGCTACACTCCTCTGTTGTTGACTCTTCATTGTCTTCTTCTTTCTCCTCTCTACGTGGGATGGTTCTAGCTATGGGAAGCTAAAGTGAGAATGGCAAAAAGATTGCTTACGGCAAGGGTGAAAGTAAGAAGTGATGCTGCAAGAACATTGAAACAGTGCAGCAAGAATTTTAACAATCAGAGATGTGTTGCAAAGATGATGGAGTTCAATCTTCAAGTGACATAGCCTAGCAACCACGCCTCATCCATTTAAAATTCAGTAGATCATAATTACTCATCTACAAGAAAATGTGATCAGTTAGTCATCGGCCCTTACATTCATATGCCTTATCTCCCCTTCATTAGTACTCTTGCAAGCTTCATGCACTCACACCTCACATATACTTGCACTTTTTAACTGGAAAAGGCACATCATCCAAACATAGTTTATGGCAAACTGGCAGTCTGTCCCCTTTTCCTGCAGGAGAAATCGGCAAATAACTGGAGGCAGCAGGAAAGACGTAGAAGAGGAGAAGCACTCCTGCAGGTTTAACCCCCATGAAGGACTGAATCACCTTGGCAACACATGTCAGATTATAAACTTCTCCCTGCACTGCTTCAGTTTTTTTGCAGCAATGCTCCTGGCATTAATCTCCACTGTTACTTCTTTGTGTCACATCTGGAACATCTGTGTGGAAAGCCCTCAGTGTCCTGTGGTTATGGGAGATTTCCTTACAAACTTTTTGAGACCACCAGTGCAATGTCAGAAAACCTTGGTGCTCATACTGCTTTATGTTCAGCTATTCTTCAAAGAAGCCCAGCTAAGTTTACGTTCTTAAAGTTTTATATCATTTCATGCAGCAAACAGTTCCCTTTCTGTGATGCCGATTCCCTTTAGTTAGCTACTAGGAGTATCGGTGCCTTTGCTCATGTGCATTGCAATGAGTGTGTCCAGGGTAATTGTGAATAAAACCCCATCTTTATTTTTAGGTGTTTATCCATTTTAACCCACTGTCACTTTCATACAGGCACATTAGAAGAAAACTTATAAAGTGTGCACTAGACAGTGAATTGACTTAGATGACCTCAGTGTTCTGGACTTTTTTTTTTAGTGTTTTTCCCAGTCTTTTGTTTGGGCTTCTCAAAAGAAATGATTTGTGGAAGTGTTGTATCCTTGCATGAGTTTATTTTGTGCTAGGATAGCTAATAAAGAATTTAAAAATGCAAAATACCGTGGAAGCTGAAAACCTTGAACAAAAGCCAAAAAATGTGCTGGAATCACTCAAAGATCTGACAGCATTTTTCGGGAGAGGGTCAGAGTTAACTTTTACATTCAAAAAGCAGTTTAAACCAGTGTTAGCCATTTGTGGGGCGTTTCTAATTCTTGCCACTAAAATGTCGATGTGACTCAAAGCATGATTATAGCTTAGAAAGAGGTAATTTGTTTCATCATGTCTGCAGTGGCTCCCTGCAGGATCCACTCACCTAATGACACTAGCCCTCCTTTTTCCCCTTGACCTTAACATTTTTCTGTCAGATAATAATCCAGTTTTCTTTTGAAAACCATGATTGAACCTGCCACCAGTCCCACCCCCACCACAGTCTTGGGCTGTGTATTCCATGACCTAACTACTTGTTGCATAAAAGAAGATTTTCTTCCTAAATGTAGGAATCTAAGTGTAGAATTGAATCCACATCTCCAGAGAAATCAGTGATTTGAATGCAGAACCTTCGATCATTCAGTCATTCTTGGTATGTGTAGATCAATAGATAGTTATTGGCTGTTGCCATGTTTAGGTTAACAGTTTACAGGTTAGAAGAGAAAGTAATTTCTAATGGAGGTAAATAAGTCTGTTGTTTTGAAATTCTGGGAAATATGACATATCCAGATTTGTAGACTGCTATAAAGTATAGAGAAAGTAGATCTAAAAATAGATTTTCAGAAGAATTTAGTTGTTATTCAATTAGACAGAGACAGAATATGGATTTTATCGCAGGTACATGTGAAATATTATAAACAAATTTGGAGAAATAAGTGCAAAAGAAATTTATTTAGCTCAAAGTTTGTATTTGGAAGGGAGCTGGGACTTCAGTAATAAAAGTGTGCTTTTCACAATCAGACTATAAGGTGTAACAATGAAAAGAGCTATAAAGAAGTGAGGAACTATGTAGAAATCCTAATACGTGGAAGTTTTACTCAGTGTACTGTGTTCCAGTTTGGTTACAGCATAATTTTTAAAAAAAATTAGAAAAGTTGAAGGAAACAACAACAGGTTAGGACACAAGCATGAAGAACATAGATTTATAGAGTCATACAGCATGGAAACAGACCCTTTCGTCCAACTCGTCCGTGCGGACCAAACCAAACTCACTTCATTTGCCTGCATTTGGCCCATATTCCTCCAAACCTTTCCCATTCATGTACCTGCCCAAATATCTTTTAAATGTAAATTTTTCTGAAGAAGGGTCCAGACCCGAAACGTCAGCTTTCCTGCTCCTCTGATGCTGCTTGGCCTGCTGTGTTCATCCAGCTCTACACCTTGTTATCTCTTATTTTAAATGTTGTAACTACCTGCATCTACCACTTCCTCCAGCAGTTCATTCAATATACACAATATCCTCTATGCGAAAAAGTTGCCCCTCAGGTCCCTTTTAAATCTTTTCCATCTCACAATAAGCCTATGCCCTCTAAACCTTTAGTTTATGAATATAGATATATAATTGCATGGTGGCTAACACACCACCTCCTCATGAAATCAACTATTTATGATATTTGTAAACTGAATTTGAACTACTTTATCACTACAGATGATATCTTCCTGCATGATGATAATGAAATAGGGAGGAAAGAATAAAACCTGTTCATGGATTTAATTGCTCTTTCTTGGAATCTGGGCATTATTGGCAATGCCAATATTTGCCCATCCCTAGATGCCCTTGAGAAGGTGGAGGTGAGCCACCATGTTGAATTATTGCAATCCATCATGTGCAGGTACACCTACGGTATTGCTAGGAAGGGCCAAAGCTGTAGGCTCACCTAGAACAGAGGGAAACCTCTCTTGAGACTGAATCATTGTAGGTGTAAGTGTACCTTTTTGTGCATGAGGTCATTGGGCTTCCAACTTTAATGGTCTCTTCTGATCTGCTGCAAGGAGGCAACTTCTATTGGAGTGACAGCCTTTATGCGTATTATCCACCTTGGGACTTTAACAATGCTGATTGGCTGATCTGCATCATAGCTCACCCCTTGGATAGTTCCCCAGTAGGAAAAATGCAGCTGTTCCAACATGGCTCCCATTCCCCCCGTCATAATTTTTGGACAATTGCTATTGAAACTAATGATCTGCAAAGCTATTTTCAGTGTGATAGCATAGAGCTGTTAATTTTTGCAGATCCATAAATTAGGAGGTGGTATGGTGAACTTATGAAATACCAGTTGAATGGCAGTATGAAGTTCTCATTCCTGAGTGGCAAGAGGCCTGTTTGAATGTATCGGCATCTTCATTATGACATTATCTTGCCTCATTGATGTATGGTTTCCTATCTCCCACCTGCTGCACAGAATCAAGATGGTGACAGTTCCTGACATAGAATCACTACAGTGCAAATAGAGGCCATTCGTCCTGTCAGTTCTGCACCAACCCTCCGAACAGCATCCCATCCAGAGCCACCCTATCCCTGTAACCCTGCATTTACCCTGTCTAATCCATCTAACCTACACATCCCTGGACATTATGGGCAATTTAGCGTGGCCAATCCACCTAAGCCTCACAACTTTGGCCTGCGGAGGGAAACCAGAGCACCCAGCAGAAACCCACACAGACACGGGGAGAATGTGCAAACTCCACACAGTCACCCAAGGCTGGTGTTGTGAGGCAGTAATACTGACCACTGAGCCACCATGCCGCCAAATAGAATAGTAACCTGATGACTCCAGCTTGCCTTTGCCTTTCCAAAGCACAGTCAGTGATCAACATCTCAGGGAATGCTCAGGGCAGCTTTGAACTGCCAGTGCTTGACCAAGTGCACAATGAAGTGTTAAAGATGCTGCCAGCAACAGGAATCCCAGGAGGACCTGGTTTTGGCCAGTACTTCTGACTGCAGTGAATTAGAGAGCACAGCAGCTGAGGTGACATTGGGCTTGGTGCATAGACAATGAGATGAGTTTGGGAAGATAGCATAAGAAAACTTGTTAGGGCTTGTAGAGAGAAGCCCCCCATGAATCTTGCCAAAAATGATGTAGCTCATTTCTACAAAGATTTAGCCTAACACAGCAATCCAAGATTCATCTAATCTTTCAGATTTCTTCAGAGCAAGTGTCTTTGTGAAAGTATTTATCCTGGCTCTCGGAGTTCTGCCTCACAGAGGTGTGATGGATTAAGCGAATCACTGACTGCAAAAGCTTTGCCACAGTGGGACCTTGGATATAGAAGTGTCAAAGTCAACATGGAACATCTGGAACTTGGAGGTTCTTGACAAGGATATATCAAAATCTGGGATGTGAAGGAACTAGGCAATGGAGGGACAGTACATCTGTTCTTTCTATGATAAATTATCTGATCAAGTAGTCTGATCCTCTTTCTCACAGACAGTTTCATCCTACTGAACTGATGAGCCTCATAAAGAAAAATGTTGTCTGTGTTCGGTCTAGTTACTTAAAACCACTAACAGTTTTTCAATCATTGTCAATCATGATGATCAATGGGTAAGGAGAAAAACTATACCTCAATATCTGGTATTAGATATTTTAAACCATTTGAAATTGTACATATACAATAAATATATCAGCATTTTTGGAAGGAATTGAAGGGGATTTAAATGTTTCTTAGGCAAAATTAGAAAACTAATTATCAATGAGCAATTTTATGCTTTGGATTCCAGCCTCGCAGGCAACTTGATGCGGTTGTATGAAATATTTAGAATCACTTGCAGGCTTGAGTGGTACATTGCTACACTGAATCTTGAAGACTGGCAAACACTTTACTGTATGTAAAATATTCCTGTTTAGCAAGTATGTCATCCGCTCAGTGCACTAATATTGAACAGATTACCAGAGTAGAACTGACAGACTTCTTTAGCAGAGTCTGTTGACCAACCAAGCTGAAGATTTGCATATGTCAATATTCATTTCAGTATTTTTAAAAAATTTACTTTTTCAGATATTTTTATTTCTATTCGTTCTCAACTTTATTCTCACCTCACCAGTACTTTCTTAGATGGAGACAAGCAGATTTTCCATTTGGAATGTCCTTATGATGATGAAAAATCTGTGTTGAAATTTGCTTTCCTTAAGAAATGAAAAGACGAATTTGCTTTGCATGGTAATGTTAGCATTAATGAAGGCATACAAAGCGACGTAATGCTAGTGGAATATGCAATGGGAATCCTGGTCTGCATTTACTACAGCTTTGTGTGTTCATAATCTTAGGTTAAAAGGTACGCTGAATAACTGATTCATTTTAACTAATTAATGATCCTGAATGATGCACTAAAGCAGCAATCCACAAAGGTATGCATGCTCAATGCAAAAATTGACAATCTAGGTCAGACCTGGCTTTGAAAGGAAAGGAAGAGTTTGAAACGTTACCGTTGTACAAGTGATTTTTTTTTCAAAATGTAAGTGTGTAAAATGTAGCTGTTGGTAGTTATGTTTCAAGGAAGAAACTGAAGAAGACTGGAAGTGGTGAAATGTTAGGGCAAAATAGTACCATATTAAGGCAGGATAGTAAGGATGCTAGAGTTCAGGAGGGAGACATTGATTGAGGCGCTCCATCTGTTTCATAAAACTATACTGAAACAGTCAGCCATCTGCAATGTATTCCAAGTGACAGTGAAAGCTGGCAATACCCTCAACATTAATACTTCTTCCAGTCATCATGTTGGAGAGTCTGAAGAGTGATGTACTTTGCCTCTAGATAGCAAGATCTTTCTTGTTGTTTAATGAAAGAATCACAGACTAAAAGATATTGTTTGATAATTCTGAATAATTGTGCAGTGTTAGTATTATGTGGGTTTAGTGGGCATTTGGCTCACACTCACAGTGAATTTGTGTTCTCCAAATGAAGGAACATCACCATGGGTGGCAGTGTGGCTGCTTTGCAACTCACGTGGAATACACAGATCCATGACCTTTTTCAAAAACTGTGCCTCATGGGCCTTTTTTAACATTTGGGACTTCCACTGCTGCTATTGCTGTGGACTTGTGGCTTTTAGTAATAGCATTTACCAGCAGTTGTTCAAATACATATGATGTGGAACTACCACTGAAATGAATGCTCCTGTAGTACTCTGCACAATGTTGAGGGCATCTCTTCATTAAGCCCACCAATTTGATGTAGAGCAGTGACATAGGTGCTCATCATTACTCTCATTAATAAAATCAAACAAAATGTGATATTTCCTTTGGAGTATAGGCCATAATCTCCATAGCAGTAATGGGAGAATATGTAGATATGCCGTTGTCTGTGGCCTATGGCAGCATTGACATTTCACATTCCCTATTGTTCCTCACATTTCCCCATGTTTTCTGAACAGCTGTAATAAACTTACTGTTACAACAAAAACAATGTGGTATTTATATAGTATCTTTTAATGTAGAAATGTAGTGTAAGGTATTTACAAAAGCCAAAGGGGGGAAAAAAGTGTTGAAGTATAGAAAGAGATATTATGACATGAAAGTAAAATTCTTACAGAAAAGTGGAAAGCTTAAGGGACGGAATTCCAAACCTTGGCACCAATTTAAGACTGAGATGAAGAAGAATTTCTTCTCTGAAGATTGAGAGTCTTTGGAAGTCCTTGCCACAGAGAGCTGTGGGGGCAGAGTCCTTGTGTACATTAAGCTGAGAGAGATAGATGGATGCTTGATCAGTAGGGGAATCAAGAAAAGGGAAAACACAGGAAAGTTGGAAAAGAGAAGTGTTAGATCAGCCATGATCCTGTTGAACAGCAGAGCAGGCTTGAGGGGCTGAACAGCCTAGTCCTGTACCTGAGACAGTAGGAACTGCAGATGCTGGAGA
>NC_063357.1:39884877-39919526 GCF_021869965.1 Rhincodon typus | reverse complement strand
AGCAGTACTTGGGCTGTTGGGACGCTTTTTTTGGGCATCTCTTGGCCTGCTGTGTTCATCCAACTCTACACCTTGTTATCTCTAGTCCTGTACCTATTTCTTATAGTCTTAAATTGTTAAGCTGTGCAATATAGCATTGCTTTTTGGAAGTAGTAAGAGGGACAATTCAAGACAGAGGACCAATTCTTGAGTTGAGAGAACTTTGATATAAAGATATAGGTTTATGACTGTGAGAGGGAGGCATTGTATTGGGAGATTTGGATTATTGGGCAGGTGGAAAGATTTTTTTCAGCATCAGGAAAAAGCACATACTGAAAAAAAAAGTCTGCTTAAAGGCTGATTGACAGTTAAGCTACAGTCGCCTGCCCTTTTACAGTATGATTGAGAATATGCCATTGAAAGTGAAACAGGAATGGCTGGATTCTCTCTTTTCAGAGATAGTCATTGCCTGGAATTTGTTTGGGGTGAACGTTTCCTGCCAATTATCAGCTAAACCCGAGTGCTCTCCAGCTCTTGCTGCATAAATTACTGACTGTTTCAATATATGAGGATTTAAGAATACTCTGCGATTCTCAGCCACATCCTTATTTCTGACCTCATTATGATGGAGGGAGAATATTGATGAAACAGTTGAAGATGGTTGGACCTAGCTCTACATCCATGAGGAACACTTACATTTATGCTCTGGGGTTGAGATTATTGGCCTCTAATAATGGTCATCTTCCTTTGTGTCCAGTATGACTCTAGCCAATGGAGAATTCTCCCTGATTCCCATTAATTTCAGTTTTGCTAGGTCTCATTGATGACACAGATGGTCAAATGCTGCTTTTTTGCCGTGGGTAGTCACTTGTGCCTCATGTTTAGATAGCTGATTTGTCCAAGTTTAGATAAATGTTGCAGTGAGGTCAAGAGCCAAGTAACTTTGTCAGAACCCACATTGAGCAAGTGATGAGCATTTTGTTGCTCTGTAACTGTTACTTGATAGCACTGTTGATGACAGGTTCCATAATTTTGCTCATGATCAACAGTAAACTAATGCAGCAATTAATTTTTAATTTGATGGTCTCAATGTTGTTTTCTAATGTGAAACAGTCTATTTGATTGTCACCCCATCCATGCCTTTAAATATTCACTACCCCATCACTGGCACATCAATGGATTACAGCAACTTGCCAAGATTTCGAAGGCAGCATCTTCCAAACCCACAACCTCTGTGAAGAAGAACAAATGCAGAAGGTGCAAGGGAATGCCACCCCACTGCAAGTCACATAATATCCTGTCTTGGGACAGTTAAGCTTTTCTTCCACTGTCACTGGGCCAAAATCCTGGAACTCCTTCCCTAATAGCGATGTGGGTGTACATAAACCATGTGGACAGCAGGGGTCCAAGCAGGTGGCTCATCACTAACTATTCAATGACAGCTTGAGTTGGCAGTAAATACTGGCCTTGCCAATGATAGTTGCACCTAAAGATCAAATATAAAAAAAAGTACATTAATGTCTTCAGTTGGAGGAATATAGATTTCTTCAAGGTGGATAAATCAATCCATTGAACCATTGAATCCAGCCTTTTGTTCGGTTGTCTTCTACCTTCTGCAAATGCTAAATCTCATTTAAATAGATTTTAAATCTTGTTTCCACTATATTAATCAGTAACTTTCTCCTTAAACTTGGAATCTGTTCTGCTATTAAACAGAAGATTCATAAAACTGTCAGTAGCAATATTTAGATCAGTGTGTAGTTAATCATTGCTGCAGGTGTCTGGGACTAACAATATCAGTAGCACAGAATGAGCAAACAATAGTTCCTATGTCAGAGAAAATGGAAGTTAATATGCAAGAATTATCAGATGTACCGGTTATGGTTGGGAAAAGGTATGTTGAACAGTTTATCTGGTTATCCTGGGTCTACTTTTCTCCAAGATGTATGCATCTGTGTGAGTGTGTTCTGCTTCTGCTAGGATTTTCTTATCAAACTTCTCATGGGCAACCAAAAGTCAGGTTTAATTGAACATGTGTTAATCCTAAATGACCCCACTTGGTATTTTGCTACATTTGTATTTTGGTGAATATGGTGGCGGCTTCAGATGGTGATCACCATAAATGTGTGACTCCTGTCTGGCGTATCACTTCACCATCATTGAGAATTACTGCAGTCTTAGTAAATCCATATTACTATATGTTTCAGAGATGTAGCTCATTCTCAGGAGTGTAGGAGTAGATAAGTGGCTTGAATTTATTTCAGATTAAATTTTACTCAATTGTCATTTGATTGAGAGGACAGAAAGCATCTTCTTCCTGAAGTGCTGCTAGAAAAATTTATGTGCTGTCCAGACACTATAAGGTTGATTGCAGTAATTCCTATCTATCTCTCTCCCATCCAATGAAAAGGTGCTTATTTCTTCTGATTAGAAAATATTTCTGCACTTCACACTCACTTTTTGTATCAGGTGGTTCTGTGTTGGATATAGCACAGGTTAGATGCAGGGTAAAGCTCTTTTTAATCTACCCTAATCCTGTTGGCAAAAGAACATATTTAACTGCAGCATTATGACATTCCTGCTTAGCATACCAATGACTCTTGTAACTATTTATTTTAATGCCAGTCTTGCCTCAGAAAGAGAAATGCTTAGAAAGCCCATTTGGAGTAAGCTAATTAGTATTGTTTTCATAGAAAGAGTCCTGACATGTGAGCTGGTTTGTGACTCTGTTATGATGAGTGAAATGAATGAATGAAATATTATGATGCTTTTCATTATTTATTCTCTTTGAATGAGATATGCACATTTGTTTCAGTATTTCATTTTGCATATAGCACAATTTCTTTACAAGGTTTCTCTACTGCTCTCTTTTCTTTCCTTCCATTCCTATTTTCTGTCATTCCTGAACATGTTGCCACAAAAATGTGTTAGATATAACCAGGGCTATGGATCAAAGTAATGAATTCAACTGGCCCAGGATGAAGAGAATGTCAGCCTTGTCACCAGCACCAGTTATCATTTGATCTGACATCAGCATCCCTCTTATTTGCAAGTCCCTTACTTTGTCCTTCATTTGAAAAGAACTGTTTTCAGGATGTGTGGAAGATCATATTTATTATCTAGTTTCACTGTCTTTGACAGAATATTTGTGGATCTGTTTTGAATCATTACAGCCCTTTAGTAATGCTGTTTTCATGTCGGAATTAAGTAGGGTTTCCAGGGTGTTGCTCCTGCAGAGATGAAGGAATTGCAAAAATATGTTCAAGTTACCGATGAGACGTGACTTGGAAGTGAACTTGCAGGTCAAGGTTCAACTCTTGCTCTTCATTATGGTAGAGGTTGCAGAGCTGGGACATCTTGTTGATTTGGACGTCAAATTAAAAAGCAGAACCACAAAGAATCATTACTTTAGACTCATGAAAATTGGCATAGGGCAAGAAAGTTTAGTGAGATTAATGTGTGGCTCAAAGATTGGTGTAGTAGTGGTGGTGTAGTAGAAGTGGGATATGAATTGTAGGACTCTGGAACTAGTACTGAGACAGAGAGGACTATACTGTTGGGATCGTTTCCACCTAAAGCATGTTAGGGCCATTGTTCTAGTGAGCTGCGTGACCAGGAAAGTACAAAGTATTTCAGACTATTAGTTGGGGCAAGAGATCAAATTTGGAAAGATATGTTAAATCAAAGAGTAGAGAGAAAGCAAGATGCAAAGGTCTTAATGTGGGAAATGATAAACATGCATTGACGAGAAGGGACAGAACGAGTCATCAGTAGAAAAGGCTAGAAGTTGCAAAAATAATAAAAGATAAACTACAAGAAGTAGTCTGCACTGTTGGGAATTTGCAACATTCATATCACTATATTTAAAGCCCAACTCCACAACACCTCCAGACCCTGAGAGCCGGGAGCTGCTCCTTACTCTGTGGTTCTGCTGTGCTGGAGCTGAACAAATGACTCAGAGTGGCAAGTTTGCATCCTGTTTCTCCAATGGGAGATTCACTGAAGGGGCATGCTTTTTCCCCCAGGTGGCAAAGGAGACCATGCCACCAGATACAGCCTGGATGGTGATAGCCAACTGGGTCAATGCCATCTCCAAGGTGAAAAGAAATCACCAGCAATGCATAAGAAGGTTAATGACCTTCTGTCCTCTGCTAAAGTGAGTGACACTATTTTCTCTCTGCTCCGTCACACTCACGGGCCCACCAATATTCAGTCAGACTGTGCCATTTTACACATCTCTCACTATGGGTCATAGACTGCAGCTCTTGCTTTGCATGCATCATTTCCGTTCAATGGATGGAATCTTACTAGGCACTGAGTGGTGAGAACCAGGTGAGATATTTGGGCATTGAGATAATCTTGCTGCGTCTTGTTTACTTTTCTGAACTGCTGTGGCAAGATTCTTGCTAGTTATTGGTGAGCTCTCAATTAACAGTCAGCATTGCTTGGTAAACAACTTTTTAACAGTGAAACTTATAATGGGTTGCAATCTTGTTAAACTCGCTGTACAAAGTAGCTGTTGGGAAAGCTTAACTTGGAAACCAGAGCAAGTTCTTGGCGGGTTGCTCCATCTTGCCCCCAGACAAACTGTGGAGCAGTGCAAAACCCACCAGCACCAGCCGGACATATCCTTCCACCATGGACATTGACACTCCACTTTCAGGGAGGCATCACCAGCATCCTGGCGTCCTCCAGTGTACTGGCAATGTGTCCTGTAAGGACAGACTGGTCAGGGAGGGTACGCTGACAGCCAGCAGTGCATGGAACCCATTACACAACTTTTACCAGGCTGTCTACTACGGCTGCTCCCATGCTGTCTCACATTCCCCTGGTGCCGCCCAGAATGCCTGCAGCATGCAATGCCTTGCCATCCCTTGTTGTGCCATGCATTGCATTATCGCAGTGCCAGGTAGGTGGCCGTGCTGTGCAACCATCCTCAGTCAAGGGCACATACATCTTGTCCTGCAGATATTTTCTAATTAATCAGCTCAAAGATGTTATTACACAATTCTGCAGCAGGCAGGACTTTAACCCGGGCCTCCTCGTCTTGAGTTAGTGACACTATCTCTGCACCAAAAGAGCCTTACATCTTGCCTTATATTAGTGTTGGCATGTCAATCTAGCACCACATTGCCTCAGCATTTTTGCCAAATGCACAGCATCTGCAGCAAGCAGTGCAACATATCAGAAAGTTGTGAGGAGCAGTTTGCAGCGAAGTCCGTGGGGACAGGGGTCCCAGCATGGTTAGTCAAGGGCAATCTCTAATCTCTGATCCTGAATTAGGGATTCAGCCAAAGTGAGGCTTCTGGACAGGGTTGCGCCCAGGGACTGTGCCTTCGTGCTGTAGGAAGCGGGTCACAGTCAGTCATTTGATTCAATAAGAGCCAATCCAGTGGAGAGGGGGAGGGACCGTCACAGCTGGGGACTTGTGTATCCACCAGCTAGGTGTGTAGATAGGTGAGCGCTATCGCTGGCAGGTCAAGTCAGTCAAGAGGGTGGGCTACGGTCATCCCATTGCCTCTAATCACAGGTGTGAGGAAGTTGGGGGCAGGGGTGGCAGGTGGGTAGTTGGAATTCCATGTACGTCCCTGAGTGATGATCAGGACGTGTGAAATCTGTAGGATTGACACAATGGACACTGAGAAAGGAGATTGTGATGTTGGGAGTCTCAGTGGCATGTTAGCACTAAAGCTAAAAACCACTGGCAAAGGACCACTCCCTGTTGCTCCCGTCATGAAGCTATATGGATGGAGCACAATGTTGAGGAGAATAACTGTGAAGGCACTCACAATGGGTTGAGTGATTGAGTTGATGTATGAGGGAGGCGCCTGCATCTGCAAACAATCACTGGGCCTTCACAGGGGAGCAAAGTTGTCCTTCAACACATGTAATCTTACCAACATGGACACACAGGATCTCTACTCCTTGGCCATCCTACAGCAATGACTGCCCTGGTTACACTTCCCTGTACACAGCTCTACACACTCCTGCACACATAGTCAGCTGAGCAGTAGGCAGTGGGTGGGAGAGACCAAGTTGTAGCAGTGAGCTAATGCCATGCATGCACATTGCTAACCCTGCTTCCATGTCATGTATTCAAGGCTTATCATGCACTTCAACCATTGTGCTTCGTTAATGGTGCTATGAAGCGTCTGCGGGCAAAATGGATACAGAGACAACCACACGAACAGTGAAACGGTAGAGTTTATCAAATGTGATAACTATTGAACTAACATTGCTTGAAAACTAAACTTTTACCATGACATTGTTGGAAAAAAATATCTGTAGATGACATTGTATGCCAAAGAAAAACTATTTATATCACATCATATACTGCACAAAATGTTTGAGTTTCCTAGAAATTTATGGAGTTTGCTCCCACTCTCCTGCTGTGACACTAAGCTCCCCTGTTCTGCACATGGAGTGGAGGCAGCCTGTTCCATTGTAGAACCTGTTGGCCCTGTACCTGGAAGTTTGGTTAAGCTTTATATTTGGATGGGCGAGGTAGCTGAGGGTCATCTTGTCAGAGACAAATTGACCGTCCTTGGCTGGAATGTCTCAGAGTTGGATGGGGCTGGGCGGGCAGGCAGGCTGAGAAATGGAAGTCTTGGCAATCTCAGCAGTGTGCTGAATAGAGATTGTAGAGCGGCTGGTGCGTGGTTCCTCCATCAGCTGGATACCTTATGGCACCACCCTGTTTCCCTGAGAGGAAATGGACTAGGGTCAAGGCTCCCCATCTCGTTCTTGCTGTGCCCTCTGAGCTGAGGACCAATGTGTGGGGCAATGGAATCAAGTTTTGTTGACTGTCTAGCAGCTCCTGTGGATGCTGGGTCTGTCTATCCCTGGCATCTACCAACCTGTGCATGAAGGCAGGCAGTCACAGGACTGCTGCAGAGTCTGGTTGATTAGAGGCTGTGCATCACTAGACTGGCTGATCTTTCCAGCTTCTCAACAATGAAGGCCAGTGAGTCCTGTATGCTTGCCTGGTACTGCTGCTGTTTCTTATGCACTTGGGCAAAGTCTGTCATTCTTGAGACTGCAGGGGACTCAGCAAATGTCTGGTCTCCAGCAACCCTCACCCAGTGGAACGCCAGTGGCATTTCTCTCTCACCCATGTGTGGAGCTGTTGGCGTGTGGAATTCACTAGGTGCCCTTATAGAGCCCACTGAGATTTCCTCATATGTACTGCTGGGAGATCCAGGAGGCAGTGCAGATGATAATCCTTCCAATATATCTGCAATATCATCCAGGGAGATCAAGAAACTCACCTCTGTGGGAAATGAGCTGGTTTTTTTGGGGGTGGGGGTGTTGGGTCTACCTGTAAGACATAAAGAAGCAGAAGGTGTTGTAGCCTTTGCTTAATCATGGTTGGTTAATGTGACTGTTGCAGTGGGATGATGATGGATGTCTTCATACCTCACAGGAGCAATTTCTATCTCCTCCCACCAGGGCAAGAATACTTTCCTTGGAGGGGGTGAGGACACAGATATTCTGCAACCCAATGCCTGACCAACTTTGCTGTGCCTTGTTATGGGATGTCCTACTCTGTAATGAAATAAACAGTCCAATTGAGTAAGATCCAAGTGGGTGACATGGCTGTTAGTGTTGGTGAATGTGGAGGAAGGCTGTTGAGGTGTTCTGAGAGAGTGTGGAAGCAGGCAGAGAGCATGCGCTATGGGTATATTGGAGGTATTGAGAATGAGTGAGGGGAGGTGTTACATGCAGCAGAGAATTGTCAGAGCATAAGCATTGGTGGGTGATAAGTGCCGAGGTTCAAGTCAGAGTAAAGTAGCAGATATCAGCGTATTGCACTGACCCATCATCCTCACATGTCTGTAGGTGGTCAAGAAAGGTCTCTGGCACTCGGAGGACACCACGCACTGGCTCAGCCCGAGGCAGAAAGTGAGTCTCAGCCATTAGTGACTTCATGAAAATTCATAGGGAGGCTCAGCAATAGCAAGCATAGAGTCAGAGAGTTGTACAGCATGGAGACAGACCATTCGGCCCAACTCGTTCATTCTGACCAGGTATCCTAGATTAATTTTGTCCCATTTGCCAGCATTTGGCCCGTATCCCTTTAAACCCCACCTATTCAAATATCCATCCACATGCCTTTTAGATGTTGTAATCGTACCAGCCTCCTTCACTTCCTCTGGCAGCTCATTCCATACACGCACCACCCTTTGCGTGAAAAAGTTACTCCTTATGTCCCTTTTAAATCTTTCCCCTCTCACCTTAAACTTATGCCCTCCTGTTTTGGACTGCAGCATCCTGGGGAAAAGACCTTGGCTATTCACTCTATCCATTCTCCTCATGATTTCATAAACCTCTACAATGTCACGCCTCAATCTCCTCACTCCAGGGAAAATAGCCCCAGCCTATTCAGCCACTCACCATAGCTCAAATCCTCCAACCCTGGAAACATCCTTGTAAATCTTTTCTGAACCCTTTCAAGTTTCATCCTACAGCCGCAACATGACCTCCCAACTCCTATACTCAACACACTGACCAGTAAAGGCAAGCGTACCAAACGCCGCCCTCACTATCCTATCTACCTGCGACTCCACTTTCAAAGAACTGTGAACCTGCACTCCAAGGTCTCTTTGTTCAGCAACACCCCCCAGGACCTTACCATTAAGTGTATAAGTCCTGCCCTGACTTGCCTTTCCAAAATGCAGCACCTCACATTTATCCAAATTAAACTCCATCTACCACTTCTCGGCCCATTGGCCTAACTGATCAAGGTCCTGTTGTACTCTGAATAACCTTCCTCACTGTCCACTACACCTCCAATTTTGATGCAGACTTACTAACCATACCTCTTTTGTTCACATCCAAATCATTTAATAAATGATGAAGAGCAGTGGATGTGGCACCGATCCCTGTGGCACACTGCTAGCCACAGGTCTCCAGTCTGAAAAACAACCCTCTACTACCACCATCTGTCTTCTTCCTTCGTGCCAGTTTTGTATCCAAATGGACCCAAAGCAGTTTTGTCAGAGACAGCCTAGAAACTAGATCAAATGTTGGGAGTCAGTGCTATGTTTGCTTTAGCTTGGGTTGTCTAGCTGTATCCGTGGATAGACTGTCTACCACCATGAACAGCCAAGTCCAGCATACTCAGGGTCTGCTGGATATGTGCACAGACTTGTGCTACTTTACAATAGCCATTGGCGCTCATCATTGTGGCAAGGCTAGAGGAGGATCAAGGCTTTCAACCTCACTCCAGTACCACTTCGTCTCTCAGAGACAGCTTGGTGCCAGTAGGCACCCACATTCAGGAGAACCATGCGCAAACACATCCCAAGGATAGAAGAAGTAATGAGCATACATTGCTCATTTCTCACGAGCAAAGGACCCATTGATTGGAGATAGTGTCAGATGTCAGGGATCCTTGAACCATCATGATGGTAGCGAAGGTAATGCACTCTAATGTAGATAACACTGAGATTAAAAGCAATATACAGGAACTGTAGTAGTGACTGCACTGCATAGCTCATCTGGACTTACACCCAACCAATGAGTGAGAGGATAGAATGTAAGATTCCATACAATTCTGTAGGCAATGTTATATTCTGTATTTCAGCTTATGAGGGAATGCACTGTCATTTATGGTTGGAAGACTTGTGATAAGAAATTCACATCTCCAATCTCCAGGAAGTCCAGACCTGGTTCATTCTTTTTGGAAGTCGGTCTCTATTAGGTTCTGTTTAGCCTCTTGAGCTCAATGGTGCAGCTGTTGCATGTCCCTGCAGGTCAATGTCATCCTCCCCGTAACCACTGCCCCTTGACATGCAATGGTGTTACAATCACTGAGTTCCTCATTATCAACATTCTGGTAGTTATCATTGATCAGAAACTCAACTGGACTCATCATATAAACACACTGGCTACAAGAGCAGGTCACAGGCTAGTGGTGGTGAGTAACTCACCTCCTGACTCCCCAAAGCCTGTCCACCATCTACAAGTCACAAGTCGGGAGTGTATTAGAATGCTGTCCATTGTCTGGATGAGTGCAGCCCCAGCAAGAGTCAAGAAGCTTGACACGATCCAGGCAGCCTGATTGATTGGCACGACATCTACAAGCATCCACTCCCTCCAACGGCACTCAGTAGCAGCAGTGTATACTATCTACAAGATGCAATGCAGAAATTCACCAAAGATCCTCAGACAACACCTTCCAAACCCACGACCACTTCCATCTCGAAGGCAATGGCAGTAGAATCATGGGAACATCACCACTTTCAAGTTCCCTTCCAAGCCATTCACCATCCTGACTTGGAAATGTGTCACTGTTCCTTCACTGTCGCTGGGTCAAAATCCTGGAATTCCCTCCCTAATGGCATTGTGGGTCTGCACACAGCACGTGAACTTTCAGTAGTTCAAGAAGGCAGCTCACCACCACCTTCTCAAGGGCAACTAGGGATGGGCAATAAATGCTGACCAGCCATGATGCCCACATCCCACAAATAGATAAATAAAATATAAATCACAGAGCATGGCTGTAACTTCCCCATTTTGCCTGCATCTAGGACATCCCTCTTTCATTGCTCTAGTTATGATGCAGCATATCCTTTCTGTATTATTTTGCAAAGCTGTACAGGTATCAGAACCTTATCTTAAGAATTCCCAAGGCTTCCTGCATTATGGCCCTGATGGAAACATGTAGAGCATTGTGCTATTCTGCATCAGTTGAGAGTTTTGTTAACAGTGTCATCAACCAATTTGGAGGGGCTAGCCCTTGTCTCCCAACAGCCTTCCCAGGATTGCCTAAGGACTTTGGAAGGATACAGCAACCTGAGACTTCTCCAGTATGTACGCATCATGGCAGCTTCCAGGATATGCTAGGGCACACCTCCAGAAACAGACATCTTTTGACACGGATCTGTTAGGCATTGATGAAGTAGAGGCCTTTTCAGTTGATTAACTATGCAAGTGAGTGAGCACTAAGAATGCGGGCTAAGAGGAATGTATATGTATGTGTGTGTCTCAAAGTGACCTGGCAGAAGCATATAAGGCTTAAGTATCCGCGAGCACCATTGTGCTGTCCTGATGGGCTGAAGTGGTGAGTGAGTTCTTCTGAAAGCAGCCATGATGATGTGGTTTGGCTAGTTGTTCAGCCCACATTAATGGGATGGACAGGATTGTGTCCATTGGATATTCAGGGAGGTAGTCATGGTGTGCATTTGAATTAAGGCCAAGAGAAGCAAGTGAAGAGCTTTTGTGCCAGGGAGCTGCTCTGACTTTATATTGGCCATTACGTCTAATTTCTCAAGGACAACAGCAGGGGAGCTGCATGGAAAGGAGGCAGGGTTAACTATCACTGAGGTGCAAATGCAGGTAAATAGTGAGGTCGCTGTTCGTTACCAAGATTCAGAAGTCTTCACTGAAATTTGAGGAGAAAATCAGAAATTTCATCTGATATTTCCATTCTCACCCTATTTTCCCAACTGTCTTGCAATTGTCCACACCTCTTAATCAGACAGAATCATAGAATCCCTACAGTGTGAAAGAAGGCCATTCGGCCCATCGAGTCCACACTGACCCTCCAAAGAGCATCCCACCCAGACCCACCCGCCTACCCTGTCTCTCTAAACCTGCATTTCCCATGGCTAATCCACCTGGATTGGATGAAAGAGTGCCATATTGTATAGATGCCACATCAAAGGTTACTACAAAAGATAAAAGCTGATGGTGTTGAGGATAACATATAGACGTAGAAGGACACAAAGACCAGCTATTAGGAAAGAAAGAGTAGGCATTAATGGGTGACTTTCTGCTTGGCAAGGTATAATGAATGATGTGCCACAGGCATTAGTGCCTTGGCTCAACTTTTTATCATTTACTTAAATTGAATTTATGGGATTGAGTGTATGGTTGCTAAATTTGCTAATGACTCAAAGATTAGAGGGAAGTAAATTGTGAAGCGGACATGAGGGTCTACAGAAGGATATCGATCAGTGAAACGAATTGGCAAAAATTTGCACGAGGATGTAGACTGCTGATCAGATGAGCTGATCAGTGGCAAATGGAATTCAATCCGGATAAGTGTGAGGTGATGCACTTGAGTAGGACAAACAAGTTGAGTTAGACCAAAGGATCTGTTTCTGTGCTGCCTGGCTCTATGACTCTATAAGTCAAGAAAATAAATGATGAACAGTAGGACCATGGGAGGCACCGAGGATTAGAGGGACCTTGGTGTGCATGTCCCTTAAGGTAGCAGAACAGGTGGATGAGAGATAGTAGGAACTGCTGATGCTGGAAAATCTGAGATAACAAGGTGTAGAGCTGGATGAACACAGTAGGCCAAGCAGCATCACAGGAGCAGGAAGGCTGACGTTTCGGGCCTAGACCCTTCACGTCAGCCTTCCTGCTCCTATGATGCTGCTTGGCCTGCTGTGTTCATCCAGCTGTACACCTTGTTATCTTAGAACAGGTGGATGAAGTGGTTAAGAATGTAGCTGGGACACTTGCCCTTATTAACCAAGGCATAGAGATTAAGAGCAAGGAGGTTAGGCCAGACCGTAAAAAGTTAGTTAGGCCACAGCTGAAATATTGTGTGCAGTTCTGGAATCCAAATTATAGAAGGGACGTGATAGTGGAGAGGGTGCAGAAGAGATTTACCGTGATGCTGCCTGGGCTAGGAAGAGATTGGACATACTGGGGTGGTTTTCTTTAAAAGGAATGTGAGGAAAAGCTTTTTCACCAGAGGAAGGTGTGAAAATTGGAACTCACTGTCTATAAGGGTTGTGAAGGCAGAAACCCTCATACAACTTAAAAAGCATTTAGATGTGCACTTGCGATGCCAAACTGTTTAAGGCTATCTACCAAATGCTGGAAAATGGGATTACAATATTTAGGTGGTTGTTTTTAACTGCTGCAGACTTGATGGGCTGAAGGGCATTTTTCTTTTGCAAAGATCTCTATGACTAAGGGCAAGAGGTAACTTGATTGAAATATTAAGACCCAAGGAGGTCTTGACAGAATCTTGTGAAAACTCCTTAAAGTATGGGTCACTATATAAAAACGAGAGACCAACCATTTAGGACAGAGGTGAGGAAAAAGAATCTTCATAGAGAGTTGTGAGTCTTTGACACTCCTTTCCTGAAAAGGTGGTGGAAGCAGAGTCCTTGAATATTTGTAAGAGAGTGGTATTTAGATTCTTGATAAGCAAGCGGGTGAAACCTCATTGGGGGAGTAGGCAGCAATAAGCAGATCAGCTATGATCTTACTGAATGGTGAGGCAAGCTTTAGGAGTCGTGTGGCCTACTCCTGGTCCTACTTCTAATGTCCGTCTGAATTAAGCTCGGTGATTTCGCTGTATTAATTTTGTAATGCATCCTTCGGTTACATTGATTGAGGGCTAATTCAGTGGTGGAGCACCGAAATGTTAGGTTTGTTTGTGTTGTTCCAGTTTAGGATGACATTCTTAAAAAAAAAAAAAATTCATGGGATGTGAGCACAAATGGCAGGACAAGCATTTAATGCCCTTCCCAAGAAGTTGTTGGGAAGCCAATGAGCTAACTTCTTGAACAACAGCAATCTAGATAAACACACAGCGATGTTAAAGAGAATGTTCCTATTTTTGAAGCAGTGAGAGTGAAGGAAAAGTGATAAATTTCTAAGTAAGAATAATCTGTGCCTTTGAGGGGAATTGTTGGCTGTCACTGCATTTACTGTGGATGGAGTGAATGTTTTAAAATGTGGATGGGCTGCCAATTAAAGGGACTATTTTGAACTGGATTGTGGCAAGCTTGTCAAATATTACTGGAACTGGACTCATCTAGACGATTGGAAGGTATTACATCACACTCCTGACTGGTGGACTAGCTTTGAGTTGTCAAAAGTCAATCCACTCATTGCAGAGTGCTCAGTTTTTGCCCTGATCTTATCGTCACAATGTCACTGTTACTTTGGCTAATTCAGTTCAGCTTCAGATTGCTGGAACTTCCTGCCCTTGCTGTTAGCCAAGCTATCGATAATTAAAAATTTAGCGCTGGTCATGCTCCTGTTAAAGTGCTTCACTAGCTGAAGGTCCATCTCTCAGATGAGACATTAAATAGGTCTCTGACCTATCAGATGGATGTTAAAGATCCTGTTATGTTATTTGAAGAAACAGAGGACTGTTCTTCCCTTTGTCATATTTATCCTAAGAACAACGTCCCTGCATCACGTTTTGGTTACTAATCCCATTGCTGTTTGTGAGATTCTGCTGTGTACAAATTGGCTACTGAATTTGCTATGCATCAAACTACTTAACTGGCTATAAAGTGCTTTGGGATGTTATGAGATTACAAAAGGCATTAAGGAAATGCAATACTTTATTTACGTCATTTTTTTAAAGCAAGTCTGAACTGATGTCTTGAGCTGAGTGGTTTTGGCAGAACCCAAGCATCCTCAGTAGAATTTATGTGCTGGCATTATTACTGAATCCTTCCAGTTATTTACAGGGAAAGCTCACAAAAGGCTCAGGGGAACCTTTATCTGCAGTTTTAAATTAACTGTAGTTCAAGTAAAATATTTCTTGGCAAAGTCATTTTATGTATTTATCAGGATGTAACTTTGTAATTCAGCAGTTATATTTTGTAATTGTTAGAGTATGCATTATAGTTATTATGTATCGTATGCATGTTTTGGAAGGTAAGAAGGAATTGGCAGAATAGAGTATTTGGTGCTGCCTGCCAGCTGACATACTTCAGTAGAACTGGCACTAAACAAGTGTATTTTGCTGTTGGAATTACCTCTGTTTTAGTTACTTAAATATGTCAACAAATACTATCTGAATGTTATGACATTGTTTAAATGTTGGCTGACTGTCATTATAAAACTGTAGCTGCAAACTGAATTGACAATAACTTGATCTGAAAATCCAAATATTTACAAAAACAGTAGTGTGGTAGAAAGTTTGAAAGCTTTACTTTATCATCATAGTAAATTGCACAGCAATGGCTGTTGGATATTTGTCCTGTATTGTTGCTGATTTCCAAGCTGTTAGGCTGCTGCCAGGGTAGTGGGCACACACCTCTCGGAAGTGGGAGCAGTGATCACAGATCATCTGAATATTAATCTAATTGAAAACCTTTCTAATGATGAATTCCCCAGTATTTTGATATGGCCCTCTTAGTGCCATATGTGTGCAGTCAGCAAGAACCTGGGTCTGAGGGATGCCTGTTCCTGGCTCCTACTGCCTGGGCTGTGCACTAACTTTGTCATGTGGGAATAAAATGAACCATTGCGACCCCACATGGATGGTATAATCTTTGTCCTAATGAATTTTGGGAGCATGACTGAGAGATCCCACTCAGCCCACCCACTGGCTCCTGGAAGGAGACAGTCAAATAGAAGTTCAAAGCAGCTATCTCCTTCACAGCCACCAGGAGAGAAAGGCCTCCCGATCCTGCATCCCACATGTTCTGTTCTAGTATTTGCTAAATGTCCGTCACAGTGTCCTGGGACATATGGAGCCTGGCTAGCACTGCACTTTGCTCATCCCCAGGAAATGGAGTAGGGGCCAAAAAACTCTGGGTGTTCTGTGGACCCCACACATCCTAAGGGGCTATGAGCTGTCACCTCTCCTTTAGCTGGATGCTGCTCAGTTTCTGTGACAGTCTGCTGCTGGTCCTGGGTTTGCCATTGGTGCTGATTCTGTTGAATCTGCCTACATGCTCTTAGGGAGACAGTTACAGTGAGCAAAATGTCACCTGGAGTTTCAAAATTCAACTTTTTCCCCTAAAGAAGCATGAACATCAATATTATAATGGAATTTATCCTGTTACAATGACTTTTCTAGCTTTCAAAACTGAAGTAAGTCTCTAGAACGAACAGTTCTGAAGAAGTCATACTGGACTCAAAGCATTAACTCTGTTCCTCCCTCCACCAATTCTTCCAGACCTGCTGAGTTTCTCCAGCATTCACTGTGTTTGGTACAATGAGTGGAATCTTATTTCTTACTTGTTTTGGGAGGGATAGCCTCATTTTGTAAATTTGGTCATTCTGGGAATGTTGATCACAACATAGAAATATAAGAATTAGGAGCAGGAGTAGGCTACTTGACCCCCTTGAACCTGCTCCGCCATTTAACAAGATCATGGCTGATCTAATTACTCCATGGTTGCCCTTAACCCTGACACCCATTCAGTTCCTTGCTGGTCAAGAATCTACTCTGCCTTAAAAATATTCAGACTCTACTTCCACCACCTTTTGTGGAAAATTTCCAAAGTCTCAGGAACCCATGAGAACAAAAGCTTTGGCAAATGAGGTTAAGGAGAATCCAAAGGGATTCTACAAATACCTTAAAGACAAAAGGGTAACTAGGGAGAGAATAGGGCCTCTTAAAGATCAGCAAGGCTGCCAATGTGTGGAGGGAGATAGGGGAAATACTAAATGAATATTTTGCATCAATGTTTACTGTGGAGAAGGATATAGGAGGTAGAGAATTTGGGTAATAAATAACAACATCTTGAAAAATGCCCATATTACAGAGGAGGAGGTGCTGGATGTCTTAACAAGCATAAAGTTGGATAAATCCCCGGGACCTGATCAGGTGTACCCTAGAATTTGGCAGAAGCTAGGAAAATGATTGTTGGCCCCCTTGCTGAGATATTTGTAGCCACATGTGAGCTGCCAGAAGACTGGAAGTTGGCTAATGTAGTGTCAATATTTAAGGTAGTAAGGAGAAGCCAGGGGACTATAGACCAGTGAGCCTGACATCGATGATGGGCAAGTTGTTGGAGGGAATCCTGAGGGACAAGACTTTCATGTATTTGGAAGGGCAAGGACTGATTAGGGAAGGTCAACGTGGCTTTGTGCGTGGGAAATTGTGTCTCATTAACCAAAAGGATTTTCTCATTACCAAAGTGATGACTAGTGCTGATGATTGCTGGACAGACCACTGGCTTACTCGCTACTGCAAATCTCTAAGTTTCTATATTTCTGAGCTTGGAAGAGAAAGAAGTAGAGTATATGCTAGTAAGGCTGGAGAAGTATCGGTTTGGCATAAAGATTGGCCTGGGCAATTTGGGCCAAAGTTCTGTTTCTGTGCATTAAAATTCTATCTAATTGTTTCTCCCAATAGGTTGGTTGGAAAATGGCTTTGCAACAGAAGTATAAGAGTATTAAACTTGCAACTTACATTAGCTAGTTAGCTTTTAGTATTCTAAGTAATGTAGATATTGAACTGATTCTTGTACCCAGCATAAATGTTTTTCTTTCTTATATAATCCTATATATATATTTTATTTAATCCTACTTTTTTCTCCAATGCATTCTTTTTTAGGATAAAATGAAGTATAACGTCTAGTCGATGCTCGTGCTGCTTAAGGGACTGTCATACAGGAAGGTTCACTTTTGGAAGGTAAGACTGTCCCTTTTAGTTTTTTTCACCTAGATTAGTGAAGGTTCTGCCTGCATCCATACTGAAGGTTCCAAACTCTGGGTGTCTGTACCCAAAGATCATGATATTTCAACATGACATTAGTATTTAACAAATATTTATTACAGTTATAAACATTTTCTGTGTAAATATCTGGTTGGATCGCAGAAACTGTCCTTTGCAAGTTAAGATTCAGGGTCACTGAGAATGTTTTAGTGTTCATGGATGGATCCAGGCCTATGTTTATATTTTCAGGAAATCCTCAAAACCACCACTGGTGGTCATATTGAGAACTATCAACATGCGCTCAATGAAAGTGAGTTAGTTTAATTGTCACTTGACGTGGGAAAACCTACCTGTCCATGCTGCGATAGGTATTATGGCATCCTTTATTAAATCAGAATTCAGATACAGTCCCCACTGTTTTATGGTGAGTTGTGTTTGTGTTATCACAATTTATCTCAAATACATGATGACCAGTTAATTACCGTAACGCCATTACTATAAAACAAAATGCTCATTCTATTCTCAGTTTTCATTTCAGTTATCTCACTTTACATTCTGACCTTTGGTTTTATTTAATTCTGTCAGTGCTTAGTACAAACTGTGTCCTGCAATATTTATATAGGTTGCAAGGATTTAAGTACTCAAATAGTAATGGAACATTGACAAAGTGCTACTAACATATTTACTAATGTTTGTTCTTGTATTCAGTCCATTTGTTGAGGTACAAAATAATGAGCAATTACAGTTGGTTCTACTCAAAACAAACAGGGCACTTGAGTTTCCACACCTGATAACTTTGAAATTGACATTAAAGCAAAATGGGTGTTATGGCTGTGTGAGTGACTGTTCATTTTAGATCTGGTGTTTAAGAGATAGGGACTGTAATAAATACACACCACAATGATTACCTATCGAGAGTGTAAGGAACATCTTTGACTCTGGTGCATGCACCAGTCACCTACCATTGGTTGCCCTACTATAGAATTTCCTCCCGGAACCTTTGGCTGCTCTCATCACCTTTTATATCCTACAAGAAATCTATGTGTTCATCTTAGCCTTAGATAAACTGGTCTAATAGCTCTTTCTTTCCTTTGCCATCCTGTTTATAGCTTCGAAGCATTTTGTTTCTCTGTTGAAAAAAAACAAACCTATGAAAATTATTTCATCAAGAATCAACTTAAACAACATACAAAATGTTGTGATACTGTATTGATTACTAGTTATGTTTTGAGGTATAAAATTAAATATTGCTTTGCCAAGATATAAATTTACAGTATTGCTGCAGGGAAGATGCTTTTACTAAAATAAAACAAAACAAAGAACTGTGAATACTGGAAATCTGAAACAAAAATAGAAATAGCTGGAAAACTCAGCAGGCCTGCCAGCACCTGTGGACAGAAAGCAGAGTTAACGTTTCGAATCCAGTGACCATTCTTCAGAACAGACCAGCTGAGTCTCTCCAGCAGTTTCTATTTTCATTTCAGCTGCATTTACTAGCCTGCAGGTTTTCTTATTATTATTATTTCGTGTCTTTACATTCTTGCCTGCTTTTTGCTTCAGTGAAAATGAGAACTAAGTGCTGACAACCCATACTGGCTGACTTTGCAACAAGTGAGTTTATAAGACTGGAAATTATTCCTTGGCTGAAAGAAAGGTGAAAATCAGACTGGTGGAGAAATTTCTCCTGTCAATAATTTCACCTCAAAACACCAGTGACAAATGGGAAAATTAGTAGCAGGATGCATCCACTCCAAAACATTCAAATCCATTTGTCTTGATTCATAGAATCATAGAATCCCTACAGTGTGGAAACAGGCCCATTGACCCAACAAGTCCACACCGACTGTCAGAGCATCCCACCCAGACCCATCCCCTGTAACCCACCTAATCTACATCTCCCTGAACACTACAGGCAATTTAGCATGGCCAATCCACCTAGTTTGCACATCTTTGGACTGTGGGAGGAAACCGGAGTACCCAGATGAAACTCAGACATGGGGAGAATATGCAAACTCCACACAGACAGTCGCCCAAGGGTGGAACCAAACCTGGGTTTTTGGCGGTGTGAGGCAGCAGACAATTGCAGTTGTTCGTTAGCTCGGCAAGCTGGTTGCTCTGTGGTGCGCAGACGTTTCATTACCCTTCTAGGCAACATCATCAGTGCAACCTCTAATCAAAGTGTTGTTGTTCTGCTTCCTTCTGGATTTATATGATCCTCTGGTGTGATCGTTTTGTTGCTTCCGGTTCTGTTGTTTCAGCAGCAGTCTGTATATGGGGTCTGTTTCTATGTATTTGTTAATGGAGTTCTGTGTTGTGAGCCAGGCTTCCAGAAATTCCCTTGCATGTCTGGTGTTCGCTTGTCCCTGTCGAACTGATGGCCTTTATTGTCTGTGTGTATTGAGACAAGTGAATATTGTTTTTTTACTGTCCTACATCAAAAATATATCAGAAATGACTACCTGACTCATAAGACTGCATTCGATCATGATTGCACACAAACTGACAGCAAAACTGTGCCAAATGTTATCAAAGACTAAAGAACCCATACTGACAGTAAACAAGACCAACGTGATTTACAAAATATCATGCAGCGAGTGCAATAAACATTACATTGGACAAATAAGGAGGAAACTGACGACCAGGATACACAAACACCAGCTGGCAGTAAAAAGACATATTCACTTGTCTCGATACACACAGACAATGAGGGCCATCAGTCGACTGGGACAAAGTGACCATACTGGGACAAGTGAACACCAGACATGCAAGGGAATTTCTTGACACCTAGTTCTCAACATGGGACTCCATTAACAAACATAGAAATAGACCCCATATACAGATCGCCACTAAAACAACAGAACCAGAAGCGACAAGACTATCACACCAGAGGATCATATAAATCCAGAAGGAAGCAGATCACAGACGCTTTGATTAGAGGTCGCACTGATGATGTTGCCTGGGAGACTAACAAAATGTCTGCATACCACAGAACAACTGGCTCAGCGAGCTATCAAACAACTGCATCCACAACCCAAGCTACAAATTTTTCGATAAGACATTTGTACAATTAAAATAAACAGCATAATTTTTTCGCTATTGATCTAGGTCAACCTTAAGTTCTGTTTTGAAATACTGGAGCAGGTGAAAATATTACTGGTAGCATTTTGTAATTCTGATTAACAGTACTGAAAATAATTGACGTATTAAAATATGCTGCTTTATAATGTCATCTATTTTTAAAGAAGTGCAGTTCAATTAAAATAAGCTGCAAGATCGCTGGTTCTGAATACTTTGCAAAGTTGAATTCAGTGCAGAAGAGAAATGGAGATAATTGGACACTAGGGACTCTTACAAGTCTTGCTGAAAAAAATTGAGCTGACCCAAATAGGATCAGTTCAGATGAGATGGGTTAAAATTGAGCCTTATAATCAAGTAGCCTGTGGAAAGTAGCTCAAGAGGAATGGATTTTATGTACAAGATCTTGGGGGATGATGACCAAGTAACTGCATACCTTTGTGACATCGGTGTCATACTTTATATTGGATTTGCCTTTTCACTAGTTTTTCATATTTTTTTCCAACCTGTAATCTCTATCAATGAAATTGTTCTAAATTGGTGAAACAGACATCCATCTGCATGATCACTAACGACTTTATTTGAAAGAATTTGATCTATTTTGTGATAAGGAAATTACCTATAATTTACCTATTACTTCTCAAACAATAGCTTGAGTTGGACAAAGACTTGTGTGTGAGCCACATTTCAGACGAAATTAAACACTGGCTTTTGAATTCCAAACATTTTAAGTGTTAAATATCTAGTGCTGTAACATAGTACTGTGGAGGTTGTGGGCAGACTAGTGGTACCTGCAAGTGAAAAGAGAGAGAGAGTGTCACGGCCAACGCTTAGAAGCGGTGCGCAATGAATAACACAAAAAGAAGGGTTAATATGAGAGATATTGCAGGCAATAGTGAGAGTGACAGAGCATGAGGGTGGGTGTAATTGTGGAGAATGAGTGAGTATGAGGTCAGAGATGAGAGTGAGGCACTTATCCTTGCATAGCGGAGAAGGTTATTGAACTTCTTATGGTGCTGCAGGTTGTTCCTCCAGACTGTGGAGATGACACTGACCTGAATGGCAACCTTGGACCAGATTGCCAGGGTCTGGTGTCATGGCCTCCTCTGCCAACCCTCCAGGAAGAGGATTACTCCTCATTGCATCACCCCTTGATTAGGACTTCCAGGTCTCTGTTGGAGAATCGTGCTACCATCTTCTCCTATTCTGACAACTTTAGATCCTTGGTGACAAGATGGGGCCAGCATTGAAAATGAAGGATACCATAGGGATGGGCTATGTTAGGTCCCACGGCAGAAATCTCTTTAGGAAACTCGATGCAACTTGGACTTAGCCAAAAACATATAAGATTCAGCCCATACACTCATAGATATTTACAACTCAATCGGAGGCCATTCAACCCATTGTATTCACACCAGTCAACTCCGATTTGATGTCACCAATCCCATTCTCCAGTTTTTGGCCCATAGCGCTGGAGATTATGGCATTACAAGTAAATATGTAAATATTGCTTGAATGTTATTAGAGTTTCTGACTCAACTACCCTATGAGTTAACAACTTTGTCCTCAACCCTCACCTTAGTATTCTACCTCTCATTTTAAATCTGACATACCCCCCTTATTGCTGTCTCTACTAACTATAAAAACATGACTTTTCAATCACCCTATCTATGCCCCTTATAATCTTATCCACCTCTTTCAGGTGCCCCCTGAAACTGCACTGCTCCAAGGAAGACAGCCCTAGCCAATCCAATCTTCCCTGCTTCCAGCCCAGGACCCATCCTGGCAAATCTTCTCTGTACCCTCTCTAGTGTAATAACATCCTTCCTATAATATGGAGATCAGAACTGCATGTGGCCTAACCAGCATTTTATATAGAACCACCTTCCTGTTTTATTCAATGCCTCAGCTAATAAGGCAAGTATCCCATGAGCCTTCTTAACCACATAATCTACTTGCCCTGCTGCCTCAGGGATCTGTGGATATGCACATTGAGGTCCCTGTAATCTTTAATCCTTTCCAGGGTTTTATCATTCATGGTATAATCCCTGGCCTTGTAAGTCCTCCCCAATTGCATTACTTCACTCTTATCTAGGTTGAATTCTATCTTCCAGTGCTCTGCCCAGCTGACCAGTCTGCTGTTATCCTCCGGTTTATGGCTATCCTTCTCATATTTAACACCCTACCATTATTTGTGTCATCCTTGAATTCTTGATCATGCTATTTACATTTAAGTCTAAATTATTAATCTGCACAACAAACAGCAAGGGCCCCAAGACTGAGCCTTATGGAACCCCAATGGAAACAAGCTTCCAGTCTCAGACTGTATCCCCTATCATCACACTCTGCTTCTTGATTCACAACCAGTTTTAGATCCAGCATGCTACTTTTCCTTGGATCCCGTAGCCTCATCCTTTCTTGGCCAGTCATCCTTGAGGGAAGTTAGCAATAGCCTTGCCAGATCACATCAAATGAATTACCCTCATCAGCACTCCTGGTCCCCTCCTCAAAAGAATTGATCAAATTTGTCGAACAAATGGATGCTGACTACCCCTGATTAATTAATGTCTCTCCAAGTGCTGATTCTCCCCATCAGAATTCTTTCTAATAACCTTGTCACAATTGAGGTTGAGCTGACTAACCTGTAATTTCTTGGATTATCCCTCCCTACCTTTTATAATATTTGGACAATGTTAGTAGTCCTCCAGTCATCTGGCATTGTACGGTAATAGAGGATTTAAAAATTACTGCCAGGGTTCCTGGATATTTCCTCCCTTGCTTCCCTCAACAGTCTAGGATACATCTCATCCTAGCTACAGATTTATCCACTTCTAAGGCTGCTAAACTCACTAGTACCCCCGATTTTCCCTGTCAATTTTCTTAATATTTTACAATCTTCCACCCGGATGCCTATCTCTGCATCTTACACTTCCACGTACATATTATTTCGGTTGTCACTAATGGGTCTTTATTTTCTCTAGTTATTCTCTTACTCTTTATAAGTTTATATAAAACTCTTCGGATTTCCTTTATTCTGCCAATGCTTTCTCATGTACTTTTTTTTGCTTTTCTAATTTCCTTTGTAAGTTTCCCCTGTACTTCTTTTCTCCCTATGGACTGTGCGTAATGAGCCCTTGGTATCTGCAAGAAGCTGAACTAAGCTTTATGTCCCTTGATAGCCAGGGTTCTCCAGTTTTGCTCCCATCTTTGACTTTACAGTAATATATTTCCACCTTGAAAATCTCCCACAGTTCTGACACAGTTTCATCTGCATGTGGCTGCTCCATTCGAACCAAATTTTATCTTCTCTTTGTAAAATTAGCCTTTCTCCAGTTTAATTCATATCTTTTTCTGTAAGTATCCTAAATTTAACCGGGTTATGGCCACCATCTCCAAAATACTCCCCTCCTACTGATATACCCTCCATTTGCATGGGCTCATTTCTGAGTATTAGACCCAGAACTGCCTCCTCCTTTGTTGGGCTTTCTATGTGGTGGCTGGAAAAGTTCTTTCAGATGAGATTTAAGAACTTTGTTCTCTCCCTACCTTACACATTAGAACTATCGAATTTAATGTTTGGGTGGTTAAAATCCTCTAGTATTACTGCCTTATTGTGCTTACACTGCTTTGGAATTTAATTCCATTTTTGATTCTCGATCTCACCCTGAGTATTTGGAAGGCTATAGTATATACCCAAGATTGTGTTTGCCTCTTTTGTATTTCTTACTTCTACCCAAATGGCCCCATTTGATTGTCCTTTGAAGACATTACTGCTATGATTGATTCCCTGATCAATATTGTGACATTCCTTCTCTTCTACCCACCACTGTTTCTCATCTGAATATCCTTTAATCAGAAATTTTAAGCTGCAATCCTGACAGTGTTTCAGCATAGTCTTTACATTAGCTATGATATCATTCTCCTACATGTCTGTCTGTGCCTTCAGCTCATCTATCTCATTCCTCAGGCTGCTTACATTAAAATATATTAGATATTGCCTTGCTAAACTCACTTCTTTCTTATCTAGATTATGTTTATACTGCCTTCCAGTCTCACTTATTCGTGTTTAAACTTCTAATTCCATCTCAGCTTCTCTCCCCTCTGAAGTACTTGTCAGGATTTCAGTCCCTGTCACTCTAGTTTAAGTTGACTTCAAAAGCGTTGTCAAACTTCATCCGTTCCTTTTCAAATTTAATATGTATAACTTGTGCAATTCCCATTTCTGCTAGAAACAATCCCAAGAACTCAGGAACCTAAAGCTCTCCCTCTTGTACTACCTCTCCAGTCACACATTAACCTACTCTTTCATTCTATTCTTACACTCACTTCTGCCTGACATCAGGGGTAACCTGTATCCTTTGAAGTCCTGCTTTCAGATTTCCTACCTACATCCCTAAAGTTAGCTTGTAGTACCTAATTTCTCTTTCTTTCTATGTCATTGGTGCTAACGTGGACCACAACCTCCAACTGTTCACCCTCCCCCTTCAGAATTCCCTATAGACATTCAGTGTTATCCTTGACCTTGGCACCTGAAGGCAACAAGGCATCCTTGGAGACATGCCCATGGTTGCAGAACCACCTATCTACTCCTCTCATGAATGGATCTCCTACCAGGATTGCTCTTCCACTCTTATTCCTTCCTGTCTCCACCACCACCACACCTCCACCCTAAAAGCAGCTGGCCACCCACAGAGCTGAGGCCTTGGCTGTGGCCGGAGTCCACAGAGGAATTGTTACTCTCAATAATTTCAGGGCTGAAAATGGTTTACAAGCGAGATGCCCACCGGGGAATTTCCTCACTACATGCCTGGTCCCTTTCTTCTGACCTGCTCTGCCTGAACTTTGTTAAACTGTAGGTGACCACGTACTGAAACATGCTGACCATGAAGCTGTCAGCCTCCTGAATCCACCATAGTGTTTCCCAGCTGCCATTCAAGTTCCAAAACCCGGGAGCTCAAGCTGCTGCAGGTGGAGGCACCTCCCACTCACTATCAGGAACATTTAGGAATTTTCACGTAGTGCGGGATATGCAAGTGGGCGTGTGTTCCCCAACCATACCTTAACTAAACAGAATGTGGGTGGACCCTTTCTTTTATTTTACCCTTACTCATAGAAAAATGTTATTCATGCTTCTGTCCTGAGTCCAACTCAGGTGTGCTGCCAGTCTGTCTGCTTCTCTGCAAAGGTCGCTATCTTGCCTGCTTTTCTTAGTGATGCTGATTGCTTGACACAGAATTGTCACATTAACTGAGATGCTGACTGCCTGTCATAGGATCCTCACCTCACTCACTCTTCTCCCATGAGAGGTGTGAAAGTAGAGAAGAATGAATGGGAGATGGGGAAAGGCTGCATTCAGCTTCATGGACCTGTCCCTGGAGGTGATGATGTAAGCAGCCAGGGCACAGGGGAGGTTCTTTTTTTGTTCCAGTGGATGAAAGGCTGAGGTCAGGCAGCTTCATCAAGTGAGTCTGACTAGATGTGGCTGATGTGAGAAGTCAGTGTGGGAAGCAATGGATGTGGATCCCATGCAGAGGGTAATTCAGTTACCTCTTGAGATCTGGCAAAGTGAGTATCATGTAACTCTCAGTTTACAGCCTTCACTCTCACCATCTCAGGGGTATTCTGAGGCACAAAATTTGCCATTTCAGAAGATTGGTTCCCATGGTCTACCTTAACTCTCCATCTCCCAATATGGAACCGTTGCATACCCACAACGTAGACCCCGTAATGTAGTGACTTGGAATGGAAAAATGTCACAAAAATTTCAGCAACAGGTGAAGTTAGCTTTTCCACATGGCTACTTTGCAGTGAACAGACAACTGGTATTCTCCACTAACAAAAATAATGTTCTGCCAACCTCACAAATGAATAATTTGGTATATGAGTTTCAGAGCTAATGTGATGTTAGGTATGTGGGCCATATGTCCCATTGACTGGTGGATGGTATTAAACAGCACATAACCTTGACTGTCTGCAGTGTGCAGCATACTGAATGTGCTCAACCAGCCTGTACTTACACACCTCAGAACACTGTGTCCAACATTAAATGTGTTTCTGCTATTGGACAGCATTGACTAAATAATCTTGAGCGTGCAAAGAATTGTACTAAAAACTAGTTCTAAGTTATCAGTCAAGCTCACAATGTGATTCATTTGTATGTGCTAGAAACTACATTTATTCATACACATCAGCCCTGTTCTTTGCAGACAAAAGGAGTATGTGCACAAATTGCATCTTTTGCACTGAGTAAAGCGGTTTGGAGAC
Organism: Rhincodon typus; assembly: GCF_021869965.1. Taxonomy (NCBI): domain Eukaryota; kingdom Metazoa; phylum Chordata; class Chondrichthyes; order Orectolobiformes; family Rhincodontidae; genus Rhincodon; species Rhincodon typus. Next base: position 39,892,831 of record NC_063357.1, on the reverse strand, counting down.
CGCCAATATCTGCAACATGCTCATAGCGACGCTGTTACTCATGAGACTTGATCCATCTGGTTTAAAAGTAATTGGTCAACCAAGACAGTTAACAGTTCCTCCACCGTCTTCATGCCAACTATAGTTCAGCAACTCTACATCCTCTTCTTGTACTGTAAAAATTGTTGCTTCCTTCTAAAACTTTTATCTCGTACATTGTCCTCATAGGTGCAAGATGAAAAGCTTCGACTTCATGTCTCCTTTTAACAACGCCTGCAACCTCTCAACTTATGTGCCTCCCTCCGAAGGAAAAACCATAGTCTGAATAATCCTAACTCACTCATTTTCTCACGGCAAGAAAAAGAGTCTATAACTCCTGGGTGAGGTAATGAAGTAGGGCAGGCATTGGTCATCCTGACAGCAGTGACATAGGGGATTCTGGAAGCCAGCACGGTGGGAGCAGTACAGACTGTGACTTATGAGAGAAGGTAATGGTACCAAAACGAAGGTTGATGCACTGGCACTGAGCTGTCACACATGTTATCCCCAAATGTAGCACTAATGAATGTATTTTATCTCTCACTAGGCCATTTCTGGAGGCACACCAAGAGATGAAGAACAATGCATTGCAGTACTTAGAAGAGGAATATCCATCCGATGAAGCAGTGCCCTATGACTTATGAACACCTTCCATCAGCTCGGATACACTCTCCTGTTTCCCTCAGTGGTGCCTGAGTCACAGATAGAATGGCTGGCACAAGGTGTGGAGCACTTCACATGTGAACAAGATCTGTAGGCAGGGAGAATAGGGCAGATTCGCTATCAGGGGCTTGAGGACATCAACAGATGTCATTTAGACACAGATGCTGAGCCTCAGCTGTTTTACACTACATGAGTACTTAAAGGAAATGTGTGGCTGTCTGTCAGAATTTGCATTGCTCAACCTCATGCTAAAGTCTATCACTGCAACGTATTTGACATTTGAGTACATGACTGCCCCCATTGAACAAATGGCCACATTCATGGAGAGTCTGATATAATACATCAATCAATGCATGTATGTGCATAACAATGTATTGTATAGAATGGTAGTGAAGTTGAGAATCTATGATCGAATAATTGCCTTACCGGTTAAATATTGCTTTCAAAAGCAGCTCTTCTGCTGTTGATTAGCAGAGATATGCACATTATTCCTGTTTTGGGGACCCTGGTATGAATCCCACCATGTCAGATTGTGAAGTTTGAATTCAATAAAATCTGGACGAAGAGTCTGGCAATGATCGTGAAACTATTGTCAATTGTCAGAAAAACCAGTCTGGTTCACAAATTTCCTTTAACGAAGAAAACTGTCATCCTTACCTGGTCTGGCCTACATGTGACTCCAGACCTAGTAATATGGTTGATTCTTAACTGCACTCTGGGCAGTTAGGGATAGGTAATAAATGCTGGTCTGGACAGTGCATCCCGTTAACAAATGTAAAAAACAATTCCTGAGAGAGAAGAGATAGGCAAGAACAATTAAAGTGGGGCCTTTCTTCAGTTGCTTCAGTGGCCTTGGCCCCTCTGGAAGAGCCACAAATAATGCATTCTATTTTCATAATCACAGAATCAGAATTATTACAGTGCACAAGGAGGCCATTTGGCCTACGCTGCCTGCACCACCTCTATTATCTAGGGCCAATCTCCTTCCTTTTCCCCACAACTCTGCATACTGTTACCATTCAAAAACCATCTAATACCCTCTTTAATGCCTCAATTGAACCTGCCTCCAACACATTCCCAGGGAGTGCATTTCATGCCCTAACTACTCTCTGTGCAATAAAGCTTTTCCTTACATGACCCTTGCTTCATTTGCACATCAGATTAACTCTATGACCTCTCATTCTCATTCTTTTACAAGCAGAAATAGCTTTGACCTATCTACTCTGTCCAGACAGCTCATGATTTTCAAAACCTTAATCAGATCTTCTCTCAGCCGCCTTCTCTCCAGGGAGAACAGTTTCAACTTCTTCAATCTATCCTCATAGCTGAAGTTTCTCATTCTTGGAACCATTCTAATAAATTGCTTCTGTACTTTCTCCAATGCATTCAAATCTTTTCTACAATGTGGCACCCACAACTATACACAATAATTCAGCTGAGGTCTAACAGTTGTCTTGTACAAGTTCAACATAATGCCCTTGCTGTTGTACAATCAATAAAGCTGAGGATACCATGTGTTTTACTTACTGCTCTTTGTCGATCCTGCCACCTTCAATGATTTGTGCACATGTACACCCAGATCCCTCTGTTCCTGCAACACTTTAAAATTGTACCCCTATTTGATAATGTTTTTTGGTATTCTGACCAATGTGCATCATTTCACACTTCTCTGCATTGAAGCCTATCTGCCACCTATCCACGTATTCCACCAACTTGTGAATGTCTTTTGGAGTTCACACTGTCTCTCACAGTTTACCATTTGTCCAAGTTTAATGTTATCTGCAAACTTTGAAATTGTCCCTCTGCACACCAAAATTCGGATCATTTATATATCTCAGGAAAAACAAGGATCCCAATACTGACCTCTGGGAACTCCACTACAAACCTTCCTCTACCTTAAAAAAGGGATATAGAATAAAGCAGAGCAAGATAACGGACAAAGACTCATCCCTCCCAGACATGCTCACGCTTTCTATGCTCGGTTCGAGCAGAATGTCAGCGGCGCGGTGTCACCTGCCCCGACAGCCCCAGACACACTTGTTCCCACTGTCACCGCTGCAGATGTCGGATCGGTCTTCCTGGGAGTCCCTGGCTGTGCACTTAGATCCTGTGTGGACCAGCTGACAGAGGTATTCACTGACATCTTCAACCTCTCCCTCCTACAAGCCAAAGTCCCCATCTGCTTCAAAAAGACCACCATCACCCCACACCTAAGAAAGCACGTGTAATGTGCCTTAATGACTACCACCCAGTGGCTCTGACCTCCTTAATCATGAAGTGCTTTGAGAAGCTGGTCATGGCCCACATCAACTCTAGTCTCCCAGCCTGCCTCAGTCCCCTGCAATTTGCCTACAGACGTAACAGGTCCACAGTAGATGCCATTTCCCTAGCCCTGCATTTATCCTTGGAACATCTGGACACCCAGGTCAGACTCCTGATCATTGACCACAGCTCCGTCTTTATCCCGTCCAGACTGATCCCAAAACTGCGAGATCTAGGTCTTGGTTCCACCCTGTGCAACTGGATCCTCAGCTTCCTGACTCATAGAACGCAATCAGTGAAGATAGACAACTGCTCCTTGTCCACAATAACACTCAACACTGGAGCCCCCAAGGATGAGTTCTCAGCCCCCTACTGTACTTCCTGTACATCAACAGCAGTGTTGCCAAAATCTGAACAAACACCATCTACAAGTTTGCTGATGATGCCACAGTGCCAAAATGAATATCAAACAATGACAAGTCAGAATTCAGGAAGGAGATGGAGGGCTTGGTGACATGGTGCAATGATAACAACCTCTCTCTCAATGTCGGCAAAACTAAAGAACTGATCATTGACTTCAGAAAGAAAAGAGGAGAACATGCTCCCATCTACATTAACGGAGAAAAAGTTGTGAAGGTTGAGAATGTCAAGTTCCTGGGAGTGACAATGACCAACAATCTATTCTCGACTTCCCATGTAGATTCAATGACCAAGAAGGCACAATAACACCTCTCCTTCCTCAAGCAGCTTGGGAGATTTGGCATATCTGTAAGGACCCTCACCAACTTTTACAGATGCACCGTAGAAAGCATACTGTCCTGGTGCATAACAGCCTGGTACAGCACTGCTCTGCCAAAAACCTTAAGAAACTACAGAAGGTTGAGTGCATGGCCTAGACCATTACAGGAGCCAACCTACCATCATGGACTCCATTTACATATACCGTTGCCGTGGAAGGGCTGTCAATATCATCAAAGACCCATCGCACCCTAGTAATGCTCTCCTGCAACCTCTTCCGTCAGGCAAAAGATACTGAAGCTTGAACACATGCACCAGCAGGTTCAAGAACAACTTCCTCCCTGCCATTACTAGACTGATGAATGGACTCTCTAACTTCAAGTCATGTCGATTTTGTTAATGTTGATCTTGTCTAGCACACTTCCTGTCAGCAAAACCGGTATGTCTTACTCTGTCCAAGTGTTTTTTCACCTTGTGATCTGTATATTGTTGCTTACTATGACCTGCCTGTACTGCTCTCAAACAAAGCTTTTCACTGTACTTAGGTACACATGACAATAAATAAACCAAATCAAATGTTTGTTGATCATTACTCTCTGTTTTCTATCATTCAAGTCGATTTTGTATCCGCATTACAAATTTGTACCATGACTTACAACTTTCTTCATCAGTCAGCTGAGAGGCACTCTATCAAAGCCTTCTGGAAATCCATATATACAATGTCAAAAGCATTACTCCTAACAACCCTTTCCATCACCTCTTCATAACAAAACTCCAACCAGTTAATTAAACATGATTTCCCCTTTAGAAATTCATGTTGACTGTTCTTAATCAGGTCACCTTTTTCCATGTTCCCCATTACTGATGTTAAACTAATTGGTCTATAATTGCCAGGATTAGCCTTACAACCTTTTTTGAACAATGCTTTTATGTTGACAATTCTCCAGTGTTCTGGCCCCTTCCCCAAATCCGGGGAAGACTGAACACATGGCCAGTTCCTCCGGACTTGTACCCTCACTTCCTTCAGAATCTTTGAATGCATTTCATTTGGTCTCCAAGCCTCATTAATTTTCAAGTTGCAGCAGTCTATCCAAGACTTTTCCCTTAATAATCTTGAGCCATTCTAGTGACAGATTTTCTGAAACCTGTAGCCATGGCCTTAGCATCATTGTCCTGTTTTGTAAAGACAGATTCAAAGTATTCATTTAATACCCCAGCCATGCTATGAGTGTTTTTGATGCGGTTACTAATTGTCCAGCTACCTGCCCTTGGTCTAATGCTTGCTTACTGTTATTTATCATTCTCTATCTTCTTAAAACTATTGCTATCACAACTTTCTTAACCCTGGACTACTCTGCCTTTCTAACTACCACCTGATTTCTTGTTTTCCATTCCTCTTAAGATTATGAAATCTTCTCTGTTCTTAAGCTCTGTCTGAACACTTTCAGTGTGGCTTTGGTCCTGCATACAGCACTGAAACCACCCAAGTCAACAACACCAATGGTCTTTGGTGCAACCACAATTAAAAACTACTTATTTTTCTCTTTAGCCTTTCCTCAGACTTAACTTCAACCTTTAAGTTGGATGCCCATTCTAACCTCTGCCATTTTGGTTCCTATGAATGTACAACAATGATGGATATAAAAAGATATACTTGATTAACTAGCCTGTTGGTGCACAGCAGCAATATCTTAATCACCGTACACCCACTTTTGAAATACACATTGACTCCTGGCAGGGTGAGAAACCAGATAGAACCCAGATCCAAAAGGGGAAAAAATCTGAACTTCTTTTGCCACTTCTGGTGATCAGTATTCATCTAAAAGACAATTCTAGCCCTGGTTGATGAGGTATGACGTGACCTCTGACTCAGCCGGGAGCAACTCCCAAAGGAATTCACTAAATTACTGTTGAGTGCACAAGGTAGCAGCCAGTATTCTCTGGAAAGGCCATTGGTTAGATGCCAGTAGGCAATGTCCCCTGTAATTATTTTTAACTGTGCACGACCTTTGATTTCTGTGTGCGCAACCTTTATTTCTTTCTTGTACAGTTGCACATGCATGATAACTTAAAGAGCCCTACTTGGAAACCTCAGGGTTCGTGCACATCTGGGCAGCTTAGACAGAAAACTAACGAATTCTGGCCTTACATAACTTGAAAGTATGGAGCTAACTTATCTGCTTAAAGTAAAATCTTTACAAAACGTAATTCACCCCTCCAGCTTATAAACCTTGATCAAATAGTTTAGAAAAATACTTTAGAAAAAAAATCCATTTTTATACTCTCTATTAACTCTTGGCCTAGATCTTCTAGCTAGAGGGTAGTCTTTGCAGCTGTGCAGTCTGAAAGATGTGCCATGGGACCTTTCAGAAATCCTGATGCATTGTTAATTGCCTTGGAAGTTTAAAATTATTCTGCATTTAAAACCCTCCAAAACAATCTCTATTGTTGAGCTAGAGACAGTTTGGACAGTTTTGGCTTATTTACCTGAATAATTACCTATGAAAAGTGTGAGGAATTGAAACTGACTCTGACTCCTGGGTAGATATAAAATGTACCTCCTTCCCCAGCTCCCCCATCCCTCCCCCATTCAGCCCCATGACTACCCTTGTCTTGACCTACCCTATGCCCCTTACCCATCTACTTGCCACTCTAGCTTCTCACTCACCTGCCACCCCACTCCATTATCTGTCACCCACCCATTCACTAACCCACCTGCCACCTTACCCCTTCACGTACCACACTATCATCCAAATACTGTACTCCCTCACCCACCTACCTGCCATCCAAACTCATCTAACCATCTGCCATCCTACTCCCCCTCACACACCTATCTTCCACCCTACTCCCCCTCACTGACCACCTTCCACCCTACTCTTCCTCACTGACCACCTGCCACCCTACTCCCTCTCACAAACCAACCTGCCACCCTACTCCCTCACTCACACATCTTCTCCTTGTAGCTCGCCAAAGCGCTTTTGAATCTTTAAGTCCCAGAATATAGAAGTTATTGCTGTAAAATATAGACATGGATTGGCCAACAATATTGATCTTGCGCTGCACTGGAAGACTCTGAAAATCAGGCACATTCCACATTTCTCAAATCAGAAATTCAGACTAGAAACACAAAGGCCTAGGGCAGGGTGAGTGACAATCTGATACTGATTTGCCACTGTTTAGAAGATTTGGTACTATATGTTCAGAAAAATTATGTATGTATATTTCACGAAAGCACTACATTTCGATTTCATTGACCTTGAGTTAATATATTGTAGTTTCTTGGTACAGCTGTATTTCTGCTGTGTGCAATTTGGATTTAAGGGTTAAAACCATTATTTTTAAGATTTGGGGTTCAGTCCATTTGAGGAAACAAGAACCCTGTCTAAATGTGGTTCTATTTTTTTATTGCATTTTTTGACAATTCCCTTTAAATTTTGTTTCAGCATTACAGATTCCACTGCCAAAAGAATGTGGTCTGTTAAGAACTAGCTACAGTTTTTTTTTTAACATAGCTGAAACTTAAATCTTGAAGTAGGTCCTGTACATATTAGATTTACATAGTAGGTCCACTGGTATGTATGGAGGGCAGACTTTCTCTCTCCAGGCTTTTCTCTTTACAGACTGATCTGTGATGGTTACTGATTTTATTTCAGGCTTCTTTTTTTCCTTTTTATTTGTAGAATGAACATTGATGGATGACCAGACCATTTTTTAAGTGAATGCCTAGTGTCAAATATTTGAATGCTGAAGCAGCAAGATGAGTCAGTGTGTCAGTGATGATTGAGTTATTCCAGATGAGGCCACTTATCCACAGCACGGCAATTAATTATCTGTTAAGGCACAATTTTCAGTGGTTATTTTGTTATTGCTTTCCCTTCCCAATATCCTCTTCTTAGAATAGCATCTTACAACTCAGAAGGAAATCATTTGTGCCACCTCTTTGTAAGCTTCAGTTAGTTTCATTCCATTGCTCCTGCATCAAGCCCAATATTTTGCTTTTGTGAAAATTCATGTACTCAAAGGAGAACAATACTAGTTTCTCTAAACTCCCTATGTAGCTGAAATTCCTTTTCCCTGCAATCTCTCCAAGGTTTTGCCATGACTTTCAAAAGTATGGTTTCCAGAATTGGATACAATACTCCAAATAGGACTTAATGATTAGAGATAACAAGGTGTAGAGCTGGATGAACACAGCAGGCCAAGCAGCATCAGAGGAGCAGGAAGGCTGACGCCCGAAACGTCAGCCTTCCTGCTCCTCTGATGCTGCTTGGCC
>NC_063357.1:39806198-39884477 GCF_021869965.1 Rhincodon typus | reverse complement strand
GAGACTGTATGCTTCTTGACAATTTTAAATATCCACTTGATCTCCTTGTTATCTCAGATTCTCCAGAGTCTGCAGTTCCTACTACGTCTCAGGACTTAATGATTAATCATTTTCTTTCATATACCCCAAGCTTCTGTTTATCAAGCCAAGGAGACTGTATGCTTCTTAACAATTTTAAATATCCACTTGATCTGGCACTCACAAAGTATATATGTGTGAGCCTCCACCGGCCTTTCTGTTTTCTACAGCTCCTTTAAAATGCACTTTTATTGCTTTGAGTAAAATACAATCTAACATTCTTTGCCTTCCAGTTTTCTTCTTACTGTTGTGACACTTTTTTATCAGGGAACATAGGGTGCTGATAAAGCGGTCGATTCTACCTCTGGTTATTTATCTCTGTCTTTTTAACATGCTGCTGCATCGCTGATTCCCTTCCCTCTGTAAGCATATGTGGCTCTGATTCTGCCAGTTTGGGAATTAGTGCAGCATCTCCACTGTAGTCATGAAGCCTGATCAGCAGAAGTGTGATAAATAATTCAGGCACCTGCTTTCATTTCATTCTGAAATACCCCTGTTCACATTCACAAGTTAGTCTCCAGAGGTAAGTTGAAGGTGAGCTTTCTTAGAATGCAGCCTCTTTTTCAAGTATTATATTCTGGAGATTTCACGAGGCTTCACTTTCACTGAGTGACATTATAATTGAACATAGCAGTAAATAGAACATTTTGGCATTAAAATAACTAAAAATAACTAAACGTCACTGAAATAGATTAACTAGTTATCATTTTCTCCACTGGCTTGTTGAAAATCCAGGTAGCCATCAATGAAACCAATCATAATCAAACTTGAAACAAATATTCTTGCGTTTGAAATAGGTCTAAGTGAACCAAGTGTTTACAGTTGCTATTGCAGCCACAAAGATTTGGAAAATAGCATCAGACAAACCTCGGAGACTGCTTTTACTTTTAGTGAAGAAATATAATGTGTGACTTATGTGTGAAGTGCTGAAAACTCAGAAAAGTCTGTTCACGGCCAGCATCAACCTCTAGGGTAATCAGGAGATCATTGTAATTAATGTTTGCAGTAATAACATAGGAAAGGTGTTTACTGGAGTAGTCTTAGTCATGCTGAAAGAAGCCAAGCATAAAACTAGCAACAAATAAGTGGATTATCATGGATGATGTCCCAAGAATTCTTATCTTGAAGGAAGAATGTTATAGTTAAATGCTATCCACGAGACAAACTAGAGAAAACTGTTTTAAAATTAGAGGTCACTTTTTTAGGACAGAGATGAAGGGAACTTGTTACTCTGGGAATTCTGCCTTAGAAGATGGAGTCTTTGAGGTCCTTGAATATTTTTAAGGCTAAAGTCGAAACCTTGTTCGGCAAGTGAAACAAAGATTATCAGAAACATGTGGGAATTTGGAATTTGGAATCCAAACAGAGAACCGTAATCTTACTGAGTGGTAAAGCAGGCTTAAAGGCTGAATGGCCTATTTCTCCTAATTCGTATATTTGCTGGTGAAATTACTTGATTCTGACATCTATTCAAAAATCATAAAAATAAAAGTCATTCTGTCTGTGACTCATTTTAATTCAGCCATCTCATTACAAATTTACGTCTGGCCTTGGTGTTGCTGATAAGACAGTGGGTGTGGTGCCTACCTTCATGTCACAATCTTGATAAGAGCAGCTGGGAGATTTGACAATGAGACAAGAATTGCAGCGTATGGCACAGAGTACTCAATGGCTACATCCTGTTTCGGTGACGCCTCCCTTGTTACACTGCATGAATAATGAAGCATTGGAAGAGAATGTTCTTCCCTAGAAATGGAAGGTAGAAGCCTTTGCTGTTGCTGCTACAAAGGAACTGTGCTGGAAGTGGCTGGTCGAAGAAGTAAGCAGCAGGAGCATTGTTCCAAGCCTCAGCAAAGATTCTTTCCATGGATAGAGTGATCAAATCACAGTAATTAATTTTCGGTCCATTCAGATCTTACCATGTGCAGATTCTGTATGCCAATATGCCTGTCACCCTGAAGACACATAGCTACCCTGACCTGCCAGTGTGATACTGGTCTCCACCAAACTGTTATCCTGGAGAATGGTGAGAGTGAAATAAAGCTGGATCATCAGAGAGATGCCACTCGGTGGCATGGATGTGGGGACTCTACTTAAATGCCTTGCATGTTATTTCTTCTGCCAGAGGCCCAGTCTGCACATGCACGTGTGCAGTATTTAATGGGCTTTAGACATTGAAGGTAGTTGGTCCAGAGACTGTCGCCTGTGAGAGTAGGGATTGAAAGAGCCTGCCTCTACTTCTGCTACGATTGCAGCAGGTAGAATCAGTATGAAAAGGAAGAGGAAGAATTTGTAATAAAAATGGAAAACTGGAAAGAATTCTTAGATCAATAGCATTTGTTGAGAGTGAAACAAATTTAAAGTTTTAACTTAGAGATGCAACATATTTTAAGTAAGTAGAAATTGCACTTCTAGAACGAGAGGTCATGGCTTTAGGATAAAGGATAACAGATCTAAAGGAGACATGAGGAGAAATTATTTCTTTCAAAGGGTTGTTAATCTGTGGAATTCACTACCTAAGGGTGTAGTGGGACATTGAGTAAATTTAAGGAGAAGATACAGATTTTTAATTAGTAACGGGTTGAAAGGTCATGGAGAGCAGGCAGGCAAGTGGAGTTGTGGCCAATTGAGAGCAGCTATGATTGTATCAAATGGTGGAGCAGGCTTGAGCGGCTGAATTACCTACTTCTGCTTTTGGTTCTTATGTTCCCTCTGACGATCTCCATAGAAGATTGTTGTTCCTTACTCCTTGTCTGATATCCAATCTAAGGCAGCTAAGCCATCACCCATCATGATCAAGTCTCAAAACCTCCAAAGTATTGAAAGTATTGTCTCACTGCTCATACATTGAACAAACCTTTACCCAGTGCGAGATTAAAAAAAAATCTGTGAGGACTGAGTATTTATTGCTGTAATTGTCTGACTTCTAATGAACCCGTGAATTGCTGTTATGTTCTCTCTTTCGTTACAATGCCAATTTTCCGGATAGATTGGAAACCAATATTTTTAGCATTAAGTTTCATTGTCAGTTGAAATATCACTACTGTGGAGCTATTCATAAACTCAAATTGGTAACCTGCCTCTCCAGAGATTTAACATGAACAGCTGTACACGCTTGAGTTGTACTTAAAAGTTAGTATGTTGGAGCTGGTTTCCAGTTGCAAACATATTTTTGGCCATCTCCACCCACTTACTGTTCCCAATTAAAAATTCCTTTCCCATATTTTTGTTTCTTTCTCCATGAAGTCCACAACTGAAATTAGAACCTTTGTTTATGAAAACTGGTAATTAAGGTAACTGAGTCTGCTAGATAAGACAAAAGCCCGCGGTGTTAGGGGCAAGGTATTGGCGTGGATGAAGGATTGGCTGACTGGCAGAAGGCAGAGTGTGGAGATAAAGTGGTCTTTTTCAGAATGGCAGTCAGTTACTAGTGGAGTTTTGCAAGAGTAGGTGTTGGGACCACAACTATTCACTATTATACATTAACGATCAGGATGAAGGAACTGAGGGCATTGTTGCTAAGTTTGCAGATAAAACAAAGATGGGTGGAGGTAGTGTTGAGGAAGAGGGAAGGCCACAGAAGGACTTAAACAACTAGGACAGTAGGCAAAGAAGTGGCAGATGGAATACAGTGTTTGAAAGTGTGAGATTATGCACTTTAGTGTGAAGAATAGAGATGTAGACTATTTTATAAATGGGGAAAGATTTCAGAAATCTGAAATACAAAGAGACTTGGGAGTCTTAGTTCAGGATTCTCTTAAGGTTAACATGCAGGTTCATTTGGTAGTTAGGAAGGAAAATGAAATGTTGGCATTCATTTCAAAAGGGCTGGAATACAAGGCTAGAGGTATATTGCTGAGGCTGCATACGGCTCAGGTTAGACTGCATTTGGAGTATTGTGATCAGTTTTGGGCCCAGTACTTAAGGAAGGATGTGCTGGCATTGGAGGGGGTCCAGAATAAGTTTACAAGAATTATTTCCTCTGGATGAAAGGCTTATCATTTGAGGTACAGTTGAGGACTCTGAGTACGTGATGGAGTTTAGAAGGATGCGGGGGCATCTGTTTGAAACCTACAGAAGGAGAGGTCTGGATAGAATGTATGTGGAGAAGATGTTTCCACTAGTACGGGACACTATGTCCTGAAGGAACAGCCTCAGAGTGAAGGGGCGACCCTTTAGAACAGGGATGAGGAGAAATTTCTTCAGCCAGAGAATGGATAATCTGTGGAACTCACTGACACAGAAGGGACCGGAGGCCAAGTCACTGAGTGTATCTAAAACCAACATAGGTTCTTGATTAGTAAGTGGATTAAGGGTTATGGGGAGAAGACAGGGGAATGCTGCAAGAAGTTATGTCTGGTGGCCAGGATTGGTTGCAGGCATAGCTGCATTGGTGAGACAGTGCCCAAAGTACCAACCAGGACAAAAATTACTGCCAGCAGCTCTCCCATATCCATGGGAATGGCCAGGTAAATCTTGGACTTGGTTACACATTGACTATACAAGTGTTTTCATGGGCTGAATGTTCTTAGTCATTGTGGACGCCCACTCAAAATGGTTGGACATGCATAGGATCCATTAGTCAAACACGAAACGACAATAGAAAGACTGCGCATATCTTTTTCAATACACAGACTCCCGAAAGTGTTGGTCACAGATAATAGACTATCGTTTACCAGCGGGGAATTTAGGTATTTCCTATGACATATAAGGGCTGCTCCATGCCATCCCCCATCCAATGGCAGAAAGAGCCGTCCAAACTTTGAAGGCAGGCTTGAGAAAACAACCTACAGTCTCACTAGAAACCAAGCTGTCATGGTTCTTATTTGATTATAGGACCACCCAACATACAACTACAGGGATAGTTCCAGCACAGTTGCTAATGAATAGAAGACTCCTCACCAGCTTACATTTGATCTTCCCGGACCTTGCGGGGGGCGATGGTGAAACGGAACCAGAAATGCCAGTGCTGGACACAAGATTCCATCAAGCTAGAGAGACGGATTGATACAATTGGGACGAAGTTAGTGCAAGAACCACGGTAATGGCCCTTCATGGATAAGAGGCATGGTCAACGCGAGGTCAGGTCCCATAATGTATAAAGCTCGGGTCAGTGCGATGATCCTGAAGAAACCTGTGAGCCATACGAAAGCCATGAACTCTCAAACTGTGCAGGACGAAAACATGCCCGACTTCTCAGAACAGTCGGAATGGCTGCCGGAACCGTCAAGTGTTGACAAGGCTTCTAAACCCAAGATGGATATGATGGATGTATCGATGCCTTTGCTAGCGGAAGAAGAGAGTGAATTTCTACTGAGGCATTCCTGGCGCAAGAGGCAAGTTCTCAACTGTTACAGGCTGTCCATATTGGATGCCAAGTCGGAGGAACCAAACCCAGTGCTAAAACGCCCCAGGAGGCTCACGAAGAAAAACTACTGGCTTATGTCCTTGCACTCAGAGGAGGGAAGGATGTAGTGATTGTAATGAGGTCAGCTAGCTGGACCTCATAAAATTTGAGTTCCCTAATTGGGGCTGTTAACCCAGTCCAATCAGGGAGGCCTAGCTGACAAATAAAAAAATGAGTGTCAGAGATACTGATACTCTGGGTGCTGACTCTGATGAGGCTGTGCCAGAATCCAGGACTTTCCATGTGTAAGTAAAAAATTAGAATCACATGTACTCAAGTACAGGGATTCAGGAGTACAGAGAAAAGTGTACAAAGTAGCCATTCTCTGGCGCCATCTTAGGTTCAAAGATACAAAATCTCAAGTATAAAGGTGGAAAAATAAAAAAAATAAAGTTAAAATTTAAACATTGCAGTCTTTCTGAAGTGCTTAGCTATTGGCCTGGATCTGGTCTCTTTTTTCCCGACGTTGAGGTCATCACCAGCAAGAAGCAGTTGGCCAGTCTCGAGTCACTTTGCTGCACCACCAATACTGGAACACTGTCGCTGTTCTTCGGCGCCATCTTGTCTCTACTGACGATGACGCCGTCATGTGTCCTTGCTGAGCTGATCTTGGCAGTGCAACGGCTGCTGAAGTTGCCGGGTCCCACATCGGCCACTGGGCCCATATATGCCTCCCTCTGCCACCACCAGGAACACAATCCCGCCTCCCTCTGCTGCTGCTACCGCTGCTGGAAGTACAAACTCAACTCCCTGCACCAGCAGGAACACACCTTGCCTCCAACAGGCTGCACACCTTGATGCCGTTTGAGCTGTCCACAGAAGGTAAGTAAGGTTAAAAGTTAAACAAAAAGCAGAAAGAAGAAAAGAGAAAGTAAAAGCAGGCAGAGCAGGTGACCTTCGGCTTCAGCAACCCATGGGCTGCCCTGCTACTCCACCGCCATCTTGCAACTCTGAGTTCTTTTGGTGACAGCATACTGGCCTCTGTAGAGTTATGTCAGTCACCGTGAAGGAATAGAAACCAAAAGAACTGCGGATGCTGTAAATCAGGAACAAAAACAAAGTTGCTGGAAAAGCTCAGCAGGTCTGGCAGCATCTGCGAAGGAGAAAACAGAGTTAACGTTTCGGGTCTGGTGACCCTTCCTCAAAACTGATAGTGGCTAGGAAAACGTCAGATTATATGCATAAAATAGAGAGGTGGGTGGGGTAGGGAGTAAACGGTGGGATAGAGCCCGAAGGGAGAGAAAGACAGTTGGACAGACAAAGGAGTTGCTAACAATCAGGCTGGGAGGGTGAATAGTTGTAAATGGGTATTGTTAGTGACTAACAACAGCGGGTGTGTAATGGCAGGCTATGTGGTAACAAAGCCATATACATCCTTACACCCCACTTCCTGTAAAGACTCCATCCCATTCTTTCAGTTCCTCTGTCTCCGTCGCATACGTTCAGATGAGGCCAACTTTGACAAGGGAGCCTCCGAAATGTCACCTTCTTCCTCAACCGAGGTTTCCCCAGCTCCGTTGTCAACTGGGCCCTCAACCAGGTCCGACCCATCTCCCGCACTTCCGCCCTCACTCCTTTTCTTCCCTCCCACAACAGCGATAGAGTTCCCCTTATCCTTACCTACCATCCCAGCATCCACATGCTGAAGATCATCAGACACCATTTCCGCCAACTCCAGCAAGATGCCACCACCAGACATATATTCCCCTCCCCTCCCTTGTCCACCTTCCGCAGGGACTGCTCCCTCCGGGACACCCTGGTCCACACTTCCTTCACCCCCAACACCTCCCCACAGCCCTACGGCACCTTCCCCTGTAACCGGCAAAGGTGCAACACCTGCCCATTTACCTCCTCCCTCCCCAGTATCCAAGGGACCAAACATACCTTCCAGGTGAAGCAACACTTCACCTGCACATCCCAGAATCTAGTCTACTGCATTCGCTGCTCACAATGTGGTCTCCTCTACATTGGGGAAACGAAGCGTAGACTTGGCGACCGCTTTGCAGAACGTCTACGTTCTACTCGCAAAAAAGACCCTGAACTACCTGTTGCCTGCCACTTCAATGCACCACCTTGCTCCCTGGCCAACATCTCTGTCTCTGGCTTGCTACAGTGTTCCAGTGAAGCCCAATGCAAGCTGGAGGAACAACATCTCATTTTCCGCTTGGGGACCCTACAGCCCTCCGGACTCAATATTGAGTTCAATAATTTTAGGGCCTAAACTCTCCCTTGTCCCAGCCCCCTACCCCACACACCAGGCTTTGTTACCACATAGCCTGCCATTACACACCCCCTGTTGTTAGTCACTAACAGTCCCCATTTACAACTACTCACCCTCCCAGCCGGACCGTTAGCAACTCCTTTGTCTGTCCAACTGTCTTTCTCTCTCTTCGGGCTCTATCCCATCGTTTACTCCCTACCCCACCCACCTCCCTATTTTCTGCATATAATCTGACGTTTTCCCAGCCACTATCCGTTCTGAGGAAGGGTCACCGGACCCGAAGTGTTAACTCTGTTTTTACCTTCACAGATGCTGCCAGACCTGCTGAGCTTTTCCAGCAACTTTGTTTTTGTTGTTGACCGTGAAGGAATATACTTCTCTATGTGCCCCCTTGCCTGAGGCATGGTTACCCTCAGGTTAAACAACCACCAGTCGTCTCTCTCTAGTGTGAGACCTGTCCCATAGCCTGGTATGAATGTGCTGACTTTACCTTTACCTTCCACAGTCCTCTGCACAATCAGGCAACTTTTGTGTATTCTCACAAACAAAATTAGTATTCTTCAGTTATGACTTTCAAGAGGCAATGAGAATATGGATTTCAGTCAGTAAATGCTGACACATTGATAGCGGTGGGAAAATCTGACTGCACGTATGTAATTTTCACTCGAATATGTGGAGTCCTTGCTTTGTAGCTTCCTTCTTGAAGCTGTAATAGGCAGCACAGTGGCCCAGTGGTTAGTGCTGCTGCCTCACAGTGCCAGGGCTCCTGGTTCAATTCCAACCTTGGGCGACTGTCTGTGTAGAGTTTGCACGTTCTCCCTGTGTCTGTGTGGGTTTCCTCTGGGTGCTCAGGTTTGCTCCAAAGATGTGTAGGGTAGATGGATTGGCCATGCTAAATTGCCCATAGTGTTCAGGGATATTTAGGTTAGACATGGGATGCTCCTCAGAGGGGCAGTGTGGATGTTGGGCCGAATGGCCTGTTTCCATACTGTAGGGATTCTGTGATTCAAAATATATGCCAATTTGCCAATGAGAGCCTGGAAAGCAGAAGATATATCTGCATTTGGGAAAACAACACAGCTAATTTGTAATTTTTCATAGCATTGTTGGTATTTATTGCCTCTCCTTAATTGCTCTAGAGAAGGTGGTAGTGAGCTGCTCAGTTTACTGCTACAGTCCTTGAAGTGTAAAGATATCAGTAGTACAGTTAGAAAGAGAGTTTCAGAATATTGACACAGTAGAAGGGATGGCAATACAGTTCAGAGTCGGAATTGGGTGTCATTTGGATGGAAACCTGCACATGCTGGTGTTCTAGTTTATCTGCTGCCATTGCCCTTCTAACTGATAGAGGTTTGGAAGGTGATTTCTGAGGAGACTTGTTAGGTTACTGCTGTGCATCTTGTCGATAGTACACACTGATGCCACTACACATTAGTGGTGAAGAGAGTGAATAATCAATTGATGGTTGCTGATCAAGCACACTGCTTTTTCCTGAATGATGTCAAGCCCTTTGAGCATTTTTGGAGCTATACCCATTCAAGCAAATGGTGTGTATTCACCACAGTCCTGACTTGTGCCTCACAGATAGTTGGCAGGGAGTGGGCGATAGAAGGTATGTTACTCTCTGCAGATCTACTAGTCTGTGATCTCTTGTAGCCACAGTATTTCAGTTCAGATTTCTGGTCAATAATAATCTCCATGCAGTGGATAGTGGCAGAGTCAGCAATTGTAATTCCATTGAACATTAAGGGCTGATGGTTAGATTCTGTCTGATCGTTGCCTAGGACTTGTGTGGTGCGAATGCTACTTGCCACCGGTGTTCCCTCTCGCTGCAAGATCACATGTCCACTCTAAGGTTCCACCAATCAGTATGATCGGCATACAGATGCATTTACTTCAGTTTCAGAAATTACAGCTGTGCAAGGACCTCGGAGGTCCACGCTCCAAAACAAATATAGTGGGAGTTATGCTTGTATTGGATGTGATCCAAATCTTCTGCATATGGACATAAACTGTTTCAGTTTACTGCTACTGTTGCTGTGTCAACCTAAGAAACCAGATATCAGGGTGTACTTGCCTAACAAAAGTATATCATGTGAGCCCTACACTGCAGCACAGAAGCCTGCTGGTTTCATTCATTTCAAAATGGATGGAATTGCTGACAAGTTTTTGATTCAATTCCTGGGCACAGTACATTTATCTATATATCAGATTTATTACCATTGCTTATACTTAGCCCTGGGTTTTCTTATTGGAGATACTAGTGATGTTGAACTAGAGCCACATATTCAGTGGAAACTCCTAACATGTAATAAATGAAAATCATTAACCTGAGAGCAGGGCAGGAATTTCCACAGGTAGGTTACTGAGATAAGTGCTCAAATCGATTAATTCCACCTCTACTTAGGACTCTTCATTTTATTTTATTCAAGGACTTGAGCAAAAAATGTCAATTGATACACCGGGAGTGTTGCGGCGTACGTGGTGAAAACTTTTATATGAGGCTTTAAACAGAGGCTTCCTCTGAACATTTTAGTGGGTGTACAAACTCCAAAATAATAAAGATTTCAAAGAACATGGGGCATTATGCACAAAATCAGCAGCCTGCCCACTGTTTTGTAAAAAAAATGGAAATTGAGCTTGATGGTGACCTAAGTGACTCAAATATTATGCTGCCCATGTACTAATATGGTTGCCTTGGCCAGGTAGGGAAGATTCAGAAAGCCATTTTTAAAATTGGTTAAGTACCAGTAAAGAGGGATACATTATTCAGGGATTGGGAAGGGGTGAAGGGTTTTGCCCACATGCATTAGAGTAAACACATCCTCCATCTGTGGCACTGCTACCACAACCTCAAGCTCTGGTTGCAATTGCAACAGTACCCTCTACTGAGTTCTGAGGCTGCTGGAGTCGGTAGATTGGTTGTCAGTTCTTGGCTGCGGGCTTTTCTCCCAGTAAGGACTCACGCTCAGGTACACGAGGCCATCAGCAATGTGTTAATGTGTAAACAGCCTTTTCTTGCACTGCCACTTTGGAAATGAATTTTGCAACTTTCCCCTCCCTGTACAATTTGGCCCCAGGTATGCTTCTGAATCCTTTGGAGATATCCTGGAAATAAAGAAAATTAAACTGTGTATCTCAAACTCCAAAAAATGCAAACATCTGCATCTGGTGTTTGCTGACCAGATTAATTCCTTGCAGGCTTTGATGCTCATCAGTAATTACAGAACATCACAATCTTTTCAGACAGCTATCAGGAATATTGCCGGAAAAAAGAATGACTGTAGATTCAGTAGACATTAGCATAATAAATCATCTTTTATTCTTTCGCAAGAGTTTAGAGATGTGTTCTGCAATCATATGTGCAATGTTTTGAGATTTAATCTATTTGGTCCAGAAGTAATTTTGAGTTAATTTACATTCGGTTGTTATGAAGTTAAATTCTGTTGACAAAAGGCAAACTGAGAAGTTATGTGATTAGGACCATTAACTGAGGTAACAGATAAAAGAGTTATTCTGCTGAAAAATCAGACTGGTTTCAGGAATATGCATCCTTAATTTTGTTGCAGCAAATTATTGAAGTCCTGGCTTAAAATGTTCTTAATTACATTTTTGTTAGCACGTTCTCATGAATGACTCCAATTACTATGGTTCATACAAAGCTATAGGAAATTAACAATAAGCCTCAGCCTGTTATGTAACTGTCTTTTCCCTCTCTTTTTCCTGTATGTTGCAACATTCCCCCTATTTTCCACAGTCTGTCTAAACCTGATTCCCCATCTATTTTTCGGTTACTAAACTTGCCTTTCTCTCCCTCCTGTCTCTCCAACCCCTCCTGTTCACATCTTCTCTTTTCTCTCTCTCTTTAGAAGGTTATCTAAGATTACAAAGACATCTTAATTAATTGGGTCAATGGCTTGAAGAGTGGCAAATGGCGTTTAATTTGGATTAATGCGCAGTATTGCATTTTAGTAAAACAAACAGAGGCAGGGCTTACACTTTAAAAGTAGGGCCTTGCGCAGTGTTGTAGGACAGAGACCCCTAGGGTTTCATAATTCTTTGAAGTTTGCATCACACATAGATAGGGTGGTTAAGAAGGCATTTAACTTGCTTGCCTTCATTGCTCAGACCTTTGACTATAGGAGTTGGGGCGTTATGTTGTTGGTGAGGCTTCTTTTGGAGTACTGTGTCCAATTCTGGTCGCCCAGTTATAGGAAGGATATTATTAAGCTGGAGAGGGTTCAGATTTACCAGGATGTTGCTGGGAATAGAGGGTTTGAGTTATAAGGAGAGGCTGGATAGGCTGGGACTTTTTTCACTGGAGCATAGGAGGTTGAGAGGTGACCTTATAGAGGTTTATAAAATAATGAGAGGTATAGATAAGGTGAATGGCAGATTTCTTTTCCCTAGGGTGGGGATTTCAAGACTTGGGGGAGAATATTTTTAAGTTGAGAGAAGAAAGATTTAAAAAAGACACAAGGGGCAATTTTTTTTTTACACAGAGTGGTTTGTGTTTGGAATGAACTTCCTGAGGATGTAGTGGATGTAGGTACAGTTCCAATGTTTAAAAGACATTTGAATAAGTACATGAATAAGAAATGTTTGGAGATATATGGACCAAGTGCAGGCATGAGAAACTAGTTTAGTTTGGAATTATGGTCGACATGGACTGGTTGGACTGAAGGGTCTGTTTCCATGCTCCATGACTCTATGACTGCTCTCTCAGCTGGCTCCTTCTCAATTCTTGTTTCACTTTCTGTCCAACTCTCACTGTCTCTTTCTGTTCTGGCTTTCACCTCCCTAATTCCTTCTTTCTTTCCATCTATGTTGAACTTGTCTCTGTCTCTGTGTGCCTCAGGAGCTCTCTTTCTTTCTATATTCTTCCCCCATCACCTATACTTAAGCTTTTATCTTTATAAATTTATCCATCCAGTGTGCTGATCTTGCCATGAATGGTCCTCCATATTTCCTAGAATTTGGGAATGGAATATGTCATGGCATACCATAATGATAGAATGATAACTCATTGAGGCCACTTTTTCCTGGTGACTTCACAACTGCATAATGCAAAGAATATCACTTATCCAAAGACCTCCTTCAACCAGGACAATCCATTTGTTGTGGAATTGGTTGGCCTGCTTCTGTTTAATGCATGTCATGAATTTGTATGAAGATTCCATGGGTACGATGCACCAATTCTCTAGCCTTTAGCCCATGTTTAATTGTTTAAGTGATTCATCTTTGCTAATAAAATAAATCTATTATCCATTAAAAATGTCATTGCATGGCAACCAACAATGTTAAAAACAGAAGTATGAATAATGGCAAGATCGCAAACACCATTATATTCAGTGTTGGTGGCACCTATAAAAATTAGAGAGTGGTATAAAAGTCACAGGAAAATATAGAATGCCATAAACGATACTATAACGCCATAGGGAGATGGTGACATAGTGGTAATGCCACTGAACAATTTGTTAGAATCCAGGCTAATGTTCTGGGTACATGATTCAAATCCCACCATGGCAGATTGTGAAGTTTTAATTCAATAAAATCTGGAATTTAAAGCTCGTTCATTGGTGATTATGTAAACATTGTCATAAAAATCCATCTGGCTCGTTCATGTTATTTGGTGAAGGAAATCTGCTGTTCATACCTGGTCTAGCCTACGTGTGCTTCCAGACCCACATTGTGGTTGACTCTTAACTGCCCTCTGAAATTGCCTAGCAAGACACTCAGTTCATTGGTAATTAAGAATGAGTAATAAATACCACGCTTGTCAGTGCTGCCCACATCTCATACAAGAAATACAAAAAAAAACACTGTAACTCCAAACTTGCCTCTTTGTTTACTGTGTTCAAGGTTTTTGACGAGATACTTAATTCACAGAGATACCAATATTTGTCACCGCTGACGTATCCTCTACCTGTCACACTGCCTTGTCATTTCTGCTCTTCCCTTTCTCATTCACAATACATCTTTTAATATTACATGTTTAAGTTTACGTAGAGCTTATATCTATTGAGGAACTTTCATTTTAAGGATATTAAAATTAATGAACAAGTTTTCCAAATGTAAAGAGCATTCACTGAGTTCAGAGGCATCTTTGAGAGGGATAGTTAGCTTAAGTTCTCTGCTGTGAAGTATGGAGCTACTGAAGTGAGGGGTAGCAGTTGGTCAAAGATAAGGACAGATGGCACAGAATGGATGGGACTAAGAGACAATGCACAAGTGATGAAGCCAACCTTTTTATTAAATGAAACTGCTTCTTGGATTGGTTCAGTTCTACACTATTGTCTGCTGTTCTTCGCTTACAAAGCATATTTTGCCTGCTTTTCATTCCACCCCCAGAATGCTATTTAGCACATATTCTGAAAGAAAGGAGAATCTCTCATGGTGTTACGTACAAGTTCACAGCGTTCTGTGACTTATTGTTTTGGCCTCCAGGTCATGCTTTCATTTGACTAAATATTGGGTTCAAAGTAAACTCATAATTTTGGGGTATTTAAGCTGTGCTTACGTGAATGACTGAGTCATTGTGAGCCATAGAAAACAACTGATGCAATTCTGAGTTTGTAACAATTATTGGTCAGACTATAGCCATTTGCATTTTACTTGAACTGTGAAGGTGATATAATAGGAAATAAAAAAAAACTGAAAGAACTGCAGATGCTGTAAATCAGGAACAAAAACAAAGTTGCTGGAAAAGCTCAGTGGATCTGGCAGCATCTGTGAAGGAAAAAACAGAGTTAACATACCCAAAATGTTAACTGTTTTTTTCCATAATAGGAAAGAAATTGTAAATGAAACAGTATGCCTTTAATGTTATGGCAAACATTCATATTTTATTTGTAAAACTACTGAAATATTAAGACCACTTTAATGATAATAATCAAATCCATAATCAACAAGTGAGGATTTAAAAACAACTTGTTTATGTATTTGAAAATTTGTACAAATTCCTGATCAAAGGCTTCAGTCCTTTTTTTTAAAGTTTGGTTACTTCTGCAAAAACATCTTCCATTGAAAATGGATATCAGTATTTCCCATTCAAATTGGCAATACCAACTTTAACCACCATGATTTGTTGCTGGACCAATGGAATCACTCAAAATGTTGTTTTCATTTAAATTGATTAATTTGATTAATTTAAGCCTCCAGTCTTCAGAAACTCTTCTGTTGTAATGATGATTGGGTGTGGTTTTCTACTTTAAATCTGTGTTTGAGTTTTTCATTAACTATCTATTTTCAATTTCTGCTCATTGAATAAAATAATGAACAATTTATGAATAATGGGACAGCATTTTTTGCTATCGCTAATTGTCCAGAGGGCAATTAAGATTCAACCATCTTTTTGCAGGAGAGGTCTTGTCTCACTAACTTGATCAATGTTTTCGAAGAAGTGATGAAGATGATTAATGAGGTTGGGGCAGTGGATTTTGTCTGCACGGACTTTGCTAAAGTATTTGACAAGGCCTCTCATGGTAGCCTGGTCCAAAAGATTAAGTCACGTGAGATTCATGGTGAGTTGAATACAAAATTGATTTGGTCGTAGAAGACAGAGGTAGTTGAGGAGTGGTGTTTTTCTGACTGGAGATCTGTGACCAGTCATGTTCTGCAAAGATCAGTGCTGGGATTACTTTTGTTTGTAATATCTATAAAAGATTTGAATGAAAATGTAAGTGGTCTGATTGGTAAGCTCGCAGATAACACAAAAGTTGGTGGAGTTGTGGATAGTGAGAAAGGTTGTCAAAGGATACAGCAGGATATAGATCAGTTGGAAAGTTGGGCAAGAAGTGGCAGATTGAGTTTAATGTGGAGGTGTGAAATTATGCATTTTGGGAGGACAAATGCAAGAAGAAAGTATGCAGTAAATGGCAGGACCCTTAAAAGCATTGATATGCAGAGGGATCTAGGGGTGCACATCCATAGCTCCCTGAAAATGGCAACATAAGTGGATAAGGTGGTAAAGAAGGCATTCAGCATTCTTGGCTTATGATGATAGTATGGCTTTTAGAGGTGTATTTTGTCTTTTTTACAAACAGAGGTTGAGACAGAGGTGACGAGTGGTCTGTTCCAAGCCAGTAAAGTAAACAGCTTGTAAACCCTTGGGTTTTATTTTAAAGTTGTAACAATAGAGGCAGCATGAAGGTCAAGCTCCCACAGAACCAGGATTTTAGTTTAGCTTTCAGTAGTTGTTGGGTTTGTAAGTTGCTATACATCTCTCCCTGCTACAGCAAAATACTTGCGTTCTCTCTCGCTCTCTCTTTCTCTGTCTCTCTCTCTCTCTCTCTCTGAGTTTTCTCTTGATGTTTTTTTCCTCCTAGACTGGAGAATTGCATGTGAGACAATCGATTTTACTGAATTTGTCTTTGTCAAAGGTGTGTTTATGGCATGTTACTAAATTGGAAAAGTTGCTATTTAGTAGTTATATAATCTATTATTCTGCAATGTTTTCCAACAAGAGTTGTTATTCCAATTCTTCCTTCTTTTGTTTATATTTAACTATAATGTAAGAATAAAATGTGTTTTGCTTCAAACCTGCTAGTTTGACCAATCGAATTACGTCCATACACGTTTTATACATGCCTTTGTATGTAAGCAAAAGTTGGGGTCCAGGCTATCTTCTTAACATATTTTGAGGGGCTTTGGTCTGGTCCATAACATCGGTCAGCATATCGAGTATAAATGTTGACAAGTTACGTATGGCTGTATAAAACTTCAGTTAGGCCACATTTGGAGTTTTGCGTACTCTTGCATGCACTATAGAAATGATTTAGAGACTTGGAGAGGGTGCAAAAAGGGCTTACTACGATTTTGCCTGAACTGGAGTGTATTAACTATAAGGAGAGGTTGGACAAACTTGGATTGTTCTCGCCAGAGTTTCAGGAGCTGAGGGGTGACCCGATAGAAGTATATAAAATCATGAGAGACATGGATAAAGTGGATAGTTGTGACTCTTTTCTTTGGGTGGAAATGTCAAATACTTAGGACTTGGGTTTAAGTTGAAATGGGGGAAATGTGTAAGGCAAGTTTTTACCACAGAAGGTGGTAGATGCCTGGAATGTGATGCCAGGGAAAGTGGTAGAAGTAGATATGATAACAAGATTTAAGAGGCATTTAGACAGACACATTAACAGGCAGAGAATAGAGGGATATGGACCATGTGTAGACAGATGGGATTAGTTTAGAATGGCATCATGATTGGCACACTTATAGTGGGCTGAAGGGCCTGTTTCTGTGCTGTACTATTCTATGTTCTTAACCACATTGCTGTGGGTATGGAGTCACAAATATACCAGACCAGAAAAGTTTCTTGCCCTAAAGGACATCAATGAATCAGATGTAGTAGGAACTGCCGGTGCTGGAGTCTGAGATAACAAGGTGTAGAGCTGGATGAACACAGCAGGCCAGGCAGCATCAGAGGATCTTCTCTAATGCTGCCTGGCCTGCTGTGTTTATCCAGCTCTACACCTTGTTATCAATTAATCAGATGTTTTTCTTTTCTCTGACAAGCAATAATGGTTCCATGAGCATCTTTAGAGTAATGGGAGAGCCCAGCACATCAGTGCAAAAGGTAAGGCTGAAGCATTTGAGCAATCTTCAGCCAGAAATACGGAGTGGATGACCCATCTTGGCCTCTTCCAGTGGTCCCCAGCATTACAGATACCAGTCTTCAGCCATTTCGATTCACTCCACGTGATATCAAGAAACGGTTGGAGACCGGGCCCTGACAACATTCTGGCAATAGTAATGTAGACTTGTGCTCCAGAACTTGCGCTCCCATAGTCAAGCTGTTCCAGAACAGTTACAACACTGGTCTCTACCCGACAATGTGGAAAATTCCCCAAGTATGTCCTGTACATAAAAAAACAGGACAAATCCAACCCAGCCAATCACCGTCCCATCAGCCTACTCTCAATCATCAGTAAAGTGATGGAAGGCACCATCAACAGCGCTATCAAGCAGCATCTGCTCAGCAATAACCTGCTCAGTGACGCCCAGTTTGAGTTCCGCCAGGGCCACTCAGCTCCTGACCTCATTACAGCCTTGGTTCAAACATGGATAAAAGAGCTGAATTTCAGAGATGAGGTGAGAGTGACAGCCCTTGATATTAAGGCTGCATTCGACCGAGTGTGGCGTCAAGGAACCTTAGCAAAAGTGGAATCATTGGGTATCAGGGGACAAACTCTCTCGTGGTTGGAGTCATACCTGACACATAGGAAGATGGTTGTGGTTGTTGGAGGTCACTCATCTCAGCTCCAGGATATCTCTGCAGGAGTCCCTCAGGGTAGTGTCCTAGAGCCAACCATCTTCAGCTGCTTCATCAATGACCTTCCCTCCATCATAAGGTCAGAAGTGGGGATGTTTGCCAATGATTGCACAATGTTCAGCACCGTTCTGATTCCTCAGATACTGAAACAGTCCGTGTTCAAATGCAACAAGATCTGGGCAATATCCAGGCTTGGGCTGACAAGTGGCAAGTGACATTTGTGCCACACAAATGCCAGGCTATGACCACTACCAATAAGAGACAATCTAACCACCGTCCCTTGACATTCGATGGTGTTACCATCAAGAATCCCCCACTATCAACATCCTGGGTGTTATCATTGACCAGAAACTCAACTGGACTCACCACATTAACACAGTGGCTGCAAGAGCAGGCCAGAAGCTAGGAATTCTGTGGTGAGTAACTCACCTCCTGACTCCTCAAAGCCTGTCCACCATCTACAAGGCACAAGTCAGGAGTGTGATGGAGTACTCCCCACTTGCCTGGATGAATGCAGCCCCAACAACACTTAAGAAGCTTGACACAATCCAGGACAAAGCAGCCCACTTGTTTGGCACTACATCCACAAGCATCCACTCCCTCCACCACCGACGCCCAGTCACAGCAGTGTGTACTATCTACAAGATTCAATGCAGAAATTCACCAAAGATCCTCAGACAGCACCTTCCAAACCCATGACCACTTCCATCTAGAAGGACAAGGGCATTAGACATATGGGAAAACCACCACCTGCAGGTTCACCTCCAAGCCACTCACTATCCTGAATTACAAATATATCGCCATCCCTTCACTGTCACTGGGTCAAAATCGTGAAATTCACTCCCTAATAGAATTGTGGGTCAATCTACAGCAGGTGGACTGCAGTGGTTCAAGAAGGCAGCTCATCAACACCTTCTCAAGGGCAACTAGGGACGGGCAATAAATGATGGCCAGCCAGCAACACCCACATCCCACAAATGAATAAGAAGAAAACTTGCAATTTTTTTTTTGGAATTCAAGTTCCTCTATCTGCCATAATGGGATTCAAAACAGGACATATCTTGGGTCACTGGATTAATAGTCTCATGCTAATATCACTAGGCCATCACTTCCCCTTCTCTCTAACTCTTTCTATTCAGTCTATTTGCCTCTCTAATCTAATTTTTGGCAATGGAGTTCCCACAGATATCTGTTTTAAGCACAGTGAGTTCCACAATTACCAGCAGTATACTTTCCACCCCAGCTTTCGAAGGACTGTGCCTTTCTCCCAGTTGTACATTCTCTTTGACACTGACGTTTTAAAATGTCCTTTTGTCTTCAGCTGAAATATCTCTTTGCACTGACTGACAGGCCCCTAATCTGGGTCCATCCAGTTTGCCACCTTTGACACACAGTCCTGACCTTTTCTCACTCCACCTCGACAGGTTTTGATATTTCACACCTGGTTACCATAGCTTCCAGAGCATGTTCTACTAATGCTGTCTCACCACAACAATATCTCCTGCAACACTATGTCACTAGAAACACACTTTCTTCTCCTTTTCTGCTTTAAAACCACTTTGGTTCATTTTGCCATCACCTCAACTTCCAGCTGCTTTTTCTCAGCGCTCTGCCATTAAATTAACAAAGGTAGATACTTGTCAATTCACCTTCTGTTAACCACCATTACTGTTAACCAACACTTTGGTGAAAACAGTTTGTGTATTTTGTTTCAGATCTTTAGCATCCACAGTTCTTTGCTTTACTTTTGTGTATTTCTGATCTGATATAAGTATCTCGGCTCGTGATGTAACTTGCCTATACAATTATGTATGGTTTGTTTATTATGCTTTGCTGAGTATTTCTGTTTTATTTTCAAATATGACTGTAAACAATCTGTTTCGCACCATTTTAACTCCTCCTTCCATTCCCACCTACCTTTTCATTTTGGCTTATTACATGAATCCAATGAAGCTTAACATAAGCTCCAAGACAAGTGTCTCATCTTTCTCCTTGGAGCTCTACAACATGCTGTTTTGAGCATACATTTTAGAAACTTTAGGCTCTAGCCAAATTATGGAATCATATAACTCAGAGGAAAGCTATTCAGCCCATTGTGCCTGTGCTGAGTGTTAAAGTCATTGAGATGTACAACACCTACAACATCTTCGGTCCATTGCACCTGCACTGGTCAGAAACAGCCACCCAATTATTCTAATCCCCTGTTATAGCACTTGGCCTTAGCCTTGTATACCTTGGTATTGCAGGTGCATGTCATTGACGGTTTCTGCCTCCACCACCCTTACAGACAGTGAGTTCTAGATTCCCACCACCCTCTGGGTGAAAATGTTCTTTCTTTCACATCTCTATATCTTCTGCTGCTTACCTAGTTCTATGCTGCTTGGTCATTGATCCCTCCATCAAGGGGAAAAGTCTCTTCCTGTTTACTCTATATTTGTCCCTCATAATTTATTACATTTCAATCCCCCTCTCAATCCCCTCTTCTCTTAGGAAAACAATTCCTGTCAGTCCAATCTGTCTTCATAAATGAAACTCTCCAGCCCTGGCAACATTGTGGTAAATCTCCTCTGCACCCTCTCCAGTGTTATCACATCCCTCCTGTAATGCAGATCCCAGAACTGCACACACACAGTACTCTAGCTGTGGCCTAACCAGCTTTTTGTAGTTCTAGCATAACCTCCCTCTTAAACTTTATGTCTCAGCTAGTAAAGAGCTGTTCAGTTGTTTCTATTTCCCTACTCTTTTCCAAATCTATGCAAGTGGAGCCATGCAAATACTCCATTTTCCAGCATGAGAGGGCTGGGTTTCTATGAGTTCAACCCTGCCCGCAAACAGGGGAGGGGAGGAAGGATGCTAAAATTTGGGGTGGATACAGCCCACAAGCCAACATGTTGGTGTGTTACTATGACCTTCTGTTTAAGTACCCATCCTGATATCCAGGCATATTATGTTTGTCGTTTTTCTTAGGTTTTTCTATAGCACACTGTCACTGCCCAGAGTAGTCACATGCCTCTTGCTGTGTTAACAACCTTTAACTTCTTTAATGCTTCTTTGTTTGCATGCAATGCTCTGTTCCACTGATACTTTCTTTGCAATTTTCCACTATTCTCTGTCCTCCTCCTTCTCTTCATGCTATTAATGTGCCTGCTTTGTCTTTTAGATTTTAGTTGTATAGTAAGACTCAACTTAGAATATTGTCTGATTTTTGTAGAAGCTGAAGTGCATCTGTGTCCAGCATTTCCTGTTGTCCTATTCATAACAATAGTAGTACCAAACACAGTGAAATTATAAAGGAGTAGGAAGTTGAGGGGCATTAGCTCTGTGCTTGATCTTGCAGAATTGTTTCGTTTATCTATTCTTATTCATGTTTTGGACCTAGCTTTTGAAATTTAATGCAAGATGTTCACAGGGCGAAGCTCCCTGAACTGCTGAGTTGTCATCAGCAAGTTGCTTTACATCACTATTCAGATTACATTTTCTTATAAGGAAACATCTCACAACTTTAAGTTGCAGGATGGAAAATATGCCACTTAATCATAGAAATAAACCTGTTAAACAGTGGTGTGCAAATCTCTGGTTTGATCAAAGGCATTTGTTCTTTAAAATAAAATGACCATGATACGGCTGCTTTCATTAAAATGGAAGATAAAGAAAATCTACAGAAATGTATTTATTGCTAACACAGCCTGTTTATGTTAATTTGAAGTGGGTTTTGCTTTAAAAATGTAAATTACCCAGTAATTCAAATTAAGCAATTTAACTAAACATTGGAGCTGCTTTTTCACAAATTCAATTCAAATTAGTAGATAATTGGAATTAAGTTCAATTAAGTGCAAGCAATTGTTTACAGAGTCTGATTTTAAGGCACGTTAATTTGAGCTGCAAAATTAAAAATTATAGGATGGGAAAATTAATACTTCTTTATGAACAATTAATAACTAAACTAATACAGCATTTTATGGAATTACACAGGAATTAAGTTTTTGTTAGCAGTCACAACATTTCAAAAAAGTAATTTATTATTTGTGAAGCACTTTGGATTATCCTGAGGAGTTTTTAGGTGTTATATGAATGCACATTCTGTCTAACAGAATTTAAACATTTGTTTCCCTTGATTTAATTATTCAAACTTTGACTCCCCAACCCCCACTATCTGTTTCTGAGTAGCACGATAATTTTAGTATTAGATGAGTATGGATTGAATGAACCTAGTTAATATTTTTATTTCATAGCATCATGTTGCATAGAAACATAGAAAATAGGGCCAGGAGTAGGCCATTTGGTCCTTGGAGCCTGCTCCATTACTCATTATGATCATGGCTGATCATCCAACTCAATATCCTGTTCATGCTTGCCCCCTTTGATCCCTTTTTAGCCCTAAGTGCTATTTCCAACTCCTCCTTAAAATCGTACAATACTTTGGCCTTGACTGCTTTCGGCGGTTGTGAATTCAGCAGGCTCAGCACTCTCTGCGTGATGAAATTTCTCTTCATCTCAGTCCTAAATGGTTTACTCCATATTCTTAGACTGTAACCCCTGATCCTAGACTGTCGTATCACTGGGAACATCCTGTCTGCATGTACCCTGTCTAGTTCTGTTAGAAGTTTATAAGCTTTTTTTTTCTATTCGCTCACTGACTATCCAGCAGTCATTACCAGTCCCTAGTTGCCGCTTGAGAAGGTGGTGGAGAGCTGTCTTCTTGAACTGCTGCAAAGTCCATGTGACGTCGGTAGACCCTTGATGCCATTAGTGAGGTAATTTCAAGATTTTGACCCAGTGACAATGAAGGAATGGTAACATATTTCCAAGTTAGACTGGTGAGTTGCTTGGAGGGGAACTTGGTGGTGTTCTGCTGCCCTTGTCCTTCGAGGTGGAAATGGTCGTGGGTTTCACAGTGCTTAGCAGAAGTATATTCTGGTGATAAGGAAGAACTGTAGGAAAAGAGATAGTCAGACTTGGATGTCAAAGGAAATAAAGGAAAGTATCAGATTGGAAAAAAAAAACACATACAAAAAAACAAAGAGTAGTGGGAAACTAGTAGACTGGGAAATCTTTAAAGGCCAACAGAAAGCCACAAAAAAAAGGTTATAAAGAAAAGTAAGATAGATTATGAGAGTAAACTAGCTCAGAATATAAAAACAGGCAGCAAAATTTTCTATAAATATGTAAATCATAAAAGAGTGGTGAAGGTAAACATTGGTCCTTTAGAAGATGACAAGGCCAATTTAATAACTGGGAATGAGGAAATAGCCGAGCATTAAACAGTTATTTTGTGTCGGTCTTCACAGTGGAAGACACAAATAACGTGCCGAAAACTGATGGCAAGAAGGTTATAGCAGGTGAGGACCTAGAAACTATCATTATCGCTAAGGAGGCAGTGCTGGGCAAGCTAATGGGACTAAACGTAGACAAGTCTCCTGGCCCTGATGAAATACATCCCAGGGTACTAAAAGAGGTGATGGGGGAAATAGCAAATGCACTAGTAATTATTTACCAAAATTCACTGGACTCTGGGGTGGTTCCTGCAGATTGGAAAATGGCCAATGTGATGCCACTGTTTAAAAAAGGAAGTAGACAAAAAGCAGGTAACTATAGGCCAGTTAGCTTAACTTCGGTAGTGGGGAAAATGCTTGAATCTATCATTAAGGAAGGAATAGCAAGACACCTGGATATAAATTGTCCCATTGGGAGCACCCAGCATGGGTTCATGAAGGGTAGGTCATGTTTAACTAATTTGGTGGAATTCTTTGAGGACATTACTTGCATGGTGGATAATGGGGAACCTGTGGATGTGGTGTATCTGGATTTCGAGAAGGCATTTGACAAGGTGCCACACCAAAGGCTGCTACATAAGATAAAGTTGCACGGTATTACAGGTAATGTATTGGCATGGATAGAGGATTGGTTGACCAGTAAAAAACAGAGAGCAGGGGTAAATGGGTGTTTTTCTGGTTGGCGGTCAGTGGCTAGTGGTGTGCCTCAGAGATCAGTGTTGGGACTGCAATTGTTTACAATTTACATAGATGATTTGGAGTTGGGGACTAAGTGTGGTGTGTCAAAATTTGCAGATGACACTAAGATGAGTGGTAGAGCAAAGTGTGCATAAGACACTGAAAGTCTGCAGAGGGATATAAATAGTCTAAGTGAGTGGGCAGAGGTCTGACAGATGGAGTACAATGTTGATAAGTGTGAGGTCATCCATTTTGGTAGGAATAACAGCAAAATGGACTATGTTTTAAATGGTAAAAAATTGCAGCACGCTGCTGTGCAGAGAGACTTGGGTGTCCTTGTGCATGAATCGCTAAAAGTAGGATTGCAGGTGCAGCAGGTGATTAAAAAGGCAAATGGAATTTTGTCTGTCATTGCTAGAGGGATGGAGTTTAAAAACAGGGAGGCTATGCTGCAGCTGTATAGAGTCCTGGTGAGGCCACACCTGGAGTACTGTGTGCAGTTTTGGTCTCCTTACTTGAGAAGGGATATACGAGCACTGGAGGGGGTGCAGAGGAGATTCACTCGGTTGATTCCAGAGTTGAGAGGATTGGATTATGAGGAGAGACTGAGTAGTCTGGGATTATACTCATTGGAATTCAGAAGAATGAGGAGAGATCTTATAGAAACATATAAGATTACAAAGGGAATAGATAAGGTGGAGGCAGGGAGGTTGTTTCCACTAGCAGGTGAAACTAGGACTAGGGGGCATGGCCTCAAAATAAAGGGAAGCAGATGTAGGACTGAGGTCAGGAGGAACTTCTTCACCCAAAGGGTTGTGAATCTGTGGAATTCCCTGCCCAGTGAAGTGGTTGAAGCTACCTCGCTGAATGTTTTTAAGGCAAGGCGAGATAAATTTTTGAACAGTAAAGGAATTAAGGGTTATGGTGAGTGGGCGGATAAGTGGAGCTGAGTCTCAAAAAGATCAGCCATGATCTTATTAAATGGCGGGGCAGGCTCGAGGGGTCAGATGGCCTACTCCTGCTCCTAGTTCTTATGTTTGGAAGGTACTATGTAAAGACCTTTATGAGTTTCTGCAGTGTATCTTGTAAATAATACACACTGCTGCTACTGAATGTTGGTGGTGGAGTGAGTGGATGCTTGTTGATATGCCAGTCGAGCAGGTTGCTTTTTCCCAAATGCTGTCAAGTTGCTTCAGTGATAATGGAGCTGCGCCCATCCAGGCAAGAAGAGAGTATTCCATCACAATTCTGACTTAATCATAGAATCCCTACAATTTGGAAACAGATTCTTTGGCCCAACAAGTCCACACCAACCCTCAGAACATCCCACCCAGACCTACCCCTCTATAACACACCTAACCTACACATCCCTGAAAACTACAGGCAATTTAGCTTGGCCAATCCACCTAACCTGCACATCTTTGGACTGTGGGAGGAAACCAGAGCACACCCAAGTGGGCATGGGGAGAACGTGCAAACTCCACACAGACAGTCCCCGAGAGTGGAATTGAACCCGGGTCCCTGGCGCTGTGAGGTAGCAGTGCTAACCACTGAGCCACTGTGCCTTGTAGATGATGGATAGGCTTTGGGGAGTCAGGAAGTGAGTTACTCACCACAGTATTCCTAGCCTCTGACCTGCCCTTGTTAACCACTGTACTTGTATGCTGAGTCCAGTTGAGTTTCTGGTCATTGTAACCCCCCAGGATTTTGATAGTGGGGGATTTTTGTCATGGGGGTTTCAGTGATGGTGATTGAATGGGGTGGTGGTTAGATTCCCTCTTTTTTGAGATGGTCATTGCCTGGCATTTGTGTTGCACAAGTGTTACTTGCCACTTGTCAGCCAAACCTATATATTGTCCAGGTCTTGTTGCATTTGAACATGGATTGCTTCTGTACCTGAGGAATCATGAATGGTGCTGAGCATTGTACAGCCCACGCGATTCCTCCCTCATTCTTCTGAACTCCAACAAATATAATCCTAACTGATTCAACCTCTCTTTGTATACCAGTCCCACCATGCCAGGAATCAGTCTGGTAAACCATTCCTGCATTGCACTACTGCAATCCCATGAGCTTTAGTTACATACACTAATTCTTATGTGGGACTTTTATCGAAAGCCATCTGAAAGTCCACATAAACCACATCCCCTTCATCGACTCTACTCGTCATATTATCAAAGAATTTCAGTAGATTTGTCACGTATGAATTCCCTTTCTTAAATCTATGCTGACCCTGTCTGGTCCTGCCACTGGTTTCCAGAAGCTCAGCTATTAATTCTTTTTGTAATGGACTCTAGCATTTTGCCCCAGTGTCAGGCTGATTATAATTCCCTGTTTTCTGCCTACCTTCCTTTCTAAATAAAAGGGTTTTATTGGCTACCCTCCAATCTGAAGGGACTGTTCCAGATCCTAAAGAATCTTGGAAGATGACCACCAATGAATTCACTATTTCAAGGGCCACTTCCTTAACTACTCTGGGATGTGGATTAGGGCCTGGGGATTTATCAGTCTTCAATCCCATCAATTTCAGCAAAGCCATTTCTGTACTAATACAGATTTCCTTCAGTACCTCCCTCTCACTAAACCTTGTATTGCCCAACATTTCTGGCATATTATTTATGTCCTCCTTTATGAGCACAAAACCAAAGTATGTATTTAATTTGTCAGCCATTTCTTTGTTTCCCCATTAAATTCCCATGTTTCTGACTGTAAGTGATGTATAATTGTCTTGACTGATCTTTTTCTCTTCACGTACCTATAGAAACTGTTACAGCTAGTTTTTATCTTCCTTACAAACTTCCTATCGTATTTTATTTTTCCTTTCATAATCAATCCTCTTGTCCTCCTTTGCTGAATTCTAAACTGCTCCCACTCCCTACATCTGTTGTTTCTTCTGGTTAATTTGTATGTCTCTTCCTTGCATCTAATACCATGTCTAATTTCCCTTATAAGCCATGGTTTGGCTACATTTTCCAATTTACTTTCACACCAGACAGGAATAAACGATAATACAGTCAAACAGCAATAAAGCAGTCGCCCATGTGTTCTTTGAATGTTTGCCTTTGCCTTTCTACCAACATCCCTTTAAATAATATTCCTCAATCCGTCTCAGTCAACTCATGCCTCATACTATCGCAGTTTCCTCTATTTTAGTTTCAGGACTGTAGTTGTGGAATCAACCATTCATTCTCCATTTTGGTGAAGAATTCTATCATATTATGGTTGTTCATATTGCATCAAATGCCACAAAATAATATGTTCTGGAAGGATAATGAGGACAGGCAATATAATCTAAATAATAAATTTTAAATAGAAACACCTGGCAGACTACATACACATACCTTTGATGGAACAGGTTAATAAAGCTGCTATAAAAATGCATATGGGATCCTTGGTTACATAACTGGTGGCACAGAGTAAAAAAAAAACAATTTACTGGGAGGCAAAAGTACAAGCAAGTGAATTTCTATTGGACATAGCAATATTAATACAAGGTATTCAAAACCAGTATACCCTTAAATACCAAGACAGACTGAAAACGATAATTTTTTTTTATAAATTATTATTTTACTGAACCTTTTAAAGCATTTTTGTTGTTAAGATATGAAAGACCAATAACTTTTCATCCTTCATTAGTGCATTGTCTCACCTGTGTCAGATTTATTTTAAATTGTAAATTATTGTATTGTTTTGTGATGGTTCTGAGTCTCTGACAACAGTTAAATAATATGTTAAGTAAATGGCATCTCTCATTCAGTTTCCCTTTCATTTTTAAGCACTTGCTGGCTTTGCGCATTAAGTGTCCAATAATTGCACTGCAGAAATTTAATTTATAATTAACAACAAGATAATTAACAACATAAGCACCTTTTTAACAATGTAATAATTGTTATTGCAATACCAATTAACTACCATCACCTCTTCAGCAGAATCATTCTGTACTTTCCAGTTTTCTGTTACGCTGTTAATGTTTAAAAATAAGTCAATCCCTTGAAAAGAAACATTCACGTTCAATTTCATTTTGGTATAAATTGTTTCCTGTCTTTTCTCCCCCTTGCTCTTTGTCCTTCCTTTCTTTCCAACTATTTCACTTTCAGTGCCTGGTTTGACTCTCATTCACCCTGTATCTCTGCTGTTACTCTGTTTCTGTCTCAAATCCTAAGTAAAATTGCTGAAAGATACAACTTTGCCCCTGCTGATAACAAAGGCCCAGATGTCTGGTTGCCTTGATATCTCATCGCGAGCTTGCATTTCTAGCAAGTTATGGCACAAAAAAATTGAAGAATGCAGAAAAAACATCCAACCAATGGTGCAAATCATGAGATATCCCATCCTAGTGTTACAAATGTGCTGTCTAATACTGCTCTTAAGAAAAAAAAAACAGTTGAGAAGAAATGTCTGATTTAAAAACCTCTATGTTGAAAATTAAATTATAAAATATCTTCAAGATGGAGGTAACAACCAGCTATGTCTGTTACAGTGGACTGCTTCAGAACCTTTTAAACTGTGCTGTCTCAATCTTAAATCACAAATGGGAAACTTCCCTGGCAAAACAGTGGCTCGTTCTAAGATGCAAAGCAATGCTTGCTGCATCAAAGGTCATCAAAATAGGAGCTATTCAAGGTGAGAGCTGTGGCATTTAAAGCTGATTGCCTCAACTAAAACTTGGGTCTGGCCCAAAAGCTGGACTAATCAGCCCTTACAGTTGGAAAGGTGACTCGGCAGTCTGGAACTGATACTTAGTACGTGCATAGCCAGCTTGGTGTGACAAACTCCAAAATGAAGAATTTGAGAAACAGTCTTCAGAGGGAAATTTTGACTGGGGAGGACAAAGAAAAAAAGGTACATAGAAATCAAATGTTACTGTATTGAAGGAAAGACAAACGATATGAAGATGACAATATTAGTGGCAGAACTAATGAAGAACAGGAAATCTCTCCATCCCCGCTTTAGTTAGGAACCTACTTGTACAAGAAAGCACCATCATCTGACTACAGGAGTTGTTGCAGCTTTTGGGCATTAACAACAAGGAACTTAAACAACTGTCACCAGTTATATGCTACAGATACTGAATGAGACTTCCTTCTCATAAGTATTCTTTCACCTTATCTATAATTGTTTTTCGCACCAAGCTGGCTATGCATGTACCAAGTATCTGTTCCAGACTGCTGACTCACCTCGCCAACTATAAGGACTAATTAGTCCAGCTTTTGGGCCAGACCCATCTATTGCCTTTTAGTTGAGGCAATCAGCTTTAAATGCCATGGCTATCACCTTGAATAGCTCCGTTATCTGTATTTTCTTGTTTATAACCTTATTCTCTTTATCTCAGTAATAACTTGTGAAAAACTAATCTTTAACCTTTTTAAACAAGAACTTGATTTGTTTTAACTGGAATCACTTTAAATTAGAAATGGGCTACATGAGCTGTGTTAATTTGCAGTTCACAGACCACATGTGAGGCAATCATAACACTAGCAACATCCAAAATCTGGAGCTCGATGGATAAAGAGGGCAGATCTAGTGCATGATATATAGAGAGGGACAAAATAGATTTTATTTTAGACAAAGAGTGGCTTTCTATTGAAGGGAATGTCTCGGAGCGAAACAGAAAACAGTGACTGGATCACTAAGACCAGCTTTGTTTTTTTCTCCCTCTGATATTGGTTGCTTTTGCACTAAATGATTTCAGTTATGAGTACATGGATTGAACAACATCAAGGATTAACATCATCCCACAAAACTGTTGACCATACCTCATTCAACCGTAGCCACCTAATTTATCCCTTTGTCTCCAAACACCTTTTTCTGTTTTCAATCATATAGCTTTTCCCATTCCATAACATCTGTAGCATTAATATCTTGTTAACATTCAAATATTGTATATATTTGCAAAGCCAGAAAGCAGTGTTCATTTGAATAAACCCAACTTCTTGATGACTTGCTATTTCACAGTTTTATACAGCAGCTAAGACTAATGTTGCAATCTGCTGTATTTGTGTAGCTGCTTCTATTCCAGACATTACTATATACCTGACTGAAGTCAACACTTCAACAGAATTGCAGAATAGATTGGTCTAGAGCTGGATGTGTTATCTCAGATTCTCCAGCATCGGCAATTCCTACTATCTCTGCAGAATAGATTGATCTGTTTTTGCATATCTAGAACATGAAGCAGTAATTTTTGATCAGACTAGTAAATTGTCTCTTTTTTTATGTACAATGTTCTCAAAAACATGTTTGAATTAAAAAGGTGTTTTAGCAAATTTCAATCCATTAATTCCATATTGGTAACGGATTAATGATGACAGAAGACAGTGTTTGGTTGACCGCCTGCAAAATGATGAAACATTCTGTTCTAAATTTGCAAAAGAATCTCTATCACTATATGTTATCAAAAGTTTTGAGAGTCAAAGGTCTATTTACTTCACTCGTGGGACTTGAGTGTTGCAGGCTGGCAGCATTTATTGCCTATCCCTAGCTGCTCTTGAGAAAGTATTCGTGAGCTATCTGCTTGAACTGCTGCAGTCCATGTGCTGTAGCAATACCCACAATGCCATTAGTGAGGGAATTCCAGGATTTTAACCCAGTGACACTGAAGGAACAGCAATGCATTTCCAAGTCCAGACGGTGAATGGCTTGGAGGGACACTTGCAGTTGTTGGTGTTCCCTTCTATCTGCTGCCCTTGTCCTTCTAGGTGGAAGTGGTCGTGGGTTGGAAGGTGCTGTCTAAGGAGGTTTAGTGAATTTCTGCAGTGCATCTTGGAGATAGCAACAGTGTGTACTACTGAGCATCAGTGGTGGAGTGAGTGGATTTTTGTGAATGTGTTGCCACTCAAGCTGACTGCTTTGTTCTGGATGGTGTCAAGCTTCTTGAATATTGTTGAAGCTGCACTCATCCAGGCAAGTGGTGAGTATTCCATCAGATTCCTGATTTGTGCCTTGTAGATGGTGGACAGGCTTTGGGGAATCAGGTGAGTTACTTGCCGCACTATTTTTCGTCGCCGACCTGCACTTGTAGCCACTGTATCTATATAGCGAATCCAGTTGAGTTTCTTCTAAATTGTAATCCCTAGAATGTTAGGAATTGTAGTGGCACAGTTGCATTCAGGCCAAATAAAGATCTAATTGAACAGATGTAGTGCAAAATCATTCATGTTTATTGAAAACTGGGCATTAATATACATTGCGATGACACCTATGCCACCAATGTGCCCCAAAAAAGTAATCTGACTGCTGACTGCACAGGGTCCTCTTCTGTCTGGGACTGAGCAGGTGCCTGTCTCTGAAATTCCTCTGTGTGCTAGCAGTCTGGCGTGTTTCTTCCTCAGTCAGCTGCAGAGGAATTGCAGTGAGGTGCTCACCAGCTTGAGCTCCCAAACATTCTATCACTGAAGTACTCACCAAGGTATCAGTATCTGAGTTAGTAGGAAGTGCAGGGAGCAGCCTTGCTGATGCTTCCTGTGAGGCTGCAAAACTCTCTTCCTAAGAGAGTCAAAGAGGGCCCTTTTGGCAGAGCAGCCTGTTTTTCCACCAGGGCCAGGGCCATCCAGCTGGCACCTGCATAATACAAGAGGACGGCAAGGTGAGGTTTGGTAGTTGTATACAATGAATGACACCAACAGCAGGATTAATGTGAGAGTTGCAGTGAAATGAAGAATGGTTTTTACTCAAGTTGGTGGGACATGGATGTCTTGGCAGGAGCAGTCCAGGTCTTTTGCGAGACCCAGGATTTTCTCCTCGTAGCGGGTGAGGAACCTAATGTCAGAAATAACATAGCCTGGCTCTTTCTGCCCTGTGTTATGGGTTGTTTCTGCTATAATGAGAGAAGGGCAGGGACTTAATCAGCTGAAAGTGGCTGGTGCAGTTGTTAGTGCTGGTATAGATGGGCAAAATGTGAGGAGTATTCCCAGGTGAATGAGTAGGCAGCGTAGAGGTGTTTGGAGGGTTAGTTCTGTGGCAGGGGATGGCAATGAGTATCAGGTAGCAAAGAGAAGAATGTGGCACTTAGCCTGTTGTGTTGCTGAACACTCCTCATCACAGTAGAAACAGCTCTGCCCACATGGTGACTTTGAGCAGGGTGTGGTGGGTTGGCCTCCAATGGTAGTTCTCAGGGCCACTCTTCAAGTCCCTATCAGCGTATATTGGAGCCATTTCTCCCTTCTCTGCTGTGTGTACTTTAGAGGTGGCATGGTTGTAACGATGCTGGTCTTTCCAGAATTATCTGGTAAGTGGTAAATTCTTCTGGTAACAGTAGTCATGAGGGGAATTGAGTGGGTGGATGTGTGTGGATGTTTTCCATTGTGAAGAGTGGATGTAAAGGATACAGTTGTAAAATGGGGCTAGAATTGGATGAGAGGAGCACAATTGAGGTGGGATCAATCCTTAATGAAATGAGTTTGGTAAGATGTGACAAGAGACCTCGATAGATCTGGCAGACATAATCCCCTTGTGCAATTCGACAAAACTGACACAGCCGAACAAACTTAAGGACAAGCACATGGTCACCATGAGTCTAGTTTTTTTTTAAATTCTAGTTTCTTTTCATTCAAATTTTAGCATCTACCATGGTGGAATTCTGACCAATGTCCCCAAAACATTAGCGCAAGGCTGTTAATACCAGTCCAGTCATGATCAAATGTGCTAAATGGCCTAATTCTGCTCCTGTGTTTTATGGCCTTATGGTTAGTAACCTTACCACTGCCTCATGCATTAACGTATATATGTTGTATCATTTGCTGTTGTATAGGAAACGCTCATTTGGTCAAAACTGTTTTTCCTGGCAAGAAGCTCAATAATCAGAGGACAGAGATTTAAAATAATTGGCAAAAGAACTAGAGGGAAGATGAAAGTATTTTTTATACGGTGTGCTGAAATTTGGAAGCCTTGCCTGAAGAGCTGGTAGAAACAGATTAAATAATAACTCACAAGAAGAAGATTGAATGTATACTTGAAAAGGGCGATTTAGAGGGCTAAAGGAATAGCAGGGAATGGAACCAACTGGATAGCTCTTCCAAAGAGGTGACACAGACACAGTAGACAGAATAGCCTCCATTTGTGCAGTTAGCTTCTATTTTATATTTCGGAACAAGTCAGATACATTAGAGACATTTAGGCGACTCTTGGATAGGTACATGGATGATAGTATAATGTAGGGTATGCAGGGTAGTAGGTAGTTGTTCTTAGTAGGATAATAGGTCAGCACAACATCGTGGGCCAAAGGGCCTGTACTGTGCTGTACCGTTCTATGTTCTAATTACAGACTTTTCTGTGTTATCATGTATCACACTTTTTTTTTCTGAAGAAGGGTCTAGGCCCAAAACGTCAGCTTTCCTGCTCCTTTGATGCTGCTTGACCTGCTGTGTTCATCCAGCTCTACACCTTGTTATCTCACACTTTATAAGTCAACCTTTGAACTCTCTGAAAATCCTCTGAAAAACAGAGATAGATCACATCACGTGGTCATTTTATAATCAGCCAGTGTGGGTGGTAGCCAGTTGAAATGGTGGAAAACCAGAACCTTGATAATTTATATTAAGTTATTTGTGGCATGGTTTATTGAATGAATTAATTAGTGCAAAGATACCTTTCCTTTATCCACATCCAGAGGGTTGTGTGCAGGTTTGATTGCCTTATTTGAGAAATTGTATAATGGCATTTGAATTATGTCAGAGTGGGTTCACTTGACAGATTCCTGGGATGAAGACATTATCTTCTGAGGGAAGCTTGATCTTGTATCCTTTAGAGTAAGAAGAATGAGAGTTAATCTTATCGAAACAGATAAGATCATGAGGGGAATTGAGTAGGTGGATGTTGTGTGGATATTTTCCATTGTGAAGACTGGATGTAAAGGACACAGTTTTGATAAACAAAAAAGAATCTCCCATTTAAGATGGAGATGATAAGGAAATTTTTCTTTTCTTAGTGGATCATTGGTCTGTGGAATTCTCTTTGCCAGAATGCATTAGAGACAAGATCCTTGAGTATTTATAAGGCAAAGTTACGTAGATCCTTGATTGATAAGAAATTCAAAGGCTATAAAGGAAAGACAGGAAGGTGGAGTTAAAGCCATAATCATATCAACTATAATCCAATCAAATGGTAGAGCAGGCTTAAGGGGCCAAGTATTCTGCCTCTAATTCGTATGCTCATATGTTAATCCCATTGAAAGCATTTTTAAAAATTCATTATCTTTGAACCTCAGATGCTATCAAATTCGTAGAGTTGCTTTAAATGTAGCACCATTGTAATAATTCCATATGGATCTGAAAGGATTAATACTTGATTGAATGCAATAAGCTCCACCCATTGTGGAAATGTTATGGAAAATTGGTCAGGGGAAAAAAAGTTGGAGAGGTTAGAAGACAGACCTAACGCTTGTGCAGCTCATATTCATGTAATCTGTCAATAGTCGCAATAATGCAATAAACTTTATGTTGCATAAACAATAACACTCTTCCAGCTGGATCAGAGAAGTGGGTATCCCCGTTCAAAGTATACCACCATGAGCTTGAAGGAATCCACAGTCACAGCAGTAAGGATTCACTATGGATTACATTTGACGCTTTCACTTCCAGAATTGTCCCTCCACAACGAATAATCTTCCTCTCCATCCATTAAATTTGATATTCTGCACTTTTTAGAAATGTTTTGATGGCACTTTGTGCCATAGCAATATCCACAATTTGATGAAAAAACCACACAAAACCTCAAATGGGGCAACATGCACATTTGCAGTTTTGCAGGATTTTATTCTGTCAACCATCCACCTGTTCCTTTCAACGTAAATATGCTCTTTGAATGGTTTGTTGAGGAACACTTCTAAATGTTGAAGCAAGAATGCCAGACCCACCCACTGCAATGTGGGTGTTATTTCTTTATCTCTGGATTTCATTGGTTATGCAGGATCTACTTACATTCTACACTCACCAATTTCCGTAGGCCACCAGGATGATATTCCACATGTTATTGATTTGTAACTTCACTCCATCCTTACCCATTCTCCTATTTTAATGGACATGCACAAATCTCCTGCAGGGAACCTGATATTTGACATGTTCTTACATTTGAAAATTAGCACAGGCTTTAATTTCATTGTGTCAGCTATGCAGGCTATTACCATCAGGAATCTTGTCTTCTTGTGCCCTGTCATTTTCCTGAAATGTTTTAAAATCTTTCCACTCTATTGCCAAGAAATTGAAATTGCTGGGTACTCCATCTATGTTATTGACATGACATTATGGGTTTGGCTGCTGTCTGATGATAAACCCTGGAAACTAATTTTGGCATCAGGGTCTCTTGTTAGTATCTGAGTGATCTTTGTCTTTCACAAAATGAGACCATTTCATTCCATAAA
Organism: Rhincodon typus; assembly: GCF_021869965.1. Taxonomy (NCBI): domain Eukaryota; kingdom Metazoa; phylum Chordata; class Chondrichthyes; order Orectolobiformes; family Rhincodontidae; genus Rhincodon; species Rhincodon typus. The sequence continues at coordinate 39,849,191 of NC_063357.1, read as the reverse complement.
GCGCTACACTAATGAATTGTTGTATATCTTTGCTGGATTCAGGTTTTTCTTGATGCAATTGTGTGCATATATACACATTGCATTTCTGATAAAAGTGGACCAAATCTTCCTGCCTCAGATTATCAGAGATGGTAGACAATGCTAGTCAAGACCTTGTGGAACTCCTGATTTGGAGACGTGTGGGAATTTCTTGGGAAGCCTAAACTTCCAATGGTCTTATGCACCCAGCATCACCTGAATGGAAAATCTAGGAAAATTCTGGTGATTTGAGGACCCATTTGGTCCTCAACATCAGGTCAGTGGCTGATCCTTGATCTGCTGACATGTATGGTCTTGGACATCTTGTTCAGGATAGATTCTTCCTCCATCCATTTTCTTATTTTTCTACCAACTGCCATGAATTCACTTGCTACAGCAGTTATTTGATGAATTACCAAATGTTACAACTTATAGTCTGAAAGCAGTTTCATACTTTGATTTTCCTTTTGCTGCAGGACCCATTTCTGTTTGTCACTCAAACTCCCGTGCGTCATTGGAATGTAGCCTTTTACACCTGCTTGGTGCTATGTGTCCTTTCACTATAAACATGAAATTCTGCAGTAAAATAAAATTGAGGCTTATTATCAATGCATGTATAGCATTTTGTAACTGGAAAGGGGGTATTTGATCAGCTAATATGCCATATTTATGGAAAACATGATTTTTAACACTCAGAATATGGGGTGGATTTATACACTGTAATGTGTCATCTGTTATCATGGTATTTAATCTTTGAAGAGGTTGTCTTTGGTGGGAAACTAGAGATACGGCTAAAAATAGGCTGTTGGCAAGATTATCCTTTTATTTTACATACCCTAACAGTTCATATTCTTAAACTTAACACAAGGCTGTACACTTGATCCTCTCTCTCCAGAGACTACTGTCATGTGATCTCTTATATCATTACTGATGTAGCTTGGCTATTTGTATATTTACTTATTTACCTTTTACTCTACAAATAGTAATTGCTAAATTGTTGGCAGCTTAGAAAAACACAAAAAGCTGTGTTAAATGTGTTGTGATTGAAACGAGGTCAGCCAGGTGGACATTATAGAATATGAATTCTGAGGACTGGTCACTGGACCCGAAACGTTAACTCTGATTTTTTCTTCACAGATGCTGCCAGACCTGCTGAGCTTTTCCAGCAACTTCTGTTTTTGTTCCTGATTTACAGCATCAGCAGTTCTTTCAGAGTTTTTTTTAAATAGAATATGAGTTCCCTGATTGGGACTTTTTATCTGGTGCAATCAGAAAGCCCTGGCTGACAGATATAAACAGGAGTGTCAGACATTCTGACTCACTGAGATCTGGCTCTGATGGAGCTGGACCAGTGTCAAGTACTCTCCGTGTGTATGTAAAGGATGACTTGGCAACAGGGTACTGGCTTCTGTGGAGTTATTTCAAAACTGACAGTGGTTAGTGGCATTTTGACGATCTGCACTAGATACTTGAGGTAGAAATCACTATTATGAATGAAATGGAAGAGCGTTCTGCAGTGATATGAAACTTTATTGGTGATACCATGCTGCGAGGAAGATGATGAATGTACAGGACATCGATTGCATTCAATGGGATCTGATCATGTTTGTTGGAATTTTGGACTTAAACAGTATGGTAGATTAATTCAACTGAGCTTGGCAAGTTATTTGTATGAATTTTCATCCTGGATATCCCAGTTTTATCTAAAATTAAGCAGAATCTAAGCAGATTAATTATGCTTATTAAAAGACTGAGTTTGTAATCACAAATGGCCAGTAGTAAAAGAGAAAAGGACAAGCATTTGGATAAAATTATTAATTATTTCATTGAAAGCTTCCTGTTTGGAGCTGTTATCATTAAGCTTCAAGTGTTCAGGCATACGGTACTGGAAACAAGTATTATTTTATATAAATTATTGATGAGACCCCATTAAGAATATTCTGGGCTTCTGGATGGCTGAAGATGGGGAAGAGATTTACCAGTTAGTCTTGACTGACAGTCACCTTTGATTTCAGACTTCATTCTGATTTCAGTTTTTTTTGTATAATATCTGCAGAAGTACCTTACTGCAGGTTTGTTCGGGACGATGTTATTAGTTTCAGTCAAGAGTGACAACGATGATCCCATAACCTAGAGTTGGAAAGCACGAAGACTCTCAAAATGGAACTTATTTTCAGTGAAGAAGGAACAGTTTGAATAGGGATGTAAATTTGGGTCTGCAAGTGAAGGACCACAGATCATATGAAAGTAAGTGAATTGACTTTCAGTGCACAGCCGGAAGATAGCAATACATGAATTTGACATCTGTCTATCTTGAGAGACAATGAATTGCATCTGTCATGGCTGAAGAGGTCAATTTATAAGTGATAGTCCCTTCCACAGCTACTACGCGTAACTGTTTTTACCCCACAGAAGAATGCTGCATTTTCCCACTTTGAGGCCAGGATTATTGTGACCGTCAATGACCATCCCTCTCCCTCGGTAATACATGTCATTACTGTCTCTTGGTTTCGATATGTTGATTTTCCCCCTTTTGCAATCACATTCTAGCGTGCAGTGTTCAACTCTCAAAATTGAGTTGGTCAACTTGCATACCACAACAGTGGCCCTGATAACTTCCCCCCCGCCCGGACTTGAATTTTACTGAGTTGACCCCAGAACTGACCATTACCCATCCCTTTAGTCAATTTGGATGGACTACTCCAATTGATGAGAGCCCTTCATTGAATTTGTGCTGATCTCCAACTGACTCCCCGCCTTTCTGTGAACTGGTTGAACTAGACCTGCAACAATGACCATGCCCCGCTCCCTGAAAAGTAGTGATGCAGACCTGCTGGTACTGACCACCCCTCACCCACTGACCACGTCAAAACCCTGAGCTGATACCGAATGATGCCCTTAACTTAGTGCACCAGTCCCCATGATTGAAGGCTGTCTCCCTTGGCCTGACTGAGGACTGCCCCTGTCAGTCATTGAGATGTGGCCATTTGATTGAAACACATTCTGTGTTGTATAAAAGCTGCTGGCATATGATGAAGTTATGAGATTGACATAGCACAGTGCTGTACAGCATAATGTCCACCCCACTGACTGATCACTGCTGACAACTATAATAAGATGCCTGGATTTGTGTCAGCTCCAAAAGGAAAGGCAAGCCATTAAGAGGCAGAAAAGCCCATAAAAAGCAAGGCAGGGCAAAGATGCTGTGGGCATTCAAGTAGGTACAACATGACTGAGCATGAAGAGAGCAACCAAGAAGCTTTGGAATGCACCCTAGTTAAATCAATGAGATTAGTGCCTGTTGATGCAAAATATCCTGGCAACAACATTATAATGAAGAAGCTGATGCTGTGTAAAGTGAAGCATTGAAGTTCAGAACTGTATTGTAAGTGAGTTAGTGATATATTAGGAGGGTGCAGAGCAGTTGACACATCAGTGGACAGGGGTATGTGGCCATAATATGTGTCCTGAAATGTTGGGTACTGCTGTCTGAGATTGAGGCCTGGAGGAGCAAGTGGTGAGCTGGAGTTGCTAAGTACTTGCTCTGACTTTCATGCTGGGAATTGTCACAGTCTAGTTTCTATCCAGCAGGTGGGAGAATGGGAAACTGCATACCAATGAGCGAGGATTACTTCCTAATGCTATTATGGACCAGACCAAACCCCCTCAAAATATATTTAGAAGATAATCCAGACCCCAACATTTTTTTTATTTTTAAAGGCAAATGTAAGGCGTTGTGTTCCAGATGCAATTTATTTGGTCAAACCACCAGGTTTGAAGCAAAGTACACTTTATTCTTATACTACAATTGAAATACAAATGAAAGAAAGAATTGTAATAACTTAATTCTTTTGGAAAACTTAACAGAATAATAGATTATTTGACTAGTAAACAGCAACTGTTCCAATGTAGCAACATTCAATAAACACACCCTTGGCAAAGGCAAATTCCATAAAATAGATTGTCTCACATGCAGTTCTCCAGTCCAGGAGGAAAGAATGTCAAGAGAAAACTCAGAGAGAAAGAGAGACAGAGTGCTCAAGTGTTTTGCTGTAGCAGAATCCTCGTTCATTGGGAGTTTGAGCCCACTTATTTAGCACGCTTCTACTGTTCCAACTTGTTAAAAAAAAATCCCTAAGGTCTCAAAGCTGACCTCTGTATCAACCTCTCTTCATAAAAAAACCCAGAACAAAACATACCTGAAGCCATAGTATCATTACAATGCATGTAAATAAGCCTCTCGTCAATCACCAGCAAGATTTTCATCACATCCTTCAAAACTTGGTTAGAGAATCATACTTTTCTTTTTGATGTTGAAAATTTCATTTTTCTGATTTCACCATATTTTCCCAAATTACGTGCCTATGCTGAAATTCTTCAGGAGCTGAGAAAATTCCATTTGTATGAAAACATTTTTCTCAAATCATATTTGCTTCTTTTGAAAATCACTATAAGTCTATGTCCATTCATTCTTGATCCTTTCATGGATAGAATAGTTTCTCCCTATTTACTCTCTCCAGCCCTCTCTTGCTTTTGAAAATTTCTATCAGGTCTCCTCTTAGCTGCCTTCTCTCGAAGGAGAAAGTCCCAGCCTCTCCAATCTATCTTCAGAACTTCTTATCCCTGGAACAATTCTTGTAATTCTCATAAACTTCTACAGAGTCGTACCTAGAATTGTACACAGGACTCCAAGCTGAAGTCTAGTAAGTGTCTTATACAAGTTCAACATCACCTTGTTCTTGTACTCTGTGTCCCTATTAATGAAGCACAAGACATGGTATGTTTTATTATCTGCTCTCTCCACCTGTCCTGATACCTTCAAAGATCTGTGCACGTATACACCCACGGTCCACTGCTCCTTCACTCACTTTAGAATTGTATCCTTACTTTGTGTTGTCTGTCCAAATTCTTCCTACTAAAATACATGACTTTATACTTCTCTGCATTGAACTTCACCTGCCACTTATCCACCCATTTATGTATGTCCTTTTGAATTTCTACACTATTATCTCCACGGCAGCCTCAAATCAATTGTCCTTGCAACCACTATAATCACCTCCGATGCCTTCCAGTCAGTGATATAATTATAACAAGAGAGCAAAGTAGATCTCTGCTCACGTTTGGTATTTATGGTTTTTAAAAATGTTACAGAACATTTTTAAATCTAACTGATTTTTTAATAGAAGGTAATTTCGTTCATTTTAAATAAAAGGTCCCTCCTGTAGACAATACTTTACCTTTAAATTTGAATGAACATGAAGTAATTTTAAAAGCAATGAGTTGTCATTCTATTTGTGAGATTTGACTAAAGTACACAGCATGATGTCATACTATTTCCTAATTTACTGTTTGTCATTAACTATATTCAAGACTGAGACAGATTTTTAATCAGTAAAGGAATCAAGGGTTACAGGGTAAAAGGCAGGCAAGTGGATTATCAGATCAACTATGTTCTCATTGAATAGCAGAGCAGAACCAATGAGCTGAATGGTCTACTTCTGCTCCACATGTGCTGGATTCTTATTCTCAGCTGAAAATGTGGGGGAAGCAGCAACGGGAGACAGAATTCTCCTGTACCAATGGAGACAAAATCAGAGTTAGTTGAAATCCAAAACTTAGTTTCACCTCACTTATAATTTCAAGTTAACTTTTCTTCACTGTTTTATCCTTCCACTTCTTAACTTAAAAAGAAATCTGGTTCTTTTAAGCTTAGAGGTAGCATGTATCTCGCAAGCTTCTCCATGCTGCCATCCTCTCTCACCTCTTCCCGCCCCACCCCTGATCCCCATGCATACTATGCTTCATATTCCTCCATCCTTACACTGTCTCTCCTCAAGCTCCCTTTCCTAAGGTTCCCAGCTCCCTCCCAGGACCGTGGAGAGAAATCATGGGTCTTAGTGCTCCTCTTGTCTCCATGTGACCCATTTCCATCTTCCACTTCCGTCATACTTTTCAGATATCTAGAATTGAGAATTATAGATGTAGTGGAGTTGGCCTACTTTATATAGATTTAGCAAAACATTTTGACTTTTGTACCCTATGCTTCTATCTGAAGTTCACTGAAAACTCAGGCTTCAGTTTGATGTATTTCACAACCACTGCTTTGTCAGACAAATACACACAATTTGGTTGTTTATATTATGCAACCTGCTCTGCTTTTTAGAGCCATCTTCTATGCAATACCTAAATAGCAACATCTAAAATAATTTGGCTTTGATAACAGAAAAATTACAGTTTCCATTCAGTAATAACTATTTTCCCATTTTAATTTGAAACTAAACTCAGCATAGAGCATATAGTGAGAGACCAAAGTACTACAGATGCTGGAAATCCAAAATGTAAACAAAAAATGCTGGAAATATTCGCAGGGCAGGCAAGATCTGAGGAGACAGAAATTGAGTTAATGCTTCAAGTCCATGATCATGGACCTGCATGAGTTCTAACAAAGGGTTACTGACATCTGTGTCTCTCGGCACAGATGACGTAAGACGTGGTAAATATTTCAAATGCTTGCCGTTTCTATTGGAGCAATTATACATCCTCATTCCATGTCTCTGAAAAATAATCTGATTTCTTGTGAGCCTCTCATTTTGTCTTAAGCATGGAATCTAACAGCAGTTGCCTGAGATCTGGCTTGACATCACATTGAACATGAACTTGAAAGAAAAGGTCAAGCATGAAGAAAACCTAACTTGCTGAACAAAAACAAAAACAAATCAATGTTAAAACAGTCAGTTGATAATTTTATAAATGCTTAATTAAGAAAATCTAAATATTAAAACATGCCAGGCAACAGAGCTTTTTTCTCACTCTTGTTTAGCAAAGCTAAACAGAGAGAGATGAGACCCGAATCTTGGTGAGTAGGGAATTTGAGAGAACCGAGGCCAAGAGAAGGAATTGGGTTTAACTTGTGGGCCTGGATCACTTTGGATTGGCAACAGATCTTTAAAATGAATGCTGGTGATCTATATGGAATCATTAAGAAGCATCCTAGAGTGTTCCAAGAAGGTCTCGGAAAGATAAAAGGTGCCAAGATCAAGATCTATATACTTCAAGGCATGACTGGTCCCCTATGCCCTACGTGCCAAAGTAGAGGCCAGATTGGAACACCTAGAGAAACATGGCATCTTACGCCCAATAAAATTTGCTGAATGGGCTGTGCCAGTAATCCCAGTTGTAAAGCCTAACAACTCAGTCTGTGTCTGTAGTGATTATGAATTGATAATGATCAAATTCTCACTTACAGATGCCCTGTGCTACATATCGAACACTTCTGTGAAAAGATAGCTGGGGGTCACATTTTCTGAATTGAATGTGAGCCATGCCTACCTCCAACTGGAGCTTGACGGGTCATTCAGGAAGTATGTGTGACTATAAATGGCCACAAAGGACTGTATGAGTACGCTTGCTTGCCCTTTGCGGTATCTTTGGCTTGTGCCATCTTTCAAATGAGGAACAACCTCCAAGGTGTGCCCAGAGTGATAGTCTATCTAGAAGATGTTTTAATCTTAGGAGCTACTGCAAAGGAACATGTGGAGAGCTGGAGGAGGTCTTGTGGCATTTTTGAGGCTCGTATTTGGCTAAAAAGGGAAAAAAATGTGTTCCAGCCAAATGAGGCAACTTACCTTGGGGACAGTCAACACGGACGGATTATACCATGTTGATACGAAGGTGAAAGCCATTAAAAGGGGATCCAACTCCAAGGAACACATCTAGTTTTCCCTAGGTCTCAAGAATTACTAGGGGGAGATAGAGTCCATGTAAGAAACTTCAGTGACAGGTCTCCAGGAAACCTGTGAGTTATCCTTTAAAAAAAATGGCCAATATTGTTTATAGTCAAACCAAGGAGAAAATCGCAAGAAAAAGCACATAGGAACCCTGCACAGAAACGTTTGTTTCAATGGATGTGCCATGAAGATGAGCCCTTTGTAGAGGCTCTTTGGCGGTCTTCACAGAAGAGACATTCACCTACTTATTAAATACACACCCGAAAGCAATAGAAATGGGACTGCGGGCAAAACGATACAAGAGGCCCACATTGTAACAAGAGTGAGGGGGAGCCCTCAGACTTGGAGTGGGGAGGAATGTGCTAACCCCTCCAAGGCTGATGGAGAATCACTAATTAATCTCCCTGTGGGACTGTTTGAGTATGAGTTCTCTTCGTAACAGATAATGGCCAGCCCAGCTGGAATGCAACATTTGAGTCCTTTAGCCCTGATTTTTGGCCCACTCGTGGCACAGTGTTGGCGTCCTTACCCCTGGACCAGTAGGCCTAAGTTCAAGTCTCACCTTCTTCAGAGGTGTATAATAACATCTCTGAACAGGTTGAGTAGAAAAATATGGCAATTTTTTTTTTAAAAAAGCACAGTTTTCCCCTCCAGCTCTATTTTGATTTAGACCCTACCCACTCTCCCTCCACTTCCCTCATTTTGATGGTTTGTGTTGTCTGTGATGGGCTTTGCATGTAAATGTCCAATTGACTACATGGGTGATTTAGTGGTGGCAGTTAACCGATAAAAGGAGAAGAAACAGTCATTGTGATTTGGTGGTGGTAAAGCCATTCAGTTGTGTGTACCAACTGGATATAGAAGGGAAAAAAAGACCCAAGGGTTCTTGTGGTACAGTGGTAGTGTCCCAGCCTCTGAGCCAGGAGTCCCAGGTTCAAATCTTAGCTGTTCTGGTGATGTGTCAAACACCTGTTCAAAAATAGACAGTTAAAAAATTAAATAAAGCAGACCCAGTCTGTCCCCAGCTAGCAGTAACCTACGGATGCCATGAGTAGTGGCTCTATTCTTATATTCAACAATAAATGGTTTTCCTTTCGAGTCAGGCTTCCTCAGTTATTACAAGCTGTAGTCATTAGCCAAGTAGGAGATGCTTGTCTCCCTAATGCCTACTTACCTGCTTACCCTGTTTTGGGACGTGTGTAAGGACTGTTCAGTTTCTACTCTGTTGGTACTTTCTTTACTTCCTCCTTCTCAATGATATGAGGCCCTACCCCAAAGGCCTGGCCAATCCAAACCTGACCTCCTCCATCTCAATGTTGTGTGGCCCTGATGCACGGTCTTCCTACTGCGATCTACTCCCTCTTGATAATGTGCTGTAAGGGTGAGGGGTAAGAGTATGAATAGATAAATGAACCTGAAGGTGGGGAATGAGCTGGTCAATTGTGTGTATGCACACACCGTGTCCTCCTCCCTCCTCAAACACCTATCCACATATTCTGGACTGGGGGAAGACAAAAACCCGAAGTTGTTTCCGACGTCCACTTCGAATTCTGTCAAGGTCAGTTAACAGAGGTGAACATGAGATTTTCTGAGTTAAACCCAACTGCTTAGTTCATCCCTGGTTCCTTCCTGTTCCCTGGTGACCAGGATTTGGAGACAGTCTGTCTTGCTCCAGCTCTGCTTCTTAAGTTTTATAAGTTAGCTCTACTGCTTGGCATTTTATAATGGACGTTTTTATTAAATACTCACCTTTTAAAGTTATCAATTTATTGCTTTGACATCGTGGTTGATGTTCTGCTGAATCTTAAGCAGCTGCTCCTGGATTTCTTGCTGAAGGAGAATTGAGAAGCTTATAAGATGTCTGATTGCTTTTTAGAGGACTGGCAAAAAGGGTTAGTTTTGCTCCAGTAGAAACAGGAAGTGTAGGAAATGCATGACACATGTGCCAAGAGAAGCAGGGGTCCGTGATCTTCCCCTGAAACAATATAGACTGTGCAACTGACAGTGGTGCCTCTGTTTTTGTCTCCACAGGTGCTGCCTGTTGTGTTGGGTATTTCCAGCATTTGTTGTTTACATTTCAGATTTTCAATACCTACAATAGTTTACTCTTCTAATATATGCTTCATGCTGGGCATTAATAAGTATGATTAGTTTTAATTTAAAATGAGAAAAAAATTGATCATTCAATGCAAAGTATGATATTTGTATTTACAAAGCCAGAGTCTTTTGGATATTATAGCTTGGATATTGCCTGGGGCAAAATTCAAAGAAGTGGAGCTGGTTGCATAATAGGACCAGATTGTGTTCAATTATCTGACAAAACTGGTGTTATAACGTGTATCATACTAAAACCAATGCACATCGTAAATATAGGAATAAAGTGCAAAAACAAAGATGTACTGCTAAACATTTCAATTCCATTCTGACAATGGTTCCCATTCTGGGCAATAGAAGGATGTGAAGGGCTATCTCAAAGGCAATTATGATGATACTGTGGCTTTAAGAGGTGTATTTTATCCATTTTTAAAGAGAGGTTTTAAGGCAAAGGTACTAAAGTTGCCTATTGAAAAACAGCTTGTGAAGTCTTAGGTTTTTTTTAAATTTAGAACAATAGAAGCAACCTGAATGGGTGTGGTCAAGCTCTCACAGAACCAGGATTTTTAGTTTTTTTTCTTTTTCAGTAGCAGCAGTTGTTGCTGGGGTCTCAGCATGGTTTGGAAGCTACAGTACATCTCTCCTTGCTACACTCTGTCTCTTGGTGTTTTGCTGCTGCTGGAGTTGCATGTGAGACAATATGTTTTTCTGAATTTGCCTTTATCAAAGGTGTGTTTATGGGATGTTACTATATTGGAACAGTTAATTAGTAATAGTTACTGTAACTATTATTTTGTTAAGCATTTCAATAGAGTAATAGCTAAGCCAATCTTTTTCTTTACTTTTTCTTTTGTGGTATTTTACCTATAGTGAATAAATAAAGTGTGTTTTACTTAAAGTTGAACAGTGTTTTGCTTAACGTGACCAATCAAATTGCATCTGGAACGTAAGACCTTACACTTAGTTTCAAAATAAGAAAACATTAGGGTCTAGACTATCTTCTTAATATATTTTCAGGGGGTTTGGTCTGGTATATAACACAATGAGAAGGAGAATAAAGCAGTAGAATCAGGAGAAGTAGCAGGGCCCATGATTTTTCTCCACTCTACATTCTTCCTCTTTCCCCAAGAGATATAACTAGCCCTATCGCATTCTATGGATTGTATCATTGTACAAATTGCCTATTTGAGATTCCAGAAAATTAAACGATTTCCATTCAAATCAACAGTTTCAGATGGGTGGTTTTTTGGGCTGTACTCCCTGATGAAAACTCCTATTTCCTATTTTGGCCACTAAATGCCATAAACTCATACAATAGGGATGTGGCGCATACTTTCATAGTAGAGGGTGGGGGTCTCATTAGTGTTGGCAATACTACTGTCTGCAACCTCTTGTGACTTTGGAAATGACTATAACATTAACTTGACGCTGATCTGCCCGAAATCCAAATCTAATCTACCTCACAAAAAATGCAGCCCATCGCTGGTAAAGAAACTACTACCAAACAGTGTTCTTCATATGATTGAAGTATAAATCAAATTTTGTTTGCTGCATTAATTTATTTTGTGAAATAGGATTTTGTTTGCATCAAATTTCCATAACCACCTGGTGCATTTGAGACAGACAGCTATCTTCATAATATCTGACAGTTCTGACTGGGAGAATATTCTGCTTCTAATTTCAACGGGAAATGTTTGAGCAACTTTATCTACACCCATCTGAATGTCCTTCATTCTATGTGCCTTAAAGTTACAAGACATCTTATTAGTGGAACATGTTCTGGTTGTGCAGTAAATCCCGAAGGAATGAGGCATTGAGTTGTCAGATTCTGTCTTATTTAATGGAAGGTGGCCAATGCTGGTTGGGCCCATTCCTAAGTTGCCTTGCGAAGGTGGCGAATTGATGTAATCTATGTTGTCACAATAGTGTTAAAATACGGACTATTGATCTTCGAATTCCACCATCTGATTTTAATATTTGGGACTTTTGTGGATAAAATGATTTTTAAAAGGTAAAATAATACTAGCTTAAAATGGCCACAGAAATTAGCTGACCGCATTGGCTTTACAGGGTTCATCAAACCTAAGTGGGATAAACTAAATCGTCTGAACTGAAATTAGCATTTTTTAAAAGACACTAAAATTAGTCCATCCAGTCAGATGTGAATAAACCCTCATCCTCTATTGATAAGTTCCGTAAATTGGAGATGAAAGGCAACCACTGCAATTATCAATCTGAGAAACAATGAACTCAGATATTGGAATACTTAAACCAGCCTGTATTTCAGGAAACAGCTTTTGGCAGAACAGGAGAGTTACATTTGTAATTGGAATGATTTGGAGAAATCTTTCTCTGACCCTTTGAAGGACATAATACCCAGTGAGAGCCTACATTGAAGAAAAGAACATCTTGGCACTGTGAACTTAACAGGTCAACAATATTTGCTACTACTGTTTATCCAAGGCACTGCCATTCTGGGCTATGATGTTACATATTGTTTGAATGTAATTCTGCTGTTGCTGATGGCCTACAGCGCTTCATGGATGCCCAGTTTGAGTTGCTAGATCTGTTCTGAATCTATTGCATTTAGCATGGTGATACATGATGGATATGATGAAATTTCGTGATATACAGCATATTTGAATTAATACTTAAAGGTTGGTTTCACATATCAATTCTCACTTGCCTAATTTACTGTGTCATTCTTCTGTATTCTATACCCTATTTCTGTTATTACAAAGAAAACACCTACTATATGTGATCATTCCCTAATTTGATGACTGTTCTGACATTCCGAATTTGATGGATTCAGCATGATATTTGCATCTGTTTCCCTGCCAATCAGAGCATTGTGTTAACCTCACCAGTGTTTAGGGCATGTCTTACTTTCTGGTGCTTTTTGGATGTCAAAATGCAGCAGCCTAGAAGAACTGGGGAAAAAAAAACCCTACAGTTTGAGGATGATTCATGTCTGAGTTACATCTACTCTGCTATATGAAAGATATCTTCTTAGTCCTACAATTCACTGAAATAATATATGGTTAATTTTACTCACATAGTGAGTTTCTTGCATCTGTTGACAGCTTTTCAAAAGGTTTTTCAAATTAACCCATGTTTTCTGTGAAACAGCACTGATGTATTCCTTCTATACTTATTAAATGTTGAAAGTACTTTATTTACTGAGGAACTGGTTTGTGCACAGTAGAACTAGTAAATGGTTAGTATAAGTCAATACAGTGTGGAGCTGGAGGAACACAACAGGTCAGGCAGCATCAGAGAAGTAGGAGATTCGACGTTTCAGGTCTAGACCCTTAACCCTGATGAAGGGTCTAGGCCCGAAACTTCGACTCTCCTACTCCTCTGATGCTGCCTGACCTGCTGTGTTCCTCCAGCTCCACACTGTATCGACTGTGAGTCCAGCATCAGCAGTTATTGCTATCTCCAAATGGTTTAGTATAGATTTTTAAAAACTCATTTCAAGTTACTCGGATTGGGTTGCAGGTTAAATATTATAATGTTATTGATTGGTAAAAAATGATCAAAACTGATTTTCTCGTAAATCCATTTTTTGTGGTAGTAGTAACACTGTACTGGGTGATCGCTCTTAAATAAAGTCGTAGAGTTCTACAGCATGGAAACAGACCCTTTGGTCCAACTTGTCCATGCTGACCAGGTATCTTATATAAATCTAGTCCCATTTGTCAGCATTTGGCCCATATCCCTCTAAACCCTTACTATTCATGTACCCATCTAGATGCATTTTAATTGTACCAGCTTCCACCACTTCCTCTGGCAGCTCATTCCATAAACGCACCACCCTCTGTATGAAAACGTTGCCCCTTAGGTCCCTTTTAAATCTTTCCCCTCTCACCTTACACCTATGCTCTCTACTTTTTGGCTCCCCAACCCTGGGGAAAAGACCTTGTCTGTTCACTCAATCTGTTCCCCTCATAAACCTCAATAAGGTCACCCCTCAGACTCTGCTGGTCGAGGGAGAATAGCCCCAGCCTATTCAACCTCTCCTTATAGCTCAAACCTTCCAACCCTGGCAACATTCTTGTAAATCTTTTCTGAACCCTTTCAAGTTCCTCAACATCCTTACTATAGCAGGGAGATCAGAATGGCTCACAGTATGCCAAAAGTGGCCAAACCAATGTACTGTACAGCCGCAACATGACCTCCCAATTCCTATGCTGAATGCACTGACCAATAAAGCCATACATCAAGGAATTTTTAAACATAAAATGTTGCCTACCTGCACTAATTCTCGGAAGATTTTGCATTTGTGATTGTACACAGATTCCAAATTGTGTCCAAAGTGGAAACTCCACTTAATTCCTTAATAACTGTCACCATTACAACCTGGGAACGGCCTTACCTGTTGAGAGATAAAATGTCCAGGTGCAGAGACCATTTGTGCCTTGAAAACAATCGATCATTAAGTAAATGTGATCGTGTTATTATGAAATTGTATTTGTGCATTTTTAAGTTATAGTACATTCAGAGGAAAACGGCATTATGTCTATTTCCAAAAGCACTTTGAGTGGTCAGGTTAGTTTATTACTGATGTGTTAGCATGAATTATTGAAAATATTGATGCGTTTAGTTAGGATCATTAAAATTCTGGAATGGGACTGTATGGATTTTGCTTTGTAAAAATTATGGCAAAGTGAATATAGGTAATGTTAACATACAGTAATTATAAGAAAAAATGTACATTTTATCCCCTTTTTTTGCTTAAATGCCACAAGGACATAGAAGTAGTTGGATCCTTTTAACCTAGACAGATAAACAGCTTCTTGGGGTCATAAGACTCTGAATACACTTGTACAGCAACATTTGCAGTGACTGCTTCCAATGCAAGCCTGATATGCTAAATATTGTCAGTTACAAAGATATGTGATGATTATTGTCAACAGCATAGATTTACATGGGAAATATTGGATCCAAAATGCACACTGAACTGTTTTATTTTATCAATTATTTTTCTCAAATGCATTTCAATTTAATAAAACCATCTGCTGTGGTTTGCAATGTTATCTATTTTTTAATTGTGTCTGCTGTTCACTCAAATTTCATAAGTGGAAGTGAATTTTGTGCATGGAGCTTTGCCTTTTGGTGCTCATTATTCTGTTGCACTAGATTCAGTGATTTAGTGATGCGTTGATAATATTTAAAAGTAGCAATTAAGAAAAATAAGAACTGGAATAAATTAGAGTTGAAACAGGAGGCCCTTAATTATCAGCTTCACACTGTAGAGATCAAAGAAACTCTTTTCTAATCACTGAAAAAATCTAACATTTTACAAGTATAAAATTTGCTTTTCAGGGCCAGTGGGGCAGTTAGCAGTAATTATGAAATTAAAAGGCTGTTAAAACCCCAGTTACACATCATTCAACAAGTTGCAAACTTTTCTAGGGTTTTTACAGTGAGACTAACATTGTAGGAGTGGTAATTTTCATCAATCTCTCTGACCAGCATGAATTGCAGTCTTTGAGAATCTCTACAGTGCACTGCACAAAGGAGTGTAGACTCTGACAGCAACTTCTACTTTCTGTGTTATTCTGCATTTATTCAAGGCCCTAGGTTGCTGTCAATATCAGTAGGGTAATGACAATGAACAGCAATATTTTTACCATCTGCAAAATGTATGTGTTAGCGTGAACGCAGCCTGTATCAGAAGTTGAGGCCTGAACGAGCACTAGAGCAAAGCTGAGTATGAACTCCTGATGTGAGGAATGGAATTCAGTTTCACTTTCAAGTTTACAAAGCAAAGAAATCTGTATTTAAATGGCACCTTCGACAACTTTATGAGCTGATATGCCCCACAGCCACTATTGCAGATTTCAGAAGGTGGACGAGTCTCCCATAGAATAAAAAGTAACAAATTTAACTTCACAGTTCAAGAAAGGAGGAAGAGAGGAAACAGGAACATATAAGTCTGCTGGCCTGACATCAATTGTAGGAAAAATGCTCGAATCTATCTTTAGGGATTGATTACAGGAGAATTGCAAAATTTAATATAATTAGCTAGAGGCAACATTTTTATCTGAATGAAGTCATATATGACAAATCAATTTTTTAAGGGATGTATCTTGACAGATAGATGGGGGACTGGGGATTTTTAGAAAGCGTTCATGGGAGTGGACATTACGCAATGTCAAGGTTTATGAGATTGGGATTAATATTTGGGATGGATTTGGGATTAGTTGACAGACAGAAAATAGAGAGTAGGTATAAACAGGTCATTTTCAGGGTGGCACAGTGTAACCAGTAGAGTTTCACAAGAATCAGAGCTTTGCCTCAGCTGTTTACAACCCGTACCAATGACTTGGATTAGGAGCCAAGTGTAATATATCCAGGTTTCTTGACAGTATAAAACTGAGAGTGAAAATAAACCGTGAGGAGGTTGCAAATTCCATGGACAAGAACGTGGAAGGTAGCATATAATGTTCTTATATTTTTATTCTTTCATGGTATGTAGGTGTTGCATTTGTTGTCTATTCCTAATTGTCCCACAGAGCAGTTAAGCTTTGCCATGGACCTGGAGTCACATGCAGAATAAGAAATGCGAATCAGTACACCAGTTGGGTTCTTCATAACAATCAAGGATAGTTTCATGGTCACCTTTACTGAGATTAGCTTTTAGTTCTGGATTTTTTTTTAAAAAATTGAAATACATTTTAAATTCCACCTGATGCCATGGTAGGATTTGAACCTAAGCCAGTAACATTACCACTATGCTATCATGTTCTCCCATGTGAAAGTATGCACTGTGGCAGAAAAAATAGAAAAGCAGGATGTTTTTTTAAATGAAGCACTGATAAATTTTAATATCCAGAGGGATTTGGAGATTCTTGTACGCAAAACACAGAATGTCAATATTCAGGTAAAGGAAGCAGTTAGTAAGACAAATGATAAGTCAGTCTTTAATGCAGGGGCTTGGAGGATAAGAACAAAGACGTCTAACTGAAATTATCTAGGGTTTTGGTATATTTAGGTATTCTTACCTAAGGAGGGTTATACTTGCACTGGGGGGTGTGGAATGAAATTGATTCCAGGGATGAGAGAGCAGTTTGAGAAGAATAGGTTTATATTTCCAGGAGTTTAGAAGAATATGAGGTAATACCATTTAAACATATAAATCTCTTAGAGGTTTGACAGGTTAGTTACTGTGAGGCTGTTTTCATTGGCTGAGAAGTCCAAATCTCTGGGTGACAGGCGTTTAAGTACAATTTCTTCACAAAGTCAGCGAGTATGCTTAAGGCTGAGATTGATAGATTTTTGAAAGTACAGGAATCAAGGGATATTAAAATAGGACTAAAAAGTGAAGTTGATGTGGCATTGCAACTTTGATCGTAATGAATAGGGGAGAAGCTTTTTGGCCTATGCTTCCTATTTCTTATTGTATGACGATGCTTTATATTGTTGGAGTAATTGTCTGGACTGCCAAAACAGCTGTTAAAATGGCCAGTCCCTGCATACGCGCAGATAAGACAGGTGATGTCAGGTGGCCACAACTGTCTTCAGGATACATCTGTGTATGCACTGCTGAGGTCTTTATGCTAGGGTTCATGTACAGATGTGCTGCTAACGTCACCCTACCCTGTGCACAATGGCATCAGCAGTACCTCATGAGTAGACTGCCTCACACAGGTTGGAACTGCACATTCAGTTTGAAATCTGCCCTTTGGCGACTGTTTCCACATCCCAAGAACACCACTTACCAGCCAAAACAAGCCTGTTTAATCATACTTGTATTCATTCAACCAGATCAAGTATTTCTCAGCCCCCAACTCTTTACTCCAGTTCTGTCTGCAGTCAGCTTTCTTTCATTAATAAAATTAAAACAAAACAGATTAAAGTATACTCATTTGAATTCTTGCCTTGATCTTCAACAAGGTTTGGAATTTCATTCCCAGAGTAATTGTGGAGAAGTGAGTGCTAGATGGTGTTGTATTGTTTCCTCTTCCAATTACTGTACACATTTCTGGCAGTGCCATCATCAAGACTGGCTGCTGCTGTATGTCGTTTATGAATGATAGTGGCTCCCTCTTTGTAAACGCTTTTTGCACCACCTAGAGATGGCTTTTGTCCCAGTGGTAAACAAATTTAATATTGCTCACAGGACTTAATTTTTGAAGGATTGTGGAAATATATAGAGTGGGTTCTTCAAAAGAGATGATTGAAAGTTCACCATGGACATATAAAATTTTATTCAATAAGGCCTCCTGTAAATCACATGACAGGTAATAACTCTTTGCTTTGCTATTAAGCAATGCTGAATTTGTTTTCAGAATAGTGACTGGCTTAGAGAGTTGCTTGTTTTATCTGATTCAATTGGAAGATAACTTGCTAAGGACAAGCAGCCTAGTTGATCTCTCTGACTTCTCTCATTTCTGAAAAGAAAATCCTCTTATTGAATTGAGTAACTGAAGAAATATCTTGATTGTTTCTCCTGAGCAAGCTGTATCTACAAGACTTCAGAGACAACAATGTGTGATTAGTGAAGAAGTGAAGAAGATTTTCTGAAGAAGGGTCTAGGCCCGAAACGTCAGCCTTCCTGCTCCTCTGATGCTGCTTGGCCTGCTGTGTTCATCCAGCTCTACACCTTGTTATCTCAGATTCTCCAGCATCTGCAGTTCCTACTATCTCTGAATCAACGTGTGATTAGTGATTTGACTACACATGCCAGAACATCAGTGCGCCAACCTGAATATTCTACACTTTCTGCTTTCAAGAATAATCCATTGCCCAAAGTGTTTTATTTTTAGAAAAACAATCTCTGCACAGAAGTTTATTTTTGTTTTACCTATGTTCCTGAAGAGAGGGTATACGTTTCTATGTTGCATGATGTTTTGGAAATATTTAGGGCAAACAGCATTTACACTTCTATATTACTCACTGCTTGTGTTTGCCAGTTAATGCATCTTTATTGAATAAATTTAGTCTTAAATTTAATGGTCATGTTGGTAGCTAGAAAAAGTGTATTTACATTTATGTTGTGATCCGTGGAAAAGCAGGACTAGAGTGATGATACATTCTTCCAGCCTCAGAGATTACATGTGTTTTTAACCTGAACACTTGTTCTATCTCTAGATCAGGGAAACAAACCAAATGTAGGCATTGTCTACTGCCTGGTAGGATTAGCAAAAATTGTGCAAACTGAGAATTGAATCCTGAATTTTTCTGACATGTATGGCTCACTATCACACTGGAAGAGCAAGCTCAAAATGCTCCATTACTACAAAATAATAGCTAATAACAACAATAAGGAATTTAGGAGAAATTTCTTTAACCAAAGAGTTGTTTGAATGTGGAACTTGCTACCACATGGAATAATTGAGGAAATTATGTTGACACATTTAAAAGGAAGCTAAAACAACATATGGGGTACAAAACCATACCCCATATGGTGAGGTCTGTAGACTTAGTTGAAGAGGGATGGGAGGAGGTTCAATTGGAGAATAAAGACTGCTGGGCTGAATGGTCTGTTTTGGAGCTGTAAATCATGCCAGGAGGAGTGAGAGCATGGGCAAAGCTAGACCCTGGCACATAATAAAGTTTGTACAATCTGCCTTATTTTTTAGAAACATAATATGTTGACTTCATAGCAGCATAGCCAAACCTTGAACAGCGCGAAATCCAAACCTGAAATCTTGGCAGCTTACAAGATCAAGGATAGCAGGCAAATATGAACATCATAATCTGTCTGAGGTACAGGTCCAGTAGCTGCTATGGAGGTAGCACAGCTTGCACCTACCTTTTTAAAATTATAGACTATTCCTGATTTAGGGAGGCACAAGAAATAGACCCTGAAGGAAATCTTCCTCCCCTTCCTCATCCTCTGGTCGTGAGCAGTTGCTGTCTTCTGCACCACCTGAGCTCTGCCAGTTCCTCATAATGCAGGCTAATGGAGTTATGTAATGCCTGTAATACCACTGTCATACCTGTGGCAGAGATCAAGCAGTCTGACCAGCATTTAGGCCTTCTCCATAATGGCACCAGCCCCATTAACTTTCCAAACTTTAAGCAGTATCTGGAAAACACTAAATTCTTCTGTAAACTCAAAAGGAGCCAGTAGAAACTTATCAGCAATGTATATAATTTTAGTTGATATTTAAAATAATGCTGAGGTGGGTGGTCCTCCCCGCATGTTTCAACCATGTGTGTTTAAGAAAGGGCATTAGCTCAAGTAGCAAGGTCGGAAATCATAGCATTTAATCAGTGTTACATATCTACTTTGCATACTTTCAGTACTAAACCATTTACCACAATGGTGTTTGATGTAGGCCATTCCAGAGTTCTGTATTGTAATTCAAAATGGCACCAGTCATGCTGAAATTACGGTTGATATAGAGCCCACTTTGCTGCCTGAGTGTTTTGCTTGCACTTACTGTGACGTTTTACCATCATATATACCCCATAACACATGATTGATAAATGTCCTCTTGTCATTGACCAGAATATTGCCTGATGCAGCATGAAGAACACACAGAAGAACTGTTAGCATGTAACCAAAACAGAAGATGCTGGAAAGGCACAATTAGAATCTGTAGTTTATGTCAGAAAATACTGAGTTATTTCTCTGAAGGATGTGTTTGGTAAAATTAAGAGTAAATTGTGGACGAAATGAACTCCTTTCAGCATCTGTTCCTCCTCTAAAGCACCTCATTAAGGCACTTTCTCTTTAAACATTGTACTCTTACCCTCTTCTAACTGTTTGCCTTTCTCCCACCTATGTCCTGTCAGGATCAACAGCTCTGAAAAGTGCCCTGAGGTGTCTCTCTGTCTATCGGGAGCACTGTAGGAACCTGCTTTGCCGGTGTGTATTATAAAGAATTGTTGAGTTGGTGTCAGAGGTACATGCTAAAGTTTCTCTGAGACAAGGTTTAGAAGCTGCAGCACGCCATGACTTGAATTTTTAAACATTAGCCAACTAAACAATCTATCAATATAGGATCACCAAATGTGTGCTTGCAGGTTTTGCTGAGGTGCAGTATACTGTTTTTCCCAATGTGGCACAGATGATTACTGAAGCCAGTAGTGCATCTGACACCTTACTGTCAATCATAAAACTAGCGAACCATTTTCTCCCCTCTGAGAACCAGAACCTGTATAAATAGAATCCACAAATGCTTTGATGTCATAGTGATGGACAGAAAGGTATCACTCTTGTAATTTGCTATTAGTGCATTCAGGATTTCAGACCAGAATATTATTGTCCATTAAAACCCAATGAACCAAAAACTTAACATTTTTTATTCTGATATAGAGAATGGTTTTAAAACAGAAAAGCACACATTATACACACAAAAAGTAGAATATAAATTTATTTAAAAAATGAATAGACAGTTCTCTGTGGTTTAATAGGTAAACATTCTACCCAATGTTGTATTGAGCTACATAAACTAGGATTGTGATTCAGCCCATAATGAATAAGCCAAAATTAATTGATTTGAATCATGGAATGGTGGGTATTACAGTCCTAGTTTAACATCAAATCAGGTTCTTGTTCCCTATCATAGTCTGGTGATTGTCCCTGGATTGTACAGATGTCAAATAAGGAATAGATATCAGGCTGCAGATTTGAAAGCACCCCCCCTTCCCTCCATCCCCATCCTGTTAAAGAATGAGAAAACTACATTTCCAGTTTAAACAAAATCATATTGTTGAGTAATTAATAAGACATAAGACGTAGAAGCAGAAATTAGGCCATTTGGCCCATCAAAGCTGCTCTGCCATTCAATGATAACAAGGTGTAGAACTGGATGAACACAGCAGGCCAAGCAGTAAGCCTGCTATGTTCATCCAGCTCTACACCTTGTTATGTCAGATTCTCCAACATCTGCAGTTCCTACTATCTCTGCCATTCAATCACGGCTAATAAGTTTCTCAATTCCATTGTCTCACTTTCTCCCCAAAACCCTTGATCTGCTTGAAAATCAAGAACCAATCTATCTCTGTCTTAAATATACTCAATGACCTGGCCTCCACAGCCTTCTGTAGCTATGAGTTCCATAGATTGTCCACCCTCTGGCTGAAGAAGTTTCTCCTTATTTCTGTTCTAAAGGGTCTTCCCTTTACTCTAAGGCTGTGCCCTCAGGTCCTAGTCTTTCCTGCCAATGGAAACATCTTCCCGACATCCACTCTGTCCAGACCATTCAGTATTCTGTAAGTTTCAATTAGATCCCCCTCTCATCCTTCTAAACTCCCTCGAGTATGGACCCAGAGTCCTCAAACGTTCCTCATATGCCTTTCATTCCTAGGATCATTCTCGTGAACCTCCTCTGGACCTGCTGCAGGGCCAGTACATCCTTTCCGAGGTATGGGTCCTAAAATTGCCCACAATACTCTAAATATGGTCTGACCAGAGCTTTATAAAGCCTCAGAAGTGCATCCCTGCTTTTATATTCTAGTCCTCTTGAAAAAATGCCAACATTGTATTTGCCTTCCTAACTACCGACTCAACCTACAAGTTTATCTTAAGAGAATCCTAGAATAGGACTCCCAAGTCCCTTGGCACATCAGATTCCTGAATTTTCTCCCCATTTAAAATATAGTCTATACCTCCATTTTTCCTAGCAAAGTGCATGACCTCATACTTTCCCATGTTGAATTCCATCTGTCATTTTATTGCCTACTCTCCTGACCTGTCTAAATCCTTCTGCAGCCTCCCTGCCTCCTCAGTACTACGTGTCCCTCTACCTATCTTTGTATCATCTGCAAACTTAGTCAGAATGCCGTCAGTTCCTTCATCTAGATCATTAATGGATAAATTGAATAGTTGTGGTCCCAACACTGACCCTTGTGGAACACCACTAGTCACTGGCTGCCATCCTGAGAAAGACCCTTTTATCTCCACTCTCTGCTTTCTGCCAGATAGCCAATCTTCTCTCCATGCTAGTACCTTGCCTCTGATACTTGGGCCCTTATCTTACTCAGCAGCTTCCTGTGCGGCACCTTGTCAAAGACCTTCTGGAAGTCCAATTAGATAAGATCCTTTGGCTCTCCTTGGTCTAACCTGCTCATTATCTCCTCAAAGAATTCTAAAAGAGTTGCCAAGCATGACCTCCAATTAATGAATCTATGCTGACTTTACCCTATTTTACCATAAACTTCCAAGTGTTCAGAAATCTCATCCTTCACAATGGACTCCAAAATCTTACCAACGGCAAGGTCAAGCTAATCCCATCTTTCGCCTTACTCCCTTCTTAAACATGGGGGGTTACATTAGCGATTTTCCAGTCCTCTGGGATCCTCCCTGACTCCAATGATTCCTGAAAGATCACCACTAACACCTCCACTATCTCTTCAGCTATCTCCTTCAGAACTCTGGGATATAGTCCACCTTCAGACCTTGCAGTTTTTCTAGCACCTTCTTCTTGGTGATGGCCACCATACTCATCTCTGCACCCTCCCTCCCCACCAATATAATTATTTTGCTATGTCTCCTGAATTACTCTCAGAAACTCCTGCCATTGCTATTCCACTGTCTTTCCTGCTAGGCTCCTCTCCCAGTCAATTCTAGTCAGCTCCTCCCTCATGCCTCTGTAGTTGCCTTTATTGAACTGTAATGCTATTACATCTAATTCCACCTTTTCCCTCTCAAATTGTAAAGTAAATTCTATCATATTATGGTCACTGCCTTCTACGGATTTTTTCACCTTAAGCTCCCTTATTAAGCCTGCCTCGTGGCACAACACTAAATCTAGATTTGCCTGTTCCCTAGTGGGGCCCACCACAAGCTGCTCCAAAAAGCCATCTCGTCGACATTCCACAAATTCTTTTTCTTGCGATCTACTACCAACCTGATTTTCCCAGTCCCCCTGCATATTGAAATCCCCCATGATCACTGCAACCTTGCTTTTTTTTTCACCAGGAGATAGAAAAGGTGTGTATCTTGTGTCCCAGATCCTGACTACTGTTTGGGGACCTGTACATAACTCCCATTATGGGTTTTTTTTACCTTTTGTGGTTCCTCAACTCGACCCGTGCAGATTCTACATAATTTGACCCTACTTTGATTCTTGCTATTAATTTAATTTCATTTCTTATGAATAAGGCAACTCCACCCCTTCTGCCCACCCACCTGTCTTTTTGATAGGATGTATATCCTTGGATATTCAGCTCCCAATCCTGATCTCCTTGCAGTCATGTCTCTGTGATGCACACCACATCATATCTGCTAAATTCGACCTGCTCTACAAGCTCATTTACCTTCTTTCTTATACTGCGTGCATTCAGATACAATACCTTCATTCTTGTATTGACTGTCCCTCTTGTCATTGTCATTCATTTATCCAGTGTGCTTGAAGTTTGATTCTTAACCCTTTGCAAACATTCTGTCCTACTTTGTGTGCTGGAGACTTTAATAATCTCTCCTAAATTCTCCTTTCTTTTCAATTTTTTCATACTTTTCCATGCAGTTGAATCCACCCCCACAAACATGCTTTGTTTCCCATTGGCCATTATACTTCTTAGAGTCTTACTCTTCCCTTCCTCCCCAATTTCTATTTGAAAGCCCTGTTGACTACCCTATTTACACTTTTCGCTAGAACATTCGTTCTGTCTCGGTTCAGGTGGAGACCGTCCCAGCGGTACAGATCCTTCCTGTCCCAATACTGATGCCAGTGCCCCATGAAAAGAAACCCCTCTTTCCTGCACCACTCTTTTAGCCACATGTTTACTTCGCTTATTCTCGTGTCCCTATGCCAATTTGTATGTGACTCAGGCAGTAATGTGGAGCTTATAATTCTTAAGGACCTGTTCTTTAATTTAGTTCCTACTTCCTGATAATCCCTAAACAGGTCCTCTTTCCTAGCCTTGCCTATGTTGTTTGTCCTGACGTGAACCACAACAACTGTATCATTCCCCTCCCTCTCCAATTTCCTTTTAAGCTGGTCAGAGATGTCCCTCCCTCTGGCACGGGGCAGGCAAAATACTATGCGGGACTCCCTGTCCTGCTCACAAAGGATGCTATCTATTCCCCTAATTATAGAATACCCTACAACTATTACTTGTCTTTTTGCTCCCCACTCTTGAATTGCCTCCTGTGCCACACTGCCGTGGTCAGCCCTGTTCCTCATGCACACAAAGAGCAAGTACCTCGTACCTGTTGGATGCAGGGATGGGAGCATCCAGGGAATATCAAGTATAGGTGTACTTAATAGCTGCTATTAGCTGACAGCAATGTCTTTGGGAAAGAATCGGTGAGCCTCAACTTTTAACAGAAGACAAGACCTGGATTGTCATCAAATCATGAAGGCAATTAAAAATTGTAGATGTGACCTGGAACTGAGGGTACTTCCCCCATCCCATTTCTGACAAATTCCTTTCCAGCCAATAGGGGAAGTTCCATTGGAAATGGGACATGACTCACATGCGAGGGACACCTGAACTCAGGAAGTCTGGTCTACTTAGTACTGAGGTCAAATAGACACCATTTTCACAGTAGCAAGGTTCTTAACTGTGTGAAAGCCATGAACATGAGGAGATGCAAATGCTTGTGAAAAGCAGATCAGATACGTAGGACTGTCAAATTATGTAAATCCCGAACCCGTTATAAAATTAAGAAGTCTGACTGAGTTAGTGAGAATTGAAATATCTGTCCTGTTAGCTAGACCACAGTACAGAGGAGCAGAATTAGCAATTTCGCTGATCAAGTCAGCCTTACAATTCAATAAGATCATGACTGATCTGATAATGTTCTTGCCTTTTCCCCATAACCTCTATTACAGATTAAAAATCTGTCTATCTTAGCCTTGAATATACTTAATAACACAGCAGCTGTGTCCGGTAAAGCATTCCACAGGTTCACTACCCTATGAGAGAAAAAATTCCTCCTCACCCCTTTCTGAAATTGCTAATTGCTTACTCTAAGATTATGGTCTTAGACCCTCCCACAACAGGGGAAAAAACTTGTCTGCATCTATCCAGTCAAGCCCCCTAAGAATCTTGTATGTTTCAATAAGGTCATCTTTCATTCCTCTAAATTCCAATGAGTAACAATGCAACCTACTCAACCTCTCCTCATGAAAAAAACCTCCCCCCCGCCTCCATACCTGGGATCAACATGCAGTGAACCTTCTGTGGACTGCTTCCAATGTCAGTATATTTTATATAAGGGGACCAAACTATTCATAGTATTCTAAGTGTGGTCTAACTAGTGCCTTGTATAAATTTGCTGTCTATTGACACAGTATCAAGTATTATCATTAAAACATCATTCCTAAGTACTTAGCTACTTTCCACAATATACGGTTATCCCAGCAAGGGAATCAGTTTGATTGACAGCTCAAAGAGGTTATTAAAGGATTATCTTTCTTTGTGGGCTTATGATAAGTCAATGTTTTAATGAGGAATTAAGTACTTGAGTGGCCTTTAAATATTTAAAATGATGTTCATGAATTTTTTTTTATTGTAGTGAAAATTGTAATAGATATTTAAAACTTTATTTTGTTTCACCTCAACATGGCTCTTCAGGTTTTCTTATAGTGGATACTGGGTGTGTTGGTCATAAGGGGACATAGGTGAGATGGTTAGGAGAACATCAGTTGCCATGGATAGGCGTGGAGAATGGGTGGAAGAATGTTGAAGTTTGTGGGGTGGGGTGTACAAGGCTCAATATTTAACAAACCAACTGGGACAAAGTCTTTTAAACAGCCTGCCTTAGTGGCTGTCTCTGTTCTGTGTCTGGCCATGGCAGGCCTGACTCCATCCCATACCAACCCCCTTATCTAGTCTCAGCCATCTGGAAGAATGCCCACTTATCTTGGGTTGTAAATTATACTATTTCGGGGACATTTTCTGGAGACGTGTGTGCCTACTTAGGCAGTTTCCTGACTCTCAACTCAGGGCTGAATCTTATTTTTTTTGGCTAAGTGCAAGTTGTGTTGAGCTTGCTGAAGTGATTCTCACCATCAAGCCTTGCAAATTTTATTACTGAATCTTACCAGACTCGCTGCATTAATTGCCTTCCCTGTCCCCAAAGTATATATCTCATCCAATTTCTGCACCATCTTACCATACATCTTTTGAAACAAAACTCACCACTCACCAGAGATCCCAGAATTAACTGACATCCCTGCCACCAGCGCCATCTTTAAAAGGCCATTGTGCAGCTTGACAAGCACTGTCAATGGATCTTACATTCTGCTGCACATAGCAGACAGCAGGAAAGTGGTGTCCCGCTTTACCTGCAGTGATCTGGAGGTTCTGCTGGACGAGGTGGAACACATAGGACCTCCTCTTCCCCACCGACCAGCAGTGAAGGCCATGACACCAGGGCATGCCAGCTTGGTCTGAGATTGCCACTATAAGTTAGAGCAGACTCCACTGTCTGGAGGAATGCTCAAAAGGAGGTCAATGTCACCATCACACTCAGTCTACCTCTACTACTGCACCCACTTCCCGCTAAGACCCATGCTGTACCTCTCTCACTATTATCTGCAACACTTTCCCCACTTTCCTTCACCCACCCCAACTTGCGAAACCGCTAACCCTGCACACCCTCTGCATCACCTACTGACTTGCTCAGGATGCCTACCCACCTGCACCAGCAGTAATAGCAGTGCCATCCACTTTCATCTTCTATAAAACCTGCCTGTCATTTGAGGAGCCCACAACAGGACAGAAAGTCTCAAAACGGTTGTTTTGCTGCTATGTCATTTGGCTCCTCACGTGTGAAGAAAGGATCCTGTCTCTGAGCAGCCTGGACTGGTATCACAAGCAGGCCTTGTCTCATTGAGCCAGGATCCCCTGAGTGAAGGATATCCCTCGTGACTTGACTGAGGTGAGCTGACAACTGTGACAAGCTTCCCCTTTTAGTGTTTGTTGTAAATGTCACAGCAATACAGTAGTGGTCGTATGCTGTAGTATCTTTGGCTGAAGTAGGCAAAACACATAAATGCAAGGCAAGCCAGGGATTCTGCCAGCATCTAGGTAAGCTCAGAGTGAACGAGTGCTTTGACAGCGAGCAGAGAGCCCAGAAATGCAGCCCAATCCACCATGAACTGGATGCATGTCTCTGAGTGCAAAGTATCCTTGCTGCAGCATTGCAGCTATAGTTGCTGGTGCAGCATTTGAATTGCAGAAGTATCCTATAAGTGAATTGGAAATGTATCATTGGAGGTTCTTTGAGTAACAATACTTGTGGGCGTAGAGGGTGTGCACCTGGTGCCCAGGGTCTGTGCCTGAGTGGTTGGTGCTCATTGTCTTACATGGATGTCTTTTGGAGCATGTCTTGGGCTGAACTCAGCAAGACCCCACTCTGGTTTCCATGTTGTGTTTTCCTGGCAGTAGTTTGCTGGATGAGTTTAGTATGATCACAGAATATTAATAAGGCAAGTTGGACCATTAACTGGGACCTCAACAAGTATTAATCACCATTAACTGGTAACTTGCCGCTAACCAGCGAGAATCTTGCCATGCCACTTGTTAAAAGCAGAAAAGATGGGATGAGAAGATCTTGATGCCGAAATATGACATTCCTGATTATGCCATAGCCCACTTTGCTCAGACCTCTACATGACATTCTGCCCCAAGATCTCCACATAAAACACAGAACTCAAAAATACAAAAGGAGATTGGAGAATCCCTACATTGTGGAAGCAGGGCATTCAGCCCATCAAGTCCATACCAGCCCTCCAAAAGAGCATCCCACCTTCTTCCTATAACCCTGCTTTTCCCATGGCCAATTCACCTAACCTACACACCTTTAGACGGTGGGAGGAAACCAGAGCAAACCCACACAGACAACGTGCAAACTCCACACAGACGGTCGACTGAGGGTAGAATTGAACCCAGGTCCCCGACGCTGTGAGGCAGCAGTGCTGACCGCTGAGCCACGGAACTATCCTGCTAATCTTGATTCTGCCGTGTCTCCTGCTTCTAGTTCTTGCATCATATGTTGTTTGGGGATAGTAAAAACTACAGATGTTGGAGTTAGAGATAATACTGTGTGGAACTGGAGGAGCACAGCAGGCCAAGCAGCATCAGAGGAGAAGGAAAGTTGACGTTTCGTTTCGGGTCGGGACCCTTCTTCGGAAATCACAAATCATCTTGTGATTTCCGAAGAAGGCTCCCGACCCGGAACGTCAACCTTCCTTCCCCTCTGATGCTGTCTAGCCTGCTGTGCTCCTCCAACTCCACACCAAATGTTGTTTGGGGCACTCCTACTGTCTTGTGTTGTGCTTCTATGTTTCAAGTTTTTTTAGAAGCTCTGGTCGGCTCCATTCGTGCAAACATGATTCACCCGCATCAGCACTTCCATCATCAGTCCTCCTATGACTTTGTAAAGTATTTATTTTCTGCATTATTTGAGACTTTATTGTAATCCTAGATATCTTTACTTGGAAAAAGTGAACTTTGAAGAATTTTGGATAGACAAGCAAACAGTTTGCTTGGTTCGCCTTTTGTTTTATTTTGATAGACTTTCTGTCATCTTCACAGTTACACAATTGTATCGTGTTACTTGTAGCTAAAGTGGGAGTGTGAACGGGGAGAGCGACGGAGAGTGCACAGAACCGAGAGAAAGATGATGCAGAGAACAGGAAAGCGAGATCGATGATTACATGTTTAGCATTTACGAAGAGATATCGGTTCTGTGGCAATGCTCATTTAATGTCATCTAAATTGAGTTTCAAGGTTATAAATGACGCCACAGGGAAGTGGAGTGCAACTCTCTTCACCAGGAAGTCTTTGTTCACCTCAATTCAGCGTCAAGGCAGGTGCTTGACTCTAGATTTAGATTGATATTTGCATTGGTAATAAAGTGAAACCACTTTGCACTTATGCTAGTTATTGTGTAGATCATACCTTTCATACTGCCAAAAGGAGAGTAGGAAATGCAGTTTTTTTTAATGAACTGTTTAAATAGAGAGATGCTGGATTTTTTTTTCTGCCACACTTTTAATAACAATTTCAATATGAATGACAATGGAGAAATAAAAGACATTGGTAATATGAATCTACCCTTTTTTTTCCTTTTATGATCAGTTTTATGCATAAGGAAGGAAGGCAATTGAACATTAAAAACTCGACATTCTTAAGATAATGAATAATCAAAGTTATAAATGTTTAAAATTTCACAAACAGTACCTATTCCTGTTCTCCCTTTTATCAAGATTATTGTTCGTATTGCATTTATGCTTTTGTGGTAACTCCATTTTTAAAGCCCACATTTAAACATACAGTTCACGTTCTGAAGGACGAATTTACAACAGTCCAGTTGTTTTCACCTTTAAATAAATAATGAACATGAAGCATCACCTACAATTTGTCTCCTCTCTCTGAATTCTCCTTCTCTCAACTTTACACTATACTTTCTTAACTGCTTATGTACAAGATGTCAGTCATGGTTTAAACATGCCCATTGTGAATGCAAATTCTTTCCACTTAGGTTAATGACCATGTTTATCCAATGCTGACAATTTGCACTTGATCCTTTTTTCTCAACATCCTGTATCGCTGTATCACTATCAAGCCATTATATGGTCATTTTTGAGTATATTTAAGACAGTGTATATTTTAGACAGAGTTTCTTGATTAGTAAGAGGATCAAAGGTTACGATGAGAAGCCAGGAGAATGGGATTGAGAAACATATCAGTCATGGTTGAATGGTGGAGCAGACTCAATGAGCTGAATGGTCTAAGTCTGCTTGTATATCTTATGGTCTTATTTTAACTCATTTGTTTCCAGTGTCTCAGCAGCAAATCAGAAATCTTTAGTGTAGGTTGCAGTATGTACGTGACCTTTTAATTTTTTGTTGCTTCTTGATATATCTATGTGCTAACCACAGGTGTAGCCACTAACAGATTGTATTAATACTGCATATCTTGTCCACTGCACCAAAATACATGGAAACATTCTTTAACTTTATGGCACTGTTCCAGGAATTAAATACAATTTGTATATTTACTCTTTTAAGAGGCTTGCAAACAAATTGTGCAATAAAAATGGAAAACGCTGCAAAAAACAAAAAGACAGTCAGCATCTGTATATGAAGAAACAGGGCTAATGAAGGGAATTTAAGTGGGAGGTTAAGTTCTGAAAAAAATTAAGATCATGATCTAAATGTGCCTCCAGCTTGTTCACTTTTGCTGTATAGTTTAACTGCGGTGGGAAGACAACATGCAGCAAAGAAGTGAGTTGGTATTTTAAATATACTAATGAGTCAGTAACCCTCATTAGGGAGACTAAACAAAAACTGGGTGACCATTTAGCGGATCTCCATTCCATTCATAAAAATGACCACAGGTTTCCAGTTGCCTGCCACTTCAACACACCACTCTATTTCCATGCTAACATTTTCTTCTCAATCCTGCAGCAGTGCTCTCCCAATCTCCACAATGCAAGCTGGAGGAACAACACCTCATCTTCCATTGAGGTACCGTACAGCCCTCAGGACTCAACATTGAGTTTACAATTTCAGAGCGTGAACACCTTTCTCCATGCTTGATTCTCACCAGTTGCTGTTCTATCTGGGTTGTTCCAGCATAGACAACCCATTTACAACTGTTCACACTTCCCATTAGCGTGCATTCAGCATCTACCTCTCTCCTGGCTTATCACCAGAAATTCCTTTGTCTGCTTCTCCTTTTTTTGCTGTCTCTCTCTCTTTCTATGGGCATTGTCCCCATGCATTCAACTCACATCTCCACCCCAACTCTCCTATCATCAGCATAACTCCTACCATTTCCCAATTGCTTTCAGTTCTGACAAATGGTCACTGGACGCGAAACGTTAACTCTAATTTTCTCTCCATAAATGCTGTCAGACATGAATTTCTCCAACACCTTCTGTTTTTGTTTCAGTAACCCTCATTGTTACCAGTTTTTCAACTTTAACTGTTGTCGGCTTGGTTGCTTCCGAGCTGAGCACTTACACACAGGTGGATCCAGGAGGTGGATCCTTTACTTGTAGTTCGAGTGCACTGCCTTTGGAACCTGAATGTTCGCCAATGCCCTCCACAAATCCCCCAACTCACCAAGGCTTCCTCCACTTCTTATGCCCACCCTCAGCCTCTGATATATCCTTCACCAAAGCCCAAGCTCCCATGTTCCTATTCCCTACTCATCCAACCTTCCTCTCGAGCCTCGACCCACACCCCTCAGGCCTTCAATTCCCTCCACCACAGTCTCTCCTCTTCCTACCAGTCTTCTGATGATCAGATGATCACCAACTTTTCTAGCTTCTTGGACAACACTCGCCGCCCCCCTCCAAGAGCCTCCAATTGACTACCAACCCTCACTCACTCTGAGAGCCTGGGATCAGCTTCAACCTTTCATGCTGCCAATAGTGGGGGGTGGGGGGTTGGTTAGCTCAGTTGGCTGGATGGTAAATTTGTGATGCAGCGTGATGTTAGCAGTTTGGGTACAATTCCTGCACCAGCTGAGATTGCCATGAACGGCTCTCCTCAACCTCTCCCCTCATGTGTGGCTTCATGAACCTTCAGTTAAACCACCACAAGTCACAATCTCTCTAATGAGAGAGTTGTCATTAGGTCTGGTAATACTATGGCGACTTTCCCTTTACTTTTTACTAATAGCTGATTTCTGCTATTTCCTTTTTGGGAATAAGCCAAACACTAGCTATGTAATCAATTGAACTTAAAGCTGTTCAAAAATAGATATTGGAATCACTGTTTTACATATCCTTAACGATGCAAATCGTAATTTGCAGGCCCTATAGTTTTACTGATTCAGTAAGTTGGACACGTAAATGATAAGTGTCATTAGCCTCAATGATGATCTATTTGCATTACCTTTTTTACAACTTCAATATACATAGCTCTTTTAGCATAGAAAAATATTTCAAGATGCTTCAAAGGCATGTTGGTAAATGGAAGTTATCACCAAGACACATAAAGAGGTACAAGGACAATTGAAATGAAGGCTGGTCAAATGATAGATTTTAAGGACTGCCTTAAAGGAGGAAAGAGAGCATTGGGGAGGGAGTTCCAATGTTTAAGTTCCAATTAATTGAAAGGAAGGCTGCCAGTTTTATCCAAAAACATCATCATGGAGATTTGAAAACAATTTTAATTTGCCATTGTAAGTCAGCAAGCACTGGAATACTGGTGAACAGGACTTGCTGCAAGGTAGGTCAGAATTCTGAATGACCTCAAGTGGAGGATGGAAGATAGGAGAGCAGCCTGAAGAACTTTGGAACGGTCAAAAATAGCGAAAGCATGGATCAGATAAGGCAGAGATGGAATCAAACAATGCTATGTAGGTGGTAGTGCTTGGTCTTGGATATAAGTGTGTGATTAGATATGTAATTGCTTGGGCTCAAGTAAAAAGGCACTTTGCTTAATGGCCTCATTCACCCTTGGATGGTAGTTAGGGAGGGGGATGAAGTCAGTGATTAGGGAAAGGAATATATGGCAGGGATCCTAAGACAATGGCTCTGGTTTCCCTGTGTCTATTTAGAGGAAATGCTTTCTCATGCAAGACTGGGCACAGACCTCAGGAATGTTATTGCAGGAGTTTCAAAATTCACAAATGGTATTACTTTTTTAAATATATCCTGAGAGTGATGAGAGAGAACAACAACATACATGTAGAACCTAACATGAACGTAGAACATAGAACAGTACAGCACAGTACAGGCCCTTCGGCCCACGATGTTGTGCCGACCTATTATCCAACTAAGATCAACGATTTTTAGATGTTGCTGAGGGTCTGCAAGTAGATGAGAAATAGGAACCGGTGAAGATAGATCCTTGGGAGCCCACTTGTAGGGGCACAGACCTCAGGGATGTTATTGCAGGAGTTTCAAAATTCACAAATGGTATTACTTTTTTAAGTATATCCTGATATTCTCCTTTTCGTGGAGATTGGTTTTGTTAATAAGCAGAATACAGAACAGACTCCAATATTGTTTGTAATCAAAAAGAATCAGGTTTAGATAAGAATAATTATATCAAAACTGACAATTACATAACTTAAACCATCAGCTAATTATTTAGTGTTTCTCACTGTGTATGCATGCAAAAATGATAAGCCAAAAAGACATTGTGAATTGTTAATAAAACATGTTTCTATTGCTGGAGTGAGCTGTACAGCTGCCTGTACAGTGCTGGAACTCAAAGCATCTGTTGATCTCCAGCAGAGTCTTGTGATATATTTACTGTGTAGGTTTAAAATTGAGCGTAGCAGTTTCAGCTTCAAACTGTATCTAAGCTTATGCGAGGCCTATTTTAAATTGCACAGTAGGTGGGTGGCAGGGCTGGTGGGATATGAATGGGGGTGTGGGACTGTCACTTGACCATTATAACTAATATGCAGTTCATGACACTTGGTGACCTCACTTGCTTGCAGCTAGTATGTTGTGTCTCCCAACCTAGTGTTCAGAGGTCGTCCACCAGTTACATCAGAAAGATAGTTGGCCACATTCTATATGTAGGCAAAATCTAATGCCCTCCCAACCCCATGGTTGGTTTGGAAGGAGGAGAATTTAAACAGGTGGGAGGGTGCCAAACAGTACTCCGCTGTCTTCTCACCTCTGCCCATATGACGTCTGGAGAGTCTGTGGACAGTATTGCCATTCTGCTGCCGTTGGAGACCTTTAAGTGGTCTATTAATACTACTTAGCTGGTGGGAGCTGGGGCATCGCCACAGAGAATGCGTCTGAAAGGCAAACCCTGTTTTGTAGAAAGATCATGTCTTGCTGATGGATAGAAGGTAGTCCACTGCCATGTCATTGAGCATCAACAATCTTTACTAAACATAACTATACACAGGAGAAGAAAGGACATCTCGGGAGCCCTTTGCTCTTGCGGTCCCAGTTCCATGTGGTCTGACAGATCCTTACGCACGAGGAGGGTAGTTATTATTAGAACAATGCTACTGTTGACTCTTTACTCTACATGTTGAGTTTGCTTCCAAGCTGCCAGGGTTGGATACGCTCTTAAAGATACCCACCACCTCATTTAGTGACCCAGCATCAAGAAGGGAGGGGGCAATAGTGGAATGTAGAGGAGTAGTGATGATGTGGATTGAAAGATATGCCACTGACTACTTAAGTGGCGCTTAATATGAAAGCTTTCTATACAGGAGATCACTTAGAGCTTTCAACTGGCGGGTAAATCCCCTGTTACCTGGATTGAATATGTGCCGCAGTCTGAGGTGCAGATGACCCTGCAGTGGGTTGAGTTATTTTCTTGAAGGATGTCTTCTTCCCTTTCTGATCCTACAAAAATAAACACTGAAATGCCTTTGAACTGCTTTTTAAAGGGTGATTGGTTTGGCTGCATGCAAATTTGTAGAGTGTCAATAGCACAAGCAGCATTCACATGAACCTCAAAAAAGCAATGTGGGTTTTCGCATGAAGCAGGCTAGCACTCTACCTACACTTCCCTGGACCCTACCCACAATGGCATTGGCAAAAGCATTGGTGTAGTCAGTGCACAGAACCCTTCTAAAATGGTTGCTGACTAAGATCATATTTGATTGACTGTGTACTGAGCATATAAAAATAAACAGACAATCAAGGAAGCTTTTCTACAAGAATTCTGCACATTGGGGGTTAATGGGAAGTTCCTGTGCCCATTTGATATAGGTATTATGCACTTAGGATAAACATTTCTTCCCAATTAAGTTACTTTTAAACTAAGATGTGTGGATTATTAAGAAAAACATGGTGAGCATTCTGGGTTTTGGCCAAATTTTTTCTTTCATAGAGAATTCCTTTCATAGAATCATACAGCTTGGAAACACACCCTTCGGTCCAAGTAGTCCATGCCAAACATAATCCCAAACTAAACTAGTCCCACCTGCCTGCTCTTGGCCCATTTCCCTCCAAACCTTTCCTGTTGTTATGTACTTCCTATAACAGGGCAACCAGAACTGCACACAGTATTTCAGAAGAGGCCGCACCAATGTCCTGTACAACCTCACAGACATTGATCATTAAAAGTAGGGTAATGTTATTCAGAGTACAATGGGGATAGTGAAGGATAGAAAGTGAAGTATGGGAGTTCTTTTTAAACTAGAAAATGTAGGCGAGCAATGTTTCCCAGAGATCTGTGTAAGGGCACCTTCTAATTACAATATATTAAAATGAGTTAGTACTAGTAACTGAGCTAATAATGTTACCACTTCTAAGTATATCTGCATGACAAAACTGTTGCAAGGATTGTAAAAAACTGCTATAGGCAAAGAGCCCTCCTATTGATAGATGCCAGTATGTGGTAGGTACCTATATTTCTGAACGCTTTTCTTCAAGAGTTTGTACTTAATAAGATGCTGCCGTGTGTGGATTTATTTTGTCAAATAATTTCTCAACTGCTTTTAATAATCCTACAGAATAATGTAGAATCTGGAGCATAGAAGTGGACAGTTAGCATCTTCGTTCCTTTTCATGATTTTTACTTTTCATGATTTTTTTCTGCCCTGCCTCCCTATAACACCCACTGGTCCTTCAAGTTTCCAGTCCTTAAGGTGTGACAACCTTTAATCCAGAAGCAATGTTGTAACGAAAATGTATAATTTTGATAAAAAGTCTGTGGAATTTGCAATTGTTTTTAAGAATGTTTGAAAATGAGTTTTAAGAGTTTGCTTCATTTTTGAAGGGATTGTTATGATCCCAGTTGATATTCATACTAGACAAATCAGATTCCAGAATGAACCCTAATTTGATAGATTATATAAAAATAAAGTAATGCAGATACTGAATATGATGGATCATATACTTAATTTTTGGAGCTGGCTACTAGAGTGGTGGTTAGTCACTGAAACATATCCATATGTGATGGTAGATTTTTTTAATAATGCAACATAAATTTAGTACACAAAGGCAAAAAAAGCTGTAAATATTATATATTTACAAAGACATTGACACAAACAGCAAAACAAAGTTTCAAAGTTTCTCCGCAACTCTACCCTTTTGCAAATACTCAATTCAAGAGACATTTCATTTATATGACAAATCTTTTTAGTGGTTACTTAACAGACTCCTCACACTTTCTTTTCCATGAACTGTGGAAATAATTTTACAATTTCCATCCAAGGCCCAACTTGCATAATCCTTTCACAGTTCTGACGGTCTAAACTTTTTCAGTTCTAATATCTTCAAGATTTCTACCCAAAGTCTCCTGGCTTGATGTCTTCTAAAGCTAAAACACTTTGGCTGCAGGAACTGATCCACTGAACTAAAACTTGATTTGCTTGATTCTTCTGACTGAAACCTGAAACTTTCTGTTCTGAAGTTAATGGCCTTAACATGTTTAATTGCTATAAACTTAACAATATAACCATTTTATCCGTTAACACAACAAAAATTCCTTGTAGACTCTTAACTGGTCATGGGCTTTCTTGAAATTGATGCACTTAGGCCACTGTTCAAATGACTTTCTGACTCGTTTTTACATAAAATACCTTAATCGAATGACTCAATCATCTGTGCCTATTTTTAAATCAAAATTCCAAAATATAACACACATAATACACCTTTCAGAGCATCAATGGTAGTTCATCATAGAATCCCTACAGTATAGAAGCAGGCTATTTGGCCCATCGAGTCCACACCACCCCTCCGATGAGCATCCCACTCAGAACCACCCCTTACCCTAACCTAGACACTATGGGCAATTTAGCATAGCCAATCCACCTAACCTGCACACCTTTGGATTCAAGTTACCTTGAATAATAAGAAATACTGGTCCACGTGATCATGACCTGGAAGCAGTGCTACCAGGGGAGAATTTAAGAAAGAAGGCATTAGTTTAATAGACACAAAGAGAAGCTGGAGTGTGATGGCATTCAGCACACATATGTACCATGAAGAGAAAGCAGATAGTGACACAAGGGAAAGCAGAGATTTCTGCTAAGGAGAAGAAGAAGTCTTATCTAAGGAAGAGTTCACTTATGTCTGTTTGGCAGAAAAAGAATCAGGAATTCTTGGAAGTACTGTGTAAACCGGCTGAAAAAATGGTCTAAAACCTTGGAGATACTAAAAAAAACTGGGTGTTTTTCCCAGAAATAAAATGTGAACTAGCAGGTTATTGCTTGGTCAGTTGAAAGGAATTCTGGAAGGCGACAATATTAGGACATCATGATCTGATGTACAGAGGGTTCATAGAAGAATGGTTTACTGATGATAAATAATTATACCCGTGAAACTTGAAGATGAAGGCTGTTGTCAGATAGACTCCTAATATATGCTGCAAAATAAAGAACTACATACTGTGGAATTGTGTAGTTATGTAATGAAACATTTTTGTCAAGAGTGATGTGAATACTAGTTCATGTGTAAGACACATTTTGTTGCATCAGCTATTTAAAGTGGAATTTACATCTTTATTTGAAATATCTGTAAAATCATGCTTAAGTTATGTTGTTTGGATTTATGTTAAAATAAAAGTTGGAAAAGTCTTTTTTTTTGGTAATTATTCCTTTGGGATTCACTCAATAAATTTGGTTATTTTTGTCTACATTTTCTCCATGGCTTCATAACACAGGATTGCTTTGACGTCTTTAGGAATTAAATTAATTTGGAGACGGCTGCACATATCCCAGAAGAATAATCATAATGGTATTGAAACAAATTATGTCTTATTATTTGAACACTTTCTTTGTTATAGAAGTGCTGCAGATAGGAGAGCAAAGACAATTACGCTGTATGAGAAAGTTGGAAGTGCAAAAAGTCACATGGTGAAACCTCCGACCAGAGTTAACAACCCTATCATTGCTGGATCAAAGGGACAGTCAGATGACCTGATCTTCAGCCTCCAGCACTACAATTCTGTGACTGGGTAGGCCTTGCACCCATATATTCTTTACTTAAAGGTGAAGAAATTAAGTGTAGCCTTCATCGAGTCATACCCTGCCTGCCTTCCCATTTTCATTGTAAATGGGCACAAGCCTGCAATGAAAATAACTGCCCTCAAACTAAATGAAATTCTTGGAGAAGGCAAAAATTTGATAAAAGGTAAAGGATAGGAGTGCATACCGGCTATGTTTTGATTATTCAGTGTAAATATTACCTGTTTTGGTGTTCTTGATGTTATCTCATGTTTGAAAATATACACAGTTCTAGCGGATTTGTGATTGGTCTTGTTGTTTTTGACCAGATAATGAATATGTCTTGACTATGAATTGGATTATGGTGAGGGAGAGATGCACTTCATCAACTTCATTCTCTGACCTATCTTGGTCCAGTCACAAGACAACTCTAGATGGGTGGAGATAAATCTGGATGCAGTGTGTGACCAGAATATTTCCTGTGTCTTGTTGAGCTCAATGCACTCTACATCACGATGCTATCTTGCCTTCAAGACTGTTTAACCTTAGTTAGGTCTCATTTACCCAGTCTGTGGGAATCAGACTTCATATGCCATTGTTGATATTTCCTGGTTCTTGATAGCTACATGAATGATGTGACCAGAGTGTTTTATTTTACAATTCAGATTGAGCTACATTGTTGGTGCAATGAGGACGGAAATTCACTCTAATCTGGAATGTATCTGCTCATTGAGTGCTTGCTGCTGATGGTGATTGTAAGAAAAAGGAAAATGTACCAATTTGTAGGATGCACATTGTTTATCTTTGTCTGTGTAAACGTTTGCTGCTAAAATCAAGAGTCTCTGAGGAATTAGGATGGAATTAAACACTGTGTGAATGGAAAAATGCTCAGAATGGCATTTAAAATGGTAAAGGATACTTATTGCAATTTCACTGCATTTTGTTTTCAGAACCCTTGATCTTCTGACTTTTTCAAGGACATTTTGTATTTGTACAATGCATATTTGTTTATCACCTTGCAGTATGCATTTTGCATTTTGGGAGATAAACACAATATGCAATAACATTTCAGAGGTGTCAATAGATCTCCTGTGGCACTGCCAATTCAACAATATGTTTTGTAGCTTGCAGAATACAATGTATGATAAATCAAATTACATTTTTCATGTATTCTAAGAATGTGAGTCATATTTTGGAGTTCAGATCATGTCTTTGGTTTCGTGGAAACTGTGAGACAGTTGCTTTGCTTTTATTAATGATATGGTAATTTTATCTCTTTTTTTTTTAAATCCAGTGCATAGAGACAGAGAGATGACTGGAGAGATATTACTAAGAATTCCAAGGATAGTAGAAAATCTAGGGGTAAAAGGAAGACATGGAAACAAAGCAACATTGTCAAGGGAGAGCGCATACTTAGAAAACCAGTGAGACTAGAAACTCACATGTCCTCTGAACCCGAAAGCTGACATCCTCGGGTGTTAAAGGAAGTGAGTGCAAGAATTGTGGATTAATTGTTTGCAACTGTCCAGAATTCTCTAGATTCTGAAAGGATCCCAGCAGATTGGAAAACTGTAACAATAGTACCTCTCCTCAAGAAAGGAATGAGACAGAAAGCAGCAAGCGACAGGCAAACAACGTCTGGCATTGGGAAAGTGTTGGAATCCATTATGAAGGAAGTTGTAACAGAATGTTAGATAATCAAAATATAATCAAAATACAAGCAGAATCAACATGGTTTTAGAAAGGGTAATCAATTTATTGTAGTATTTCAAAGCTGTAACTAGGTAAAAGGGAACCAGAGTGTAGTGTATGTGGATTTCCAAAATACATTTGACAAGGTGCCAATTAAAACTTTAACAGGAGGTCTTGCAGCACATGGTAACAACCTTAGCTCAAGGCCAGATGTTCAAGTTCAAGTCCCTCAGGACTTTATAGCAACAGAAGGTGTATTATAACATGACCAACAGGTTTATCATCATTCTGGGATGTTCATGACAGGTGGTAAAGAATAGGAGCATTTCCAGGTCAGCCAGAACTATGTGGTAGCTGCAGCGTGACAACCTACCCATTTTAAAAGGCTTCTTGCAAGCATCATCGGCATTCTGAGGGACTTCCAGATAAAAGGCTATGACACAAGGTGAGAGCTCATGATGTTGGATGTAATAAATTAGCATGAATAAAAGATCACCTAAATAGCAGGAAAAAGAGCCAGGATAAATGGATCAAGTTTCCAGATTACTAAACTATAATTAGTGGAGTGCCTCAGGGATCAGTGCTGAGGTCTCAAGCATTTACAATCTGTATTAATGACTTTGATGAAGGTGCAGACTGCATTTTCACCAAATTTGCTGATAATACCAAGATAAAAGGGACAGCAAGTTGTATAAAAGTCCCTGACAGAAGTAGTTGCAGTGTTTAGGAGATTCAATTAAAATATTTCTATCCTGTTAGGAATAAAATGGAGATGTTGAAAATGAGGTTGGGACCATTGGGATGGGGAAGTGCGTGGGAGAGTCCTTCAGTGTGGAATTATTGAGAGAAACTCTGTGGACTAGAAGAAACAGGAGAAGTGCATCAAATGTGGCAGTGATAGCGGATCTGAATTGGATTGTTTCATAGGGGATGTGGGGTTACTGACTGTGGACTACTAGATAGATTATGGCATGCATCCAATGGAAGTGAGATGATAGGTGTTTTTTGAAAAGAGATGAAATAGAAGGATGGGTGTCAATGCTTATCATGGTAGAATAACCAAAAGAGGAAGGAGGTAAAGGAGGGAAAAGAGCTGAGAGCAGAACCAAAAGAAAAATGACATACAGGGAATTGTAAAATAACATTTTAAGCAATTTGATTGATTCTGCTTTTACAAGTGGCTTGTTCTCACTTCACACTGATCTAAGTTTTAAAGAATAAAAATAACATTTTTTAAAATGATGGCTGTGTTTCAGGTTCTGCAGTGTCCTAAGAGTTTCTAATTATAGAATTGTACTTTATTTGTACTTTACATGAGCTTTCCAAAAGTGTGATACCAAAGTATGATGCAGAAAATCTGCATCATATTTATCATTATGTCATGCTAATTGGTACAGAAATGTAGATGCTTATTTCAAAAATATTTAACAAC
Source organism: Rhincodon typus (assembly GCF_021869965.1). Taxonomy (NCBI): domain Eukaryota; kingdom Metazoa; phylum Chordata; class Chondrichthyes; order Orectolobiformes; family Rhincodontidae; genus Rhincodon; species Rhincodon typus. Next base: position 39,807,482 of record NC_063357.1, on the reverse strand, counting down.
CTTTCATCTCTTCAGTATAATCTTGTTCACATGCGCCGCACAGGTCACACACTTCAAATTGGAAAATGTCAGCGAAGGATTAACTTGTCTGATTTAGATGAACCATTAACAGGTTGGCATTTGCAGCACAGAAACTGGAACAGTAGAGTTGCTGCTTAAGTGTGCGTGGTGTGTATGTACAGCAAAACCTAACAGTCAAGATTATTATGTGGGCCTCAGTAGAAAATAATTTTGGAGGAAGGAGATTATGATTTTTAAAAAAAGACAGCATGCTTGGATAACACACTTACGCCTGCCTCTTTGTAGGTTACGTGGAACAATCCCTCTTCCGTACCTACACCGGCCCTAAACCCCACCTCTTCCTCCGTTACATTGATGACTGTATCGGCGCCGCCTCGTGCTCCCACGAGGAGCTCGAACAGTTCATACACTTCACTAACACCTTCCACCCCAACCTTAAGTTTACCTGGACCATCTCTAACACCTCTCTCCCCTTCCTGGACCTCTCTGTCTCCATATCGGGCAACCACCTCGAAACCGATATTCATTTCAAGCCCACCGACTCCCACAGCTACCTAGAATACTCCTCCTCCCACCCACCTTCCTGCAAAAATGCTATCCCCTATTCCCAATTCCTTTGCCTCCGCCGCATCTGATCCCAGGATGAGGCATTCCACTCCCGTACATCTCAGTTGTCCTCGTTTTTCAAGGACCGTAACTTCCCCTCCTCGGTGGTCGAGAACGCCCTCAACCGTGTCTCCCACATCTCCCGCACCTCATCCCTCACACCCCGTCCACGCAATAAAAACCAAAAAAGAATCCCCCTCGTCCTCACGTACCACCCCACCAACCTCCGGATCCAACGCATCATCCTCCGACACTTCCGCCATCTGCAATCCGACCCCACCACCAAAGACATCTTTCCCTCCCCACCTTTATCTGCTTTCCGGAGGGACCACTCTCTCCGGGACTCCCTTGTCCGCTCCACACTCCCCTCCAGCTCCACCACACCCGGCACTTTTCCCTGCAACCGCAGGAAGTGCTACACCTGCCCCCATACCTCCTCCCTCACCCCCATCCCAGGCCCCAAGAAGACTTTCCACATCAAGCAGATGTTCACCTGCACATCTGCCAATGTGGTATACTGCATCCGCTGTACCCGGTGTGGCTTCCTCTACATCGGAGACTCGGGGACCGCTTTGCAGAACACCTACGCTCGGTTCGCAACAAACAACTGCACCTCCCAGTCGCGAACCATTTCAACTCCCCCTCCCATTCCTCAGA
>NC_063357.1:39749093-39796198 GCF_021869965.1 Rhincodon typus | reverse complement strand
ACAGGTCAAAGGGGCGGGATGAGGTTGGTAGGTAGGAGATGGGGGTGGGGCTTGAGGTGGGAGGAGGGGATAGGTGGGAGGAATGTCAGGTTAGGGAGGCGGGGACGAACTGGGCTGGTTTTGGGATGCAGTAGGGGGAGGGGAGATTTTGAAGCTTGTGAAATCCACATTGATACCATTGGGTTGCAGGGTTCCCAAGCGGAATATGAGTTGCTGTTCCTGCAACCTTCGGGTGGCATTGTTGTGGCACTGCAGGAGGCCCAGGATGGACATGTCGTCTGAGGAATGGGAGGGGGAGTTGAAATGGTTCGCGACTGGGAGGTGCAGTTGTTTAGTGCGAACCGAGCGTAGGTGTTCTGCAAAGCGGTCCCCAAGCCTCCGCTTGGTTTCCCCGATGTAAAGGAGGCCACAATGGGAACTGCAGGTGCAGTATATCACATAGAAACCGATATCCAATTCAAGCCCACCGACTCCCACAGCTACCTAGAATACACCTCCTCCCACCCACCTTCCTGCAAAAATGCCATCCCCTATTCCCAATTCCTTCGACTACGCTGCATCTGATCCGAGGATGAGGCATTCCACTCCCGTACATCTCAGATGTCCTCGTTTTTCAAGGACCGCAACTTCCCCCCCTCAGTGGTCGAGAACGCCCTCGACCGTGTCTCCCACATTTCCCGCAACTCATCCCTCACACCCCCTCCCCGCAATAACAACCAAAACAGAATCCCCCTCGTCCTCACGTACCACCCCACCAACCTCCGGATCCAACGCGTCATCCTCCGACACTTCCGCCATCTGCAATCTGACCCCACTACCAAAGACATTTTTCCTTCCCCACCCTTATCTGCTTTCCAGAGGGATCACTCTCTCCATGACTCCCTTGTCCGCTCCACACTCCCCTCCAGCCCCACCACACCCGGCACTTTTCCCTGCAACCGCAGGAAGTGCTACACCTGCCCCTACACCTCCCCACTCAACCCCATCCCAGGCCCCAAGAAGACTTTCCACATCAAGCAGATGTTCACCTGCACATCTGCTAATGTGGTATACTGCATCCGCTGTTCCCGTCGTGGCCTCCTCTACATCGGGGAAACCAAGCGGAGGCTTGGGGACCACTTTGCAGAACACCTACGCTCGGTTCGCACTAAACAACTGCACCTCCCAGTCGCAAACCATTTCAACTCCCCCTCCCATTCCTCAGACGACATGTCCATCCTGGGCCTTCTGCAGTGCCACAGCGATGCCACCCGAAGGTTGCAGGAACAGCAACTCATATTCCGCTTGGGAACCCTGCAGCCCAATGGTATCAATGTAGACTTCACAAGCTTCAAAATCTCCCCTCCCCCTATCGCATCCCAAAACCAGCCCAGCTCATCCCCAGATAACAAGGTGCAGAGCTGGATGAACACAGCAGGCCAAGAAGCATCATAGGAGCAGGAAGGCTGACGTTTCGGGCCTAGACCCTTCGTCAGAAATGGGGGACGGGAAGGGGGTTCTGAAATAAATAGTCCCCACCTCCCTAACCTGTCCTTCCTCCCACCTATCCCCTCCTCCAACCTCAAGCCCCACCCCCATCTCCACCTACTAACCTCATCCTGCCCCCTTGACCTGTCTGTCCTCCCTGGACTGACCTATCTCCTCTCTTCCTCCCCACCTACATTCACCTTTACTGGCTCCATCCCCGCCTCTTTGACCTGTCTGTCTCCTCTCCACCTATCTTCTCCTCTATCCATCTTCTATCCGCCTCCCCCTCTCTCCCTATTTATTTCAGAACCCCCTTCCCCTCCCCCATTTCTGAAGAAGGGTCTGGGCCCGAAATGTCAGCCTTCCTGCTCCTCTGATGCTGCTTGGCCTGCTGTGTTCATCCACCTCTACATTTTTAACTGTTCACTATTGATAATTTTTGATCACAAATCTTATACCAGTCTTGATTGTCAGTTTGTTTTTATTTTAACCTCAGTGAATAAATCTGTTTTCATCAGATGATCTGATTGATTTGTCTTCTTGATTTAACTATCATGTCCTTTTAACCTGAAGAAACTGATTTCTTCCTTTCAGAAGATATCTATGCAACCTGTTAGCATCCAATCTCGTATATTCATCATATCCCTTCTGATACTGAACCCTGTTTTATATTGGATCACTGTCGATCATCTGCAATGTTGAGCATTGACAGTAATGAAAATAAAAGTTTCAGCCTCTATCGCTTCTATAAGACATTGCCCAGTGGCTTTGGTTCTCCCAATATTTAATAGAAGGAATTGACTTGAGGTCATTAAGAGAGTAAATAAAAATGACAGGAAGGAAAAGAAATGAAGTGGAAATGTAGAATATTTTCAAATCCATGAAAAGAATTAACTATATGAAGAAGAATTCAACTGCTAATTTTTTGAGTTCTGGGCTAAAGAGCTTACTTGGTTTTGCATTAACAACTATTGGCTTGTTAGAAAAATACTTTTCTAAGCTCCATTTCTAACTTGTATGTGAAAATTTTGACTTGAGGTTTAATGTGTAAATCCAACAAGTCATTAATAATGTTGGAGCAGTTGAAGATGAACTCCTGAGGAACAATTCATGGCGAGTTGCAATTCACAGGCTCTCGTTTTCACATCACAAGTTCTTAGGAAACTTTGATATTCATGGAATCACAGAGTTGTTACAGTGCAAAAGGAAGACATTTGGCCCATTATGCCTTCTTTGGCCCTCCGAATGAGCAATTCACTTAGCACCATTCTGCCACTTTCTCCCTGTAAGCCTGCACATTCATTCTTTTTAGATAACAGTCTGGTTCTCTTTTGAATGCTGTAAGATTTTGAAGTGAGGAACCACATATCCTAAAGATAGACAGTTGACTATTTGTAAGTCGTTTCAAAGCAGTTAGTAAGAAGCATTAGTTTAGGTATGGTACGTGAACTAAGTAGATGGGAAAAGTATACAACCTGTGACAGATAAGAGAGGTTCACTGATACCAGAAGATAGATGGACAGGTTGACACAGAGTGGGAATCTCAGCACCTTGCGATGGCAGCATTCGGCTTTAGCTGAAATGTAAGGGAACTCTGCCATGGCCTTCCTCCGTCTTCCTTGGTCCATCTTCCATCTGTAGGAGGCAACTGTTCGATGAGCACTGCCGCCTGATGTGATCTGTTCCCCATCTCTGATTACTCATTAATATACTTTGTTTATATTTCAATAGAATCAGTCTCTACCACTTTCAGGCAGTGTATTCCAGCCCTTTTTTCACTGCATGAAACAAATTTTCTTCATGTCACTTTTGCTTTTTTCTCACCAATTGGTTTAAAGATCCGTCTTCTTGTTCTCGTTCCCTTCACAAGTGGGATCGATCTTTCCTATCTCCTCTGTCCAAATGTCTATATTAGTAATGACAAGAGCCATTTAAGACACTATTATTTTGACAGCATGTTCTGGACCAGTGTGTTAAACTCTCTTCCTTCTATCTTTCTCTAGGTGTGAAAATTGTCTAGCGACTCAATCAGTTATGATTCAGAGATAACAAGGTGTAGAGCTGGATGAACACAGCAGGCCAAGCAGCATCAGAGGAGCAGGAAAGCTGACATTTCGGGCCTAGACCCTTCTTCAGAAATGGGACAGGGGAAGGGGGTTCTGAAATAAATAGGGAGAGAGGGGGAGGTGGATAGAAGATGGATAGAGGAGAAGATAGGTGGAGAGGAGACAGACAGGTCGAAGAGGCAGGGATAGAGCCAGTAAAGGTGAGTGGGGAGTTAGGGAGGAGATAGGTCAGTCCAGGGAGGACGGACAGGTCAAGGGGGCGGGATGAGGTTGGTCGGTAGGAGATGGAGGTGCGGCTTGAGGTGGGAGGAGGGGATAGGTGGGAGGAAGAACAGGTTAGGGAGGCAGGGACGAGTTGGACTGGTTTTGGGATGCGGTGGGGGGAGGGGAGATTTTGAAACTTGTGAAATCCACATTGATACCATTGGGCTGCAGGGTTCCCAAGCGGAATATGAGTTGCTGTTCCTGCAACCTTCGGGTGGCATCGCTGTGGCACTGCAGAAGGCCCAGGATGGACATGTCGTCTGAGGAATGGGAGGGGGAGTTGAAATGGTTTGCGACTGGGAGGTGCAGTTGTTTATTGCGAACCGAGCATAGGTGTTCTGCAAAGTGGTCCCCAAGCCTCCGCTTGGTTTCCCCGATGTAGAGGAGGCCACAACGGGAACAGCGGATGCAGTATACCACATTAGCAGATGTGCAGGTGAACATCTGCTTGATGTGGAAAGTCTTCTTGGGGCCTGGGATGGGGGTGAGGGGGGGGGTGTAGCACTTCCTGCGGTTGCAAGGAAAAGTGCCGGGTGTGGTGGGGCTAGAGGGGAGCGTGGAGCGGACAAGAGAGTCCCGGAGAGAGTGGTCCCTCCGGAAAGCAGATAAGGGTGGGGAGGTAAAAATGTCTTTGGTGGTGGGGTCGGATTGCAGATGGCGGAAGTGTCGGAGGATGACGCGTTGGATCCGGAGGTTGGTGGGGTGGTATGTGAGGACGAGGGGGATTCTGTTTTAGTTTTTATTGCGGAGAGGGGGTGTGAGGGATGAGTTGCGGGAAATGCGGGAGACACGGTCAAGGGCGTTCTCGACTACTGAGGGGGGGAAGTTGCAGTCCTTGAAAAACGAGGACATCTGAGATGTACAGGAGTGGAATGCCTCATCCTGGGATCAGATGCAGCATAGTCGAAGGAATTGGGAATAGGGATGGCATTTTTGCAGGAAGGTGGGTGGGAGGAGGTGTATTCTAGGTAGCTGTGGGAGTCGGTGGGCTTGAATTGGATATCGGTTTCTAGGTGGTTGCCAGAGATGGAGACAGAGAGGTCCAGGAAGGAGAGAGAGGTATTGGAGATGGTCCAGGTGAACTTAAGGCTGGGGTGGAAGGTGTTGGTGAAGTGGATGAACTGTTCGAGCTCCTCATGGGAGCATGAGGCAGCGCCAATACAGTCATCAATGGAATGGAGGAAGAGGTGGGGTTTAGGGCCAGTGTCGGTACAGAAGAGGGATTGTTCCACGTAACCTACGAAGAGGCAGGCGTAGCTTGGGCCCATGCGGGTACCCATGCCCACTCCCTTTGTCTGTAGGAAGTGGGAGGAATTGAAAGAGAAGTTGTTGAGGGCGAGGACGAGTTCGGCTAAGCGGATGAGGGTGTCAGTGGAGGAGGACTGGTCGGGCCTACGGGACAGGAGGAAGCGGAGGGCCTTTAGGCCATCTGTATGGGGAATGCAGGTGTATAGGGACTGGACGTCCATGGTAAAGATGAGGTGTTGGGAACCAGAGAATTGGAAGTTCTGGAGGAGATGGAGGGCGTGGGTGGTGTCACAGACGTAGGTAGGGAGTTCCTGGACCAAGGGGGAGAAAATGGATTCGAGATAGGTGGAGATAAGTTCGGTGGGGCAGGAGCAGGCAGAGGCAGGGCAGTCAGGTTTGTGGATTTTGGGAAGGAGATAGAAGCGGGAGGTGCGGGGTTGGGGAACAATTAGGTTGGAGGCTGTGGGTGGGAGGTCACCTGAGGTGATGAGGTTGTGGATGGTTTGGGAGATGATAGTTTGGTGGTCGGGGGTGGGGTCATGATCAAGGGGGCGGTAGGAGGAGGTGTCGGAGAGTTGGCGCCTGGCCTCGGCGATGTAGAGGTCAGTGCGCCATACTACAACTGCGCCTCCCTTGTCCGCGGGTTTTATGGTGAGGCTGGGATTGGAGCGGAGGGAGCGGAGGGCTGCATATTCTGCGGGGGAGAGGTTGGAGTGGGTGAGAGGGGTGGAGAGGTTGAGGCGATTGATATCTCGACGGCAGTTGGAGATGAAGAGGTCGAGGGAGGGTAGGAGGCCTTGGGGTGGTGTCCATGATTCAGCGTCAGCGTCATTTTCACCTCATTGGGTATATTGGGATCAAGTACCTTTTGCAATCAGTGTAACAAGTGAATTTGATTCAGTGTGAGAACTGCTTCATCATGAGTTAATGCATAAACTTTGTGATTCAATGTGTTAGTGGCGCATAATCCACTTGGTAACAAATTGGCAGAAACTTGGGCCATAATTTTAGCCCCAAAATTGAGTGATTTTTTGGCCGAAGAAATAAAAATTACGTTAAAAATCCAAGCTGAGCCCCAACATAATTCAGCCAACCCTCTTCCAGTTTTAATAGAGGTGAAATAAGAGGTGAGTGTCCAATCATCCTCAGGAGGAGAATCACTTTACCGTTCACATTGTCACCACTCAATATTTCCACTCTTTGCTCAGTTACCCAGAGCCATGATGGCATCATCTACAAGACTCCGGCATTGAGTGCGAGCTGCTGACACAGTAATGGAAGCTAAAGTGTCAGTCTTTAGACACAAGCTAGCTACTAGAGGTAGCCATGCAGAAATAGCAACAGTGGGCTTCAAGATCTGAACAAAGCCCTGGACCAAATTAGTACTGGACTCCTCCGCTCCTTGACATTGAAGTTTTCAAGCAGGGTTCTAAATATATCCAGTTTGTAGGTGGATAGTTGAATACCTTCATTTTCAACATTTCAGCTTCAAGGGATCACCAACAGTCCTTCCTATACTGACTACCATTATCTCTGCCATAGAGATTAGAACACGCACCTGCATGCATTTCTCCTCCAACAGTTAGTTCTCGATCCTTCAGGTTGCACTCCACCATCTTCTGCAAGAGAGATAGAAGTGCATCATGGAGTGCAATGAATTCTGAATAGATGATATGCCTGTCACAGTTGGCCAAATGGTAGTACGTGCATGGTGTGGAACTAAGGGTTGCAGAAGTATTAAGTATGTGAGCGTAAAAGGAAAAATATGAATAAGAAGTTCTGATTGATAGAGCTTGTTGGTTAGTGAGTGTTGAGCATGGTCAATTTGTTAAGCATGTGATCCAGTTGGGTAGGATATGATATTTGAAGGTGCATTCACCCATGGCCATTCATGTGAGATTGTTAAACTTCCTCCAATATTGCATTTATGTTTTTCGAGAAAAGCTGCTGACATTGTCCTCCACTGCTATGAGTTGCTACTATCTTCTGAGTATGTATCTGGAGGACCTTCAGTCCCACTGAGAGGACTAGACATCTCTGTTTGACCTCCTACATGGAAGGATCAGTTGTTGGGGTTGGGGGGGTGATGGTGGTAGAGAGACCAATGGCTGCCTTCAGAAATCACGAGAATGAGCAGTCAGGCCAAGGGCTTTGAGTGCTGCCTGCATTCCACCCTGTAGTCCACACCCTTTTTCAGGAGCTAGCCAATTTATAGCCTTTTCATTACAATGATGCTGCTGTTTATTTTTCTCACTGTGACCCCATTTTGAGGTTTTAAAACCCTCAATGAGAGCTGAGAAAGTGGTGGAAGTCGAGGATGGTGGTGGGGGTGGGGAAATGGGGGGTTGTGAAAAATAGGAGCAAAAGACTTGAGAGGACAAGGGAGGGACAGAGCTACATGTTAGCCATTGCTGCCTTGGGGTTCAGAACCCTAAAATTTCAGCTCACAGCCCACTTGGTTCCTGACCCCTACTTAAGGAAGCCCTGCATTAGAGTCACCAGGTTCTTTTAAGGGCTTGCAAAGCTGTACCGTATCCTGACAGATAGGTATATTTCACAAAACATATTCTTTTCAATATTACAAAATAAGGATCTGAGGACAACCATGGAGAAATAATGGTGAAAGATATTTTTGGGAGTTTGTAGTCACTTTTGAAAACAAAACAAAATTAACTGGTTGGACCATAAGCCATTACTATGACATTTCTCATCTATTCATAAAGATGAAATTTACTTAAGGCAGAGTAAGTATGTTTACCAATTGATCCTAATTACATCAAAGAAGGTTTTAGTCAACCTGTTGCCTCACCTCATTTACTACATTCTGATGTTACTATGATGTCATTTGCTATAGCCGAAATCCATTATAGCAAGTAGTGAAAAGAAACAGATGGGGAATAAGGATCTGCAGGATGGAACATGTTAAGTGTTGTATTTAGCAGTCAGTGAATTATTAGAATCTTTGAAAAGGGGCTTTTACTTTCATAAGAGTTCAAAATTTCAAATGGTTATTGGCAGATAAATCTAAGTTAAGCACTGACTGATTGAAGGAGGCAGCTTTAATTGAGAAACGTGGGACCATGTTTTCCTTTTCCAATAAAGATCATGCAAAGAACTGTGCAGCTTCAAAAGCTCCAACTTTGTTGGAGAAATAAAGTCAAAAATAAATAATTGAGGACATAAAGAAGGAGATATTGTGTGAGGAGGCCAACCAAAATATGGATAGATCGTAATAAATGTTAATAGAAGTCAGTATCTAACAGAATTTTGACAAAACCAGTACTGAAGATGCTGGAGATCTGAAACAAAAAGAGTAAGTTTTGGAGAAACTCAGCAGGTCTGGCAGAATCTGTGAGAGGAAAAACAGAGTTAATGTTTTGAGTCCAGTGACCCTTCATCAGATTATGTTAACTCTGTGTGAAAATTTTGTTAGGGTAAGGGTTCCGTCAAAGATTTCACATCATGAAATTGATTTTATTCAAAACCCTAGGAGAATGTGAGCAGCCAGGTGAAATATTCTGGAAGGTTTTCCTTGCCACATGTACGGAGAACCCCTTTTATTCAATTGTGTCGTTTCGTAATCTGTTTGTTCTGTTCCAACAGCTGAACATGTCATGTCTGTCTCCATTCTGAATGAAATTGTTTACCAGTTATGACCACCGAACAACGTAATTCCAACCATGATACAAGATACTCTTTACGGTTTTACTTTTGTTTCTTGTGGCTGATTTGGTCAGCAACATGTGATGCATGAATCTTGTTGGTGTGCAAGCATATTGTGTGAATCAGATCTTGCTCTTTTGATTGTCCAAGCTGTGAGTTACCAAAGGGAAATCATCCAGGCTGGCCGTGGTTCCACAGAGGGAGGGAGGTCTTTTTAATTGTGATGCCAAGCATAACGGCTTTTATTCAGTTCAACTCAGGTCAGAAGTACATAGTCGCTTTGACCTAATCAACAATAACAGAGCTTGACTGCAATTGTATACTATTACAACTAGAACAATATTAGTGGTAGAAAGAAGATAATTAAATGTAATGGAACTTCCTATCAAAGTACTTCAAAGAAAACCTATGATCTTTTTTTCAGACATGTTATTGAACGTGGAATTAACTGCGTTGCAAAGATCTGACTGAGCATTGTCAAGAGGATAAAGAATTACCAGTGAAGGCGACCAATGGTCTAGATATTACACCCGACTGTGCGTTAATGCGCTATACTTAGACCTTCATGTCTGTTCAAGTTTTCCAACTGTGAACTAATGTTGGTGTCTCATTTAATCGACATCTTCCACTGCCATGAATATAAATATTTAAGTTAATGCTTGGCAATTTACCCCCAATCTACTAAAAGCCATATCAAAGAGGTGGTTATTAGCAATGTTCTACAAAGCCACTCACTGTAATAAAATAAATAATTTCAGATGTACGTTAGGCTTTTCCACCTAGATGGATCACTCTTATTATCTCATTATCTCTTCTCATTTTTGCCTTGTTTCACACAGGAGCTCTGGTAGAAAGTGCTTTGGGGTGAAAAAGGCATCACCCTTTGTTGAAGCTGATTATCACAGCCCTTTAGTCAAGATGGAAAATTTTGCAATTACAGATCCCTACTGACATGTCTTTACTCATATTTTGACGTCGAATGCAATCTGAAAATATAGACATACTTCAAGTTCCTGCAGGCATGAAGGAAATATTATCTGCACTTTTAAGAAAATGGGGGTAACATTCAACCCCTGCAGTAGCACAAAATAGGCATTTGCAGAATGCAATACTGAATTTTATTTTTCAGAAAGTAGTAAAATAGTAGAAAATAGTGTGCATATGATGGTGTTATTTCCCACTTGGTTAAAAGTTTTCCATTAAACTGTGGATGAATATAATGTTATACTGAGTGTTATAAACTAGAAGAGCTCTGATTTTTCTGCATTGGTCCATGCTGACTTCACTGACCTTTGCATCTTTGAACTGTGGAGGTGAAAATGTTAAAAGCCTAGGATCCTGGGCCTGCTCCCCATCGTTATCCTTTCATTACTTCTAGAAACTGTACATGTTTCAGTGAGGTTAATAATGCTCCAAATGATTGTCTAGTTTGATTGTTCCATGTAGAAAGTGGACAAGTCCAAACCAGAGTTCATACCTTCAGGAAAGGAGGAAATGACAGCAAATCTACCCCGGCAACATTCTACACAATAATGAAATGAATAAGCCGTTAATTTGCTTTTTCTTTGATATTTGAGGTTCATCATCTCAGAACATCTTTGCAGCAGTTCCTCAAGGTAATGATAAGCCATCTTCAGTTGCTTCATCAATGACCTTTCCTTTTTCTTAAGACCAGGAATGGGGATGTTTGTCAATGATTGCATAATGTTCATTTTCATTTGCAACTCCTTAGTTACTGATGCAGCTCCTATTCAAAATGCAGCAAGATCTGAACAATATCCAGGCTTGGGCTGACAGTGGCAAGTAATACGTGGCTGCAAGAGCAGGTCAGAGACTAAGAATCTTACAGCAAATAACGCACCTCCTGAGTCATTCCGCTATCTACAAGTCGGGATTGTGACAGAATAGAATCATAGAATCCCTACAGTGCGGAAAGAGGCCATTTGGCTCATTAAGTCTGCACTGACCATCCAACTAGACCAAGACCCCCCACTCTATACCCATAACTCATTTACCATGACTAACCCACCTAGTTTGCACATCCCCGGACACTACAGGGCAGTTTAACATGGTCAATTAACTTAACCTGCTCCTCTTTGGACTGTGGGAGGAAACTGAAGTCCTGACAGAAACCCATACAGGGAGGGAGAAAATACAGACCATACGCAGTGAGTGTCACCCAGTCGATGCTGGGTCCCTGGCACTGTGAGACGGCAGTGCTAACCACTGAGCCACCATGCCACCCCACATATCTGAATGAGTGTAGTTTCAACAACCCTCAAGATGCATGATATCATCCAGAACAAAACAGCCCACTTGATTGGTACCCTATACACAGTGGCAGAGTGCTCTGCAGTAACTCACTCAGACTCCTTTAACAGCATCTTACAAACCCATGACCTCTATCACTAAGAAGGATAAGCACAGCAGATAAATGAAAACTCCACCATCTGCAAGCTCCCCACCAAATGTCACACAGTCCTAACTTGCAAATATATTGCCATTCTTTCGCTGTTGTCGAATCAAAATTCTGGAACAATGTAATACACTGTTAGTAGCCCCTGCACTGTAAGGACACCAGTGATTCAAGAGGGCAGCCCACCACCACCTTCTCCAGGGCAGTTAGGGACAGGCAGTAAAGGGACAGGGACAGGCAGCATGGTGGCTCAGTGGTTAGCACTGCTGCACCACAGTGTCAGGGATGCGGGTTCGATTCCACCCTCAGGCGACTGTCTGTGTGGAGTTTGCACATTCTCCCCGTGTCTGCGTGGGTTTCGTCCCACAGTCCGAAGATCTGCTGGTTAGTGGATAGGCCATGCTAAATTATCTGTAGTGTTCAGGGATGTGCAGGCTAGGTGGGTTAGCCGTGGGAAATGGACCGGGGAGCAGGATGAGCACGGGCTGGGGCCGGGGCCGGGGCCGAGTCCCTGAGCGGGGAGCAGGGCGAGCACGGGCTGGGGCCGTGTCCCGGAGCGGGGAGCAGGGCGAGCACGGGCCGGGGCTGAGTCCCTGAGCTGGGAGCAGGGTGCTCGAGCCGAGCCTTTGAGCAGGAGCAGAGCGAACGCAGTCCAGGTCATGGAGCTGCAGCAGAGTGAGTCCTGGATGGAGGCCTGCACGTGGAGGTAGTGTTGCCTCGTGTTCTGAAGCTGCAGGGCACAGACTCGTGTTGGTAAAGGACTAGAACTTCTAAAATTTAAGTACTTTATAGTCATTTTTATTATCAATCCGGACTTTTAAAACTCTATTCCCATGCTACCTATATTTTCTCTACCCTGTAACAACACTTAAAGTTTTCTGTACCTAAGGTGGCGCCGAGAGGTGACATTGCAAACTTTTCATTGCACGTGGCAATAAAGGCTTTTCCATTCCATTCCATTCCAAATGCAGGTAACAGAGATAGTCTGGGGGGTGGGGTAGTGTTGGTGGTGAGTCTGGGTGGGAAGCTCTTTGGATGATCAATGTGGACTGATGGGGATTCTACGCTTCTTTATATAAAGTGTAGGTCGACCCCCCTTTGATAAGGATTCATCCTAGGTTATCAAAACCATCATATTTAAGTGTAATAGGTTCGTAGTTTTTAAGTGCCTGGTTTAATTTAATTGGCTGATTTTCAAACTAGTTGCCTTAATAACAAAACAAACTACTGCCTGGGTTGTTAACCATACAGCCTTTTGATACAGTGGTTCAATTTCAGGAGTTCTCTGTGCATCTGCACATTTTATTTTAATCTCCAAGCCAAGAAAAACACATCATCTTTTAAAGGGCCAACACATTCTTCCCCTCCTATCATTTTATATACATGAATTCTAACATACTGCCTTCCAATCCACAAATACTCTACCCAACTTCACAACATTCTAAATTCTGGTCTAGTCAGCGATGCCCACATCCTATGAACAAATAAGAAAACCCAATCCAACCAGAGCACTAACAGCAAGCTGTTTTCATTGAGTGATTCACGTAGATATCAAACATTACATCACAAGGATAACATTTCTGGAAATGTAGCAGTCTTTTCAGTATTGTGCTGCAGATTTACTTTAGATTCTAAGATCAAATGCGAACCTATAAATCGAACCTATAACCTATGATCCAGAAAACAAATTTCAACCAACAAGCAAGGTGACACAGTTATAAGATGAAATGTCCTGCAGAAACTTCACTGGGTCATACATAGAGTAAGTCACTAGCTGAAAGAAATCTACAAAAAAAAATGAAACAATTATTAGCAATAAAGCATTGTGACATCAATTTGAGGTTTTAGACTACCTAATGAACAAGTAATAATCATCAAAACACTAACAGTGGGGAAATGTTGTGCACTAAAAAAAGCCTTAAAAACAAACTGACAAATTGCACTAAGTAAAATATTCCAATGTAAAATGAACAAATCCTCCAGTTGACGGATAAAATCATTCACAGTCACATAAATTATTCATTGAGTCCAGGATACGTTAACGTGTTAACAAGAGAGTTTTAAATGATGTGGTCAGTGATACAGTTCCATGTTGTATCTTTAATTTTGCTTTATGAAGGATTGTTTCAGAAGCCCCTTGAGAAACTGGAACTCATTTAGAATTTTGACTTTCCCTTAAATTCTGGCATTATTCCAAACTTGCAATTTCCTAGACAGACAAAGGTATCAGGTTCATAGAAATACCATCATTCCCCAGTCATTGTCCAAATCATGAATGACAATAGCAACAACTTGCACTAAAACACCTTTAAAAAGTAAGATGCCCTACGTTGGGCTGCAGAGTGAGTGTATCGAATGAAAATAAGGCAGAGCCACTTAAGGAAATCATAGAACAGATGCTCAAAAGGTTGGTCAAAAGGAAATATTTTACAGCATGCCGTGAAGGAGAAGGAGAGAAGTGGCGAAGTTTATGGAGAGAACTACAGAATTTAGGGTCTAGTTAGCTAACCATCCTTACCTGACCATTTATCACTATTCTTTCATCATCATTGTCTCTAACGCCTGGAACTTGCTCTTCCAACGGCACTGTAAGAGCAGTTCTACCATGGAGACTGCAGAGATTCAAGAAGAAGGCATTGCTAGCAATGGACAATGAATTACTTTGCCAGTGACTACAGTTCTGCAGTTTTTGACTTGATTTTAATGTGATTCATTATTTTGAATGAAGACAACATCTGTATTTGAAGTTAAATCTTTTCTTATTCTGCTGCATCGTCTTTCTCTTGTGTTGTTCCCCTTTTTTATTTAAAAAAGCCTAGTTGCATTTGCATAATCTTGGCATAATCTCCACCTGAAACTCCACCGGGTTAACTTTTTCTCCTGAGCTGAAGTTGATTCTGAAATGCCCTGAGACCAACCCATGATAATGTGGTGAGGTTTACAGTTTGCTGATGCTGAATTGTGTTGATGAAATGTGGATGATCACACTGTCCATGGAGTGTTCAAGACCATGAAGGGAAAGACAGTGAGCTGTTCTGAGTGAGTGAGTATAAAGTGCAAAGAGCAGGAAGGGTTAGTAGTTTAGTCAGATGGTTGAATGTGAGCCAGTGAGGCAGGATGCTTCAAGCAGTAGTGAGAGTGGGAGACCATGAAGTTAAAATGAAGGGTTGAGGAAGCAAATAGAGAGCTGCATCATCCAGGGAACCACTCCAACTCTCAAGACGGGACTTGTCGCCATCTAGTTTCTCTGGAGAGGAAGCATTTGAAGCTGCATATAAATTGAGGTGTTCATGAGATGCATATACATGGGGGAAAAAATTGCCACTTGCGAGATTCTGATCCTGCCATTGAAACCTTCATGGGAAAATCAGACAGTTTTTTTTGATGCTGAAACCCAAATATTTTCCCACATTTCTTGCTATTGCCCATGTCACTCAAGGTATGGAAAATTCAACCCACATTGTTTCTTAAAGTATTCTCTGTGTCGATGGACGTGACCGCTGTATGTAATTTAACTCTTGCTCCTAAACTGAGTTCACGAAAATGCTCACTATTGCAATCTCCGTGTGCTCATCACAAGTTTTATCTTCATGGCCCTTCAGCCCAGTGTAGCATTCCTAATCCATTTATTTTACTGATACATCAACTGAAATTAATGCCAAAGCGTATCAAGTAACAACAAATAATCGACATTGACAAAGAACCAACATCATCGTGGTATATCTCATGCTAAATTATAACACAGTTCAGCACTTCACTAATGCAGTTTGGAATTTACCTTACACTGAAGTGCTGCTGCGCAGGTCACCTTAATAGTCCAAGATGCATATCTATTGGGGTGATAGTGTTTTGAATATAGTTGCTAACCTGTCACTGATGGTGATGTACTAGTGTTTGACATTGTGCTGTTTATACTGATGAGGAAAGAAAGATGAAAGTATTAGCATTTTAGAATGGTAATTTTACTGTAAATTATAGACAGGTGGCAAAATGTTAGAACACTCGCTTTATATTTCACATTTTCAAAAGCTGAGAGACCTGACATAGACTGACAGTTTAACATGTGGGTTGTCTGCAATTCCCCTTTTTTTTGTAATCTGGCAATTTAATTGAGTTATAATGAATAATGTCAAGTTGGACAGCATGCAGTGATATAATTGCAGTCTACAGTTTCTTCTGAGAAATCAAGGCATCACTATATATATATAGGAGCATGTTCAAACGAGTCATGTTGTGCTAATCTTTATATTTTTGTCATGTTCATAATCTGAGGGTCACCCAGTAAAACATGACACATTGTATACCAACCCAAGTGGATCAAGCTTCTGTCAATTTGAGGATGAAGGGTGGGTCTAATAAACTTTGGACTACGAGGATTTTGTTAGCTGCATGTTTTAGACTGAGCTTAAACAGTAGCTTTCAGAACATATTGGCTGAATTTTCCCAAATTTTGGCTAAATGTCAGTTTTGTAGAGTTTCATGTAGGTTTTCCATCCATGAGCGCTGGTGACTTTTCTCAACAATTCCCCGCTACTCACCTCAGTAATTATGTATCCTGTCTCCATTGTGTCTCCATCTCTCACAATCTTGTGTTTGTGTTCAGCATAGGTGTTTGCCAGTGCAGGGACCTTTTGCTGTTCACAGTGCAGGTGCTGTATTTAAATCTCCACTGTGCATTATTTCAAATACTTTCAGCCAGGAATTGCCCTTAACATGTCACTGTACAATACCAAACAGTGTGGTTCAGACAGGCAGGGTGGTATCCTGCCTCATAGAGGGAGTCTGGTGGATGAGATGGTGGAAGGAGGGCTGTCCTCCATCCTCAGGATCACCGGAGGAGACCACAGCACCAGACACTGCCAGCCTAGTCCAAAGTAGCACCCAGGTCAGTGCGGTGTCCGGGGTCCAGAGGAATGCACAGCAATTCTGCTGGAAGGTTAATGAACCTCTGTGCTCCACAAGGGTAAGTGCTACCATCTTGTCTCTGCTACCTCAAACCCAGTACAGCTCTGCAACTGCACCCATCTCCCCTGGCACATGGTCTCCCACTCTCACTATTGCATGCAGCGCCTTCCCTCACTGGCTCACCATCTGACTAAACTACTAACCCTTTATGCCTTTTGCACTTCCTACTCACTCACTCGGAACAGCTCACTATCTTTGCTGATTAAGGATGGTCCAGTCGCCCAACTGAGCATAGTCCCCTCTACTGGACTAAGGACTGCTCCCTTTAGACTTAAAGCTTGGCTATTTAGTTGAAGTAGTTGCAGTGTGTTTGCCGCGGATGCTGCTGCCACATTCTGTATGTGTGACATTGATGTAACATGGTCCATAGACCAATATGTCTGGCATCTTGACTGTTCAGTGCTGGCAAGCATGACAAGCTGCCAGGCTTTCCATCTGTGCTAAAAGGAATTCCAAACTGCATTAGTGAAGTGCTGAACTGTGTTATAATTTAGTATGAGATATACCATGAAGATGCTGGTTCTTTGTCAATGTTGATTTCCAAGGACTGAGTGTGTGGGCAGTTGCTACTTCTGTATTGTTCCCTGAGGTGTTGGGGAAGGCTAGCCAATGTGGAAGTCTATAGAAGACACTGACAAGCTGCAGCCACCAAACTGCTGCTCTGTCTTTCAAGTTATGAATTGTTGCCATCCAGATACCCAGCAGTACCTGGGAGAATAATAAACTGCATATAAATGCAGCGAGGTCAGGTAACGATGATTTGTTAATGTATGTAAATAGGACATTTACTGGTCACTAGTGTGATTCTCATCGAACTGTTGAAAGCTTAAGAGGAAACATTTAACACTTTTTCCTTGCACCCAGAATTTCATCATTTCATTGTCTCTGTATTCTCACATTTTTTGGCCTTTGACCAGGTCATTCAGGTGATTGAAAAATTCTGCCCATAGTTCCTCCATTATTGGGCCACCGAGAAACACACAATGATGCAGAGCGCCAGAGGCATGTTATTTTAATTTTGGTGCATTCAAAACTACTTTCAACGTTTGAGCTAGATTTGCAACTTGACCATACTGCAAACAGCTTAGATGGAATTTAAAATAGAAGCAAAATACTGATTCTGGAAATTTGAAGTAAAAATAAAAAATGCTGAAGTTCAATTCCGAAGAATGGTGAAATCTGACTCAAACTTTACCGCTGTTTCACTTTCCATGGACATAGCTAGACCTTCTGACTATTTCTAACACTTTGTTTTTCTTCTGGATGGGATAAAAATTGGGCATCAGCATCCCCTCCATAACTGCTGTTAGTCTACTCATGGCTTTAATTGAGCAACAATAATAACTTGTATTGATATGATGCCTTCAACATTGTCAAATATCCTGAAGTAATTCATAACAGCATTATAAAACAAAATATGATCCCAAGCCACATAAAGAGATAATAGGCCATATGCCCAAAAGCTTGGTCAAAGAGGTAGGTTTCAAGGAGTGTCTTAAAATTGTAAAGTTGGTATAGACACCTAGAAGGGTTGGGGAGGGAATTCCAGAACTTTGGGCATAGGCAGCTGAAGGCACTGCCACCACTGGTAAAGCATTTAAAATTGGGATGCTCAAGAGCCCAAAATTAGCTGAGTATGGACATCTTGGACAGTTGGGGCTGGAGAACGTTACAGAGATAGGAAGGTGTGAGGCCATGGTGGAGTTTGAAAATGAGGGATTTTTTCTTTCAACAGATATGTCAATAGTGATGGGAAAGACTGAATTTAGTCCGTATTATCATAAGATATAAGAGCAAATGAAGGCCATTCAGCCCATGAAGGCCATTCAGCCCATAAAGTCCACTCTCCATTCAATGAAATGATAGCTGATCTGATAATCCTCAGATCCACTTTCTTGCCTTTTCCCCATAATCCTTGATTCTCTTACTGATTAAACATCTGTCTTTCTCGGCCCTGAATATACTTAATGGCGTAACTTTGATAATACTGTTTGGCAATGAATTCTCCAGATTCACTACGCTTTTAGAGAAAAAAGAGTTCTCTAATTCTCTCTTAAATGGGTGAGTCACTCTGAGATTAAATCCTCTAGTACTAGAAGGTCCCACAAGGGGAAGCATCTCCACATTTGACCTGTCAAGCCCCCCAAAAGTTTTATCTGTTTTAATAAGGAATGCTGTCATCCTTCTAAGCTTCAATGAGTACAAGCCTAACCTACTCAACTTCTTCTCATAAGAAGATAACACAGTGTGGAGCTGGAGGAGCACAGCGGGCCAGGTGGCTCAGTGGTTATCACTGATGCCTCACAGCGTCAGGATCCCGGGTTCGATTCTACCCTTGGGCAACTGTCTGTGTGGAGTTTGCACATTCTCCCTGTGTTCTGTGTGGGTTTCCTCCGGGTGCCCCAGTTTCCTCCCACAGTCCAAAGATATGCAGGCTAGTTGGATTGGCCATGCTAAATTGCCCATCATGTTCAGGGATGTGTAGATTAGGTGGGTTATAGGGGGATGGGTCTGGGTGGGATGCTCTGAGGGTCAGTGTGGACTTGTTGGGCTGAAGGGCCTTTTTCCACACTTTAGGGATTCTATGAAAGAAAATGATCATTAGTATGTGTTGTAATTAGCATGCTTGTAACTGCAGTGCCCTAGCACTGATCCCTGTGGCACTCCACTAGTTACAGGTTGCCACCCTGAAAATGCTCCCTTTATCCCAACCCTCTGTCTTCTATTAATTGTCCTTATCGAATGCCTTTTGGAAATCCAAAATTTTACATTGATTCAGAGATAGTAGGAACTTCTGATGCTGGAGAGTCTGAGATAACAAGGTGTAGAGCTGGATGAACACAGCAGGCCATGCAGCATCAGAGGAGCAGGAAAGCTGACATTTCGGGTCTGGACCCTTCTTCAGAAAAAGAGGGAGGAGGGTAAATTCTTCAAGGTAGGCATCCTTAGAAGACGCTTCGCCGTGCAGTTCCTACTATCTCTGAATCGATTTTAACCTCACTGCGAAGCCTCTTCTAAGGATGCCTACCTTGAAGAAGTTACCCTCCTCCCTCCTTTTCTGAAGAAGGGTCCAGAGCCAAAACATCAGCCTTCCTGCTCCTCTGATGCTGCTTGGCCTGCTGTGTTCATCCAGCTCTACATCTTGTTATCTCAAAATTTTACATCTACTGGTTCTGCTTTATCTACACTATTTGTAACGTCCTTAAAGAAGTGTAATGAATTTATCAGACATGACTACCCCTTAATGAAGCCATGCAGGCCCAGTTCCATTATATTATAGGTTTCTAAATGCTCTGCTGTTACATTCTTCATCATAAACACTAACATTTTCCCAACAATAGTTGTTAAGCTAACTGGCATATCTCCCTCCCTTTTTGAATAAAGGTGTTACATTGGCAATCTTCCAATCCTCTGAGATTTTCCAGGATCTAAGGATTCTTGGAAAATGACTGTGTCTTTCTGACCTCATGTCACTTTTGTATGAACTTTCTATCAGTCCGGAAGGCCATGGGTACAAAGCACACATGCGCCTGTTCTGAGGTAAAGGTTCCCGTTATGATTTCCTCAAGAAAATTGGATTTCCTGTGCACACTATTTCTTTATGTTGGTACGGGTTTTGGAAGCCCAAATATAAAAATGAAATCAGCTCTTGTAATCACAAGCATGCTAATGAGTTAACAATATTCTGAAAGGTAAGTGTAAAATGTTTTGACACTTTCAAATTGGATTGTATATTGTAATGTAGTTTTGTTTTTAACTCAGTGATTCATCATAGCAATCTGTCCTGTGACAGTAAGTTGATCTTTACATTGAAAACTCATCATGGAATTATTGTCATGCATTGCATACTTATTTCCATTCAAGAAAGATCCATAGTGTATTAAAATTGTTTCGAAAAGTGACCTGTTAGCCTCTGCTGCCCTATTTTGTGCAGTGATTTAAATTGACTGAATATTTTGTCTTTTAAATGAAAAAAAGACTTTTGAATGTTGAAGCACTCTTTGCCCCAGTCCGCTTCATTAATTGAAGCCTTTGAGAGGCTTTGAAATAGAAAGGGACATAATTTTGTTCTGTCAAATTCAGGCAATATAGCTAGAAGCTTTTGTTCTGACAATTATAGCCAGTAAGAATGCTTGGCTGCTTTAAAAAAACAGGTAATATCTTCAGCTTAGCAGATGGTCTACTGAACCAAGAACAATTAAAACATTTAAAAGGTTATAATAATTATTTATGTTTTGACACAACTTCTTGTTAACATTCATTCCTCATAGGCACTTTTCTTTCTTGCAGTAGAATATATTTCTTTTCCTTTCCTATATCAATGTTTGAAATCAGGGCTAATTAGATTGTGAGAAGTTTATATTTTTTCTAGTGATGTAAAAATAATTACTGTTGCATGGCTCTTGAGGATTGTACATAGTGCATACTTGGAGGATAGCTGTGAAGGACACAAAGGGAGATTGGAAGTGGTATGAGTGATCTGAGGGACATGGATAATGTCTGATGTAGCATGACAGTGGGTGGTGAATGAGGGCTAAGGGTTAGAGGCCTTTCTTTGGGCGCTGAGCTATCATGTTGAAGAATCAGGGTAGGCCTTCTAACCCACCTAAGTCCAAGCTGAAATTTATTTCAAACTCCACCCTGCCTTATGAGCTCAGCCTCCATGTAAAAGACAAAAAAAACCTAAGAAAAATCCATATTTGGAGGGTGCATGTCAGAAGGTTCAAAAGTGTACAGGTCAGGTTTTCTCAAGCCCACAGGAAAACCCAGCACAAGGACTAAATTTTTAAATCCAGACCTTGACTGACTGAGAGCCAATATAGGTTAGTGAGCACTGAGGTAGCAGCTAATAATACTTGGTGTGAGTTGGGAGAAGCAATAGAATTTTTCAAGAAAATTAGATGGTAACTCTGTGCAGAGTTGAGGCCTTTTTATGATCTGAATTTGCAACTGCCTTGGCCTTGGGAAAAGAGAAAGTTGTCAGTCAATTTAAATCACAGCACAAAATAGGATAACAGTGGCAAACAGGACACTGCATTGTTTCCACACTGGAGTTTAATTTTAAAAAATGTGAAATAATCAAGTTTTAATGCATTGCACACTTCCTTTCTACTAAATATTCTAATTGTGGACTATAGTGTGGAGGTCTTTAGAAATGGAACCAGGACCTGAATCCAGGATTCCCAACACCAGCCATTTTTAGTAACGGGTCAGAGCACATGTACGGCTGGCCCAACACTGCTGATGCTTTTACAGGTGTGTGCATTTCCCAAGTTCTACAATTCTGATGGAGGAGGGCAGGCTTTTTTAGGTAACAGGAACCAATCTAACAGCGAGGTGGAGTGAATCATAGTTTGGAGGTGGAACCCCATGAAAGCCAATTCCAAAAGATGATCCTGACATTGCATGTTTTAGTGATATAGGGTTGGGTGAGATATGTTTAATTTTACTACAGTGATTTATCATTGTGCTTGGTTTTAAGTGGTAAGCGATCACTACTAGATTATGTCATTGCCTGGTTGATACTACTGAAAACAGACCAACTGATGAAAGAAAGAAACACACTGTAAAATGGAAAGTCTTCAGATACATAAAAGTACATTTTCCACTGGATAAAGTTATATTCTGCATTGTAGACTATTGAAATCTAGATTTCATTGCATAAATCTTCCCTTTTACTTTTCTTTCACCTAAAGGTTCAGCTCAGCTATCTGTTTGTCTGGTTTCAAAGTTTTTGATAAAGTTTTGATCTATTGGCTCTTCAAAGGCTCTGATGGATTCTGCTCAGCAACATCTGCTGATACAAGTATGATATGGAGGAAAGATTGCTTATTTTGACAGATCTTGGAGCTTTTAACAGAGTACTTTGTTCAAGAAGAGGATTGAAGTAATTTTACAGATTTATGAGCCTTTGAAAGACTTATATATGTTATTATGATGCTTCTGTTTCCAGTTGGTGCTTGGTGCAAGGGTTAATGGTGTTATGAAGGAGAGGAAAGAGTGGGGTAAAGGGATGCCATTATGGGAGTAGACAGTAGAATTAGGGATGCACACCCTCTGCTCCAGAACTAGGTTAATGCCACAGCAAAGCAAACCGGGCCTTCTGGTTGCCTCAGCACCACACCTCAACTTTAGCAGGAGCTGTTGGGTAGGAAGAAGGAAATCTCCCAATGCCTGAATCCAGTCTCAAAGATGATAATCCAACCACTTTCCCTAAGGTTTTGTTTTCAAATTTCATATTGTTACAGGATTCACTTTTATTTTGAGGATGTCAGATATTCACTTAATAGAGGCTAATCGCTGAGACTGACATTATATAGATGGCATATCACTGATACACTCGCTGATGCCCCCTATAGCCCAGAAATGAGTAAAATAAAAAAATATACCTTGAAAAACCGGCGTTTTAATTCATTAAACATGATAACTAGTATGAAGTACAGTAAGTGGAAGTATATTCAAGCAAAAGCCTGTCTTCACTGAATGGTTGAAATTATGAGAGAGCGTGACTGGTGCCCCTATGTGTGTCAAGAACTCTTTCATTTCCAGTCTGGCAGCCAATTCAATTAAGCATAGTCTAACTATGGGGGCAACCTTACAAATGAGAGCTGTTGAGTATTACAACAACTTATTCAACTAAAACTACTACCTGTGGATAATAAGGAAATGAAAAATGATAAATAAAATTTGTATAAAAGGCATGACCAACTACTGCATGGAATAAATTAATGCTATCTCATTTGTAATATTTTCTTTACGTAGTTCAGATAAGCTTCTTACTGGAATTACTTTGTTATATCTCTTAAAACGTAAGCACCATCTTGAGTCCGTCAATATTAAGACAGTACAGTATAATGAGAACTCAAATGGGATATGTTATGTAATACTGGAAATGTAAATTGTGCCTATGGCCCCAGGTATACCTTTTTATGCAATTGATTGCACATGTTTTATGTTAAAGAAATCTGCCATTTATTAAAGCTCTTCCGTGGTTTCAGCACATCCCAAAGTACTTAGCAGCAATGAATTACTGTTGAAGTGCAGTCACTGCTGTTATGTAGGCAGACACTATAAGAAAAATGACTATTTAATGTTATAGTTCTGAGATATATGTTTCTAGTGCACTGAGAGAAATCCCTTGTTCGTCCTGCACTTGCATGCCTACCTGAATAGGAAGAATGATCTCAACTTAATGTCTCATTCATGTCATAATACAGCACTGTAATGAAGTATGTGTTGCAAATATGTATTCAGGTTTTAGAATGGCTCTTTAACTCAACAACCCTCTGACTCAAATGTGATACTATTGCCAATGAGCTAAACCAACACTTGCAAGTGACTGTTGAAACAAAATGATGACCAATAATTTTTCAAGCCTAACTTGAATACTGTACTTGGTTCCTTGAGTTGTTTGATTGCTGACTGTTTTAAAGTCTACCTAACAATTCTGAATGGGCAATTTTATTATCTGTCTGCTCCTTGTTAATTGGTAAGTTCCAAATTTGTTTCATTATTAATTGCTGCTTTTTGATGAATGATATTTACGCTGACAATTTCAAGTTTTGTATGTGTGAAGCCTGCTGTGTTCATCCAGCTCTGCACCTTGTTATCTCAGATTCTCCAGCATCAGCAGTTCCTACTATCTCAGTTATCTGGAATGCTGTTGAGTTGGGATAAATTGGACCAGGCTGCTAATAATGGATTGCTGCATGGTAATATCTATTAGGATGGATGAGGATAAGTTTGCGCTATGTTAGATTGGAATCGGACAGTAATGTCCAGCACAGTGGAATAGCTTGTCAACACCAACTGCCAAGGCCTGTACATTTGGAAGAGACAGAGGAGGAAAACTTCAGTGGAACCAGTGTTCAGTGAGGGAATTAATATTTT
Source organism: Rhincodon typus (assembly GCF_021869965.1). Taxonomy (NCBI): domain Eukaryota; kingdom Metazoa; phylum Chordata; class Chondrichthyes; order Orectolobiformes; family Rhincodontidae; genus Rhincodon; species Rhincodon typus. The sequence continues at coordinate 39,772,219 of NC_063357.1, read as the reverse complement.
CAGGATGGAAGAGGAAGGAGGACGGTTGTAGAGAAAAAAGAACGTTCAATTGGCTAAATGTTTTCATTGTACAACTGAAAGGATTCAATTAGGTTCACATATTTCCATGCTGACTGTAATGTAGGCATTATTTAGTTCAGTTGCCTCTCGCATTCTACAGCTAATTCATTGATTTGTATTACTGAATATGGTATTCGGGGATTGTGCATTCCCCTAATAACAAGTTATGATATTGTATACAGTAGGTTCTTATATCAGAATGCAGCATGAATGTCTTGTTTCTAAAATATTTTGCTAGGTGATTGGTTGTTCATGTATTTGAAGAGATGATGACTTTTAAACGATTCTTTTGTGTTATTGGGCGATCCCTTCCTATTGTTTGCATCTATAGATGTATTTTCAAAAACAGTTTAACACTTCCGCTGTGGAAATGACAATGAGTCAACTTTTGCTGAAGTGGGGTGGAGCTGTTTCGGTTTTAAGCTTGTTTACGTTGTAATCTGACAAGTAAATAAAGAAAAGGTGGGTCTTGAGAAAATGGAAACAGGAAATAGCAGATTGTTTGCCAACATCTAAAAAATAAATGGGGGCAGAGGCTATGACTTGAAATGGTTCGGAAAGACAGTAACCTGATTAAATATGGGATCAGATATGACACCGACATGCAATGAGACAGTTGCAGGGAGAGTGATGGAGTTGGTAGCCTGGGAATTACAGCTGGATCTGAAAACAATGGTCTGAGTTTTCCAACTCCCTTGGAGATAGCATAGTGAAAGGTGTTATTTTATATACTGTCTTTTTGTAAAAATTTTGGATTTTAGTACTATGGTATATGGGTGTTGATCTATTTATGTGAATTAAACAGATATATTTTTGTGAATGAGTTGAAAAAAAAAGACAGCATCAGTCTTTCTGCATCCATGATTTAAAACCAATATATTCTATACAAACCCCTGGTTGATTGCTAATTGAATATTGTTCATATTGTAGAGGTTTACAACAGAGGAGAGAGAGAGAAAGAAATGATAATAGCATGCTGTGGGGTTTATAGTAAATAAGGATTGACTTTAGCTGACAAAAGCCCAGAGTGGAAAGCCTTTGGGCAGTTCAAAGAAGACTTGACTGAGATAAGAAGTAAGTATAATCTGTCTTGAGGAAAAGAGATTGTTTAGAGCTGTTTAGGAAGTAAATTAGAGATAGTAGGAACTGCAGATGCTGGAGAATCCGAGACAACAAGGTGCAGGGCTGGATGAACACAGCATGCCAAGCAGCATCATAGGAGCAGAGAGGCTTTTGGCCTGCTGTGTTCATCCAGCCCTGCACCTTGTTGTCTAGGAAGTAAATTAGCTTACTTTGTGAAACCCCCAGACTGGGAATGTTCTGTTAGAAATCTGCATTGGTTATTCAAAGCTGAGAAAGTCTAAGATTTCAGTTGGGTGTGTTCTTGAGGAATAAAAGCTTCATATCTCATGAACAAGAACTGAGCAGAAGCAGCTAAATTAAACTCACAGACTGGACAGGGGGGACCATTTATATGAATTTTTGACTACCTGCAAAGCAATTTCTTGAGAAGTCAATTGGACTTCAATTTGCCAAGAATTTTGAAATGATTCAAGCAATTATATTTAGGTAGCTTGGTTTGTTTTATTTATTTTTAAATTATTTTGTATAATAAACATGTTTTATTATTAAAACCAAATCTGTAGCCTTGTGTGCTTGTTTCACTGAAAGGCTGTCATGTTAAACTGCAAAACAAGCATTATTTATCAGGCCAGGTTATATTGTGAGATTTGATTTTCCCAGTAGTGACATCATCTGAGATCAATAAAAACAGGTTGAGGTGTTATCAACATGCGTGTGAAACATTTACATGGCTTCTGGGCCATGATGTCCAGTTGCTGCGTGTAGTTGAGAAATAACAAAGGGTCGCATTAGAATCTGGACTAAAACTTGACTGATTCATATCTAATCCTGAACTAGAGTTCACTGATCTACATCTTATCCATCATGAAACGTTGCTGTCCTGTATCTTATCCTGCACCAAAACATGCTGAATAAAATTCTAATCTATATCATATTTCTGTTGCCTGTATCCTGTACTGATATTTCTTGGACTGTTACCACTGTCCTCATTAAGGGCGGCATGGTGGCTCAGTGGTTAGCACTGCTGCCTCACAGCAATAGGAACCCGGGTTCGATTCCAGCCTCAGGTGACTGTCTGTGTGGAGTTTGCACATTCACCCCGTGTCTGCGTGGGTTTCCTCCAGGTACTCAGGTTTCCTCCCACAGCTCAAAGATGTGCAGGTTAGGTGAATTGGCCATGCTAAATTACATGTAGGGATGTGTGGGTTATAGGGAGATAAGTCTGGATTGGATGATCTGAGGTTCGGTGTGGACTTGTTGGGCCGAAGGGCATGTTTCCACACTGTAAGGATTCTATTATTCTACCTGCCAAGTTGCTGGAAGTACAAGTTGATTGCAGTGTAGCACAGCGAGGACCACAGGCCAAGGTGAACAACGGGGCAAAGACCCTTAACCAGTGAGATTTAAGGACTCTGAATTAAAAGAAGAAAGATTTTGAACTAAAGTGAGTGAACTCAATGTCAAACCAGGCACTGAAACAGAAAGGAGAAAGAGAACAAAAATTGGATAAAGAGAGAGAGAGATAAAGGAGATTAAGGAAAAGCAAGAGAAAAATGTAAGCCCTGAAATTTTTGAAATCTTCTAAAACTGTTCACAATCTGAAGGAATGGGACACATTATAGAAAAGATGTTAGTGCATTGAAGAGAGTAGTAACCTGCCATAGAGAGGATATTATTAAGTTGGAGAGGGTTCAGAAAAGATTTACCAGGATGTTGCTGGGATTAGAGGGTTTGAGTTATAGGGAGAGGTTGAATTATCTGGGACTCTTTTCCCTGGAGTGTAGGAGGTTGAAGAGTGAACTTATAGAGGTTTATAAAATCATGAGGAGCATAGATAAGATGAATAGCAAATGTCTTTTCCCCAGGGTGGGAGAATTCAAAGCTTTTAAGGTGAGAGGAGTTCAAAGCTTTTAGGGTGAGAGGAGAAAGATTTGAAAGGGACCTAAGGGCAACTTTTCCACTCAGAGAACGGTTCGTATGTGAAATGAACCGCCAGATGAAGTGGTAGATGCAGGTAGAGTTAGAACGTTTGAAAGATATTTGAATAGGTACATGAATAGGAAAGGTTTAGAGGAATATGGGCCAAATGTAGGTAAGTGGGACTAATTTAGTTTGGGAGACTTGTTCAGCGTGGACAAGTTGGACCAAAGGGTCTGTTTCCATGCAGGAAATCTCTATGACTCAAAGTGGTTTACAAGAATGGTTCCAAGAATGAGAAACTTTGGTTATGAGGATAGAAGTTGGGACTGTTCTCCTTGGAGAGAAGAAAGCTGGCAGGAGATTTGGTAAAGGTTTTCAAAATCATGAGAGTAGATCAGGAGAAGCTGTTTCCACTTGTAAAAGGAACAAAAATGAGATGGCAGAGATTTAAAATGATGTTCAAAGGAAGCAATCGTGATGTGAGAAAAGAACTTGCACTCAAGAGTAGTTAGTGTGTGGAGTGTATTGTGTGAAAGTGTGGTGGAGGCAGTTTCAGTTGAGGCATTCAAGAGAGCACTGAATGGTTATTTGTATAGAAATAGTTTGCAATGATATGGAGAAAAAGCAAGAGATTGGCACTAGGTAATGATACTCGTTTGAAGAGCCAGTCAGGGCACAATGGGCTGAATGGCCCCCAGCATTGTAACAATTCTGTTATTCTGAGAGTTGGTGGATATTTTGCACATTATTAATTATGTTCAAGCACTTTTTTTCTTGCAAAATATGATGCTGCTGGTGTGAGGTTCAACTTGGTTGACTGTGTGGGGGAGGAGAATGAGGTACAATCTGAGAAAAAGTTACATTGCTCAGGAGAAGCATGGTGCCAATTAACAGCACGTTCTAATCACAAATTACAGCAATATTTCAACTAACGTTTGAGTTTAGAATTAGGTTCATGGGTTGCCCTAGCTGCTTAAGTGGTGCCATTGTAAGCAAGGGCAGAATATGGCTGGAGTTGAGAGGATCAGTCTGTTGTACTTATTTCGGATGGAAGAGGGGAGGGCTGTTGTTGGGTAAAACGAAAGAAAGAGGGCTCTGTATAGGCTGAAGTAGCACATGGTATAGCCCTTGATTTAATACATAATAGTGCAATTGCTCAAGTAAGCATATTGAACAACCAATCGTATTCATTCAGTATGATGATTTCACATGTATGTAATGTGTCACTATGTATCATCATGTATCATTACAAGCTTCTGATGCCAAAATAATAATATTCAAGACTTATTCAACTATAAAATGAAGACCAATGTTCCATAACTGCTTTACCTTGTGCTTTAAGCAAATACTGCTTCATGCCCATTGAGATATTAGGCTGAAGTGTTTCAGGCTCTTGCATGAACTGTCCCCGAGGCTGTTTGCTTCTTAACTTTAAGTATTCCTTATATACAATAAAGTCTTCACAGTCGGGCTTAAAGAACAGGGATACTAGAGTGAATTAGTTTATAACAAACAAAGTATGATAGAGACGGAAGGGTAGGTAATATGTTGCAGTTGCAGAATGTGGGAACTGCTGGACGCCTAGGTGATCCACAGTGAACACATCTGTTGCATGTGTTTGCAGCTCGATCAACTTCGGATCCAAATTGAGGAGTTGGAATCTGAGCAGCAGACATTGTGCCACATCAGGGAGGGGGAGAGTTACTTGGACATTTTGCACAAGGAGGTGGGCACACCTCTTAAATTTGGCAGTTCAAACTTGGCCTGTGATTGAGAACAGGAGGGTGTGATTGTTGGTGAAGCAGGTATGGGGACCCAAGGAACAGCCCTCAAGATCCCTCTGTCCATATAATTGTCCAACAGTCACAATGTTCATGCAAATTGTGTGGACGCGAGTGGGTACTACAGGGAAGATGAACAAACTGACCATGGCAAGTGGAGCAGGGAATCATTCAAGTGAGAGAGGAAATAGGAAAGTAGTAGTGGCAGAAAAAAATATCATTAGAGGCATAGATACTGTTCTGAAGCCATGAGTAGAGTCCCAAAAGCTGTGTTACTTGCCTGGTATTATGGTTAAGGGCATCTCCTCCATTCTGGAGAGGAACTTGGAGTGCAAGAGGAGAGATCCTGTTGTTGTCATCTATGAACATCCTCAATAGGACGAGATGTCTGTGTGGAGTTTGCACGTTTTCCCTGTGTCTGCGTGGGTTTCCTCCCACAATCCGAAGATGTGCAGAGTAGGTGAATTGGCCATGCTAAATTACCCATAGTATTCAGGGATTTGTAGGTTAGGTGTGTTAGCCTTGGGAAATGCAAGAATAGGGTACGGAATGAGTCAGTGTGGACTCCTTGGGCCAAATGGCCTGTTTCCACACTGTAGGGATTCTAAGGAATGGAGTTTCTGATGAAAGACTTTGAACAGTCAGGAGCTTGACCAAAAAGCAGATCCTCCAAGGTAATAGTCTCGGTCTGTTTCAGGCTAAAACAAGTGAAGGAGTTAGATGCATGGCTTAAAAATCAGTGTGGGTGAAATGAGTTCCAAATCAAACAAAGCAAATCTGAACACTCACCTAATTCCTTCAGTGGGTCCAAGTCTCACTGCTGGACACTACAGCAAACCATAAACACTCTGGACACCTTCACTTAGACAAAATAAACAGAGCCTCCAGATCAATCTGATACCTGAGTCACACCTTCAACATGCCAATGGCCTGATCAGTCACACATCAGCTGGTAACATGGTATTCATTGAATTGCTATTCAGTGTTGGGGTTTCTGGCAGGTTTCATAAGCCATGTTTTGCACTGAGATTCTTTTGTCTCCCAACAGCCACCCTGAAATTTGCTTGCAGGAATGAAGGCCTCAGAGAGCTTAGACTGCAGCAGAATGAAAGCATTACAGAGTGGAAGTACTTGCCACTGGTAAAAATGCACTGATCACTTTGGATTATCACGTGTGCAATTGATGAAGCCTTGCAGCTGTGGGAGGGCAGCCAGAATGACAAACTCAACCTTCTTATTCTGATTGTCACCACAGGCAAAATTGGCATGATTCTTAATTGGCAAACAAACCGTAAGTCATTTATCTTATGAACTTGTGGGCTTGGAAGTTCCTGGAAATGTTTCCGGAGTAGGCCTGGAACAATCTGGACAACAGAAAGTTGAGGGTGGTCACCACTTTGATTGCCATTGGTAAATAGTGACCACTAGGTTTAGACATGACAAAGAAATTCAGGTTCTCCATGCCGATAGTGGATAGTGCTTCAGCTGGTCCCCTCTCTGCTGGAGAGCTAGACGTCTGCTGCTGGTACAGCTGCTGCTCACAATGTTCCTGATTTAAAATGTATTCCAAGGCAAAGCACTTGCCAACGTAAAGTGATATAACAAATCTCCAAAGGGTGGAAAGTACATCTCAGCAAATTGTCTGTGTGCACCCCTGTTTCCAAGGCTGGATAAGGACGCAACTGGTCATACTGAGAATGTATTCCCATAATTTCCTGGCATTGAATCATGGAAGTCCCCAGAAAGTTTCCTGTTCCCCACTCCTGCAGTTATTTATCTTTCTTTATATACCACTTCTTTGATTCACCCTTGTGTTTAACGGTAATTGGTTGCAAATACACCTTCATAATCGACCAATCCAGAAACAAACACCTTCAAGAGACAATTAACCAGCCTGGTTAGGAATGGGATATACTGTGCTTTGAAGTAGCTATCTCGCCATTTCCTTGTGCTGCTTCAACCCATACATAGTGTCCCTTTTTCTTACTATCTTTAGGTGAGATGACACATTTCTATTTATAAATTTTTGTATAGCCTGATCAGGCAATGTAAAATGCTCCTCAAATTTGAGAATATTTAACATATTCTGGATCATTAGCTTATGACCTATATTAATTTTACTGAGAAAAGATGACATTACTCTTTGCATTGAATCAAGCAGTAGCTTTATTATTTTCAATGTTTGGAATAGCAATGATACATGTAATAAAGGTAAGGGTTTCATTTTGGAATACTTATTTGGTGCTTGTTTATTAAAGTTTAATTCTTATTGTGGTATAAAGCAACACCTGTGAATGATGATGATATATCTGATGACATGGTCATAACAACAGTAAGAGAGAAGATACCAGTCCAGAATGAGCATGTAAAGAGAGAGATCATAGACACTACACTAGTGAAATGTATTTGAGAACCAAATATGTATGCATAGGAGTGTCACAGTAAAACCAGAAGATGTAGAAGCAGAAGTAGGCTGTTTAGCCCATCAAGTCACCTCTGCCATTCACTGAGATCGTGGCCAATCTGCTAATCCTCAACTCCACTCTTTTGGCTTATCCCCATAATCCTTGATTGCCTTACTGACTAAAAATGACTATCTCAGCCTTGAATAGAATATCTTAATGACTCAGAATCAACAGCCCCCTGTGGTTAAGAATTCCACAGATTGACTCTGAGAGAAACATTCCTTTCTATCTCCATCATAAATGGACGACCACTTATTCTGAGATCATGACTCCTGGTTCAAAGCTCTCCTATGAGGTGTAATAACCTGTCTGCAGCTAGCCTGTCAAACTATTCTATGTTTCAATAAGGTTTCCTTACGTTCATTTAAAATGCACTGAGTACAAGCCCAGTCAATTCAATCTCTCCTCATTAAAAAATGGCTCTATACCTGGAATCTAGTGAACCTTCTCAGGACTGTCTCTAATTCTAGTATGCATTAAAGATGGAAGCACTTCGAATGAGTCTCCAATGTTCCTTTTCAGCATCTTCTCTCTAATGGGCCTGCCACATGTCACTAATGTCACCGTGCTGGAGAGCACTTAGCTGCAGATTTTTGCTGCATTGTAAGGCTAAGGCTGTCTGCATTCCTATTTAAGGTGACACATGTGATGTAATACAGAATCTTCCAAGTGGTGGTCAGAGTGTGCATGTGCTCATTTGATTGGAGCATTTGATGTCCCACAGCACTGGTTATTCTATCTGTAGAAGAACATATTTCAATCTCTCTGTGATATTGACCCAGTAATGCTTGCAGCAGACTCCTCTATTTTCCCTAAAATCATGATCAATTGCCTTGGAGGACTAGTCAGTCTGTGTTCTTAACTGCTCTTGAAGTTTCTTTACGTCAGTGGCCCTGGAATACAGCCTCTGTGCCTACTGACCTTGCAGAGAGCTGTGCCAATTGGTTCTTCGTTGCTGTCCCTGTCACCACTGTATGCACTTGTTCTCTTGTGAAATGTAAATCGTCTAGTGAAAGCATAACTAACTATCTACAGTACCCCACCAAGTGCAATTATCTGAGCTGGTGCACAATATTCTTGAGTCTTGTGATGCTGTATCTTCAGAAGGATTTAACTCCTTTGAGGATTTGTCACCCATGATCTTCAGCAATTCCTGCTACACATATAAAGACCTATTTAGAGATAAAAATGTAGGAATTATTACCAATAAAGTAAGATCATTACAACTTCACTTATGATGGTCATATTTCACTTGCTGCTTGAATGCATGATGACATATATGCATCTGATATTGAATTGTGACACCAGGTACTTGGGGCATTCTTGTCTACGGTTTTACAGCCAGTAAGACTGAATTCTAGCTGATCTCCAACAGCTCCTCCTCATCAGTTATTAGTTGTGAAATATATGAAGGAGCACCTCCAGTTTGCCCATTTGTGGTGCATGCTTCTTCTGCAATCGGGGGAAGAAAGGACCTAGAAGTGATTGTGATTGCTGAGTGCATTTGATGAACATCCCTATGAGGACGAGGCAACGCGTTGCATCAGGCTGAGGTTGAGGGTGAATTCGTGTGAATGGTGGCTGGCTCAGATGGGGTCAAGTAAGTGGTTATAATAAGAAGGATTGACCTGCAAGGGAAGTGGATGCAAGGAGTGATATGATGGAGAAGGCAGAATAAGGGGTTAGAGTGATGTACAACGTCGAATATATGTGTATTCTTTACGTACCATTCCTGACATGGTTGTGTCATTAAAGATCTTTTTGCGTTAAATGCACAAGTGTGGCACAATATTACTGCTACTGATCTTTTGGGCCATTGAAAACACACATTCTAGTCTCAGCAGGTAGTTTCATCCTGCTATTGCTGAGGAATAGAATCTTTGTCTGACTCCTCAATACCCTCAGCCGCACCTCAAGGGAGATACCAGTTTGTTCTGAGCTTCGTCTGAGGGAGACAAAGGTCTTTACCAAGTTTTCTTCCTGTTCCAACTCTTCCAAATTTCATTTTTGGATTGGCCCTTCATTGGAATCATGTATTCAGGTCATATAATGCAGGCCCAGATCATACCTTTAGCTTTGACCACTTGCACATCTTAGATTTTAATCACTACACTCTTGGCATCCCATCTTCAGCTGCCTATGCCCTAAAGCCTGGAATTCTGGAGCCTCTCCACCATTTTCTGTCTCATTTAAAGCCTAACTCTTTGGACAAGCTTGTGGTCTGTTTATGTGGCTCAGTAAAAAATTTGTTGATAAGGCCTGTGGCGCAGCTAGCTAGTTCTGCTATGTTGAATACAAGTTGTCATTTTTAGCGTAAATATGTTAGGTGTTACAATTTTAAATTTTGCAAGGTTGGAATTAGTTTAGGTATCAAGATATTTCTCCCCCACCCCTGGAGAATAGTGAACCGATGGGATAGGCAAGAAGTGAGCACTCAGTCTCTGAATTTGGTGAGAGCCAAACGTGATTCTGGCTCATACAATGCATCTTGTGCAGTATATCATTACCAAAGCCAGAGTGGTCTCCTGGATTTTGAATCTGTTTTTTCATCTCTCCCTGATGAATTTTGGGTGGTCTAAGAAATGTGTATCTGTTGTAATGCACCAAACAACAGACTGGATGGGTCAATGGGTCTTTCCCTGTCTGTATTTGTTTCTACACTCGTACCGTGGACATAAGAGCAGTTGTGTGTTATTGCTCACTGAAATATTGGTTTTGACTGATAACAACTTCTAGATTTTACAACTATGTTCATTCCACTAACGAAGTGTTGCATTTGCGTGAAATGTCACATAAAACGATGGCAAAAATACAAGTAAAATTCCATTATAATATTGAAATTCATTCTCAGCTAAATATAGTTTTGTGCTGGTGGAGGGATCAATGGTATTTGGTAGGCTGATGAGAATCATATCATTTGCAAGGATGCCCTTAACTTCCGTTCATTTGTTACCTTAATTGCTGGTGGCACGTTAATTAAATGATTTTTCAGACTCCAAATATAGATACACAACCTTGTTAACAACAATGACGTTACCCACCCACTCCCTGAGCCTTGTCATATCGCTCCATTGTGCTTCAGTAATAAGGAGATGATGCATCGAAAAAATGATGCCACAAAAATCACCTAAACTGATACACAGAAATAAAATTTGAATTTCTTCTCTGTCAGTCTGGAAGAAATACCATACCAGTTCTGCAGGTCAGTTCTCTCCTCTTTCCATCTATTTCATATTGATGATGTTTCCTTTAGCATGCAGTTCGTTGCAAAAGTACAATTAAAACAAAATTTTATCTGTGATACTGTTGCAGTAGTTCTGCCTTACAAGAAATGTTGTGAACTTTTGTATTCCTGCAATGACTTCCTCAGCCCTTGTGTAGTCTTGCTAATGACTGTAAGAAGTCTGCAGTGTGGCAGTTTGCACTCGGACATACTCTGCAAAGTTACTCCATTCCTCATAAATTTTGGAATGACAAGGAACAAAAACAAGGAATGCTAAACCTTTATAAATTACTGGTTAGGCCTCAGCTGGAGTATAGTGTCCAATTCTGGGAATCAAAGTCCTGGAGAAGGTGAAGAAAGGACTTATTAGATTGCAACTAATATGGAGGGATTTCAGTGATGTGGCATACCATGAAAAGCAGATATTGTTCTCCAGAGATCAGAAGAGGTTAATAGGAGATTTGATAAAGGTGTTCAAAATTATAAAGGGTCTTGATACTCTTTAAAATAAAAAAAAGGAAATTGAACTGAACCTTGCAACTAGTGCTTAGCGAAAAGAAGTATCAAGTTTATTGGGGAGTTCCTTACCACAAAACTTAAGGGGTTTTCTCACTGTTTCTTTCCAAAACCTCCTTTTTAACTGCTCACCCCACACCTGTGACATTCCTTTCATTCTAGCCGTATCTTAAAATGCTTTGGTTTGGATCAACTCTCACTTCCAGGATGGCCCCAGATTGACCAGCATCCCTGGCATTGATGCCATTTTTAAAAGACCATTGCAACTGTTCAGGCACTGTCAGTGCAAAGCTACTGTGGACAGTTGCTGACACTTGTCTGGGGCGTGGCAGACGAGGGAAATTCAGTCTCCTGCTTTGTGAGCAGGGACTTGGATGGGGTGGTGCAGAGGTGGAACTTCTTCTTCTTCCAAGATATGACACCAGACCGTGCCAGTCTGGTCTGAAATTGCCATTCAGTTCAGTGCAGTCTCATCCTTCTGGAGGAATGCACAACGATGTAGGAAGAAGATTAATGACCTTCTCCAATCCACCAGTGTAAATACCACCATCGTCTCTCTGATACCTCACATTCACTCTATCTATACTACTGCACCCACCTCTCCTTAGGGCTCAAATTCTACCACTATTGCTTGCAACGTCATCCCTCAATCGCTATCATTTACCTCGAACCCTGTATACCCTCGGCACTGCCTACTCACTTATCAATAATTCTTCACCTGCACCAAAAATAACAACTCTGCACCACCACGCCCCCCAACTTTAATCTCCCTTAATAGCTTCCTGTCCCTCATTCCAGGAGGAAAACACACCACAATATGGCGGAAAGAGTCGAGAAGGCATTGTGGGCTGCCCAACTTCCTGCTTCACACCCTTAATGCAGGGAGTGTCCTGAATCTGACCATCCTGTGTAGCTGACTGACAGTGTCCAAGCCTCTGGACTGGTAACAAAGGCTCTTGACTTACTGTGCTGAGCCCCCCTAGTCGATAGCAAAGGCTACCTCCCTTGGCTTGACTTTGGTCTGCTGACAGGTGTGCCTAAATCTTGGCTTTGTGTCTGTCTTAAATGTCACAGCAGTTCAGTGAGGCTGGTGTTTCTGGCTGAGGGGGCAAAGTGCACAAAGGCAAGGCAAGGCCATATGAGGGAGGGATGCTGTGAGCATCCAGGTAACATCAACGGGAGCGGACACTAAAAAAGCAAATGAAGAGACCAGAGATATAATGTGGTGCAGTCCATGAGGTGAATGCATATCCCTGAGTGTATGATTTCCTTGCAGCAGCATTACAATTAGAGTTGCCAGTGCACCATTGAAGTGTATGTGTCCTGTCAGTGGATTTGGAGATGTGCCATGAGGGCTCTCAGAGGCTGGCGCATGTTGGATGACAGTGAACATTGGCAGTGTATGGACATTGCCTATGGAGCGTACACTGAGATGTTGGTGCCCAGTGTCCAACATTAAGCAAGTGGTGAGCTGTAAGTTGCCAGATACCTGCTCTGACTTCCATATCAAGAATTCTCAATGTCTTGTTGTTCAGTGTCTTTGTTAAGATAAGAAGCTGAATATTAATAATATAATTTGTGCTATTAAGAAGGTATTTAATAAACAAAATTTTCCTTTTATTTGGCTACTTACTGCTGCTTAGGGAGATACTTCACTGCCTTGCAGATGCATAAAATATGTGGTGAGTTGCTTTAGATGTCAAGATAGACCTCGTTAGACTTGTCACATGATTCTGCCATGAATCTTGCCATTGCCTGCATTGTTTAGGCCTCTATAAGATTCCGCCCACAGTTTCTGTTGACCAGACAGGTGGCACGTGGCTCAATGGCCAGCACTGCTACCTCACAGCGCCAGGGACGCAGGTTCGATTCCAGCCTCGGGTGACTGTCAGTGTGGAGATTGCACATTCTCCCTGTGTCTGTGTGGGTTTTCTCCAGGCGCTCCTGTTTCCTCCCCATTGTCCAAAGATATCCATTGCCCATAGTGTCCAGGGATGTGCAGAATAGATGGATCAGCCATGGAAATAGCAGGATTACTGAGATAAAGTAGGGGGTTAGGTCTGGGTGGAATGCTTCTTGCAGGGTCAGTGCAGACTTGATGGGTGAAACGGCCTGCTTCCACACTGTAGGGATTCTATGAAGAGAACCGTAAACCTAAGTAGTTGACACAGAATTCAAGTAAAGTTGCAAAGAGCCAGAGATGACATCAGTTTCTTTTTAACACAGCAAGTTCTTAGAATCAAGAACGAGCTGCCTGAAAGAATAATAATTTTTTAAGAGGGACTTGGATTGCTAACAGTGCAACACCATCCCAATACAACAGTGATCTGTCAACCTAGATCATGTCTTGAGTGTCTGGAATGGGAACTGTGTCCACAGTCTTCATATTCAGGGAAGAAAGTTACTTACTGTGCGATGGCCAACAGCTGACCTCCTGTGAAAAATATCTTTTGAGGAGGCCACAAATACGTCTGTTCATGATTTTGTGTATTTCCAGTGGTGTATTAGCTGCCATCTTTACTGTTACTGAACATGCTGACATCTGGTGGCTGTAGTCTGCCATTTCTTTGTAACTACAGGTAGCATCATTGCACAGAGGAGAGGATTTATAAGCATGTTGCAGTTTTTGTGATGTAGTTTTCTTTTGATGGTTGTATAAGAACAACAAACAAGATGGATAGCAGTAGAATTATGAAAGATTAACAAACGAAATTTGAATACCAACAGACCGGTTTTATTTTCTGAAGACTTTAGGTTGCTCCGATGTAGTGGGTATCTCAGATGCCTTTGTCTCACTATGATAGTCATGTAAATAGTCCAACTATCAGACTGCAAGGAAAGAAATGAAGAATTCTGTGGCTCCATCATAAGCTAGATATCTAAACACATCGGTGCTCATGTACAACTTTTGGTTTTCATGCTATTTATTTGTACTCTAATTGCAGAATCAACTATTAATGATCCTGCCAGCCCCTGCATGTACTGTTTGTCCAGGAAAGCAAAACATCCCCATGAATCTTTCCTTTTCTTCCATGTTAATTCTTTGCATGATGACCTTCTCTTTTGTGGATGTGTTTTGGAAACAGCATGAAGAGCTCCCTGACAATATCACGTCATTCATGAGCCACACAACTCCGACCCAACCCCTTCACATATGAAAAAGCAAAGCATTCGCTACCTCATAAATGTTCATAAATCTCTGCATTATTTAGATGGTAAAACTTGACTTCAGGGCTCCTCAGAGCTGTTGGTACTGAAACCTTTTCTTTGACTGTAGCTCAGGATTCAAGCCCATACACAGTGATAAGTACTTACTCCACTCAAGAACTGCACCATCATTTATAATGCAGCAGATGTAGAACTGTTATTTGATATAGGAAATGAATTAACTGATAACTGCAGTAACATGACTCTTGCTTAGACTTTGTTGGTTAGACTGTGGGCTGTTTGAACCTAGTGATAAAAGACTATACTAATTGGAACTACAAGATGCAAATCTACTGTTGGGGTTTTGCTAGGTGTGCAGAATGCTACCAGAAGTAACAGACTATTAAACATCATCTTTAATAATTTAATATCACTGGTGTGTACATTTTAAAACTGCTATTTGAAGTAACCATTTAGAATCATGGAAACTCGTTCTATTCAATGATGGAGTTTGCAGAACAACCTCTTCACGACTGTAAATAAATAGAATAAATTTCTTGTTAATTGCCAGTACCCTCTACACAGGGAGATTTTATATCAGATATGTTAAATTTATGGTTTCATTGACACAAGAATGCAGTGCTTACGGTACAAACTATGCTGTGTTCTGGTATTTTAAAGGTTGTTCTTTTACTCTGGGTGCCAAATATCCCTATTCAGCTGTCAAAATGCTCCCCCAGTTCACACATCACTCATCCCTGTCGCGATCTCTGTCTCTGTCTCTCTCTCTCTCCCCCCCACCTCCCCCCCCCCACCCCCCCCCCCCTCCCCCCCCACCCTCCCCCCCACCCCCCCCACCATCCTCTTGCGATTTGCCATTACAGCATTTTTTGCCGATGGACATTACATTGTGCCTGGCTGATCCTTGCACATTATACCCACAAGGATGTCACGTGCTAGGAATATAATGTTTAAACTTGAAAAAAGGTGTTACAATTGATCAATCTATTAGTGACTGTGCAGACTTCAATGGGTTTAATTTTGAGATATGGCAACCCAAACTGATTTCTAAGCATTGCAAACTGCAAAGACAATGCACTTGCACTATACCATCCTTAACTTGCTTCATTATGTTTTACAACCTCAGACCTTTTGAGAATTATCTTCTATTTGTGGTTAAATTTAAGGGTGGCTTAGTGGTGGTCTCTCTAATTAATAATCCAGAGGCTAAGGCTAATGCTCAGGGAACATGGGCTCAAATTCCACCGCAGTGGTTGATGGTACGTATTTAAATTCAGTTAATAAAACCTGGAATTGAAAGCTACAATCAAAATTATGACAATGACAATATACCAATTGTTGCAAAAATCCATCTAGTTCACTAACGTCATTTAGGGCAGGAAATCTGCTGTCCTTGCCTGCTCTGGTCTACAAGTGAGTCCAGACTCTCAGCAATGTGGTTGATTCTTAACAATCCTCTGAAATGGCCTAACAAGCCTTTCAGTTGTATCTAACCACTATAAAATTGCAGAAAAGAAATGAAACTGGATGATCACCCAGCATCAACGTAGACTGTGGAAGCAACAACAGCAAAGTTGTCTAGTATCTGGAGGCTAGTGCCAAAATTGGGAGAATTGCTCCACAGACTAGGTAAGCAAGAACCCAACATACTCATACCCACGGAATCATACCTTGCAGACGATGTCCCAGACAACACCATCACCATCCCTGGTTGTGCCCCATTTGACTGCTAGGGTAAGTCCACTAGAGATGGTGGCACAGATGTATGTATAATTGGGAAGGGAATTTCCTTCCAGCTCTCAATATTGACTTCAGACCCCATGAACTCTCATGGCATCAGGTCAAACATGGGCAAGGAAGTCTCTGACAGATTACCACCTGTAGGAGCGACCTTTCAGAGGTAATAAATTTCAGGAGACAGCAGAGTTCGGGCACCTGGTAGTTTAGTCAAGCGTTTACCAGTGTCATGCAGGGAGAGACCAGAGATCACCCTGAATCTGGCCTTGATGTGAGGGCTCAATTGCCCCTTAATCTTTGGCTCAGATTGGAAGAGAAGTCAAAGATGCTCTGACTCTAATACAAGCAAATTGTATTTTATGCATTTTCTTGTTACTTTAACATGTCGGCACATACTCCCTCCCCCTGTATACTATTGGTTAATTAGTGCTGGATTATGAAACTATGATTGAGTTTTTAATACATCACTCTATATTTGTAATTGCTTGTTGCTGTGATCCGATTGGGCCATTTAATGATGTGAGAAGTTGAACTTTTCATGGTTACCAATGACCTTTATCTCTCAGCTCTGATGTCTGTGTCTGCTTATTCTTCGAGCTGCTGTCCTTGTTAAAAATTAAGGGAGGCCCCCTTCCATTAATTGTAATTAGTTTTTAAATCTTTCTTTATAATTTTTTTAGTGATTTTGATATATATGTGTGTACGTTAAATCTATAATTTATTTAGAAACTATATCTATGATTATCTAGAAGAATCTTAATTAAAACCTACTCACAATATTCTAACAGATTGTTTAGAAAAAAACTTAAGAGAAACAACTAATTGGTGTGAAATGTTCTTATCTTAGGACAGCAGTTTCATGTTGCACATCCAATCTCACAGACAGACGGCTGTTCTCTTGTGCTGAGAACACAAGTTTTTCCCACACTCTCTAACTTGTGTTAAACATGTATTGCAAAGCTTGTTGGGGTTTTCGTTGGCCATTTTATGCTGTTCTGTCATGGGCAGCCCAATATAGAGATGCTGGCACAGTGATATATAACTGGGGAGGAAGTTTCCTTCCAGCTGTCAATATTGACTTCAGATCCCATGAACTCCAATGGCATTAGGTCAAGCATGGGCAAGGAAATCTCTGACAGATTACCATAGACAATCCTTCCCTGCCTAGGCAGACAAATGAGTACTTCTCCATATTGAACATTACCTGAAGGAAACACTGAGGGTTGTAAGAGCACAGAATGTCCTCTGGGTGGAGAACTTCATCTTTAACCAAATGCCTTCCTCTCAAACTGAATGCTAAATTTGACCATGTCATGGTCATTGTTTCCCAGGGGATCTGTTACTTTGTCCTCATTTATTGAACCTGTCTTACTACACGTCAGCGCATCCAAAATAGCCTGAACTCTGGTTGGATATGTAACATATTATTCGAGAAAACTGTCCCATGTATACTCTGAATTCTTCCTCATGACTTTCTCTGCCAATCTGACTATGCCAATCTACATGAAGATCAAAGTCACCCATGATTAATGTACTGCCTTTTTTACATTCCCTCATTATTTACTGATTTATTCCCTGTCCCACCATATAGTCACTGTTAAGGGGCCTATAGACTACCACGCCTGCCAGTGTCTTCTTCCCTTTTTTGTTTCTTGCCTCCACCGCGATAGATTCTGTGTCTTCTGATCCTAGATTATTTCTTGCTATCATATTTATTCTTTCTGTCCTGCCTGAACCTTTGAAACGTACCATACCCCTGAATATTTAGTTCTCAACTTTGATCTCCTTATAACCGTTTCTCTGTAATGGCTATAAGATCATACACATTAACCTGCATTTCTGTCATTAATTGATCTATTTTGTTCCAATTACTACACACGTAAGTAAATGGACATTATTCTTTTCCTTTCTATTATTTTTTCCCACTTTGACCCAATTTACTGCTATTTTTCTATGTTTGTACACTTTGACGTTTCCTGCTATCCTGGATAATATTATCCAAATATCTGCCCTGTAATGCTGCCATATCCTCTTGCTTTGTTAGCCTACATTTCACCTCTCTCAAACCGTCCCCCGATCCTAATTAGTTTATGGCCTCTCTATAGCCCTAGTTATTCAGAATCTTACTTGAACAGTGCTCTTCTTCCAGAAGCACTGAGTGAATGATTCATCTTGGACTCCTCATAGGTTGCCAGCAGCCAGATGTCCATCTTCAGCTTCATTTAATTCACTCCACACAGAATTAAGAAATAGCTGAAGGCACTGGATACTGCAAAGGCTTTGGGCCTTAACAACACTCTGGCAATACTGCTGAAGACTTGCACTCCAGAATTAGCTGCGCCCTAGCCAACTGTTCCAGTACAGCTACAACACAGGAATCTACCCGATAATGTGGAAAATTGCTCAGGTATGATCAGTCCACAAAAAGCGGAACAGATCCTATCCAGCCAATTACCACTCTCTGCTCTTGATCATCTCCTCCTATGACCTTATACTGGAGAGGAGGCATTCATGAGGCAGCTAAAATTATTTGGGCCTAGGCTACCCTGTGGTAGTCTAGAACTGAGATGATTGACCTCCAACAAATACAACCATCTTCTTCATGCTAGGTATGGATATCTTCCAGTCAATCTTTTCGGAAATATTATTACATACATCTGGAGTAGTTTGGACTTGAACCTAAGCCACCTCACTCAGCAGTAGGGACACTACCACTGTCTACAAGAGCCTTCCTATACTAGGTATGACACCAGCTAGTAGATAGCTTTTGCTTGATTCCCAATTGGCTCCAATTTTGCAAGGGATTTTTGATGCTATTCCTAGAATTAGAATTAGATTTTATTGTCAAGTGTGCTCAAATACAGGGATACAGGAGTACAGTGAAGAATGTACAACATGGCCATTCCTGACGCCATCTTAGCTTCAAAGGTACCTAGGTATAAAATCTTAGGTACAAAGTAGAAAAATAAGGAAATATAGGTAAAAGTTCAATATCAAAGTCCTTAGTACAAAGTAGAAAAATAAATAAATAATTTTACAAGTTCAACATGGCAGTCCTTCTTAAGTGCTCAGCTATGCTGGGCTTGCACTCGCCACCAGGATTCAATGTCTGTGTGCTGTGCTCAATCTCCTCTGCATTGGGCTCGATCTCCCTGCACTTGATGCCGCCGCAGATGCCAGGAGACATCGGGCTGCCTGCTTTTGCCGCCGCTTCAGTTGCCGGGAATTCTTTTCAAGTCAAATGTTGCTTTGCTATTAACGGGAGTCCTCTCACCCCACTTCTGGTGTTCAAGTTCTTTATCCATATTTAGACCAAGGCTGTAATGAACTCATATGCGTGGTCTTGATGGAATCCAAATGGAGTGCTAGTGAGCAGGCTATTGCTGAGCAAGTACCATCTGATGGTACTGTTGATAACCCCTTCCATCACTTTACTGATGATTGCACAATGTTCAGCACCGTTTGCTGTTTCTCAGATACTGAAGCAATCAGTGTCGGTATGCACCAAGACGTGTGCAACACACAGCGTTTGGCTGATAAGTGACGACATCTATATCACACAGTTGCTAGCCAGACAGATTTTAGCCAGAATTCCTTGACAATCAGTGGAATTACTATCACTGAATCCCCCACTGTCAACACCTGGGGAATAACATTGACCAGAGTTTGAACTGGACTCAGCATATAAATACTGTGGTTACAAGAACAGGTTGCTACTTAATTCGCAGTGAGTAACTCACCTTCTTTTTCCCCAAAGCTGTCCACTCCAACAACATTCAAGATACTTGATACATCCAGGACAAAGTGGCTGACTTGATTGGTATCTTAACCACCACCTTCAACATTAACTCCCTCCCCTGCTGAAACACAGTGGCCACAGTGTGTAGCATCTACAATGCACACTGCAGCAACTCACCAAGGCTCCTCTACTGGAACATCCCAAGCTTGCAACTTCTGTCACCTAAAACGACAAGGTCTTCACATGCAAGAGAACAGCATCACCTGCAAGTTCTCCTCCATGCGACACAGCATCCAGACTTGGAATTATAGTGGCGTTCCATCACATTGTTGGGTCAAAATCCTGGAATTCCCTTTCTAACCACATTTTGGGTGTCCCTACATCACAAGTGGTTGAGGAAGGTGGCTCACCACCAAACTCTCAGAAGTTAGGGATGGCCAATAAATGCTGGCCCAGCAAATAACACCTTGAGTATTGCTATGTTCCATGAGTGATTAAAGGATAAAGATACTAATGTAGACTCATTTTTTCTAAAATACTTAGCAGCAAAGGTTCTAGTATGGAGCAAACACAACTCATGATGTAATATCAGCATTATCAGAGTGATGTCAGCACAATTTTTTACGTATTTGTTAAGGGAAAGTCAAGTTAGAGATTGACCTGGCTGTTTCTCTGAGTCACCATTTATGTCATTAGCTGTCCAAATCCCAGTTGGATATGAAAGCTGTCTTTGCAAAAAGTTTTTGCAGCCTGCTGCTACTTGCATAATGCATTCTCCAATCCAAGAGGTGATGACAAAAATGTAAATAAAATCATGTTCTATTCAGTTGTGATTTTTAAAGTGCAGAATTACTAAAACTAGTATAGAAAGTAAGAAAAGTTAAAAGTGGAAAAAGAGAGTAAAAGAAGTGAATGAAATGTGTAAAGTAAAAAATGTTTTCCAATGCCGGAGAAACCGGAAATTTACAGCATTGAAAGGCATTTGAGTCACTGTCCAGACTTTTACCTGCATACCATGGGTGCAATCATGGGATCAAATACACAACAAAAGATGGCATGGGCAAATGGCAGGAGCACAGAGGAGAATTTTACCAGCACCAACCAATTTGGAGGTTGTTGTCAGAGCTATTACCAATAAAGTCAGAGCAGCTGTAGTCCTGATAGTGCCAGTGATAGATGTGACCCCTGCTGAGTCTACTGTTGGAGGTGTGCATGTCTCCATGCTGAAGCAAACTCAAAAGTTTGGAGGGAAGGAAGTAAACTTGCTTAAAGCACAAGGACCAAGCAAAGAAGTCTCAATGATCTAATGGCATGAGCCGTCTAGTAGTAGCAGAGGAGCCGTGAGTTGAGGCTTGGAGTAACCATATCACCTAAGATGCACCTTCATGGGATGTGGAACTTCCATGCAGCTGCTCGTAGATAGCCCTGATATACCTGAGGGTGTCCCAACCTGACCAGGACTGTACTGACACTAGTAGAATTTCAGCAGGTGTGTAAAGCAGCTCTTGATGGATTAATCAAATAGATTAGATTAGATTAGATTCCAACTTCTGGAATATCCTGTGGTAAGGAATGCATTGGGCTGCTCTCCTGATACTCTGGTACCACTTTACCAGCCCTCCTACCTGCCAATCCATCTCAAGAGAGTTGATGAAATCCCAGCCATTGTATCTGTGCTAGCACTTTGTGACAATAACCTAAAACTAATTCCTTTGTTCCTTGCTCTCTCTATTCTAATGCATTGGTACCTGTTTCAAATATTAACAATTCTTTTTCCTTAAGCCCCACTCTGCAACACAGCAACAACTACCTCTGCTTAAATAAATTTCTTGGAAACTCTCCCACTGTCCTTGGTTTTCATTTAGGAGTAAACAATACAGTAATAAAGTTAACCTTGACAATCCAATGTCATCTTTGTTGTAATATGAACTATTGCAATGTCATAGTCTGTGAACTGAAAACTATTAAAACTGTAGTGATTATAATGAGGTAAGCCAAGTGGGCCTCCTAGAATATGAGTCTCCTGATTGGACCAGGTTAACAGCCCCAGTCAGGGAACCCAAGCTGACAGGTATAAACAGGAGTGTCAGAGGTTCTGTTCACTCTGAGAACTGGCTCTGAGAAAGCTGGACCTGTGTCAAGTACTATGAATGTGTAAATTATGGGTGACTTGGTGACAGGATACCAGCTCTGTGGAGTTATTTCAGTGGCGACGAGAGAAAAAAATGCAGACACTCCTGAAGAAATTCACTGGGAACAGTCGTCTTTGAGTTGAGGTAAGCATTTCTGGCGTCATGCCTTTATTTGGGAAGCTTGACTCATCCGGTCCTGCAGTTGAAGACTGGGCCCAGTATGTGGAAATATGCATTATTTTTTTCTGGGCAAATGATATAGGGTAGATAAAATGCAACAAATAATTTTCTTGACAGCTTGTGGACCTGCAGCTTTTTCGGTCATTAGGAGTCTAATGTTTCCTGAGGCAGCAGATATACTAAAACCTTTCAAGAATTGACAGATTTAGTTAAGGAATATTATGACCCTAAGCCTCCTCTAATTCTGAGATGCTATTGGTTTTACTCAGCAATTCCAGAACCAGGGGAATCTGAATCAGGATTTTTGACTAGATTAAGATGACTGGCAGAGGCATGTGACTTTGATTTAACACTAATTGAGATGCAGGGAGACCATTTAGTATGTGAGATAAATGATGTAATCATGAAAAAGCGCCTACTAGCTGAATCCCAACGAGACCTCAAACAGGCACTGCAACTGGCTTTGTCATTAGAAAATGTGGCAAGTGGAGCATATAAGTTACTGGGTATGCTGATGGATGTGGATATCCTCGCCAGGCCAACTGAGCTTGGGGGACACCACTTGAGTGAGGCAACTGCATGGCCTCACTGAGGACATATCCTGAATAGAGGGACTCTAGGCAATCCCACAGCGAAACCCCAAAGTAAAGCCAAGCCTCGGTCAAACAGTTAACATTTGCTTAGGATCAGAGCCAGTAAGCCATTATAATTGCTGTCAATATGCAGACTCGACACAGCAAAGGAGCCCTACTAGGCCTGAATTGAGTAAGAGAACTCATAGGCCAATACCCAGGAGAGTGCACGCCCTGGAAACCCCACCTCCACCTGACTTAGAACACTTGAATTACTTGAACTACCAAATCAGAACCAATCAAAATAAATTCTGGTTAAAAACCAAAAGAATTGCGGATGCTGTAAATCAGGAACAAAAATAAAGTTGCTGGAAAAGCTCAGCAGGTCTGGCAGCATCTGTGGAGGAGAAAACAGAGTTAACGTTTCGGGCCCGGTGACCCTTCCTCAGAATTGGGGGACTGTTCCAGTTCTGAGGAAGGGTCACCAGACCTGAAGCGTTAACTCTGTTTTCTCCTCCACAGATGCTGCCAGACCTGCTGAGCTTCTCCC
>NC_063357.1:39706021-39748993 GCF_021869965.1 Rhincodon typus | reverse complement strand
TGATACCGGCACGGCTGTATCCCCGATTTCAGAACCAGTCTTTAACAAAATTAACTCTGAGAACTGACTCAATTACTGTGCACATATTAATAACGGGTGTCTTGGTGAAGGGATATCAACCTCTGAGGAGTTATTTCAAAAACATAAATAATACTGCTTCAGGGATGCTGAATTTCTTGGAACTTTCTGGAAGTCTTTGGATCAAAATGTATTTTAAAAAATGAAAATCTATCCGTCATATTAGATAGGCTGAAAAAAAATAACCTTTCATGCCCAGCATGAAATGTAGGAACCAGAACAAACCAGCAGGTGATTTATTACAATCTTTCTTTTCTCACCCTGCTGACTGCTACACTCAGTATCTCAAGGCACAGAACATAACCAATTGCATTGATTGATCTGAGTTATTTGCAGTCATGTTGACCTACATGTCATCCAAATTTGTTTGCATTTAACTTTATTCATCAATGCAATGTTACAAAGCAATACAGGTAGACATTTGTTCTACAGTTGAAATAAAAACTGCAAATCTTTGAAGATTGTTTCAATTTTTGCAAAATTCTGAGCTCTAGGCTAAGCAAGTTGAAATATTGAGATGTGTGTCCAGTAAACTAAGGCACATTGTAGAATATTGGGGCACATATAGCACACTAGGGTACATTGTAGAAATTTGTGGTTCGTTCAACACACAAGGGAACATTATAAATTATTGAGGTTTATTTACATCACCTACCACTGTCTCAGTGCTGGAAGTGAATGTAGAATTTTGAACAGATCGGAGTGATCTGTAATTAAGGATCAAGAATGTAGAACTAGGAGAGTTTATGTTTTAGCACTAGTTACACTTGCAGTTTTCATTTTTTTCAGTTTTTTCTTGTACACATTGCCATTTGTATTATGCCATTGATGCGTGAAAGGGCCTGCACAAAAATTTGCCAATGCCTTGACATGTTGACAAAAGGATATTGTCAAATTGTAATATATAAACACCAGTCACAGAATTTCTTGGAATTAAACTGATTATTATTTCTCGATGAACCTCATTCAATCATTTATCTTCCAGTGTGAATATCAGTGTGGGGCATGGAAATTGAGAGCATTAGGTGATAACTTCTGGCATAAAATGTACCGAACACAAAATAAAACAACCAAAGCTTATGTAAATAATAATGGACACGATGGGGCAGTCAACATAGCATTTTAATCTTGAAGGTTTAGTCAGTTGATATAAACCACTTGGGTTTGTTGTTATGGCTCATGACATCATCGAAATCTGTTGGTTAGACTATCTGGAATTATTCCCAGCTAACCATTACCTTCCATTCAGTCTCCTGCTTATTATCAGGTTTTCCATAGATCTTCGAAGTGAAAACACTCCACACTGTTTTCTATTGACTATTGACTATTCTATTATATGTCTGAGCAAATTCATAAGACATTTATTATCAATTTATCCAATACTTACTCTTACCAGATTTCATTCAAGTCTTAGTCAAGAGGAAAACTAAGAGGACAAGAGGAGTAAACAAATCTTGAATATGTTGGACCACGCAGGTTACTTGTAAATATTCATCAGTGAGCTATAACCGCCCTTTGAAAACACGCTAAGGATTCTTTTAAACATGTAGCTGTTCAACCATGTGAACATCACAGTTTGAGTTCCAAAGACAAGCCTTATTGAAACATTAACTCTGTTTCTTTCCCCACGGATGCTGCCAGAAATATAATGAGCTCACCTGTAAACTTAAATGGCCTTTTTGAATTCAGGGTTGCCTTATGTCTTACTCAAACTGGTCCTCTTTGCTCTACCAAATCCAGGTCCAGCTAACCCACTTCAAAAATCTGGCACTTAGTTTCTGGGGTATTAAGATGCCAAGATTGGATGTTATGTCCAGACACTGTGGTGGACATTGATTCAGCCGAATGGAGTATTGAAGAAGAAAAATAGAATCAGTCAATAAAGCTAGCCTACAGCGGGGTTTGTACATGATGGCTTTGAACTTGTAGCAAGTTTCAATCTATCCAAGGGAAGCAGTTAGATGAAAAGTTTACAGTTGTGGTGTTCTTGGCGATGGGGAAAAGATATAGCTTGGTCTGTACAAATGGGTCCTGAGTGCATACTTGGAGACAGAGGCATTTAAGGAGCAGTATGCAAATATGGAATTCAAGACTGCCAATGGTAGAATCTTGAAGGACTCCAAAGCTGTCTGTATATGCATGTGAGGAGAAACTATTCACGAGATATGCTAGCCACATCAATTGAGGTAGCAATGAAACCATAATTGAGTGTTCCACAGAGATGTATGGTGCAGATAGGCACTAAAGGGGAATGAAGCGATTAAGTCTGTCAAAAGTTGTAGAGACTGAGAATGATGAGACAATGATTGCAATGGCTGGAGTTTACCAGTTACTTTGACCAAGCTGAGAGATCCAACTTAAAAAATACAAATGGATTGTTAGGTGGTGCAAATATATTAGACAACAATAAAAAGAAGTGTATTTAGAGTTTTGGGCTCCACTGGGAGAGGGTACACTGACAGATGGCAAAGGATAGTATCTGCACCAGCTAGGATACCAGTTTCCCTATCCTGTTCCCAGCACTTGGTATTTTGCATAAACAAAATGGTTTAGGGCTGTAATTTTCCAGTCAGCTTTCAGTTCCCCAAATAGGAAGGGGTCACTTTAACCACTTGGAAGGGGGCATCTAGCAACAGGCCTGGATGTTGGCATCACTCCAGGCAGGCCTAGAGGTTCTCTCTGTCTGCTGGGTGTGACAACAGTTCTGTGGAGAGAATTCCCATCCCACCCCACCCTACCTTGATAGGGCGCTTCCATGAGTGATGCTTCCATGTTGAAGTGCCTTCTCTGTTGCTTGCCTTCTCCTGCAGCTTGCTGTTCCTTTCAAGCTATAAGGCCTCTGAATGACTCTCCAACTTTGAGAAACTCCATGATAATTGAAGGAATGCTTCTGTGAAATTCCCAAGTTATGAGTGTTTCCCTGGAGACAGGTATGAGATTTCAAACAAGTCTCATTCCTTGTTTCCCAACACTACCCTGGATGGCATGGTAGCTCAGTGGTTAGCACTGCTGCCTCACAGTGCCAGGGGCCTGAATTCGAATCCTGCCTTGGCGACTGTCTGTGTGGAGTTTGCACATTCTCCCTGTGCCTGCGTGGGTTTCCGCTGGGTGCTCCAGTTTCCTCCTGCAGGCCGAAGATGTGCAGGTTAGGTGGATTGGCTGTGCTAAGTTGCCTATAGTGCTCAAGGATGTGTAGATTGTGTGGGTTAAAGGGGTAGGTGGATGGGTCAGACTAGGATGCTCTTCAGAGGGTCAGTATGAACTTGTTGGGTCACAGGGCCTGTTTCCACACTGTAGGGATTCTATGATTCTAAGTCCAGCCTGGTACATTGACTGGAGACGATGCTGAGGTCAAGGATGGACTTCTTAAAAGCGAATTTAGTGACAGCTGTTTTATAAGAGGTGGGATCACAGTATTTGAAGAAACAGAGAAATTATGAGCAGGAGTAGGTTATTCAACCCTTCGAGTCTGCTAATCATCCAACTCAGTATCCTGTTCCCATTTTCTCCCCATACTCTTTGATCCCTTTAGCCCTTATAACTATATCCAGCTCCTTGAAAATATTCAATGTTTTGGCCTCAACGGCTTTCTGCAGCAGTGAATTACACAGTCTCTGTACGTAAAGAAATTTCTCCTCATCTTAGAAGGGAATTGATTGATGATGGTCAGTATTCATTGCACTGAGGAGATGTTGTTGATTAATCAGGACTTGAGAATAGTGAGATGGGATGCCAAAAAAGCAGTTAGTGCAGATGGGTCTGCTGAGAGCTGAAAAAGAGATGAAGGAAGATTTTGATAAGCAAGCGGTTGAAAGATTTTCAGGGGTAGGTGAGAATGTGAAGTAATCAGATGATCCACGATCTTACTGAATTGTGGAGCAGTCTCCAGAAGCCAAGTGGCTCACTCGTGTTCCTAATTCAAATGTTCATATGATTCACGAATACTGTATTTAGATCCAGGGATTGAGAGGGACTGAGACAGGCTCATGAACTGTTTGTAATTTTGGAAACAAATTAGTGAGCTCCTCATATTATATTGGAGGTAAAAGATGCAGATTGTGTTTGGAGTTATTCTTGCTGTCCCAGATCGCCATGGACATGTGTGAGGATATGACTGATGAAAGGAAAAAGCAATATAAAATATTTCATGATGAGCTAATCACAGCACAGTCTCCTTATCTCTTTAGATTCAGAATTAACTGTGCAGGATATTCTTTATATTCCATAGTAGGAATACAAGGAGAGCTTGCTTGGATGTGATGTCATCTTCACTGTTCGTAATATAAAATGCCTAAAGTGTGGAAACAAGCCATTTGGCCCACTGGGTCCACACCAACCCTCCGAAGAGCATCCACCAGACCCACCCCTCTACCCTTTCCCTGTAACCCTGCATTTCCCATAACTAACACACCTAAACCTGCACAGAGGAAACTGGATCACCCGGAGAAAACCCACGCAGACATGTGGAGTATGTGCAAACTCCACACAGACAGTTGCCTAATGCTAGAATCGAACCCGGGACCCTGGCACTGTGAGGCAGCAGTGCTAATCACTGAGCCACCATGCCACCCTTGAGAGGCCCTCAAAGGATGTAATAAATAATTCGAATAAGTTGCTGCATAAAATTTTTCCTTACCCACGGCAAATGTGAATAAGTAAATGCATCAAGTAAATGGATCTCTGCAGTCACTCGGAATCAGCATGTCCATCTATTGTACTTAAACAGTGTAGGCCAAAAATACTATATGATTTAATAAAATATTAAATCAATACATTTTTCATCCTCAAAATTATATATGTGTAACAGTATTTATTGTTACAAAAGCTGCTCTGTAACTAAATTGAGAATTTTGTTTGGAACTTTTCTCTAAATTTCTGTCCTTGTAGAATGTTTCTATCGATAGTCTTGTTCCCTAGTTGTTTTTGAGTTTTTATTCTGAAATAAACATAAAAATCTGACATTGGTAGCTATTTAGAATCAGCTATGATGTTCTATACAAACACTATTTAAATATATTACTTTTCTGGAAAGAAGCTTCAGAAAAAAAAATACAGACTTCACACTCCAGTTTGTTTTGCTGTTTTGTAGTAAACATTAATATCCAATTATTTTTCAATGCCCCTTAAAGTAGTTTATCTATGGGCTTTCACCCTGTTTTCTTCTCTATTGAAGCACAGGAGTTGTGAATGAGGCAGAGCTTATTGGCAGCAAATCTCTCGGCATGTTCATTGAATGGCCAGTTCTAGTGCCAATAATAAAAATATTCTGGGAGCTATTGACACAGGACCATCCTGGGACAAGTCTGCTGTCTTTTTCAGTCTCTTTAGTCGACATTGGTGGTTTGCAAAGCCCCACTATCTAAAACCTCAGGCTTCTCAGGGACTCAGGCTTCTAACAATAAATAATTTCAAACATAGATAATGCTGTTATTTTGGCAAGTTTAATCATTTTCTTGAAATCTTTGTGTTTAAAAATATTCTTACTAAGTTACAACCATTATATCAAATAGAATGCCATCAAGTTACTGAAGAAAGCAAATGGCAGCCTGTAGATTTTCCTCTTTACCCATTGTTTATTTTGTCACCATTAAATGATCCCAGTGTTTCCTACTCAAAATCTTTGAGCTTTCACTCTTTTCCGTCACATATTTTCCGCACTTGCTCATATTTTGTTCATACTTTGTTCATATTTTATTTCCAGAAAATAAAAGGAATTTGCACATGTACAAATTTGATTTGGTTGATTTATTGTCACATGTACCGAAATAGAGTGAAAAGCTTTGTTTACGAGCGGTACAGGCAGATCACAGCAAGCAAAGGATGTACAGATCAAAAAGACCTAGAGGCATACAGGTTACATTGCAGGTTACATAATTTAAGGCTAGAGTCCATTCAACAGTCTGATAACGACCAAAAAGAAACTGTTCCTGAACCTGCTGGTGTGCCGTGTTCAGGCTTCTGTATCTTCTGCCTGACGGAAGAGGTTGTAGGATTTCATTACTGGGGAGCGATGGGTCTTTGATGATGTTGGCCGCCTTTCTGTGGCAGCAGGCTTTGTAAATCGAGTCCATGGATGGGAGGTTGGTATCCCTGATGGTCTGGGCTGCGCACACCACCTTCTGTAGTTTCTTACAGTCCTGGGCAGAGCAGTTGCCGCCCCAGGCTGTTATGCACCCAGACAGTATGCTTTCAATGATGCGTCTGTAGAAGTTGATGAGTGTTCTTATAGACATGTCAAATTTCCTGAGCCGTCTGAGGAAGAAGAGGCGTTGTTATGCCTTCTTGACTGTTGCACTTAAATGGGAAGTCATAGAATCCCTACAGAGTGGAAACAGGCCCTTTGGCCTAACAAGTCCTCATCGAACCTCAGAACCTCCCACCCGGACTCATCCCCCTATAACCCACTTAATCTACACATCCCTCAACACTACAGGCAATTTAGCATGGCCAATCCACCTAACGTGCACATCTTTGGACTGTGGGAGGAAACCCATGCAGACACAGGGAGAATGTGTAAATTCCACACAGACAGTCGCCTGAGGGTGGAATCGAACCTGGGTCCCTGGCGCTGTGAGGCAGCAGTGCTAACCACTGAGCCACCGTGTCGCCTTTTTTTTTATTTATTACTTTGAGATGATGTTCTGAATCCAGTTTCACATTGGGAACCCATAAATGGGCTCTCATCAGGGACATCAGATCCCTGAACTTCTGAAGGATTTCCACAATCGTGACATTTAAATGGTCTCTCTCCAGTTTGAACTCTCTGGTGCCGCAGCAGGTTGAACGATAAAGCAAATCCCTTCCCACACATGGTGCAGCTGAGTGGCCTGTTCCCTCTGTGACAACGCGGATGCCTATCCAGGACAGATGGGTATTCAAATCTTATCCCATAGTCCCCACATTTCCATAGTTTCTCTCTACTGTGAATGGTGCCTTTTCATTCCATGTTCAAAATCCAATGATATTTCCGGTTACATAAAATCAGGTGACTGTTAGATTCCAATTAGATGTTTAGTTTGAGTCTACCAAGTGGAAAACCTTGTAAGACGTTTTGTCTACCCACCTCATTCATACCATTTCTGGTCACAAGAAGCGCCAAGTTTCTGTGTCAATACTCCTCCCATCACAAAGGAAGTCTACGTCTGTATACTGTTACCACGTACCCTCCAATAGGCTAGTGTAGGCGCATGCGTCCCTCAGAATATTGTCACCCAACAAAGATGACTGCATAACCCAAGTTTCTCACTGCCTGAGGCCCACAGCCATTTCTCAGGTAGCTGCAAGATTGAAATCAGGAGGTTCAAATTGAAGCCTGCCGGCCTGCATTGGGTATCTGTGGCTCCTTTTCCCTCACATTCTGTATGTCTTTCTTTCCCCACCCCACCCTCACCCCCACTTTACTAAAACCACCCACATTCAGTTCATTCACACCCAGGTCCACATCCATTCAAGTTCAGGCCAGGTCATCGGTTATCGTCACTCCGAGGAACTTGATGCTCTTCACTCTCCCAACCTCAGTTCCATTGATGTAAATGGGGGCATGTTCTCCTCCTTTCTTTCTGAAGTCAATGATCAGTTCTTAGTTTTGCCAATGTTGAGAGAGCGATTGTTTTCATTGCACCACGTCACCAAGCCCTCTATCACCCATCTGTATTTTGACTCATCGTTAGATATCTGTCCCACTACAGAGGTGTCATCAGTGAACTCGCAAATGAGCTGCATAAATTTTGTAATTTGTTGGACAAAATATGCCAGAGACATTAATTTAGTTATAGATAGGTGTAGTGATCTCATTTCAATAAATAACTTCAGATAATAGATATTATTTCTGCTATAAAGAAAAAGATGTTGATAATAATACGATTCCAATAAAGCATCATAAACACAACTGAAAATATAATTTTCTCTGTTTGGGATGTAACATTGAATTTATTTCCTTGTCATCCCCAGCTGCTTCTGAATATTACTTGTGATTAGAGATCAATGTCACCAGCTGAGGCCCTTCTACTTTTCCTTTTTGCTACAGATTTTTAAAAAATTATTCATTCATGGGATGTGGCCATCACTGGCTGGACCAGCATTTATAGCCCACCCCTAATTGCCCAGAGGGCAGTTAAACGTCAACCACATTGCTTTGGTCTGGAGTCACATATAGGCCAGAACAGGTAAGGATGGCAGATTTTCTTCCCTAAAAGATATTACTGAACCTGATGGGTTTTTCCCTGACAACCTGCAATAATTTTATGTTTCACAAATTTTATAGAGCTACTGTTTTGCAGCTGTGAAAAATGAAGGATGTCTGTGCATCAAATGAAACAAGTTGTTTTTAAGCAACTCATTCCAGTATGAAGTATTCCAATCGCAATTGGATGCTGAACAAAGCTTCCTCTATTTTGAAATTAAAATAGAAAGCGCTAGGGAAAGTCAGCAGGTCTAGCAACATCTATGGAGAGAGAAACAGAGTTAATGTTTCAAATTGATGACCTCTATTCGTCTGCAACACCTTGCTTCAGTTCAAACATCATGAGCATCTTGAATACAGAAGCGCGTGGTGTATTTTTTTTTTCTTTTACATTTGCCTCATCAACCTCCCTGTTTGGAATTATCTTTTAAGGACAATTTTATACCGTGAGCCTAGGTCAATAAGAAACTCAAATAAGACTGCCCAAATCTATTTCATGTGCGATGCTAATACCCATTATGTTGGACTAATTTGCAGCCTATTCTGCATTTCCCTGTCAGCCTTCTCTCTGAGCCCAATGAGATGAACTAACTGGTAGCAGATGGGAGTGGATGTTAGATATTGCACTTACATCAGCTGTACCTTTTAGAACACCCTTTGCTGACTGGAGTATTTTTATTTTATTTCTTCTTGGTATTGATTTAGATGTAAACAAACTCTAGTGTGAACAATAGTGTGTGTGTGGATAAATTCCACGATTATATACTTAACATTCAAATATAAAGAACTTTTCTCATTCAGGTGCCTTCAATGCTATAGTCAATGTAACACATCAAACAGCCTAATTAATGATGGTGAAGAGAATGTTGAGAATGTTTTAAAAATCTGGAATAAAAATAAAATTACGCACTTAGTCCATAAAGACCATTCTTTTCAGAAGCATCACAAATACATCTATTATAGGTTCTTCCACTTGAATTCCTAAAAGAAATATTCTGCCTTTACTAGTAAATGAAGCCAAATTTCAGAACGTCTATTAAATTCCATGAGCTAAATCTTCCTTTGAGCTTGGGAACGCCCAACATGCACAGTGGGTTCAGGTGCATAGTTCTTTGAAAGTTACATCACAGGTAGGCAGTGTTGTTAAGAAGGCATTTAGCCCGCTTACTTTCATTGCCCAGCCCATTGAGTATAGGAGCTGAGACGTCATATTGAGCTTGTACAGGACGTTGGTGAGGCCACTTTTGGAGTACTGTGTACAGTTCTGGACACCCTGCTGTAGGAAGGATATTATTAAAATTAAATTGGAGAGGGTTCAGAAAACATTTATCAGGATATTGCTGGGACTGGAGGGTTTGAGTTCTAAGGAGAGGCTGGATAGGCCAGGACTTTTTTTTCCTGGGAGTGTAGGAGTTTGTGGAATGACCTTATAGAAGCTTATAAAATCATGAGAGGCATAGATAAGGTATGTATTAAAGGTCTCTTCCCTAGGGTTGGGGAGTTCAAAACTAGGGGGCATATTTTTAAGGTGAGAGGAGGAAGATTTAAAACGGACCTGAGGGGCAACTTTCTCACACAGAGCATGGTTCTTTTGTGGAATGAACTGCCAGAGGAAGTGGTAGATTCAGGTACAGTTACAACATTTAAAAGACATTTGGACAGGTACATGGATACCTGAGGGGAATATTGGCCAAAAATAGACAAGTGGAACAAGCTTAGTTTGGGAAACTTTGTCAGCTTGGATGAGTTGGACTGAAGAGTCTGTTTCCATGTTGTATGACTCTGACTCTGTGATTTTATGTGCTATTCTTGTCCTTTCACGCTGTACAGGATCTGCAGTGCAATTTGTGGGCTGAGTTGGAGTGAATGAAGTGTCATAGTGCAGAGGTGAACTAGTTTGAAGGGCTGCCTCAGTTCTCCAACACCATAGTTGAACCCCCAATGTTTAAAGCCCTTAAACATCATGACCCCCAACCCATGTTCGCCCATGCCTCCTCAGATCACTTATGGCCCTCAGTATTTTCCACATCCACTATGTATAGTCCTCAGATTCTGTGGACTGCCAATGGAAAATATTTTACACTCCTTAGGGAAATGACATAAAACTACCGGCATTTAATAACAGGCTCCATATCACTGATACTGTGAAAAACTGCATTCGGTCATGTGAAAAAAAGTTGTAACACTTGTGCTCCTATTAGCTTGAGTCAACAAACCAGAAACATGAAGGAGAGAATATGTATTTACAACTTTTTGAAATTGTTATTCTATCTCAGATAAATGGAATACATACTATGCTGAAATTCACGAGCACTTGAAATTCAGCATTCAGAACGTCTGTAGCTGTCCAAACAATAGACTACTATCTGAGAACAAGAGAATAGATGATGCATATTTCAATTTTAAAACTGAATATTTGTCAGCCATTGAATGGGGTGCAAATGGGTAGATTTTATCAAATGTCAAGACCAGTTTTTTAAAATCAGCCAGAGCCATTTAAATCACAGTAGAAAAGATTATAACACAGGCCAACGGGACGTTTTTCACTGCATTATGGTCCTTTTCCCAAATGAAAAAAAACACTATAATGCATATGAACAAATACATGAGGCTGGACAATGTAAGAGCCAATTTACCTTTAAAGGACAGATTCCTATGATTAATTGCTGCCTTAAAGGCACATCTACGTTATAATAAAGCACTGAATAGTGACATTTGAAGATGTGAAAATACTTCACGACTTTAAAAGACTGTTCCTGACTTTTCAGTAGGCTTTCTATTTTCTTATGAACTCAAACTTGGCTTTCTTTCAAAGGGCTTCCAAAAACTCTCACCACCAGATGAAAATGATGTAGGAAAAGAACCAGCATATTTGAAAGTTGAACACTCATTAAATAGGATGTTCATTGTGAGAGGTAAAAACTCTTACTCACACTCCTCTGTCTTCCCTTACTAGTCCTTGCACAGTTTTTAATAAAGTTATTTAATTTTCTCTTTTGAAGCTCAATATTACCTCCTGGAGCTGATGTTTGCTTCTTCCTACTGCCTTCTTCATTAAAGCTTCTCAAGTATGGCTGGCTTTTCTCCCTTTCCCTAGCCCAAACTCTGGCCTCAGCACTTCCTACCAGCTTCTGAATGAACTTTTTGCCTTGAGAATGCTAAATTTGCCTCTTTGATATTACTGTGGCCGCTGCTGTCTCTGTTGGTAATCATGTTTCAAATGCTGACTGTGGATTTTTAAAATGATAACATTCTTAATGTGATAATTTGCTTGAATTTTCTGGATTTCATGGTTCCCTGCTGCATCCCTGACAACTTCTGGTACCTCATGGTATTTCTCAGCTCCTACCAGTATGGAGTACTCAGTAAGTATTGTTTTAGGTATTTAACTGGCACCAATCCCCTTTGTTTTTGCTTTGTCTTTGTCTTAAGCTTATTCAATGATTAATGATCGAGTATAAATTCAAGAGGCGCTGTTTTTAAATAATAAGAGTTTCAATATTTTCTTATCAACCTTCTCAGAGATGTTGCTACATGTCTTCAGAGTAGGTGGGACTTGAACTCTGAATTCCTGGTTCAGAGGTAGAGACACTACCACTGTGTCACAAGAATCCATTAACAAAAAGGTTTGATGTGTGAAATCACTAAGTATAACCATATGTATTCAGGCAGAACTACTCGGGTCTTGGGGTGCTGGTACGATATATCTGATCCCTCTGAAGTCTAGAATAGAATCCCTTGTCTCTGCCCTTGGAGTGTGTAAGACATCAATAAAACGGGCACAGTCAATGTAACATGATCATTGACTCCTTCAGAACCATTACCTTCCACAAGAGGAGCCACGTCACCTTTCATAATTACAGTAAAATAGTTGAGATGTGATGAGACCAAAACATTTACTTTGCTAAAGAATTTAAAGTTTGCACTTCTTTTACTTTCAACTAATGCAATCAAATTCATTTTCTTTGTATTTTTTCTAGATTAAGTATATTGATATCTCAGTGACTGATTAGCTCATTAGTGAAGCGACTTCACTTTGCTTTATTTGAAAAGTTGAAAGCATGTCAGCTGCTAGTTTACAGCTGGGCCCATTCTTTCCTAATTAATCTCCATCAATCAGACCACATGATACGCATCTCATTTGGATTATTCCATTGTCTGATTGATTGCTGGGTTTGAAGCTTGCTATCATTCAGTAATGTTTCAAATTAAATCCTGTTTTTGTGGGAGAACTTTAACCCAGGTGGCGATTCTTACAATGCGAGAAAAAGAATGGTGAAGTGATCCTTTTTTCACAAGCTTACAATTGTTCATTTGGGAATGCAGATCCTAGTAGCCAAGAGTGACTCTCCTGTCATTTAAGCATTGATTTGGAACACATATGACCTTTGCTGATGATAAACAGTGTTTGGAAAAATAATTAAGGTAAGCACAGCACTGCATTCTGTTGAGAAGAGTGTACCAGTTTCACAGAAAGGCAATTCTCAGTGGAAAAAGTCTGAATTTATCATTTTGTATTTCTGACGGTTGCATATTTTCCTGATATTCTGAGACCTTGCCTTCAACTGCAGAGCTGAAGGATGCAAAGTTCCCAATATAATGAACTGCTAGCTATAAATATCAAATTGGGAATGGTGGTGTGTAGGGAATCATGCATGTGAACACAGTTCATATTTGAATTGACAATCCAAGCTGAACAGCCAAAACTGAACAAGCAGGACACCATTGAACAGGAGGGGATTACATAGATCAAGTAACTGTAGCTGGGAAACACTAAGCTTAGGTTTTATAAGCCCGTGAGGCATAATTATGTTGCTTAAACTGAAATGTCATAAAATAGTTCATTTAGCCCAACGAGTTATTTTTCTGATGTGTCATTTTATCTGATGAGTGCTGTATATTAATGTATTTAATTCAATTCCACTAAATTCAACATTGAAAATTTAACCAGGGTATTGCAATGTCCCAAGCCCCAGGAGCCATTTTGTTCGAGTCCTTTGTTATCTTGCTGATTTTATTTTACTAGTTACCAAATGCAAAGAACATGATCTCAGAGATGTTAAAAATGTATGGGGCTTTCTTGAGACATTTCCCTGCTGTCGTTTTTGCTGAGCTTCAAGATGGCACAATGCCATTTTGATTTTCATCGAAACAAAATGAAACTTCAGGAGGTGGGACATCTGTCAGGAAAGGAACGCATCTGGATAATTTGCTGAATATTTGCATCATTTTCTTGAGGTGGATGGAAAAAGTCCTGTCTTCACCATTTTGAGGAAAACATTGCTTCAAATTGTTCATTTGCAGCAATGTGCAGAATAAGAAGGAGCATTTGAAGCAATAATGACTGTTTACCAATGTTTTATGATTATGTTTTCTTCTGAAAAATTGATGTATTTTCAAGATGATGACAACTTTCGCTTAGCTACAGCTAATGTTATTGATGAGCTGAATTTTTCCACTAGCCTCATAAAAAAGACAACTTAATTACTTTGTGTTAGTGCCACAAACAGGTCAAACGCCAGAACTAATATTCAGATCTGCTGCATAAATCACATTATGCAAGCTATGTATTAGTGGATAACTCTGTGACCCAGAAAGCATTGCTGAATGATCAAATTCAAATCCAGTTAGCATTTTTGCGGGATAAGAGATTGGATGATGCTTGATTGCACAATCTCCAGTAATGAGGTGATTGAGAATAATCAACTGGTTTATTGTTAATTTCTTTGCATGTTTGTTTGGAATCTAAAACATAACATTTTGCCTACACTGGGTAGTTCAAAAACATTCTACACTCATTCATTTCTCTGCAAGCGAATTGTACTACTTGTCTATGTCTCCATAGTAGTCAAAGCTCTAGGTTGTTTTCATTATCCATTTGCAGATGTTAACGTTGGAGGAAAGGCCAACATTTATTGACTGCCCATAATTACTGTTGAGCTACCTTCTTAAACCATCGCAATTCATGCCATGAAAGTGCTCCCATCATGCTCTTAAAGAGAGTGTTCAGGATTTTAAACCCATGAGGATAAAAGAACTGCAATTTATTTCCAAGTGATTTTGAGGGGTACATGTAGGTGATGTTTCTCGCCTTGTCTCTTTAGTTTGAATGAGTCAGCAGCTTTGGAGGTGCTATCAAAGAGGCTTTGGCAAGCTAATCATATAGATGATACACAATGCAGCTATGGTACACCACTGTTGAAAGTGAGTGTGTGTTTCAGGTGTTAATGGGGTGCCTTCCTAGTGGATGACTTTAACCTCAATGGTGTCAACTTGAGTGTACAAGCTGCATTCATCCAGCCACCAGGAGATTAATCCATCATGAAGCTTGTGTCTTGTACATGGTGGACAAGCTTTGGAGAATCAGGATGGGAGTCACTCACCACAAAATTCCCAGACTTTGATCTGCACTTGTAGCAACAATATTTTTCTGACTTATCCATTGTGTTTCTGGTGAGCCTCAGGATGCTGATGGTGGGGATTCAGCGATGGTACTGCTACTACTATCAAACAGAGATGATTGGACTCTTGTGTTGAAGCTAGTGACCGTGAAGCACAAATGTCACCTGCCACTTTGCAACTGAAGCCTGCATGCAGTCCAACTCTTACTGCATGAGGGCATAACTAGCTTTGTTATATTACAAATATACACTGGGCAATATTCAACAAACATCTTCTCTATTTATAATGGAAAGAAGGTCAGTGATGAGGCTATTGAGAGTGGCTAGGCCTAGGACGTTATGCTGAGGAGCTCCTGTATCAATGTTCTAGAGTGTAGATGCTCATCCTCCAACAGCTACAATGATCTTCCTTTGTGCTAAGCATGACACCAACAAGTGGAGTTTTCTCTCATTCTACTGATTTCAACTTTACTACAATTCCTTGATGCCACAATAAATTGAATGCTTCCTTGATGTCAAAGGCAGTTACCCTTAATTCACTTCTGGAACTCAGCTCGTTTGTCCAAGTTTGGACTGCTGTTACCACAAGGGCAGGAACTGAGTGGTCCTAACAGAACCCAAACTGAGCACTGGTGAGCACACTATTTGTGAATAAGTGACTCTTGATAGCACTTCAACAAATCCTTCACTCATGTTGATTAAAAATAGTCTAATGGAACAATGATTGGATTTGTCCTGAACTTACCAGGACATTTTTCTCCTTAAGAGAAACATTGTTCCTGTCTCCACAACTGCTGCTAGATTTGCTGATTGTTTCCAGCATTTACTGTTTTACTTTTAGATTACCAGCATCTGC
This sequence comes from Rhincodon typus, assembly GCF_021869965.1. Classification (NCBI taxonomy): domain Eukaryota; kingdom Metazoa; phylum Chordata; class Chondrichthyes; order Orectolobiformes; family Rhincodontidae; genus Rhincodon; species Rhincodon typus. The sequence continues at coordinate 39,733,476 of NC_063357.1, read as the reverse complement.
AGTGTCTTAGTTCTCATTTTGTACTTTGCATAGTTGCAGCTGGTCTCCTAGATTGATGGCAATGGTAGAGTGAGAAATCTGCTAGACTATGATGTTGCAGATTGTAATGTAATGCAACACTATTATTGAAGCCGGCAATTCCTCTTGGAATCCGTGTTTTGATCTGGATCCATCCAATTTAACACAGGGGTGATGACAAACAGCATGATAGCAGGTGTCAATCAAGTCCAAAAAGGACATGATCTCTACCCAAAATGTGTGGTAGTCAGTTATATTAATATTGTCACGGACAGAAATATCTCTGATCAAGTAGCTTTTTTTACTTCTAGATAAGTCGAACCTTCTTTAAATGTGGAGAATAGAACTGCAACAGCACTCCAGGTGTGGTCTTACCAAAGACCTGTACAGTTTAGCAAGATTCTTTATTTTTGTGTTGCAATGCTCTTACAACAAAAGGCCATCATGCCATTTCCCTTCCTGATTGCTTGGCTATACCTGCATATAGTTTTTTGTGTTCTTTGTACAACTGCACCTAAATCACTCTAAAGATTAGCATTTACAAGTTTCATACCTCTTAAAAATAGTCTGCTTTTCTATTCTTAACATGAAAATATTCTCACATATTAGATTCCATCTGTTACCTTGATGCCAACTCACTTAACCTGTCAATTTTTCTTTACAATCTCTTTGTTTACTCCTCACAGCAGCTTACATTCATGCCTAACTTTGTATCATCAGCAAACTTGGATACATTTAAGTCATTAATATAAATTGTAAATAATTGAGGTCCCAGCACTGATCCTTGTGGACAAAAGTTACAGCCTGACAACTTGAAAAAGTGCTCTTGATTCATACTGTGCTTTCTGTTTGTTAACCAATCTATGCACTCGAACATATTATCCCAAACTCCATGAACCTTTATCTTGTGCATTAACAATCTGTGTGACACCTTATTGAATATCTTTGAAAATCTAAACACACACATCTGCTGGTACCCCATTATTTACCCTACTATTACATTGAATCTTAGAATGATCCCAATATAGAAGGAGGAATTTAGCTCATTTGCTATGCACTGGCTGTTAAGAAATTCACCTACAGCCCGACCCCAACTTTTCCCCAAAATCTTACAAATGTTTCCTTTAAAGCTAAAGACCCAATTTGTCCTTTTCTCTCTCCCCCTTTAAGACATGCCTCAGAGTCTATCTATTTTCTGTCCTAACATCTCTGCATGTGGTTTGATATCACCTGTTGTTTGATAACTCTCTTGTGAAGCACCATAGGATACTTTACCATGTTAAAGACATTATATACCTTGTTGCACACTTGCTCAGAGACTGATAACTGTAGTTTTTTTAATGGTTAGGATAATTGACATTGGCATGAGACCATAACAGCTAGCCTTTGAAACAATAGTTCAGGTGTCTGCCTTCCTGAGGGTGAAATCAGTTCTTGCAGAGGAGTCAGATGAGGATTTTGATGGGTTAGGCTATATAAGAATGTTGCTGTGCGTAGCTGTATACGTAACCACATCCTTGTAGAACCTGCAAGTTGCTGCAGAATGCAAGGAACAGGGAAAAATCCTCCACCAGTTTGGCTTAGGCCATTGTACAGAGCTGAGAACCCATTCTGTCCAGTTTGGAGACAGGGGGAGTCACCTCCATCAACACACTTGCAGAACCAACCATGTTGCAAATTTGATGTCCGTGTCTTAGTTCCAATTGCAGCACAAATAGCTTCGATAAAAGTTAATCATGCTGTCTTGTGACCCTGCATACTGTTATGCAAAGGGATTTCAGGACATCTCAGCAGTCCATTCACTTTGATAGTCTAGAGACAGAAGGGGTGTTTCCTCTGTTGGGGAGAAAAAAACTAGAGAACAATCAATATCAGGTAATCGCCAAGAAATCAAATGGGCAATTTAGAAGAAATTGCTTGACCCAGAAAGCAGAGAGAATGTTAAACGTGGATACCAAAGGGAGTACTTTAGGCTTTAGGGGAAGCTAGTAAACCACACGTGGGAGATAGGAATAGAGGGTTACGTCATTAGCATTTGATCAGGATGGCTTGAGGTTGAAAGAAGATTATGTAGATATAGACCTATTGGTCTGAGTGGCCTATTTCTGCACTGTATATCTATGTTATCTAATCGTCTATTCTCCAACAGATCAGAAGGATTGCTGAGCTGTGATTCTAAAAAATGGTAGTGACTGCAAAGAACTCAGACCTGTTATCCTCTCTGAGGATGACAGCATTCATGCTTCCATTCCTCATGCTTCACTTTACTGTTCCTTGAAACTGAGCCAGCCCAGACAAATATGGTACAATCTGAAGTCAAGCCCAGGTACCAGCAATCATTCTTTTGCCGTACTTTCAACTTGCACTTATGGCTGCTGCAATTGCCAAATCTCAGTCATGAGCAAAAGCATCTCATTCATTAGTCTTTGCTAAAGTTGGAGAATTAGAATTTCTCCTTGAAGCCCCCTGTGGGATTTGGCCTGCTCCTGAGAACTCTTCTTCTCCTGCTTCTTGCTCTTCCAGCAGCTTGTTCTACTTCTTGTGACCACATCTCATTCTCATGGTCATATTTAATTCCCTAAGGAAGACCTATAAGGTTAACCTAGTAGAAGTGATTTCTGTTGGCACAAGATTAAAAATGATTAAAAACCACTTCAGTACCAACCATCCTGACGATGTCCTGAAGAATATTCAGACTCCGGCCAAGAATAGGAATTTCCAAAAACATGTGCAATTGTAACAGCAACCAGAAGAAGTATTCTGGCAACTAACTTTTAGCAGCTCATGATCCCTTTAGACAATGTTGGTGTTTGGTCAAGTGATCTTTCTTTCCCTTTAACCTCGTTCTCAGCTGTGTGACAAGGTATTGGAGAATACAGTTTGAAGATGGCAATGCTGGTATCAAATCAGCATTGCTCACAGATTCACACTTCAGCCTACTTCTTTCCATGCTGCTGGTACTCATTACATGCTCCTGCACAAGCTCCTTTTACCAAAATGACATTCTGTGCACTTCCCTTCAGAAGTGTGTGCACGTATCTTGGACAATATGCCACATGCTGTCTGGAAAATGGAAACTGTGCAGCCCAAATTAGCTCCAGTGTATCTGTTCAATGTACAAAATATACAAATGCAGAATGAATGTTGGCTCCCTCCTACTGGGAACCTCTCGACAATTCACATCTTGCAGTTTCTTTCTTCATGGCTGTATTGCCATATGCATGCTGGACCACTGCCATTGTTAATAAAATAGGCGCTACAACTGCTTACAGCAACAAAAACGGAAATTGCTGGAGAAACTCAGCAGGTCCAACAGCATCTGTGGAGAGAAAGCACAGTTAAAGTTTCAGGTCCAGTAACCCTTCAGGGATCCACTGGACCCAAAATGTTAATTCTGCTTTCCCTGCCCTGATGCTGCCAGGATTACTGAGTTTCTCTGGCAATTTCTGTTTATGTTTCAGATTTCCAGCATCTGTATTTCTTTGTTTTATTTAAGTACTTATATCATCCTGGCTTCAGAGACTCCCCTGGGTGCTCGTTCCTGATTGTAATCCAGTGAAGGCTGTTGGAATGTGCATATGTCAAATCACAATTATCCTCTGATGACAAGACATACATGGTTGATTGGCCAGTGTGGGTTTCTTCTTAAATTTTGACACGTATTGTGGGCATTGTAAAAAGGTTTTGCAAGTTTCTGGTATGCTTGGAACTGTAATTTTGTGAAAATAATCGACGAGGAATAACAAGCTACATTTGCAGAAATGTGGATAATTAGAATCTTGAATCGTGTCAGTATTGCATTTGTAATACTCATCCATTAATATATTATTGACTAAGAATATCCTGTGCCAATCCAGAAACACTGGATTAATGTTGATTTTTTTTTCATTCACATTTTGTGTATTTTATTAACTTTTTTCAGGTATTTATTTTTGAACTGCAAATTTTAGTTTTGATGTGATACTTTGTGAAATGTCACAAGTCCTTGTACATAACTGAATGTTGTCTTTACAGGAATAAGATGCATTCTCACTTCTGTCTTTCATTAATTGACAGAAGTGCATTAAGTGGCGGATGTATGATAAAAGGCATCAAATGCTGTAAGGTGTTCAGTTTTTTTCTGGTGCGCCAACATAACATGCCATCTGTTACAGACTGATGTGAAGCAAAGTACCACTCTGCTGCTCAGCAGAATTCTTTTCCCCACAGAGGGTTGAATCTGAACACAGAGAACTGTAATTAAAGAAGAAAGGTCTTTCATCATTTATTGGTTTTATAATTCCCTTTTAAAAGACAACAAGTTCCTGCAATCACCGTAGCTGTAGCACTGTTAACCTTCTTTTTGGCGTCAAGGATATCTGGACAGACTAAATGGAAATAGAATCTGCAAGTTTACCAGTGCCTCTTTCATCTTTCTGTTATGCTTCTATTTGTTCATTTTTAGATACTTAATGCTGGAGTCTCAATTGGCACTATTAAGTAAAGGAAACTGATCAAAAATAACACTGCCTTTTATGTCTGTATTACCATGAGTTATTAGTAATTTAAAATGTGTCTGAGATCTGACTTTTGTCAGCACTACATATAAAATGTGTGGGCTTCAAAATAGCCACTTTTGTGACAAAGTTTTTGGTTGTCATTCCTAATATCTGTCCCTTTGTCTTCATGTTCATTCATTTCTAATTATACTCCTGTAAATTACCTTGGGACAGTTAAAAGCACTGTATAACTCTAAGCTCAACTCATTGCATATACCTATTTAAATCAGCAGTGCAATGCGAATGTAGTTGGAAAATAGAAACTGAAAATGCAAAGCAGGTCAATCAGGATTTGGAAGAGAGAGCTATGTTACGTCTGATAGCAATCTTTCTTCAGTTACCGAAAATAGAAATCTGTTTTCCTTCTTCAAATGCTATACATTTGCAATATTTTCTGATTTTATTCCAGTTTTTCAGACCTCCTGTCTTTTTTTTTAAATCTGTGTAATTTCATTCATGGAACCCTCATTGCATGAACCTTTTCTGATAAATCTTCAGCAATAGCAATGGATTAAAATGAGGATTCTCCATTTGGAAATTGCATGCCTGCTTGCCATTATATATATATATATATATATATGACAGTGTCCTGGTGGTTACTGCACAGAGATGTGTATTGCGCTTGAGATATCAACCCAGATTTTGTGTTCAAATCCATGGCGTGGACTTGAGCAGGGAGACATTCTCCTGAACCTTCAAACAGATCAGACAATGTGGGAGACAAATGCTGGAAATATTAGGAGATGGGGTTTCCTTGAAGCTGTCCATGATGTGTGCCGGAAAGGAAATGTGTGCATTGAAATTGTGGGAGTAAATAAGTTTTCTTATATCTTAATTTTTCAGAAGCTTCTAATATTTCCTGTGGCATTGCTCATAGCAGTTTTCAGCATTTACCAGTATTCCTAGCTGCAGATTAAACACAGCAGCAATAGTTTCATAATCTGTTATGCAGAAAATGTGCATCATGTGACTGCCTCAGGGTCAACTATGACATAACTCACAAAAATCAAAAGATAAAGTCCCCACATTTTGGTCAGAAAATTTGATAAGGCCTGAAAATGTTTGCAGGGGCCATGTCCATTGCTAACAAACCTCCTACACGTTGCTGATTTATATTGTTACAGCATGCAGCCAGCAGTAAGCATGTAGATGAGTGGGTGCACACCTGAATGGTGAGTGTAATGTCATAAGAAGCTGACATGAATTCACGTTAGCCTGCACTACTAAAAGCCAGCCTGCAGTTCTTCAAGGGTCATGCATTTGAGTGGAGCTGATGCTGGAGGTTGCTCATGAAGAACGCTTGACTTCAGAAGGGTGACTATGGCAGAACAGGGACAGATTTGGCAGCAAAGTTTCCCCAATACAGCACTAGAAGCCTTGGTACAGGAGGGGAGAATTTCTATATATACGGGCATCAGGAGGCCCTCCAGACAGTCATTGCAAAGGCAGTGGGGGCAGACAGTTGCTGTGGTCAATGTAGGCCTAAGCACGTGGATGAGTTTAAGGGGAGGCAATGATCTCTTGGTATTATCGCTGGACTGTTAATCCAGAGATCCAGATAACATTCTGGGGACGTGAGTTTGAATCCCACCACAACAGGTGGTGGAATTTGAATTCAATGAAATGTCTGGAATTAAGAGTCAAATGATGACCATGAATCCATTGTCGATTGTCAGAAAAACCCATCTGGTTCACTAATGTCCTTTAAGGAAGGAAATTGCCATCCTTACCTGGTCTGGCCTACATGTGAATCCATAATGTGGTTGACTCTGAACTGTCCTCTGGGCAATTAGGGATGGGCAATAAATGCTGCTTAGCCAACGACTCCCTCATCCCATGAATGAATAAAGAAAAAAATGTGGAGAAAGAAGATGAATAACCAGCCGGTAAGTGTATCTTCAAAGGCTATTTCTACTATCTTCAAAGGCCATTTCTGCTATCACCACTAGCTTCACACATTGCTCAGTTCACTCATTTACCAACAATATTCATTGATTACAGCTTGTGTCTCACCTTCAGAATTTCACCTCACCCTTGCACAGTTAGCACTCTTGCGAGCCTCACAACCGCACCTCACAGCTGGCATGACAACTATGATACCCAAACAGATTTCACCACAAAGTCAGACTTGCCTGTTTCTTGCAGGACAAGGTGGCTCACAACTGGAGGCAGTAGAAGTTCGCAAGCAGAGCAGGCACAACTGTGTGTCCTTCCCCCAACCTAGGAGACATTTAGACCAACAGAGAGTGAGGTTGAACACATCAAAGGTGATAAAATGCTCGTACCCTCCTCCTCGCATCCCACTTCCCCTCAACACCCGAACTTTCTTATAGACAGGCTGCAAATGGTGAGAACATGCACCTCTTGGTTTCCTCCCTCCCCTCACCAGAACCTTACACTTGAGCCTACTTCCTTTCAGATACACAAGACTTGCCACGTGAGTCAGTGATGGAAGAGCAGGAAGATGAAGTTGAAACCCTCAATCCCAGACTGTAGGCCACTTTGTATATAGGTTTGAAAGGGTTAATACTTGATTGTAATCTCAATATGCACCACTTGCTGTGGTAATGTCATGAGAAATTTGGGGAAGAGGAAAGTAGGATTTTATGGGAGACAGACCGAAGGGTCCCATCTGCCTTTGTAGAAATGTAGAGCTTATTCTTGTAACCTGCAAATAGTTGCAGAGATATAACAAACTACATCATACTTACACCACAAAACTCTTCTTGTTACATCAGAAAGTGGCTATTTTCTCTCTCACTCCACCAATTAAGCCGCTAAGAACAATCTAATGAGGAGGCAGAACATGGAGTCAGAATGGTTGGTCACATTTGAAGGAGAATTCTGCTTTCTCCACAGATTCTACCTGTGCTGAACCATAGATCTGCCACTCTAGTGCAACTTACCAGCATCTGAGTTGCTGATAGGTAGAAAGCTAAAGACCCAACTCCCGATTTGCCTAAGAAATTAGCTGCACACTTACATCCCTGCTACTCATTGTCAATGTCATACTGGTCATAAGTCAAGATGGTATAGAAACTGCAATACCTGTAACTGGTGAATGGTATGAAAAAAATCTTTGACTGGAAACCAAGGTCCTCACCACATGCCACACCTCGAAGTGCAGAAATCACTAAATTTAATACAAACATTTCTACTAACTTGATCAAAATCAATCAGCAAATGACCTGAAAGGGTTGTTGATCCTTTTAAAGACCACTTGTGGGATGGCCTGCCTGTTGAATATATTTACAGCAGTGGAGAAGAGAACATTAGCTGAAGCATTCAGGGGCTAAAAATGATATAGTTATCCTCAAATCAGTGTTACCCACTGACAGTCATTGCGATCTGCTTAGTATGCATACATCCAGTGCCAAGGCTAATAATCTCACCAAAACTGCACCTTGTGAGACCAGACCAGAATTGCATGCGCGCAGAGTGGATGTGATTTTGAAGCAGAAATGGTGCACATAATACTTAAAATGTGTGTGCTGTGCAACAGAATTTTGCAACCAATATTTCTAAATCTGCTTACCCACTACTTTACAAACCTGCTTAAATGTTTGTCATTCCCTTGTGCAAAAACCCCTGCTTTGCAGTTATTTATACACGGCAAAATCAAACATGCTGGAAGTTTGAAATACAAACAGAAATTGCTGGAAGCACTCAGCATCTGGAGAAAAAGAAACAGCATTTAGTGTTATACTGAGAAATGATTTTCTTGTCTTCCCTTTATTACAGTGTTTGAGATGTAGGGACTTGTTTTTGTTTGCAACAAAACTATTATTTTTCCTCAGTTACCTATATAATAACAAATTATATTTTTCTCACTTCCACATCATCTTACTGCTTGCCAAGGTTATAGTTCTTGCTCAAGCTGTTATCAGTGTAGCATTGCATGGCAGGTTTTCCTCCATCATTGAGTCATTATTCAACATCCTGCATGGCTCTCGTAATTTTTTTTAAATAAGCAATTTTAAAGCAATTAAATACATCAAATCCATTTTTACTGCATGGACGTCTGTGACTCTGGAGATTACACTCTGCAATTCTTTGCTTTTTTTTCTGTGGAGACTGTAAATTAATTGCCTGTATATAAGTCATGGAAGCCTAGTACAGACAGAGCCTACTTTAGTCAAAGTATCCTTACCAACCAAACTGATCTTTTCTCTAAGTTGTTTGCATTAGCTAACAGGTAACGTTTTTAATACTGATGATGCTACAGATGTCCTGGGAATGTCTGATGCTGGCACTAGATGACAAAAATAGTGCATTCGCATCATTGGCAATTTACACGTCAACCATCCCGATGCAAAATGTTCACGCAATCTTGAAAATTCATGAGCAATTGTTATTAGACCATTTCCAATGTCAAATGAAGAGCTTGCATGTCTGTTGCCTTTCCTGAGCCCCAAAGCACACGGTAGTCAATGAAGATGTTTGAAGTTGCTCTTTGAGAAAAGTATGTCTACCATTAGATAGCAACCAGGTGTAATTGATTTTTTGACAAAAAGGCTGAAATTGAATTCCACACCATGTGTGAAAGATGGAACTGTTGTTCCTATTTCTGGGGAGAAGAAGGTTGGAAAATAAAACAAAACCTAAAATAACGTATGGAACGAATGGCTGCAATCTTATAGTTCCTGGCATGTATCATTAGTACTATTTATCTCTGTTCCCTAAACATAATCAAGTTTGCTATTTTATTGGGAAGAAGTTGAGGATTTTCTTTCCTGGTACAATACTAATTTGGGTCATTGTAAAATGATGGGCAGCTTTGCAAAATTTGCTCACCCAATTCTACGAGCTGAACCTAATCTGCTTTTACAAATCCTACTCAGCAGTGTGAGCTATATGCGGAGAAGATTGAGTTTTTTTTTAAATAAAGGACTTACCCTCTGTTAAACTAAAAAATGCATCCTGCAGCATTAGGAAAGGATGTATAGCTACCACAGTCATTGCTGTGTCTGTAAATCTGCTGAATTTTATTTTAATACATAATCATTCTAAATATTTATCATAAACATTTTCTTTTCAATATGACAATCTCTAATCGAAGCTGCCATCATGCAAACCTGCATATTTTGCAAATCTAAAATCTGATTTATTCAGATTTTGCATACCTGGTGAAGTAATTTTTTATTAATTTGTGAGATTTTTCTTTGTTAGTATTTTCATGAGTTGCCAAATTGTGTTAACAACATCTAGTCATGGTGATTTTATTGAATACCACTGTTGTGCAAGCAAATGATAACATAACCTACAGCTTAACCATCCCACAATTTTTGCTAAACTTTATAAAAGATCAAATTACAAACCTTGTTATTTATCCATAAACATTACTGCACTGTCTTGTGTGGTAGGTGAGTTAAATGTGTGCATCATACTTGCTCAATGTTCCCTTTTTGGAAAGAGAGATTTTGTAGACTTTCACATTCAACGTTTAAACATTCCAACCAGTTCCCCTTGCTAAGTGCAGAAATGTCAGATGCCACATCCTTAAAGGTAAACAGCAAAGTAATCATAGAATTATAAAATGGTTACAGAACAGAATAAGCCCATTCAATCTGTTGATAGGGCCATAAAGTACAAGCGCAAGGAGGTGATATTGAACTTCTACAAAACACTTGTTAAACTTCAGCCAGTATATTGTGTACAATTGTAAGGACAAAATTATAGAAAAGATGTGAATACATTGGAGACAGTGCAAAGAGATTTATAAGAATGATTCCAGGAATGAGAAGCTTCAGGGATAAGGTCAGATCAATGAAGTTTGGACTGTTCTCTTTGGAGAAGAGAAGGCTGAGAGGAGATTTGATCAAGGTTTTCAAAATCATAAGCAGGCTGGATAGAGTTTATAAGAATGATCCCAGGATAAAAATCTTGTCATATGATGAGCGGTTGAAGACTCTGAGGGTCTGTACTCAATGGACTTTAGAAGGATGAGTGGTGGGATCTTGTTGAAACTTACAGAATACTGAAAGTTTGAATAGAGTGGATGTGGAGAAGATGTTTCAACTAGTAGGAGAAATTAGGACCCGAGGGCACAGCCTCCAAGTAAAGGGATGACCCTTTAGAACGGAGATGAGGAATTCCTTCAACGAGGGGGCGGTGAATCTGTGGAACTCATTGCCATAGAAAGCTGTGGAGGCCAAGTCATTGAGTGTATTAAGGGCTGAACAGCCTAATTCTGCTCCTACATCTTCTGGTCTTATAAGGAGAAACTACTCCCATTCATAAAAGGAAAAAGAACAAGAGGCCATAGATTTTCAGGGATGTGCAAAACCAATAAGAATGTTTCGAGAAAAATCTTTCTCACACAGCGAATAGCTAGAGTGTGGATTGCACTGTTTGGAAATGTGGTGGAGGCAGCTTCAATTGACGCATTCAAGAGGGCATTGAGTGAATTTTTGGTATAGAAATGGTGTATAGGGATTTGGGAAAATGCAGTAGATTTGGCACAAGATAATAGAACCAGTTCAGGCACAGTGGACTAAATAGTCTCATTTTGCACTGTAACAATTCTGTGATTCTGTGAATTGCAACCTTGTTAGAAGCTTATTGTTTAGATGTAAATAGAAAGTTTTAGACACATTTTGCTGTGTGGCTGAATATAATCTCATCATTCACTGCCATCAAGTTCACAGCTGAATTCAATAAATAATATACATATTGTTCATTGCTTGATTTTTAATCTATCCCAAAATTGTCTTGTTTAGGATATTTTCACAAATATGTGGAACAAGCTCCATGTGTATGAGATAATGATTTATTCAAAAACTGTGTTGACTGTTTGCTGTATGTTTATATGTTGTTGTCAAATAACTTGCTGTATTTGTCTGAATACAGGTCCCAGTGAATTTAAATTTCACTGCATTGAAACATCGGTCATGTTCATGACATACAATTGAATGTCTGCAACGTAATAATCAGTTTCTGATATTGCTGCTCATTATTTCCTGTGCACCTTGAGCTTCTATTAGCTATGCCTTCTTATGTAGTTCATTTAATCCTCCTTTGTCTCCTGTGCAATCTGATCTGGTGCAATGAAGTGGAAAATGCTATAGGTAGTGGCTGATTGTAGGGAAAGACCAGCTGGCCCAACAAACCTCCCTCACATTACTGATGGCTGGAGCTTCGTAGTGAGACACCACCGCCTCCTCTACACCCATGTATATTTCTAGAAGAGGCAGAAAGAAGCACAAACAAAAACCAGGGCCAATAAAGGAAAAGAAAAACAGGCAAATTCCACTCCAGTGCTCATAAGTGATCAGTATTGTAGTTTATATACAGAACCAAATGCCTCGTTGAAATTTGCTTTGCACAAAATTTCTGCCAACTTTCCACTTTCCACTAATACCTTTCCACTAATATTTCTCAAAGAAGGATAGACATTCTACTTTTCGAGATGGTGAATTATATCATCTATGTTAAGGATTCCAAACAGCTCATTTCAGGAAGGATACATTCATCATCAGTAGAAATTCATCAGAATGGGGCTAACAGGACTGGGATTTGAGAACATATTGCATAATCTAGGGCAGAATTCATTTAAATATGAAAGGTTAAGGAGTAATTTCATTGAGGTAAAAGCAAGATTCTGAAGAAGAGTCATAACAGACTTAAAACATTAACTCTAATTCCCCCTCTGCAGATGCTGCCAGATCTGCTGAGTTTATCCAGCATTCTCTGTTTTTATATCTAATTAAGGTATTTGACAATTAAAGACCTTGATCAGATTGGTAGAGAAATCCTTTTCCTTCTGATGGGGAATGTCCAGAACATGGGGATATGAACTAAAAGTTGAGCTAGGCCATTCAGTTAGGAAGCACTTCTTCACACAAAGATAGTGAACATCTATACTACTCTTCTGCCAGAAGCTGATGATGCTAGGTTAACACAAGGTGGTAGATTAAGATGGTTGGAAAGTTTCAAGATTATGATGGATTTTCCAGGGTGTGTATTGAGCAATATGGATACAAATGAATGATGAGCTAACTGAATAATTGAAAGGCCCCTATGTCTGAATTGCCTCCTTTCATTCCTGTGCTAAATTTTGCTAACATGATTTTGCGATCAGGTGATACTGAAAAGCATGAGAAATTGTAAGATGGTAAAAAAAAATCAGATTAGACGAGTGATGAGCTAGGCAGCTTTGAGAGAAATATGAGGAACAATGATACTGAGTGAAATGTTCGATTGAAGAGCTAGGGTGACACAATGGGCTGAATGGCCATTTTCTACCCTGTAACAGATCTGTGATTGTGCATCTTGAAATAAAGAATAGTGAAAAAACAGCGTCCCCTAAATGATAACATTCTTAGAAGCAGGGTAACAGAGAGATCAGGAGATCTATATACATTAGTCAACAGTGATGAAAACAATGAAATAAAAAGAAAATCTCAATCTGGGGGTTTATATAAAGAAATATTGAGTACAAAAGCAAGGAAGTAGTGCTGAATTTTGACAAAGCATTATTTAAGTGGTCAGAACTCCCCCATTGTAGGAAGGATATTTTAGTCATTGAAAGTACAATAAAGATTCACTAGAACAAGGATATGAATAAAAGACAAAAGTAATAAAAATTGCAACTCTTCAAATGGAACTGAGAAGATTAAGAGAAATCTGGCGGAAATCTTCAAGATTATGAAAGGTCTGAGAGTGTAAGTTGTGAAAGATCATTTCCGTAATCCAGAACAGAACAGTATATTTCTCCTAAAGCTTCAATTTTTAAACATAAAAATATAACATAAGAAAATGTAATTTATCTTCTTCAGTTGTTCTTGATGTAGTACGGAGAGAAATAAAGAGTTCTGACATTCACTGGTTGAGATTTATTGTGTTTGTTGACTTGTGCTGAGATTTCAAGATTCCATTTCAGTTCTATTTAATTTTCAGTTTAGTTCCAGCTTGCTGAAAACAAACTGTTACCAGTGGCACTGTAGAGGTGCCTCACTTCCATGAATAGCGCCACAGATAATTTGGATTAAAAAGATAAAGTACAGGTCTAAGTCCACGGTGCTGTTCGGTTGACAAAAACACATTACATTGCTAAATTTAAAGTTAGAAGCAGATTCATAAAATAGGATGACCGAGAGATCGGGGGAATATAAAACTATCACTCATGAGTAGATTATGTAAAAATGGGATTCAGGTGGAAAGAAAGTTAAGCAGATGAGGCAGATAATGCAGGAGTCCCATGGAATCCTGCTTGCAAGTGAGTCCTTTTTTTGGTTTGCAAGCTGACGAGGGCACTCGTTCCTCAAGGAAATGCAGTCTGAGCCATGTTTGCGGCGGCACAAATGACTGAGCTGTACAGGAAGGGAGGAAGAAGGAACGAGGAACAATAGTGATACAGAATTAATTAGTTAAGGAAACAGATGTTTTTTGTAACTATTGGCATGACTCTAGGATGGTATGCTGTCCCCTAGTGCTAAGATCAAGGACAGAGCTGCTTCAGGACATTCTCCTTGAGTGGTGTGAACAGCCAGAAGTCAAGGCCCACATTGGTACCAGTAACTTGATAGGAAGGGAGATGTGGTTCTGCTGAAAAAAATTTCGGAAGCGAGGTACAAAGTAAGCAAGTATGGCTTCAAATGTGATAATCTCCAGATTCCTCCCAGTTCCTTGTGCAAATGAGTACTGAAATGAAAGAATAGGCAGATGAATACAGTTTGGAAAGATGAGTGGTGGTATCTGTTAAGGAACATATTGCAGTACTGAAGAAAGTGGACATTCTATAGTTTTCAAGGACAGAATCAATTTGGCTCGAGCTAATGAATATAAAGAGTGCGATTACGTTGCTTAATAATGTCTTCAGACCACTAACTAATGGGAAGGATAAAGATAAACAAGTTTGCAGGGAAAAATACAGAGAGATGGCAATATTATAGTGTGCTTATAACTGGGACTTTATCTGCTACTTGAGGAGAGAAAGAAAAGACTTCCACTTGTCCTTTTAAGACAAATGAAGATCAGGGATTAAGATAAACTGCATGATCACCTTCACCACAGAATTCTAACTGAGTTGAGATATACATAAGCGTGTACTGTGACCCAGTGTTTAGGGTTCAGCCCAACCAGATAGTCTGGATTCCTGAAGAATACTAAAAAAATAGTTTTGAGATCAACTTATTTGCATAAAGCAACAACCTACCCCAATTCCCTGTCTCCTCTCCCATCATTATTCCTTCCTCCTCCTACTCAGGAAGGTACTGGACAGATAGGCTGGTGAGTGCCAGAGATGTACCTGAAACAACACTTGGTTCCTGCTGGTCCAGTGTGTTTAAATGCTTATCTATAGAGTGAGTGAGTATGGTATTGTGACTTACTTTTAGTAAGAGACCATTGCTGCATTATTCAAACATTGCCTCCTCGTTCCATTTCAATGTTCTCCCTTCCTTTTCCAAAGGTGCATGCCTACTGGAGACCCATTTGCTGGGTATTGCTCAACTTTCAGGTAGCTGTTGACAATCACAAAATATTCCATTATTGAGCAGGTCACAATCAACAGTAATGTTGACCTCAGTTAACATCTACTCAAACACAGTCTCCCATTGCTAGATAGTGATCAGGTCTAAGAGCTCCAACTGATTCTCCTTATTGCTTCCCAGGCCCTAAGAGTACCGATAATGATAACGGATAATCTGAGATCGGATAAATCATGTTGTCTGATTAATATGGTCTGTGTAAAACGGAATTTTCCAATAGATTAATATGGAGACCAATTTGGGCCAATAAATAAGATTCTTGTCTCTAAATAAGTGTTGAGATCTAAGATTGGACAATGATTGATGAGTTGGATTTGAATTAGCAGTTCCTAAAGTTTATTCGCAGCAGTAATATTTAGAAATGTAATAGTACATATTGTTACTAATTTGACTTGAGAAATGGCTCATTTTTTCTCTCCTTGCCAAGGAGAGTTTGTTTCCTGTGCTGTTTCACAAGTGCTGTTTCAGCAAAATTCCCCCACATGGATCATTTTCCCACTCAATATTTGATTCAATATAATTGGTAGAGCAAGACTCAGTGAGCATTGAAGCGAGTTCATTCAACAGGAAGCTCTCTTGCACTAATACAGCAATTACAATCACTAGTTTGATGCAATTTATGCTAACCAAGAGGCTAAAATGAACTTACTATACAATGCTTCAGTCCTTTATATGTGTTTACCTATATTCAAGACTGATAACATGTTTGCATGGGTCAAATTTAGTGGACTTTTTATTATTGCAAGTAAATTACTAAATTCTATTTTCAGCAGTCTCCAGAAAGTGTCAGATCTTCTATGATTATGATGTGTTTCAATATCATGCACCTAATGGTCAGGTAAACTATAAGTTAGAGCAATGTAAGATTATAGACTTAGACTTGCTGAATTACAGTAATAGGTATCATCAGCTTGTCAAATCTTACCTCCAGATTACATTAAAGGGACATTAGCTTTCAAAGTGTTAACTTTACAAAACAGGCTGTCTTTGTGAACAATTCTGTCACAGGTTTTCGAAATAGTTGTTTCCATTGTGAGGGAAACCCAGCTTAAGATGATTAAACCTTTGTATGGAGGGAAGCTGCCATCCGTTCAGTCTTATTTTTCACTAAAATAACGAAACAGTTATCTATAGCTTACAAACAACTGTAATTTGATTTGCAATGACCCAGGCATTTTTATGGTGTAATATTGTGCATTGTTATACTACAGTGCTTTGCAGATTGAACTAAATATTCAGTTGCATTCATGCCATTGTTTATAGCTAATCTCCATGATGACATACAGCAGGCACAAAGAAATTGGGACAATGTACTTTGAATCCGGTTACCAAGGAATTGCTTCTTCAGGAATTGTTTTTCTTCGAATACTGTTTTTTTTTGCAGTATTTAGTATTGACATACCACTTCTTGATTATATAGATGTTGTTCACACAATCTTTTTCTCACAAGTTGATGGCAACTATATCGCATCCCCATAACTACTTATCAAGCTGGTAGTATTGGCCAATGTCAGTTCTCGATGATGGAATGTATCAGTCAGTTGCTGGTAATAGAAGTCTTTACAGGTCATCCAGGAAAATTGCTAAACTACATCATCATTTTGTGCTCAATGAAGCAATTCACACTGGTCATTAGGTCAAGTTGAGGAGCTCTTTATACACTGGCATGGTCCAAAATTGAGCATTCCCTCCACCTTCCTATGCAGGATTAAATCAGTTAATCTCTTTTCATGTCAAACCAACATTGAAGCAGCCTTTGCTCAGGACACTTGTATCCAGTATTGTAGAACATTCCCTTAATGTTTTAACTGATTTATGACTAAAATCTTAACATGGTCATAACAATTTATACACCTGTAATGTTAATGGAGGTGCCATAACTCTCTTCGTACTTCCTATACAGTCAGTTCAAGAAATATGGCTGGACGCTCATAAATTTCATCTTACATGGAACAGTTAGGTTTGATTTTACTTTGATTTTCACTTTCAGGTAAGGTTGTCTGTATCACTAGCAGAGCAGTGAAAATTTAACATAGTGTAAAGATGCATTCTAGCTTCAGTTAAAAATCTGTTGATGTTAACATTCTCAATCAATAATACACAACAGCTTCGTTTTTAGAGGTATACACAGTTAACAAAGCATTTTACGGTTGAAATTTACTATTTTGTTATTCCAAATTGAACATGTTAAAGGATGCCAGTGCTGCTAACACTACACTTACTCTTTGCATGTGATGAGTAAGTCAATTAGTTCCCAATTAATCGAATACTATATAAATGCAATATATAAAACTGTTTTGTATCTCCCCCAGATATGTGCTTCAAATTTCAACTAAACCAGTACGACTTGCTATTTTCTGTATCAGTGGTGTGTGTGGGTAGTGTCTGATCTAGCACATCAGTCAAGCCTTTTTCAGCTTGTAGGGATTGCAAAGCTACTAGCTAACATTTAAAAGCAGGAGAACTAGCAATGCCGAGCACAACAAATAATGCAAGACATACAAAGTGTTCATATAATGGTGCCATCCTGCACTGCACTGGAATATTTAAACTGGTTTTGGGATCAGTTTGCTGAAGATTTCAGTTTGACCACCTGCAGTAATGTGCTGTCTTAATAATATGAAAAAAAGACCCTGGTGAGTTAGTGCCAGATTAGTGGCCGTTTGTGAAGTAAGAATTTATCAAATAATTAGATTGACAGCACACTAAAGCAATATATGTAGAACTTTACTAGCTAGCAGGAAGAATAAGGATAGATGTCAGTCCAAGCAATATTCTCATTATCTCAGTCCTCATTATTTACATCCCTAAACTAAACTGTTAAACAGAAGTTCCATAATGAAACAAAGAATGCAGATGCTAAAGCTCTGAAATGGAAGTAGAAATTGCTGGAGAAATTCAGCAGGTCTGCCAGGATCCGTGGTGAGATACCAGCGTTAATGCTTTGAGCCTGGTGACCCTTCTTCAGAAGCAGAAATTCTAGTTTCAATTCAGTGAATTATTAGTATTAGTTGTTCATACACGGTCATTTTAAAATAATATAAACTTATATAGCCCAACAAAAGGTACAATATTGATGAAATTGGAGCTGCCTTCGAAGAGTGCACTTGTTTGGTAACTTGTCACTCATTTTATGTTCATCAAGTGAAACTGTTCACTAATTTTTTTTATTTCCATTTACACAAAGGTGGGCATTATTGGCAAGATCAGCATTTACTGCCCATTTCTCTTTGATCTTGCAAAGGTAGTGCTGAGTCACCTCCTTGAGCTGCTGCAGTACATGTGCTGTAGATATGCTGTAGGTATTTTAGAACTGTTTCAGAGAGAGAATCATACAACATGGAAACAGACCCTTTGGTCCAACTAGCCCACGCTGACCATGTTCCCAAATTAAACCAGTCCCACTTGCCTGCTTTTGGCCCATAGCCCTCCAAACCTTTCTTATTCATGTACTTATCCAACTGTCTTTTAAACGCTGTAACTGTACCTGCATCCACCACTTCCGCTGGCAGTTCATTACACACATGAACCACTCTGTGTAAAAATGTTGCTCCTCATGTTCTTTTAAAAACTTTCTCCTCTCACCTTGAAAATATGTCCCCTAGTTTTGTACTCCCCCATGATAGGGAAAAGACCCTTGCTAACCACCTTATCGGTGCAACTCATGATTTTATAAATCTCTATAAGGTCATCATGTGATTACATTTAATCACTAGTTCTTCAAAATACTTGAGTGAATAAAGTTCAGGAGAGCTGTTCTGCAAAGACAGAACCAGGATTGCAGGCCACCACTGTATACAGGCATCATTTGGGCAATCCTTAAGTATATCATGATCTTTCAAATGTTGAGAATCTGAATAAACAGGTTCTTGGCAAACTGGATGAACAATGATGTTGACTTGTGTCTTTTGCCTTAAAATTGAGCTCTTTGTATATTAGCATGCAAAAGCAGAACATAATTTTACAAAATACCTTATCAGATTTTTCTAGGGGCTTGAACCAATTTACAGTATAAGGGCTAACATCTCTGCCTTAAAAAAAAGAGAGAAAAACCTTCATAGCCTGCTGGCTATAAGTGCACCAAATTAAATCAACTTAGGCTGCCCTACCTAATTTAAGGTAGGCATGATTCAACATCACAAATCTAAACTCAGCATTAAAGTTTCAAGGCAAAACCTTCCCAGCCCTGAACGACATGAACATTAGCAAGAAAGTTGCATAGAAACTAGACTGCAACAATTCCCAGCATGAAAGTCAAAGCAGTAACCTGATGACCCCAGCTCACTGCTTGCATCTCCGGACCTGCATCAGTCACTAGTATCTGCAGGTATGCCCCATGAGGAGCAACCTTATGCATCCGCTGTCCAGCAGGTCCTCCTGGTCACCATTGGCAAAGGGGGTGTCAATTACCCTCTGTTTGACATGTCCAGGATGCATAAAAAAACAAACTATTCAGGGCGACGGTGGGTTGAAAGTGCTTGACCCGGTGAATAGCTGGGCTTTAAAGATGGTGCTAACACCAGGAATCACGAGATCCCCTCAGTAACCAGTACTTCTGCCTGTAGGATAATATGATGAGTAGGACACCATGAAGGCATGGTGCATAGGTAATGAGATGAGGGTGAGAAAATAGTACAATAAATCTCATTAGAACTTGTGTAGGAAATCCTCCAGGAAATGTGTCAAAATTGACACTAATATTTGGTAGGTTCAGCCTCTGCTTCAATTAGAAACCTTGTTTTGACTGGTAAAATATCCCAATAGCATTCCAAACACAACTCTCAATAGTACATTGCACTATCTTCTAATAGTAGCAATATTAAAGTGGCAGTTTACTCTGATTTGCTCTAATATGCTGCTGCTTATTGACTTTGGTCAAAATTGGAAAAAAAGTCTACTTTCTGGAGCATGGCATCGTCTGTGTTACAACAACAAACAATTTTCATTTCTTTGGCATCTTGAACATGGAATTATGTTCAGTGGAGTTTTGCATGCCTCGTAGTTTCACAAAGCCATGATTAGGTTAAACTACATGCTGGGACAAAAAAGCAGCAATTTGGAGGCTTTATGAAAATCTTGATCAGAGCGGTGGATTTTGAGCAGAATCTTAAGGGAGGAGAAGAGAGTCAAGAGATTGAAGAAAGGAATTTTAAAAAGTTCCTGTTATTGAACCACCTTCAAGACCATTTATGTTTGATTTGCTCCATGCATACGATATAACTTTACACTTCATTAAATTGCACTAGCAAGACTTTGTCCACTTGAAGTCTATTACAATTCTTCTCAAGTTCACAATTCTTTTGATATAGGTCATCTGCACATTTGTAATCATTCTATAAACACCCAACTCTAGGTCATCAATATACATCAAGAAAAAGCACTGGGCCTAGTATTGGACCATGAGAAACCCCACTTTGTTCTCCTGCAGTCCAAAAAAAAATTATCTGCCATTAGTTTCCATTTCTTGTCACTCAACCATCTATGTAATCCTGCTGCCATTGTCCCTTTCATTCCTTGATTCTTAACTACAACAAAAAAAATGCACACTGTAGTGCAGTAGTGAGGGAGTGCTGCACTCTCAAGGGTGCTGCATTTTGAATGCGATTAAAGCGAGGTCCCATCTGCTTGTTGGTGTAGGTGTGAAAGATCTCATTGCAAAGAAGAGCTAATGAGTTGTCACTGGTGTCCTAGCCAATATTGACCCCTCAGTTAACATCACAGGGGTAAAAAAAGACATATTCAATGGTTTGTGGGATGTTGTTTACAATTTGGCTACTGTATTTCCTATATTATAATGCTGGCTACACTTTAAATGTACTTCATTGGCTGTAAAGTGCTGTAAAAGGTCTGGTAGGGGTGAAAAGCAACATATAAATTGTAGTGTTTCTTTTACTTGTTTTCATTAAGTAGAATACAGCTGGGAATACATCATGCATTTTATACCGATCAGGGTTGTGACTTAAATGTGTAGTTATGGAATGAGGCCAAGTTGCTTCTCAACTTGAATTCCATCTTCTCCCGCTTACATTGAAGAAAGACCAGGTGAGGGAACTGCAACAGTATTTGAAATGTTGCCTATTTCAATGAGAGGACACTGGGTATAATGCAATTCACACAGAACCTGACCTGTCTGCTTCAAATGTTGATAACGTGCCTCATCTAATATACATGAGAACCAGTGTAGAGGTGGCTGTGCATGCTTGATCATCTTCAAGCGATGAAAGGTGTCACACCTTCCCTCTTTGCTATCAATAATTTACCATTGATAATCTGTATTGAAATTCAATACAAATGCATTCCCAGAGGTGAGGTGTGGGGAAACTGAGTTCAGTGCTAAGCTGCAGGGTGTGTTGCTAGTCAGGCTGCCCTACATGGGTTCATAATTTGTGAATTGCCTTCCGCAGACAGGTGAAAACTGATTTCACAAACGAGAACGTTTTCAGTGACCTGTTTCTGCCCCAATTCTGCGTCATAGTTTCACCATGCGAATTGTTTTGTTCTCAATTAAAGACACAACATTGTTGCAGAAAACTAAGTTAATATGTAATACACAATAACACATGGTTGATTAAGGTCCAAATATCTCCCGATTTGCAGAGGTTTACTTGTTGGAGGTTTGATTTCAGCACTTATAGTCATAAGTTGGACCAGGTTTGTATTATGAAAAATAAATTATCAAACTGATTGAAAGGCAAAGGAAAGTGGGAACTTTAACTCTTTAATCCAAATCAAGCAGACAAATGGCAACCCAGTAGCAAGCGTCTTTTAAAATTCAGTCTTGCCACTGTGCCCCTGTGGATTTTGACTAAAACCCCCTTAATCGGCTATGCTTTCTGAGTATTCGCTCACTCAGTCTGCAGTATTGTTTCAGTGTCAAGTACATTACCAACTCAGTCATAACGAATGAAGTGGCTAGAAAGATCGAAAAAGTTAAACAATGTCTTGCTGTAGGTGACAGGAGTGGGATTCAGTGGAGAAAGCAGACAAGACAAACTACATGAACAGCTCATTAGTTTCCCTGCACTTTGAGATCTGGAGTGATGCAATGGGAATGGACTGTAAGAAATTGCATTCTTGATCCTTGGCCTTTGTTCCAAATAATGTGGATAAACCAGGGGATTGAAAACGGCATTTTCATTTCAGTTAGAGATGTTGAAACGATATGTCATGCATTTCCAGACTTCTATTTGCTTCCTCAGATTGACTTTCACTATAAAACACATGATTGCGGTTTACTTGGTGACAAGTTAGCTTGTAGATGATTTATTCTTGCATACATTACAGTATAAATCCAAGCTTTTATGCTTTTAGGATTTAAATCTAGATTTTTTTTTAAAAGGAGCAGATTGTCAGTTATATTACCATCAAATCTCATACAGAAATCCTTTTTAGCTAATATTGGAGTTACAAATTTCATTTCTTGTATTATCTTACCCACATTTTTAAGTTGGTCATTTCAGAGTATGGGAGTGATGCAACATATCTCTAATTATAGCACAAGCCTAGGACTGGCTGCTTGTACTATACAAACAAATTAGATCTCATTTCTGTTAGGTGAGTTGAGAACTGTGCACTGTGCTGATAGCTGTACTTACATACATGAGGTGTTAGTGGCAGTCAGCGGGTTGTATTACAGGAAACAGCTGGCAAAGCAAGCCTGCTTTTCAATATTTAAACTGTCACATTTTGAGCTTCTCTCCCGTGATATTCCATAGATCTGGAGCTATTGCCCAACAGGCAGACACACTATGTGCAGATGTTGTAAGCCTGTCCCATCTGACCAAGCGTTTGACGTGACAGACTTCCAAAGGGATCAGTGAAACATCAGAATCTATGGGATGTTCGCTGGTCATCATTATGAGCAGTCCGTCAGTTTCAGCACCCTGTACAGCGTCGCGCGTTATTGCACCACAAATGGTGAGATCGAGATACTGCAGCTCCTTAGAAACTTGCACCTTGTGATCAAAGTCTTACCAACACTGTGGGAGCAAATCCAGCAGCAAGAGCTCCCGCTTTCAGCACCGTGGACATCAATTCTTCACCACAATTGCCTTCAGCGGCGCTGAAAAGTAAGGTGTTGGAGACTCCCAGCGTCCGACACCACGGACAGCGACACTGTGCGCGGAGCTTCGCGTTAAGCACCGCGGACAGTAACATAGCGCCGGATGCAGTATATTCCAGGACCCTGTACAGCAACATCGTACCAAGAGTTGTGGCTTTCGGCGCCGTGGACGGTAAAACAGCAAGACAGCTTCTAACTGCATATCATTGAACAGCAGTACTCCAGCCGGCCTTGCTGTGGTGAGCGCCTCGCATAGTAATACGTCTTGTGAATATTTGGACTTAATCGTTGTCCAGCAGTGGACTGATTAAAGTTGGGACTGCGAATGGTAATAGACTTTCTAGATTATTGGCTGTTAATATTTGGTGAGCGTGCCTGTGGGAAATGTTAGAAAGAGTTACATGCGGACCTGGGTTTTTCACATATTTGACCAGTGGAGTTTAGATCTGAGCGGTGGCATTATTGAGATTTAACATTGTAATCTGTCCATGCATATTAATAACCGGTAGAATTGCACTCCGTAAATTAGCAGGTCCTCAACAGCCCTGGGATTAGTGTTGTACGATGGTATCCACATATTGCATCACGTTTTATAAAACGGCTCAGATTTAACTGAATCCAATACCTTCAGCACTGTCTTCCCTACTGACAGGGGTTTAGCTAAAATAAAATCGTAGCCACGCTCTCGAAATATTGCACTCGTAAGGATCGGGCGTAATCGGCCCTTCTTCCTGTCCAGACCGGTCGTTTAGGATGATCAGATAGTGGATTGAATGACACTGAAGTCCTGTTTATTCTCTCTCTCTATGTCCCTTGCAGAGTTGAAGTGGGAATTCTCTCGTCACCACCATGCACAATAACGGCGATGGTTCGCTCTCTCCTCGGGAAAGCTGTACAAATGGTTGCGGCCAGCGGAACCCGGCTACAGTCCGGCAAAGGACGGACAGTGGCGCAGAGTACAACACCGAAGAGGACTCCAAGAAAATGGAACAGACTTTGGTGGTCAAAAAGGCCAACCGAGAAATCCTAGATCACGAGCGAAAAAGAAGAGTCGAGCTCAAATGCATGGAGCTCCACGAGATGATGGAGGAACAAGGGTAAGTGTGTT
This sequence comes from Rhincodon typus, assembly GCF_021869965.1. Taxonomy (NCBI): domain Eukaryota; kingdom Metazoa; phylum Chordata; class Chondrichthyes; order Orectolobiformes; family Rhincodontidae; genus Rhincodon; species Rhincodon typus. The sequence goes on along the minus strand of NC_063357.1, from coordinate 39,709,260 downwards.
ACTTGCGTTAATGTTGCATGTGGGGATGTGAAAAATAAGTTCCAATTACTTAAAGATAGCACGTTTTCCTGAATCGTTTCCTGGGCAGCGTTGGTTCAGAAAGTAAAAGTTTGGGGCTTAGTTTCAGCATTGTGTAAATCATTCTGAACTAAATCCAGTTGTAACCTAAAACCCTCAGCTAACTGTCGAGATGAACATTCACAGTGTCCCCCAGAAAGTGATCCCATTTAATCGTAGCTCTGGTGAGAATCGTAATGATTCTCTTGGATTATTTTCGAGTAAAGAGAACTTAAACTCATTAAGAAGATTGCCTAGGTTGATATTGTTGCCTGTGTGAGGTTGGTAAATAGGAGAGCGCGGTCATTTGGGACAGAGCGGTAATTTCCGGTACACATGGTGACTAATCAATGAGCTTTTTTTTCCTCCTGAGCAGTTGTTTACAGTCCCTCAAGTGTCGAGTTGAACATCACACAGATATTACAATGTGGCATATCATTGAGGAGTGGTCGAGAGGGATTAGGGTGGCACAAAGACCAAACGCTATGAAATGTGAACTGTACGTTTGTACTTTCACTGTGCCTCATTAATAGTTGCTGGGGATTGCTTACTTAAAAACTTGAGGTGACAATCAAATGAGGCACTCAGTGAGTCTCCTCCTGTAATGACGATTCCACGCATACGGCCGACCAATCTTCTAAACCCAACGCGTTGCCTTAAATTTGAAATAATCCTTGCCCATCAAAACATTAAACCACAGCAGCTGTTTAATGTCGCGGGAGTTCAAATTCTATTACTTTGGAATTGTTTGATGGTTGGAGCAAGCACTGAACTCCTACCTTATTATCATACATTTTTCTGCACCACCTGCCATAAATAAAAATAAAAATAAATTACCCACGTTTAACTCATTGCTCATTTATAAAATAATCCTTACAGAAAATATAAATTTAGGCAAACTGAAGGAAAGGGATTGGAAATAAGCATAATACTGTACTACCAAGAATCCCCTATTGGCCTTCTGCACTACGTAATGGTTCCATTGTGGGTGCCACAGATTGCCAATTAAAACAGCTGCAATTAAAGAACTAGTCTAATTAACTCTTGATGCCCGGGCAGCTTCCTGATTTATTGCACAATTAAGAGACATGACTTCATTGCATTAATCTCTTTTAGGTCTGGGACTTGGAAGCATAAGGGTACGTCACCTCCAATTCACCTCAAATGCATTTTTGTCCTCCTTTGGCATCCCTAATTTCAGTATGTGGTATGGTCACTACATCTTAAAAAACTGGGGAAATCAAAGGATTGAATTAATTTGCAATCCGTTCACAGCACTGGTGAATGTGTTTATAAATGCTTAACACCGTGAATCTTGAATATTTTTCTTTCTATTATCTTTGCAACGTGGACAATCTCATGCTCTTTGTTCATTGTGGCAATATGAATGCACTAGTACATATAAACACTGATTTATAGCAGTAACCTAGATACAGTACTTTACAAGGATTTAAACAAACGTAAAATCATTGACTTATTTTGCAAGAAGAATGTTAATGGAAATCTTTGTCTCAATGTTATATTGTGAATAGATTATTCAATTGAATACATAACTCAACGTACCTAGCACTGTACTAATTGACCATTTCCTTCTGAATATTCAGCAACCTAGTCAGGAGATGTTGTTCCTTATCAGTAGTCAGCTGGGCCTTGTTATAAAAGTGAATGAATCAAAGTGTTTGGGGTTTTTTGTCTATTATTAGCATCGTTCTTTTGGCATTCAGTGCATCAGAGTTATAGCTTTAGATTTAATTTGGTCTTAATAAGTTAAAATTACTTGGCTGAACGGCTTTGCTCATTTGAATTAATCTACAGGCCTAGCCATCCCACAGTTTTTCAACTTGATTAACAAGAAATTTTTGAGAGTTATTTGAATCATATAATGGTCATAGCACAGAATGAGGCCATTTGGCCCATCTAGCTTGTGCTGATTCCCAAAAGGAATAATTCACCTAGAGTCACCCATAGTTGTGCACATTTTACTTTTATAAATAAGAAAATAATTCCCTCTTGAACACCTCCACCACACTCCCAGGCAGTACATTCTAGATCCCAATCATCATAGTCCCATAAGGCTGCTCTGTATTTAGAGAGAGATGACTGGGTGGTGAGTTTAACTTGAGGGCCACCACGCCTCAGACAAGGGACAAGATTGAGAAGGCAGGGCCTTCTCAGTAACATTAACTGATGTGGATTGAACCCAGACTGTTGGACTCAGTCTGCATCACAAACCAGCTAATGAGCCAACTGAGCTAACTGAACCCAAGTTTCCAACCATTTGCTGTGTGAAAACATTTCTTCTGGTGTTAATATTTTTGTTTAAACCAGTTACCTTAAATCTTTGTCCTCTGGTTCTTGATCCTTTCGTCAATGGGAGCAGTTTCTCCTCATCTACTGTATCCATGATTTTGAATATCTCAAGCAAATTGCCTGTTAACCTTCCCTTCTCCAAAGAAAGCAGTTCCAACTTTTCCAATCTGTGCACTTAGTGGAAGGTCCTGCTTTCTGGAATCCCCTCATAAATCTTTTCTGATCCTCTCTCAGTTTTACATTCCTTCCGAAAGTGCTTTTGTACTCTGTGCTCTTATTGATAAAGCCCAAGATGCTTTATTAACTACCCTCTCAACCTGTTTTTCCACCTTCAATGATTTATGCACATATGCCCAATTTACTCTGTTTTGTATCCCCTTTAGATTTGTAACCTTTTTGCTTTGTTTCTTTATATTCTTCCCAACAAAATTATCATTTAATGTTCTGTATTAAATTTTTTTGGACACTTGTTTGCCCGTTCCACCAACCTATCTATGTCCTCTGCACTAATTCTCACAATTAACAATACTTCAAAGTTTTATATTGTTTAGAAATTTGCAAATGAAGGTCTGGGCCATTAACCTATATTGGGAAGAGCAGGAGGACTAACATCTACCCTTGAGAAACTCCAAAATAAATGTTCCTCCAGTCCAAAAAGTAATTGTCAACCACTAATCTTTTTCTTGTTACTCAGCCAAGTTGCTACTGTCTCTTTTATTCCATGAACTTTAATTTTGCTTACAAGTCTGTTGCTCAGCACTTTATCTTTTGCAAGCCCATGTACACCCATCAACAACATTATCCTCATCAAGGGACAACAAGGTGCAGGGCTGGATGAACACAGCAGGCCAAGCAGCATCATAGGAACAGAG
>NC_063357.1:39681389-39705621 GCF_021869965.1 Rhincodon typus | reverse complement strand
CTCTGTTCCTATGATGCTGCTTGGCCTGCTGTGTTCATCCAGCCCTGCACCTTGTTGTCTCGCATTATCCTCATCAACCCTCTCTGTCAACTCCAACAAGTTAGTTAAAGAGATTTTGCCCTTAATAAACATGGGTTTTCTAGTAAACCTGTATTTGCCCAAGTAACTATTACTTTTGTCCCACATCATCATTTCTAGAAGTTCCCACTCTTTTAAATTGCCTAACTTGTAGTTATTAAGTTTATTTTTGCATACATGTTTGAACAAAGGTGTAACATTTGCAATTCCCAGGCCTGTGGCACTGCCCTTAAGTTTAAGGAAAATTGGAAAATTATGACCAATATCTCCACAATTTCCAGTCTTACTCCCTCAGCATCCTTTGATATACCTTATCTAATCCTTGTGGCTTGTCAGCTTTAAGTACAGAGTATTCAACATCTCCTCATTATCAATTTTAAATCTTTTAAATGTCTGAACTTCTTTCTTTTTCAACATGATATACGAAGTAGCTTCTTCTTTCATAAAAATGGTTTTAAAGAAATTATCTGATTCCTCAGCCATGCCCCTTGCATAAATCACCTTTTAGCCTCTAATCAGCTCCACTTCTTTTATTACCCTTTTCCTATTTATTTGCCTGTGGAAGACTTTGGATTCCTTTTTACGTTAGCTGCCAATATTTTATAGAGTCATAGCAGCATGGTAACAGACACTTCGGTCCAGCTTGTCTGCGCCGACCAGATATCATAAAACAATCTCATCCCATTTGCCAGCATTTGGCCCATATCACTCTAAACTCTTGCTTCTCATGTACCCATCTATATGCCTTTAAATGTTGTATTTGTACCCACCTCCACCACTTCAGACAGCGGTGTGCTGCTAGGATCAGTGCTGAGTCCACTGCTTTTTGTCATTTATATAAATGATTTGAATGTGAATATAGGAGGTATGGTTAGCAAGTTTGCAGATAACGCCAGAATTGGTGGTGTAGTGGACAGCAAAGAAAGTTACCTCCGAGTACAATGGGACCTTGATCAGATGGGCAAATGGACCAAGGATAGGTGTGTGGTGCTCATTTTAGTAGGGCAAATCAGGGCAGGACTTATGCATTCAATGGTAAGGTCCTGGGGTGTGTTGCTGAACAAAGAGACCTTAGGAGGCAAGTTCACAGTTCCTTGAAAACGGAGTCGCAGGTAGACAGGGTAGTGAAGAAGGCATTTGGTGTGCTTGCCTTTATTGGTCAGTGAATTGGATATAAGAATTGGGAGGTCATGTTGTGGCTGTATAGGACATTGGTTAGCCCACTTTTGGAATACTGCATGCATTCTGGTCTTCCGGCTTTCGGAAAAATATTGTGACACTTGAAAAGGTTCAGAAAATATTTACAAGTATGTTGCCAGGTTTGGAGAGTTTGAGGTATAGGGAGAGGCTGAATAAGCTGGGGCTGTTTTCCCTGCAGTGTCGGAAACTGAGGGGTGACCTTATAGAAATTTATAATATCATGAGCACCTTCTAGGATTCTATTCTATGATCATTACCAGCAGAAAAATACTATTGGAAATGTTCACTCTGGCATGGCATTAAATTAATATGTACATAAAGTGCGCTAAATCATACATTTTGTACAGTAACATGTACACTACCCATTTTCCAAAATTATGACCTAACAGCATCACAATCCACAGGTCTCATGTTCTTTGAATGAGAAGTCTAAACACTAAATTGCAGGGATTTTTTTAACTGAGTGCAAAAGTTTTAGAAGGAAATTGGCAAAACATATAACAGAAACAAACAGAGAATATAGACTTAAAGTGGGAGGGGAAAAGATTTAAAAAGGGACCTAAGGGGCAACTTTTTCACGCAGGGGGGTGGTGTGCGTGTGGAATGAGCTGCCAAAGGAGATAGTGGAGGCTGCTACAATTACATTTAAAAGCATCTAGGTGGGTATATGAATAGGAAGGGTTTACAGGGATATGGGCCAAATGCTGGCAATTGGGTCGAGATTAATTTAGGATATCTGGTTGGCATGGATGAGTCTGCTTCCGTGCTGTACACCTCAATTAATCTATGACTTCCTCTGGAAAAACTCTGCTTTCTTTTCACAGATGCCCCACAGTTTGACCAACACACATGTGCCAGGATTTTCAATACGTTATCCAATTATTCTCACGCCCCTCATTGCTCTCAACCATGGATTAATGTTTTTTTTTCAACACCATTTTTAAAATCATTATTTAATCTGCTTTCATCCATACTTCAGGTTGTGCACTCCAATTCATAATGATCTCTCCACAGTTTTTCCAGTAATTCTGGTTTTATTTCAGATCTTCAATGCCCACAGTTCTTTCTTTATTTTACCATAAGCATCTCTGTCCATTAGAGCGAGGCAATTGATACATGTGGCTTGAGGGGTATTACTCTGTGAGAGTGGGGCAAAACGAGGAGGTTGTCTCTGTGAACTACCACAGGAGATGATTTTGGAATTGAAGATAGTCAATTCTGGTTCACAAGGAGAATTGAAACCATCAAAGTGGCTAGATATATTTTGTTTAATCTATCTAGGTTCTGACCTATGGTAATTGCTCATTGGAGTTTCTAAAGCTAACTATTGAGAAAACCACACATGCAGTTTCTGGGTGTCCAGTCTACAGTGGACATACTTTCACTGTGGGAATGGATCTAAGGCTAGAGTGATATCTACCAGTATCCCATTTAAGTAATATTTGTTACAATCTAAATAGAATTGACTGATATCATTGTACAGGAAGGGTCATTAATCAGACAATGTGGATTTGAGATAATCTGTAAAGATGAGAAAATGTTTCACACAGCAGATTGCTATGAACTGGAGTGCACAACCTGGGTGAAAGCAGATTAAATGATGATTTTAAAAATGGTGTTGAAAAAAAGAGTAATCCAGAACTGTGGGAAATGAGGGGCATGGGATTAATTGGATAGCTCTTTGAAAGACCTGGCGCAGACGTGATGGTCAAATGGCTTATTTCTGCGCTGCATGAAACAATGACAACTGTTTGCTAAGTTTGTGTGTTCCATTGTACAATTATACATTTTTTCCTTTTTTTATTTTTTGATTGAGAAGTATTTACATATTCTTCAGTGGTATAAATCTGATTGGGAAATTCTCTGTCAAATATACCATTCCTGATAAGTCAATGTTATTACATACATTCATCCTGACTGGTAAAAATGCACGGTATGCTCAGTAATGAGCAATTCATCAGTATGTGATGGTAGGTTTGCACTAGGTGATAATAAGGGTACAAACATCTTCAATTTGAGGACTATTTCTTTACATTGTGCATATCACTCTGCTATTTAAGAAAGATGAGGGAGGGAAGCTAGGGAATTATGGACCAACTAGCCGAAATTCAATTGCTGGGAGATAGCCAGAGTGTACAGTTAAGGACAAGGTGACTGAATATCTTGAGGATTTTATTGCAATCAAAGAGAACCAGCATGCCTTTGTAAAGTATAGGTCATGCCATATGATCCTGATGGATTTTCCAATGAGGCGATTATAATAGAGGACATGGAATGTCTACAGTTATTATGTCAATAGATATTATGTATATGGACTTCCAGAAGGCATTGGATAAAATTCCTTATAAAAGTCTGTTAGCTAAAGTTGAAGTTCATGAAATTGAAGACAAGTTATTGACCAAGTCAGGAGATTAACTGAGTAGCAAGAGACAGAAAGTGAAGTTAATAGTTTGATATTCAATTGGCAGGATAAGACTAATGGTGTCCTGCAAGATTTGTTCTGGCCACTCAATGACTCACCATGATTATTAACAACTTAAATGATGAAATAGAAAGCCACATATTTAAATTTGCTGCTGACACACTAAATACAGCATTGTGAGCATTGTAAATAGAAACATAAATGTATTGCTAGCCGGAGTAAATGGGGAAATGTTGGCAAATAAACTTCAGTAGTGTATGTAAATGTGAGGTCAGCCGTTTGGATGTAAAAAGGAATAGAAGATGATATTTTTTAAATGGTGAAAAGCTAGAAACAGTGGCAATCCAAGAACAGTTGGTGGTCCCAATACATAGGCCATTAAAATACCCTGAATAGGTATAGAGTTTAATCAAAGAGGCCTACTGGAATGCTGGACTTTATACCTAGAGTACTGGAATATAAAAGTGTTGATGTCATGATATTCTGGTTAAACCACACTTGAGAAATTGTAAGTGATTCAAGTTTCCTCTACACCTTAGAAAAGACATATTCACCTTGAGGGGGAGTGCAAGGTAGACTTATCAGAATAATACAGGGTCTCCAAGGGTTAAGTTATGAGAAAATAAGAAAATAAGAAAAGATTGCACCTGCATCTGATGTGTTCCTGATGTAGGGTAGTGCAATGAGTCTGTCGGGGCGTGTAGAATCTTTCTGATGCTGTTCCTGTAGGCATCTCCTGACCCAGTTCTTTGGATATCCATTATCCTTGAACACTCGGAAGAGGTAGTCCTCCTCCTCTTGGCGTAGTTCCGTGTTGCTGCAGTGTGTTGTTGCCCTTTTAAATAGTATTTGCACGCAGCTTCGTTTGTGTATGCTGGGATGGTTACTATTGAAGTTCAATACCTGGTTTGTGTGTGTGGCAGTGTGTGGAACACGTCAGAACTCACCACAAGACTTCTACGACAGCTGGGCATCAGAGTGGCACACAAGCCCACATCAACCCTACAACAAGTGCTCACCGGAACTAAAGACCCACTCCCCGCCATGGACAGGACCAATGTCATCTACAAGATCCCCTGCAGAGACTGCGAGAAACACTACATTGGACAAACAGGAAGGAAACTAACAAGAGTACATGAACACCAACTGGCTACAAAAAGACACGACCAATACTCACTCATCTCAATCCACATGGACAAGGAGAACCATGACTTCGACTGGGACAACACCAAGATCCTGGGACAGGCTAGGCAGAGACAAGCACGAGAATTCCTGGAAAGCATGGCACTCCACGAAGCATGCTATTAATAAACACATTGAACTCGACCCCATATACATTCCACTACAGAGGAAACCCGGAAGTGAGGCAATCCATCGCAATGGACCCCAGAGTTTAAAAACCAGGTGGGAAAACACACCGATGCTTCATCAGAGGCTGCACTGAGGATGTTACCAAGCACGGTAATGAAACGTCTGCGGAACAACAAACCAGCTCGGCGAGCCAACCAACCTTATCTAGGTCTTGTTGCATATGAACATGAGTTGTTCCAGTGGCTGAGGAATCATGAATGTTACTGAATGTTGTGCAATCATCAGCAATCATCCCCATTTTTGACCTTACGATGGAGGGAAGAGCATTGATGAAACAGCTGAAGATGGTTGGGCCTAAGGCATTACTCTGAGGAACTCCTGCAGAGATGTCCTGGAGCAGAGATGATTGACCTCCAACAACTATAATCATCTTTTGACTCCAACTAGTGGAGAACTATTCCCAATTTCCATTAACTTCAATTTTGTTAAGGCTCCTTGATGACATACTTAGTCAAATGTTGGCTTGATGTCAAGGACAGTCACACTAAGCAGATCTCTGAAATGTAGTTCTTTTAACTATATTTCGATCAAGGCTGTACTGGTGTCTGGAGCTGAGTGATCGGGTTAAATCCAATTTGAGTATCGTGTACAGGTTATTGCTAAATAACTGCCAATTGATAGAACAATTACTACCACTAACATCACCTGGCTGATGATCAAGAGTGGACCAATGGGGCCGTGAGTATCAAGATTGGATTTTCCTTGCGTTTTACAGATGGTAAGTTCCTGGGTGATTTTTCATATTGTAATGTAGATGCTAGTGTTGTGCTTTGAATAACTTGGCTAGAGGTTAAGCTAACTCCAGAGCACAAGTCTACAGACCTGTTCTCAGGGCTCATAGCCTTTGCAGTGTCTTCACCTGTAAGTTGATTTCGTCTGAAGTGAATCAAATTAGCTATAGACTGGCATCTTATTATTCTAGGAACCTGGGGAAGATACTGAGATGGACCTTCCGCTTAATATTTCTGTTGAAGATGATTATAAATGCTTCAGGCTTATCTTTTACGCAGGTAGGGCTGTCTGTCATTGAGAGTGGAATGCTTTTGAAGTTAGTTCTGAGCAGTACCTCCAGCTAGTTGTTATTGTCCACCACCATTCGTAACTTGCGTAAGCCTTGTTGTACACCACACTGAGATGTCAGTCTAACACCTACAGCTTGTGTCACCAACCATCACAGCAAGCACAGTGCATACTTATTCAACCAAAAGGCTATTGTCAGGAATTGGGTGTGGGTAAGTCCTCAGTCAAGTCAAGGGGCAGGTGATAATGAGGCACTTTTGGGTCAATACAACAAGAAATCTTGCAGGGCTCCACAGTGAGAATCCCTTTTAAAAAAAAAACTCCATGTAACTCTCACTTCACTAAAAAGGCATAAGGTTCAGCCGTAGAGTTTGATTGCATGTTTCATGCATGGCAAGCCCCTGCCCCCATCAGCAGAATGAGTCTCTTGAGTGACCATTATAATTACCTATTTAATGGAGTCAATTGGCAGTGGAACATGAAGGCTGCCCATGTGCATTCTGTGCACAGGATGGAGGCTGGAAGGTGGTGGGGTTTCCCCTGCCACACTCTCACCTGGTTACGTGCATAAAATTCTGCTCATAGCTTTTTGCTTTCCGTGATTAGAACAACATGTCATTTAAAATAGATTTATTGGAGTGGATCTGACCTTGTACAGAATGGATGAAATCCTTGCTGTTATGGCTGAAGAAAGCTATATCACAGTCACTTAGAAAAGATGTCTTATTTGAGATGGTTCAGTAACTTACATAATTGCTCACATTGATGTTATTTATCCTGCATCATTTCTGCCTGGAGAGTTGAAGAATTTTAAGAATATTTGATTTGTGCAATTAATGTGCATTTGTTCTGCCAATACCAAGAAAATGTAGCAAAATGAATTCAACTTCTTATTTATCACGTGAATCTTGGAGAGCTAACATGTTTATTTTGTAAGGTACAGCATGCTAACGAGAGAAATGTAGCTGTCTAGATGTAGAATAGTTCATCATTTTGTCTTCAGTTTTTCACAGAGCCACAGAATTGTTGCAAAACAGGAGGATTAGTCAATCCATTGTGTCTGTGCTGGCCGCACTTACCTTGGATTACAATACTTCAGTACTGTGATTGAAATTGCTTCCACTACATTCAGGCAGTGCATTTCAGATCCAAACCACAATACATCCAAAGAAGGTTCATCTTCATACCACAATTGCTTCTTTTGCCAGTTAACTTAAAGCTGTGTCCCTTATTCTTGATTGTTTCAATTCATGGAAACAATGTTTTGCCTATCTTGTCTATCGAGAACCCTCATGACTTTGAATACCTCTATTAAATTTTTACTTTAATTTAATGTAATCTAATTTAGTTTTTAAATAACATATCAAATTTTGGGGCATTTAAACACCAAGTTTCATCACTGCATGGTCGATAACATCTTCTGTCTTGGTCACATCAACCTGGGTGGTGCCATATAAATGGACCATATCCTTGCAACAAGTCTGTGATATTGTGAAGATATTAATAAATGGAAGTAGTTAATTTCATGCAAGGTGAAGTTTTTAATTGCAAGTAAACGGCCTTCCAAATGCCAAATATGAACTTTAGTGTTGATCCCACTCTCATCTTTGAGTCAGAAGATCAGGGGAACAGAGTCACAGAAGTCTGTAGCATGGAAACAGGCCCTTCAGTCCCACTTGCCCATGCTGCCCAGTTTTTGCAATTAAACTAGTCCCATCTGCCTGCATTTGGTCCATTTCCCTTCATACCTATCCCATCTATGTACCTGTCCAAATGTTTAAGTGACAAAATTGTATTTGCTTCCACCATTATGTCTGGCAACATGTTCTCCCCTTTGTGTGAAAAAATTGCCCCTCTGGACCTTTTGTATCTCTCCCTTCTCACCTTAAACCTATGCCCTCTAGTTTTAGACTCCCCTACCATGGGGAAAAGCTGTTGGATATCTATCTTGTCTATGCCTTTCATGATTTTATAGACCTCTATAGGGTCACCTCTCAGTCTCCTACCTCCAGGGGAAAAAAGTCCCAGCCTATCTAACCTCTCCTTATAACTTAAACCTTCCAGCTCAGGTAGCATCCTAGTAAATATTTTTTGCATACTTTCTAGTTTAATAATATCCTTTCTATAGTAGGGAGACCAGAACTGCACGCAGTACTCCAAATGTGGCCTCACCAACGTTTTGTACATGCCCAATCAATGAACGAAGAAATAGGCTAAGTGAATCCTTTATTCATTCACAGGATGAAGGCATCACTGACCAGACAGCATTTATTGCCCATCCCTAATTGTCCAGAGGGCAGTTAAGAGTCAACCACATTTCTGTGGGTCTGGAATCACATGTAGGCCAGACCAGGTAAGGATGGTAGCTTTCTTCCCTAAAGGGCATTAGTGAACCAGATGGGTTTTTCCCAACAATGGATTCATGGTCATCATTAGATTGTTAATTCCAGATATTTTATTGAACTCAAATTCCACCATCTGCCGCAGCGGGATTTGAACCCGGATCCCCAGAATGTTATCTGGGTCTCTGGATTAATAGTCCAGTGATAATACCACTAAGTCATCGCCTCCCCGCATTAGTGTAGCTCTGAAGGATTTCTGTATTTCAGCTTAAGTTATCATCTTTCCAATAAGACATTAACTGAAGTCTGTCAGTTCAAATGGATGTTAAAAATCTCGCTGTTCTACTTAAAGAAGAAAGTATGTGATGGTTTATCAGCTACTACTTAAACTGCAAGTAAGCACAACAAAAGTCTCAGGACAGTGGCTAGTCAGTGAATATGATGTACAAATGCATTTCTCCAAACAAGCAATCAGTTTTCCCAGTGTTACTGGCAATTATTTACTGTTAATGGGATAATTCTACTTACAAACAGGCAGCTACATTTTTCCATACGGTGATTGCAGTGCAAACTAGTTAGTTGGCTGCTGAATGCTTTGGGTTGTCCTGAGAATGTTTTAGAGTGATTTATAAATTTTCAATGATAAATTAAGTTGCCTTGAGCAGCCTTTGTAACCTTTGCAACTATATATTATTATATCTTACGTGAAATAACAAAATTACAATTACAAATAGTTCTATTTAACTGAATACTAATTCAGGTAATCCCGACAAGTGATTTTAAAGTGCATTGTCAGCAGTAATTTTGTTAGAGATAATGGTAATTAAATTGAGCAGCAAGGCTGGCATGAACATTTTTATTTTGGCAAAGCAGCTTTGAAAGTTATTAGGAAGACCAGTGTTTCTGCAGATGGCCATATACTGCAAGATCTTTGAAAGGAATGGCGCTAGGTAACTTTAACATGAATAACGAATTTTTTGCTTATATTTGCATTATTTCACATATTACATGTACTTTAGATCATTCCAGGGAAATTGTTCAAAATACAGTAATTGTGAATTTGAATGTACCCTATCACCTAAGCTAAATTCCTTGGAATTGTTCCAAGTTTCTCACAGAAATCTTGGTTCAAACAGTGACACTGTACTGTTAGTAGGCCAGTCACACTGCACAATTTTCATTGATGTGAAGTAGTTTCAGCTTCACAGAGAAGGTAAACTGCACAGAGTGATGCAGGAGCACAAAGGTTTCACAAAGAACATGACCCAACTCTTTATGGTTCCTCAAGTGGATATTCCCTAGGCCAATCAATTTTAGTTTATAAAATTTTGTTCATCTTTCTGAGTATCTTGCTGTTAACCTAGCAACTTTCCGATTCTAGTTGAGCAATATCTTTGGGATTGGGGTATGCACAAAGTCTTGGGAGGAGCATATTGCCAAGGTGAAGCAGAGACTGGGTTTTTGGAAGCATCGCTCCCTCTCTGTTGCAGGTAAAAACCTGGTCATCAGGTGTGAGGCACTCTCTGTCGTTGTACGTGGCGCAGGTCTGGCCCATTCCCTGAACATGCACTGTTGGAGTCACCCAAGTCATTTTCCACTTCATCTGGAGGTCTAAGGTGGACCGTGTCCACAGGGACACAACGTACAAACCTCTGGATAAGGAGAGGGTAGGAGGAATGTACTCAACACCGCCCTCATTCTGATGGTCACCTTTGTGTGTGGCTACATCAAGCTGTTCATAGACACTCGGTACGCAAACACCAAGTGTCACTTCGTACTGAGATTCTACTTGTCCCCAGTGATGCGAAAGATGGGACTAGCCTCATCGCCACAGAAAACTGAGTAATTGGACCATTCCGTATGACCTGTCTTTCCTAGAGAAATTTGCAAAGAAAAACACCTTTGACCACAAGTCCATCAGGAAGTGGTCAGTATGTAGCATCCTTGAGACCCAGTGGGAAAAGGAGAAAGTGCATCCTGTTGTGTTGTATCCTGAACAGACTGTCAAAGTCATTTGGCAGAATGGCTCATCACCAGAACTTTCGAACAAGCACCAAGACATCACTTAGCTGATGGTGAGACGGGCACTGCCTGTGAGATCTTTCATGTATGCCTGGAATCTGTGCCACCACAAGCTGCCCTCAAAGCAGCTGCTGCTGGGTAGAGACTTTCACACACTACCTTCTGGAACATGCCTGTGCAAAGAAAGTCTGGAGAGAGAGAGATGCAGTGGCTTTTGCCGATGTTCATCCCAAGCAGCTCCATGATGCATGACTCTGTGCTCTAGGGTCTGTTCACTGGGATGCACACTAAGTCAAACATCAACTGCGCTTGGGGGACCATCAGCTCGGTGAAGGACGCTCTTCGGACTGTCCAAAACTTGATGGTCTTCCAGAGCAAGGAGCTGACCTCGACTGAGTGTCACAGACTGGCAACATTCCAAGGGCAAAGATTATGTGCTGAGGAACACACTAACGTTTGGGACAACTGCCACCCAGGCACAGTGGAGAAAGACTACCGCCTAAGGTCTTTTTGCTAAAATTAAATGGGGGTCCATTCAGTTACTGGGGCCTCCTGGTGCCTCAAAATGAATGTAAGTATAGTCGTGTATCAGTAAGAAATGAGTTTGGTCTCCATATATAGAGACTGTTCAGAATTGAACTGCTCTAATAACTGCATATGTACATAAATCTTTTTTATGAATTAAGTATATTTTTGATATTTAAAAAAAAAACTAGCCTGGGCCTCAGGATTACTAGTCCAGTAGCATTACCACAATACTAGCATCACCCCTGAACTGATATAGGAAGAAGCACAAAAAGTTATTCTTTTGCTAAGTATTTCTCTATGTCATTTTATGCACTGAAAATGGCTATAGTGGCATGAAAGGAGATTCATTTATGCTACTGAGTTAGCATTTTTTTGCTGTGTGGCTACCCGCTTTATTTTGTTGTTTTTGATGTCCCTCTGCAGATTAAATCAACCTGCTTGAAATAAACTTCTCATAGATAAATCTGTTTGTGTAAGTAATTTTAATAGACAATGATTTTGTGACACATTTATGCACATGACAATAAGAAATCTCTAGAAAGCTGCAGAATTCAAAGTGACTCTTGCAGTGCAAATATCATGCAAACACAGTCTTTGCAGTTTTATTTTAAGTAGGACTACTGAAATATTGGATAATCAATTTTGTCGATGGTATCAGGAATCCTGCTGAAGATTAATGAAATGCCGTTAACCTTCTCGGCAGAATATTGCATTCATTCTGGTATCTGACCTGAGGCTTAAAGAATTAAATTATGGAGGGCAGGGGCGTGGGGAGTGTGGGGGATGCAGGTTGCATTAATTTGAACAGCAGTCACATTCCCTTGAGTTTAAAAGGTTGAAGGTTGGTCTGATTGAGGTGTGATTTGGATTTGATTGGATGGATACAGGGAAGTAAGACGTAGAAGCAGAAGTAGGTCAGTCAGCACAGTGAGTGATCTGTGGTGGGTTCAGTTCAGTTAAAAGAGAAATGAAATTACATTTATATAGTGCTTTTCCACAGCCAGAAAACATCTCAAAGCATGTTAGAAATAGAATAGGGCATGAATGTAGAGTAATCAGATCAGCTCCGATCTCACTGAGAGTTGCAGCAGTGAGAGGAATTTGGAATGAGGGTGCCTCATCTGAAAAAAAAATTTTAGGACTGAACTCTGGGAACAATTTTTCACAGAATGCGTAGCAGAATTCTGGAACTAACTCCACTGAAACACTAACTACTCAGATAATTTGAGATTTGAGAGCAGAGAGAGGTAGATTTTGGTTCTTTTATAGGTAGATTTTTATTAGATAAGGGCATCTAGAGGCATGAAGTTAAAGCAAGTGAATGTGATGAGGCACTGGTCACCTGTGGTCTAATTGAATAACACTGAGGAGCTGAATGGCTTGCTTCTGTTAGTATGGTGTGAGATAGACACACATCATGCGAGCAAACAGCTATAGTGCCTGCTTTTCTCTGACCTCCTCCCATACACTGGGCCTTAGAATTTTACTTGAATGATCCACGCATCTGCACAAAGTACAGAATGGTTTATCATTGCCATTGATGGCTGACCATGAAATTCACCACCCTTACCACCTGCCATGAGGTGCATTGGAAGCATTTAGAGGCTGATAATCAACCTGTTGGCCACATTATGAATGCATCTCCTGTGGCCAACAGGTCCCAATAGGGGACTCAAACCCAGAGCTTCTGACCCAGAGGTAAGGATGATTCCACTGCACCACAAGACCTCCTAGGTAGAGTGTACTGACCACGGTATGCTCATCAGACACATTAGATTGTACAGCTTCCTGTACAGCTTGGACTTGTGGATTCTGCTGATGTGTTTGCCTCTATGGATGAGGCAAAAGTTCAGTATAATTTTTTTTTAAACAAGCCTAATAACCCATGTCATGTATATTGCAGACATTAAATTCAACTCATACTTATTATATTCCAAGATATTCACAGGAGTAATACAAATCAATTAGGGTGGAAACCTGGTGATGCTACTATATAGAACTACATGTATGCTAAACACAAGAGCAGCATGCTATAAAAACAGATAAGCAACCTCTCAAACAACTGATCAAATAAAAGCTTTGTAGTCATGCTACATTCACTTGTGAATGTTGGTGGACAGGTAAACAGCTCAGTATGAAGAGGTTCCATGAACACCCGCATCCTCATTGATGAGAGAGCCCTGGATTTCAGTGCAAAAGATAAAGATAGCATATACAGCCATTTTCAGCTAGAAGTGCCAAGTGAATGATTCACCTTGGCTTTCCCCTGAAGCCCCCACCATCAAGTTTGCCAGTTTTGAGCCAATTTAACTGAGCACACATGAACAGCAACCACTTTGGGCTCTGACAACTTCCTGGCTGTAATACTGAAGGTTTGTGTTCCAGAATTCGCTGTGCCCCTAGTCAAGCTGTTCCAGTACAACTGTAAGGCTGGCATTTAACCAATAAAGAGAAAAATTGACACGTATGTACGTCCTGTCCACAAAAGCACAACAAATCCAATCCAAATAATTAATACAATGTCAGTCTACTCTCAATCAAAGTGATGAAAGGTATCATCAAAGGTGCTATCAAGCAGCACTTACACACCAATAATCTGCTCCATGATGCTGAGTTTGTATTTCATCAAAACCATTGACTCCAGATCTGATTACAACCTTGGTCTAAATATGGACAAAAGAGCTGCATTCCAGAGGTGATCGGAGAGTTCTAAAGAATGATCATCCTGGACTCGAATGTTAACTCTTTTTCTCTCTGTCTCAATGCTGCTGGCATCGCTGAGTTTCTCCAGTATTCATTTTGTTTCTTTCAGATTTCAAGCTCCACGGTACTTTGCTTTAATTAGTGAGTTAATATAGTTGGAGAGAGAGAGAGATTGTGGAAGACAAAACGTAGGATTGGAGACTTTTGAAGTTTGGAAAACTGAAATTACGTAGAGGTTTAAAAGCTAATAGAGGGATTTTAAAAACTTTTCCTTTTCTGAGCAGCCACACATGAGATCTGCTAATTACGTTTATATTACAATTTTATGAGAAATCTGTTGATGCTCAATCTGCGTATTATAGCCAAATCTGTGAATATCCCTAAAGCAAGGCTAGTAATCTACCTGTGCATGTACATGCCTGCAAAAATATCCTGAATACTTTTCAAAAGCTATGAACTTATGACAACTATTTTTCTGGACAATAAAGAATAATGCAGTAATATTATTGAATGTAGCTCTCCTGCAGGATTAGGCTGGATAAAACAAGAGAATTGATTAATGGCAGTGATTTAATATTTCACTATTATATTTTCCATCTTTTGCATTTAAGGCCTCTTTACATTGGTCGTTAATTTCAGTTTTACCACTAAAGGAGAGTACTGATATAGGAAGGGAAGGAGGAAAATCTTCAAAATGTATCTTCTTTAACTTAGTCCACCTTCTCCATTCTGATTGACGTATCAAAATAAATAGGAAGTTTTAGATAAAGACTCAAATTTTGCTGTAATAGTAGAGACAGGCAATCAGTGCTCTCAGGGTAAACCTGACAGAATCTGCACATGTTCAGTTAAACACAGAAATCCAGCAATTATATTCGTAGATACGCTGACCCTCCATAGACGCTGTCGCTGTTGATTGTTGGCGTTGAAATCATTGTAATGGCATGAACTTAGAATGTCTACTCTCTACATTTTCACAATAAAAACAACTGACAAGTTTGGGCTGATATTTTAAGGGGTATTTGAGTTTAAGCTGCATGGTAAGTGATAATCATTGTCACACAATGCTGAAAATTTAATTTTATAAATGCCGAATCTCATTCCCACAAAAAAATTAATGCTGCACATTTTTTTAGAAAGGTAAACATTACAATATTTCTGAAACGATTTTCTGGCTGTATTTTTGTAATCTGCACTGCTGAATCTTTATTTTGCCCAGTGGATATGGTTTCAAGGAATTTGTGTTTCCTGTTTATTCACTTCCTAGTTTGGATTTTGCATGACTCGCCAAGGATTCTTCAATCTGATTGGTTGCTTGCTGTATCTTGCCCTGTTTACAACCACCATAGATCTCCGATTTAGGGCATCGTACTGAAACAAACATTGGATTAGTACAAATCTCTCATGTCAAGCCCTTGAAAAGTCAACTGGGAGTTGTCAGTGAAATGAACAATAAGTTTTGTCCCCTCACTGCTGAGAGTAAAACCCAGACCACATGTGGTTGGTTCGCCAAATTTATATAATGGTCCCTGAGAAAGGAATTCTTCACATTGACAATGATAAGTACGTTGGTGCATAAAAAGGTAGACATTTTGTAGATGTAAATTTTTGGAAGGTGGTAATCTGTGTGGCTTTCATCTTACCGAATTTGGACAGTAACACACCGGGTTTTGGCAGATTCTGCAGCTTGATAAAAAGTCTGAGGAGAGAACTGCTATCACACTGAAATAATGGAACAATATTGATTTATTTTATATCAATCTCCTGCCCTGTGGTTTCACATTATCTGGATCTCCCCGCGCTGTGGTTTTGCAATTTCAGAACTCCATTTCATTATAATATCTATCCATACATTGATGAACTGAGGGAAATATTCAGCTGTTTCCAGTAGAACATAGTTTTTTTTATCACACTGGACTATACGAGAATAAAATGAAGTGCCCATGATGATCTGGAAATCTAACTTTATTTAAACCTAATAAAATAATGGAAATTGAGTTCTGCCTGCAGATAATGAAACCACTGTGAATCACACTGAACAGAAATATATAATGCAGCTTGATGTACTGTCCTGCCAGCTGTGATTAGCCAACCAAATTGCAGGCTGTTAATTTGAGATTAAATTGTAGATATTCAGAAATGCCTGCCTTACTTATGAGTTTCTATTAATAACTGGCCAGTTTTGTCCAGTCAAATTTGAAGTATGATAATTTTTATTCTGAGTACTATTTTTTTGAAGTGGACCCCTTCAGGCAACATGTCAAAATGACAGGCTACTAAACAATAATGGGATGCAGTTGTGTAGTAGTAACGTCACTGGACTAGTGATCTAAAGGCCCACGCTAATGCTCTGCTGGTTCAAATCCCACTGTGGTAGCTGGTGGGCTTTGAATTCAGTTAATGCATCTAGAATTGAAACATAGTCTTAGTAGTAGTGACTGTGAAACTAGTATTGTACATATTAAAAAACCATATGATTAACCCATGCCTCCTCGTCAAGGATGTCCGCCAGTTATTTTTTACTCAGGTTTTACATAAGTGTACCTCCAAATCTTTAGTAATATAGCTGACTATTAACTGCCTGAGGTAATTAGGGATGAGCAGTAAATGCTGATCTTGCCCACATCTCATGAAAAAATAACTTTTCTAAAAGATTTTTAGCATCACTTGCTAACTCATTCTCTCAAGAGGCAATGGCAAATGACAGGAACTCAAAGAATATGTGTTACCTTAGTTTATTTAGTGAATGCAAGTCCCAGGAATTACAGCCTCCTCATTTGATGAGTTTAAGATGACTAGTCTACATTTAGACTGTAAAGGGGGGGCAGGGTGGGGTGGCGCATCTCAGCAATGTGCAGCATTGTTTATATCTCTCCACAAGTGTATAATGGGTTTATATGGAGACCCCAGTGATAGATATTGGATGCCCAGGGACTGTGGACCTGTCCCGAATTAATTCACTCTTGCTGTGACTGTTCAAAGTCTGCCATTCAATAGATGGAGTTTGTGACTAGGAAATTGTTAGTGTTTTCCCATGTTTCCCATACCTTGACCTGTAGGATACCTGCCAGTAGAATTTGCTCAGGAATGTCGCTCCTTATGAAATGCAGATATGGAAGGTGTGTATTCTCAATTGAATGCAATAATGCACATCTTAACTGGAACCCATCACTGCTCCTAGCTTTCTGTCTTTGCAAACATCACTCCTCCACATAACTGCTGATTGTTGAAAACCCACAATTTGGTATAACATACAGTGCATTAAAACAAAGGTAGGAATTAATCACCTTTCCAGCCTAGTAATCATACTTCCAAGTGCAATCTGCAGTAACGTAAATTGCTAAAACAGATGATCTTGTCGCTGTTTATGGGAGCTTGCTGTGCACAAAATGGCTGCGACATTTGCCACACTACAACAGTGGCTGCACTTTGCAAGAACCTCATTGTCTGCAAGGGAATTTAGGTAGTCCTAAGATGCTATAAAAATGAAGATCTTTCTACACAGTAAACTAAATGATGAACTGAATAGCATAATATACTGAAGGGATGAAAGGAGGTAAAGTGAGAGAAGGCTTATGTCAAACCTAAGATTCAGAATAATGTTGAACCAAATGGCCTGTTTCTACTTAGGAGCAAATTACCGCAGACGCTGGAATCTGTGCTGGAAATCACAGCAGGTCAGGCAGCATCCATGGAGACAGAGCCAGCTAAAGTCTCGAGTCTAGATGACTCAGAGCTGATGAAGAGTCATCTAGACTCAAAACGTTAGCTTGCTGTCTCTCCACGGATGCTGCCTGGCCCACTGTGATCTCCAGCATTTTTTGTTTTCAGGCCCATTTCTACGCTGAAATTCGATGTAAAATAAAATTTCTGAGACTGATCAGTGGAAGTAATTTTATTGAACAGTGATGCCAGCTGTTTAATTTTTACCACTCATTTACTCTTCTTTTGGGAAGGTGCAAACTTATCCTTGATACAGTTGCAGAGCTGACACCTTTGGAGACATTTCCAATTGCTCGGTAGATACTGTAAAGGCACTGTCCTATGACAACCTAAGTCTCGGTCTTATAATCATATGCTTTCCTCCTTGAGTGCCTGAAACAGCAATCAGTGACCTGGGAGCCAATCTCAGCAAGATTAGGCCAACTGTGTTGGGCAACCACTGTCCCAGTTGAAACCAGGTCATTCACAAGAATGAAGCAGGTACCTTCTGCTTTCCCACCTCATTGTTGCAATTTGTAATTAAAGAGATGGCTTTTAGCAGATTGCACAATAAACTTTGACCACGAAGCTTCATTCATTTTGTTGGATAATGATATTGCCATTGCAAAGCCAGATTATTAAGAAATGCAGAATTTAATATTAAGTGGATTGCTGACCAGCAACACTGTCCTGTGGTGCATTATAGAAAATAACAGCATATTAATGGCACGCTTATACCTAACTGTACTGGAGTCTTGCCACCAGCTACAAGAATTGAGATATCATGAATAACACTGCCTACAAGTTTATATCTGTAATTTGAACAGTACACTATGTCTGTACAATGACTGAGGCTCAATGTCAAAAGACATCTTCATAAAATTAGCCCTAGGACATATTTGAAGTTCTGTAGTTCCTGATCTGCCAAACACTTCTTCAATAATGACCATCTGAAGCCAAATTTGTAACAATCTTCCAAATCCCCTCATTGTTGCAGCACTCTAAGGCTACGAAATGATGATGTTTGACTAGCATCACAAACCGTATGAGCAATATAGAATGGAATTTGGAATCATAACAGTACATCTAGGAGGTAATTTGAACCTGCAAGTACTTTCTCTTCAGTTAATTATGTTTCTAATTATAGTGTCCTCTGGTTCCAAATCCCTTGAGCAATGGGAGCGTTTCTCTCTACTTACCCTGATTTTTTTTTTGATATATTTTCAAATATATCAAAATGTATAATCAACTTGTCCAGGGATGGTATGCCACATTTGGATCAAGTTAGATTTGAACCTGGGCCTAAAGGCAGGGATACCAGCTGTGCACCACAAGAGCCCTTTTTTTGTTTAAAACCAGTCTTCCAGATATTTTCTAACCAACCTGTTCAGAGATGAACTACACACTTTTGGAGAAAGTGGGACTAGAACCTGGATCTCCTGGTCCAGAGGTAAGAACAATAGCTTTGCACCGCAAGAGCCCTTCTGCAATTTATGCAAATGTTTCTGCTTGGTTTTGAATTAGGGTTCTTTTGAGTGTAAAGCAAATGCAATAACCACTACACTTCAGAAACAAAACTCTATTTACTATGTCTAGACTCTACAATTTTGAACTCTTGTATTAAATTACTTCTCAATCTTCACTGTAAAGAGAACAGCACCGACTTCACCAATCTCATTTTTGGGAATATTATTGTATGTCTCTCCTGTATCCTTCACATCCTTTATAAAATGTGGTGCCTAGAATCAAATGCAATACTTCAGTTGAGACCAAATGAGTGTTTTATAAAGGTTCATACCAACAACATGATTTATAAATAGTCTCCAACCATTGGGAATGGAATGGTGTGTACCCTTATTAAGTATCTCCATTTAATATATGTGAAGGAGTACAGAAAGTGAATTTCAACTACAAAATTTGGACCTTGCTTCTGCAGTATCCTTGCTGAAGGTCATGAAATGCTTTACCCCTGGCTAGTATATTTGGAAGATGCCCAGCGACAAGTTATCTTGTCAACTCTTGGATCATTGTGGGCCTCAGTATAGGCCAGAAACAATATAGACTTCAGAACAGGTTTGGGACAATATGGACCCATGGACAATCCAAGTAGATGTTCGGAAATAACATATTAACACTGAACATACAACTAGTTTGGTTCACTCAGGTTCATATATCAAACATTATAATTATCCTGAAATAACCTTCTTTCTTCTCCCTGCACTTCTTCCCTACACCTGAAGAGCTAAAATAATTCTTTGGGGAAGACATTTCATTCTTCTGAATTCATTTACCACGTAAAATAAAATGAATTTGAGCAAGCTTATTTCAATCTCAAGTGGTTACAAGTCCATAGCATAAAACTAACTGTATTTCTGTTCTAATTGGCACTAAATGCCCATTTTTGCTTTGAGAAGTCATAAAAACAACTGCCTTGGGAGATGCAGCTTCATCACAGTATTGGAAAATATAATGCTCTAACTATACTATTTTCACACGATTTGTAAACATGACAGTTTATGAATTCACCACTATCTGCAGCGTGCCAGTACAGAGCAGAGTTCCCCACTCCTGCTTAAGGCCCGGCAACAAATTTTCAAAACTCAACATGGAAGATCCAGCTTGTGTGAATCAGAAAATGGGACTGTAATTCATTTGAAATGTACTTCACTTGTACTAAACCAAAAATGTGAGAATGACCTTGTCTTGAAGATCAAATTATGCAGCTGCAACTCGCCAAGATAATATTGGGCGGTGTTTATTTTTGTTTAAATTTCCTTAATTGATACCTGTCAGCCCACATTACTCTCTAGTTCTGATGTTTTAATGAAGGTATAATTCATATTAGTGTCTGAATGAAGTCAATAAACAATGTATTTGCCACTAAATTACAGGCATGTTATAGTCCACTGATCATTGGGATAAAGAATAAGATTTATTGTTGAAATAAAAGGCATTTATGTAGTTGTGCTGTCCTGTTACTGGGAGCTTCAGCAATCTTAATATATCTGATTAAGAAAAATGTCTGTGGTCAAATAGCAAATGATTCTTCCAGGACAATTTCCTCAATCACCATTGTATGCCCAACAAAGGCAGATATAGTCTAAGGTAGGATTCTTTAACTGAGGGCAGGGCAGGTAAATGACCTGAAGGTAGGAGACCATTGGAAGTTATTTATAAAGCCCGGGGAGGCTTGCATCCCAAAGATGTAAAAGGAGTTAAGAGAGTACTCAAGAATCATTGGCTCTAAAAAATGGAAGAATTGCTCTCAGAAGCTAGTGCAGGAGAAAATAATCCGGGCCAGGACTTCCACTTCTGATTTATACCCCAACTGGCTACAGGAAAGTTTGCAATGCCCACTTAGGACTAGAAAATCAGACCAGACGATCTAGCTTAAACTGCAGACTCTCAGATGGATTTTCGTGATCGTTTGAGACTAGACATAAGAGGGACTGGAAAAATATGGTTGCTAAGCAGCACACCTGAGATTCCTCCTGTGTTTCCGCTCCTGGTGATTTCACGAGTGTGAGGGAAGGGTCAGGCTTACATGCACACTCCTTATAAGGGGGCAATGAGGTATTGTTGTTTCTTCAAAAGTCCACCCTCCCCAGGTAACCATGATGTGGAAGTGCCAGTGTTGGACTGGGGGTAGACAAAGTCAGAAGACATACAACACCAGGTTACAGTCCAAAAAGTTTATTTGAAATCACAAGCTTCCAGAGTGTTGTTCCTTCATCAGGTGAAGTTGCTGAGCATCCTACTGACCATTCGTTTTTCTGTGTGTCATAAACATTCCATCAGTTAACTTCATGTGCACCTTGCTAGGCACTTAAGTCACATTTTGTTTTGGAAATGATACTTTTAGTTTGTTGTTTCAAATGACTTTTTGACCTCTTAAAAGGTTTCTTTCCATTCCCAAAAAAGCCTTGCTCCAGTGTTTTTGATTAAATCAGTGGCCCATCAACATACAGAGAGCTGTTACTTTCAGAGAACTGGTGTCAGAAACTTAAAATTTCTATTACCTTTACCATAAGAACATGTTTGGCCAAGTTTTATTCCGCCAACAGGTAAGCTGTCAAGTCAAAGATCCACATTGCAAATGTGGAACAGTATTCAGTTGAGTTTAAAAACAGTTCATCTCATTGTTATAAAGGTAGAGTGCATTTCACATTGTTAAAAAGATATTGGAGTTTGATAACAATATGCAAATGCTTAATCTTATTTTATTGCTTGAATTCAATCTAGACATTTGTGGAAATCTCAGATCTAAAATCTGTTTACCTGTGCTCAAGGCTGGAATCAAGCTGCTTAATTATTTTACAAGAGCCTCACTTTGTTTGCATTACTGCTTTGGAGAATCTTTTTTGTTTACTTCCAGAGTTTTATGGACTATTCAACTGCTTTCAACTAGTTTTATAATGCATATGAGTTCTGTTCATAAAGTGGATAATGAATAGGGAGTAGCATGATTGGGAAGAAGGGAAAGTTCTGAGGGAGATGGGGAATTTAAAGTGGCCAGAAGTTGAGTTGTATGTTGATGGGCCTGATTGCATGAAAAACACTAGAGCAAGGCTTTTTTGGGAATGGAAAGAAACCTTTTAAGATGCCTCCTCAAGATTTGGCTTTCCTCCATCTCTGCTGTCTCCTTAGGATCTGGACTCCCAGAAAATCCTATCTCCTAGCATTATTTAGAAAGTCAGAAATCACATGACACCAACTGCAACTGGATGTGCAATTAGTCCTGTCTCCTGATCTCTGCCTTGGTCATGAAGAGCCAGCCCCCTCAGTCTGCTCTCCCAGATGAATTGCTGTGTGTGGGTGTGGTATAACAGTCTTTGTGTCTTTCGAACTAACTCATCAAGAGATATTGGGAATGAAATTGCTGGAAAGTTGATAATAAATTAATGGAATGTGTAAGAACTATTTTGTAGAAATCTAGAATTCCATGTCAAGGAAATGATTCCTCACAAATGCTAATTCTTCACAAATTGCTGGACAGCCTGTAATGCTCTGCAATTAGCCTCAACAGAACAGAAGAACTACAACCTCACCATGAACCTCCCCACTGAACTTCATTGCAGTCACAAAATTTCTGGAATGATGCCATTAGTGTGAGTAATCTTGCTGCAGCCAATTAGAACTGATAATTTATCTCAGGCAAGTAATTTACAGATCTGACATGCCATGTAGACTAGAATGCTAGAAAAAAACAAAGAATGAAATCTCACTCCTGTATAAAACAAGTTATTTTTAAAGGTTGTTAATTATTTTCTGCCTTATTAATATTTTCAAACCAGTCTTTCCATCCACACTTCTATTAGTATCGGAAGACATGGCATTTAGAATACTAAGCTGTTTAAACACCTAGAGATTCAAGTTAGCTACATAAATTCTGTAAATTAACATTTCGGAATATAGAAGTAAAATACTGCAAATCCTGGAGATCTGAAATAAAAACAGAAAATGCTTGAGAAACTCAGTAGGTCTGACAATATCTATGAAGAGAAAAATACAGTTAACATTTGAGTCCAAGCCCTCCTTTGGAATTAAAGAATCATTAACCACTATTGATGCATCATACAGCCAGCAGGATGGTAAAAGGCAAGCTAAAGGCATTTAGTCTTCTTTCTCTAATAATTTCTAATCCTGATCGTGATCATGCAGGCTTAACACTTCTTCGTGGCTTAAAAATGTTTTCACGTTTTATACGCCTATCCTGCCATTCAATTATTGACCTCTCAAGGACCAAAATAACAGTTCACAAATGCAAGTGATTGCAACAACCTCTTCTTCTGCTTGTTCTCTTTATGTTTCGTCTTGCAAATATTTAAATTGTTCTGCAGGAAAAGACCACCTTGCCCAATAAACTTGTCCCATACCATAATAGCCAGAGGAACATAACTCTCCACATACCCTCTGCCTTTCTCAACTTTGCAGCAACAACTATATAGTCTCCTGAGAGAAGCAAAAAAAAAAGTATGACACCAGTAAGAGAAAGAGTAAATTACTCTCTGATTTGCCCATAATCAAAATCAGTCGTGTAGATCATGCAGACTAAGTGTTTTCAATACAGACAATTAGCTTCTAATATAATGCAAAATCCACCCTAACAAAAACCCATCCCACTTGCAGACATCCAGAGAGTCAGGACCCACTTCACCAGCCAGCAATGCATTGCTGAGATTTACGATTCTCTGGGAAAAGGAGAAATCTATAATATCTAGACTGTTCTGATTCATACCTTTTAAACTTGTATTCCTGGTTCTCCCCAATCTGCTGACCTGGAATACTGTACCAATGTATCTAGCTCTTTATTAAATTTATAGATCCCTTGTTATGTTATCTCTGAGTCTATACTTTCTCAAAGTAAAATGACTTCGATCCTTAAGCCCCTTTTGTAACTATGGTTTATTAAGCTACAAATGATTCTTGTAACTCTCCCCTGGATTTGTTCCAATGCCAGTATATCAGCTAACCTTGTTCAATGCTTTCCATAATACATGGATATATTTTACAATCAATTTCACCATTGGATTTCTATTACAATTTTATCAATATATATGCATTAGGCACAAAATTCATTATGGGTTGTGAGGTGTGTCTCAGTCCTAATGCAAACATGGTGACTCAGTTTTTTTTTGAAACCACTTTTAAGATAATGTTTTGGTTTTTAAATGTGTGGACCCTCACTGGGAGATAAAATGATGTCCTGCTGAAAAACTCCCAGGAAAAATGTTCTACGACTTTCAGCTCCAGACAGGTGTATCATGACTAGAGATAGTAGGAACTGCAGATGCTGGAGAATCCGAGACAACAACGTGCAGGGCTGGATGAACACAGCAGGCCA
>NC_063357.1:39653118-39680989 GCF_021869965.1 Rhincodon typus | reverse complement strand
CTGTCATGTTTGTAAAAACAAATTGGCCCACTGCCATAAAGTATGCTAGCAAGTAATGCTGGTTTAATTTTAATGCAGTAATTATTGAATATGGATTACAGCTAACTGATATTAAATCTGTAAAACTAAACATCGGTTTTCAACATAATCTGAGATATAAAATATTTAGAGAGGCACATTTGATCTCTATTGGAACTGCACTTAAAATGCGCATTCATTATTTATTATTAAAATATTTTTACAAGAGCCTGGATGTACAGGTAACATGAATTTCTAAGTTTTGATCTCTCTCATGATAGACTGATGCATATTGACATCTGATAACCAAAATATACCTAACGTCCTGTGTTAGGAACTAGTATTTAGCATTAAGATGTGTCGTAGCTTAGTTTCTGTGATGTATGCAAGTTTGAGAATACTTTTTCCACTAAACTGTGTTTCAAAGCATTCCGTGTGCCTATTGGGAGCCTTCTGTTATAGCAGCAGGGTTAGTTCCTAAGGGAAAGAAGTAAGAGAGAAGAAAGAGAGCAATAATGCAGTTTGAGAGTGACCATAGTGTGGACTAATGAGGTCTCAAGAGAGAAACCCAGGTTCAGACTACCTGTCCTAATACAAATGCACTTTAAGTAAATTCAAAGATGCGGGGTAGGTTGGAATTTAGAATGCAGGATATTTTGTGATAACATATTTTTCAGATGACCTTCAATATTATTTGGACTGAAACCTGGTGAGATACCTTGTGAAATTCTGACAAAGTGCATTTTGATTTTCACTCCATAATCATAAAGTGAAGCAATAGGGAAATACCAGCATTACATGTCTTATTTGGAGAGGTGCAAGAGGTGATAAATTATTAGGCTCCTGACAATTCATAGAAAATCATGTTTGAGTTGAAATTGCCCATAGACATTTTAGAGGATTTTAATAGTCTGCTAATTGGCTAAAAAATGCAAGGAGAACTCATTTCTGACATGATGGTCTAAGACAGGTGAAGATAAAAGACTCATTGTTTCAGTGAATAATTTTGTTTTATTCATTCATGGGATATGGGGATCACTGGTTAGGGCAGCATTCAGTGCCCATCCCTAATTGCCCAGAGGGTGGCGAAGAATCAACCACACTGCTTTGGGTCTGGAGTCGCATATAGGCCTGACCAGGTAAGGATGACAGGTAAGGACATTAGTGAACCAGATGGGCTTTTCTGGCAATCGACAATGGTTTTGTGGTCATCAGCAGTAAATTCTTAATTCCAGATTCTTTATTGAATTCAAATTCAACCAGTTACAATGGCAGGATTTGAACCCAGGTCCCCAGAACATTAGCTGAGTCTCTAGATTAATAATCTACTGGTAATACTAATAGGCCATTGCCCCCCCGAGTGCAGTGTCCTTGATGCAGCATTACAATGATGCTTGCCGGTGGAGGGTGCAGAAAGGTGTCCTCTAAGTGAATCGGAGATGTGCCATAAGGTTACTCAGGGACTAAGACATTTTGGATGCAAATGTATGTGGACCTGGGGTGCATGTGGCCAGTGCCCATGGAGTGTGACTGAGATATTGTACCTGGCTTCCAATATAGAGGTCCTTCAGAATAGCTGGTGAACTGAATCCACTGAAAGCTCTGTTTTTCCTTGTCAAGTTTTCTTGACGTCAAGCTTGTTTGGCAGGTTCTGGTAAATGGGTCAATGGGCTCAAAAATGGCAGATGAGTTCAATCTGGATAAATGCAACGTATTGCATTTTGGTACAATAAATAAACATAGGGCTTGTACGATTAATGGTAGGGCCTGGGAAGTGTTGTAGAACAGAGGGTCCTGGGGAGCAGGTGCATAATTCTTTGATGTTTGCGTCACGTATAGACAGGATGGTTAAAAAGACGTTTCGCACACTTGCCTTCATTGCTTAGTCCTGTGAGTATAGGAGTTGGGAAGCCATATTGAGGTTGTACAGGATATTGGCGAGGCTTCTTCTGGAACACTGTTTCCAGTTCTGGTTGCCAAGTTTTAGGAAGGATATTATTAAACTGGAGAGGGTTCAGAAGAGATTCATCAAGATGTTGCTGGGTATGGAAGGTTTGGGTTATGAAGAAAGGCTGGATAGGCTTGGACATTTTTTCACTGGAGCTTAGGAGTTTGTCATTGCTGGAGGGTTTGGGTTTAAAAACAGGGAGGTTGTGTTGCAGTTGTATAGGATGCTGGTGAGGCCACACCTGGAGTATTGCATGCAGTTTTGGTTTCCTTACTTGAGAAAGAGTGTACTGGAACTGGAAGGAGATGCAGAGGAGATGTACTAGGTTGATTCTGGAGTTGTGAGGTTTGGCTTATGAAGAGAGACTGAGGAGACTGGGATTGTATTCATTGGAATTTAGAAGAATGAGGGGGAATCTTTATAGAAACATATCCATTCCCTTCATAATTTTATAAGATAGAAGCAGGGTGGATATTTCCACTGGCAGGTAAAACTAGAGCAAGAAGGCATAGCCTCAAAATTAAGGGAAGCAGATTTAGGACTGAATTGAGGAGGAACTTCTTCACCCAAAGGGTTGTGAATCTGTGGAATTCCCTGCCCAGTGAAGCAGTTGAGGCTTCCTCATTGAATGTTTTTAAAGCTAAGATAGATAATTTTTTTTCAACAGTAAAGGAATCAAAGGTCATGGTAAGTGAAGCTAAAGCCATGAAAAGATCAGCCATGATCTTATTGAATGGCGGAGTGGGCTCAAAGGGCCAGATGGCCTACTCCTGCTCCTGGGTCTTATGTTCTTGTGGAAGTTTATAAAATAATAAGGGGTATTGTTAGAGTTCATGGTAGTTGTCTTTTCCCTAAGGTAGGGGATTTCAAGACTAGAGGGCATATTTTTAAAGTAAGAGGAGAAAGAATTAAAAGACATGAGGGGCAAATTTTGTACACAGAGGGTGGTTTGCATGTGGAATGAAATTCCTGAGGAAGTGGTGGATGTGGGTACAGTTACAATGTTTAGAAGACATTTGGATCATTATATAAATAGGAAAGATTCAGAGGGATCTGGGCCAGGAGCAGGTAGGTGGGACTAGTTTAGTTTGGGATTATGTTCAGCGTGGACTGGTTGGACCAAAGGGTCTGTTTCCGTGCTGTTTTTCTTAAAAGACTGTCACCAACAGCATCTGAATGGGACTAATAAGTATCTAAACATTTTTAACCTCTGAATTGTCATTTGCTACTTAAAACCATATCATTCACTCAATTTGGAAAGAAGCCTCATATTTAAATTACCTAATCCTAGTGAAGCAACAATAACCTTTTCTACGATTGAAAATTCCTTTTCTTAAAAAAGCAAAACCCAATAGTTTTCATTTTAATTGCAGTAGAAAGGGAATGGTTCAGGGATACCAACTTTAAGTTAAAAACCTTTGCAGTAGGAAGGGAAGATGAGAGTCTTGATCAGTTGTTAGATTCAGGGAAAGTTTCTAGGCATGTGCAGAGCTTTCTCTTGGGCAAGGCTGTAACAGCTCCACAGAGGGACATTTACTGGACCCATATCTGAAATCGTAAGTTCAGAACAGAGCTGGAGTGTAAATACATCCTTAGAAGAGCTTCCCAAATATGGAACAAGCTTTAGTGCAGAGTTCAGAGTTATTGAACAGAAAAGAGATGTTTGGTGATTTCATTGCTAATCATGTTGCCCTGTCTATAGCAAATTGATTACAAAAACATCCTGGGCATTCCGGTTCAAAGCTAAGCCTCTTCTAAAATGCTGATTTTATAATCTGATGTATCACATGACTTTTCACACAGGCTAAATTTGCCCTTACCCTGTCATTTACTATAGCTTGGACAGGTTTGTGATAGATCGAATCGTAGATCGCATATACTAGTGCCCAATTTTCTATGACCCTCTCAGTGTAATATCAAAAACCATTCACACTAAAGAATTTCATGTCACTAAGCATCTATGCTGCATGGTTTAAAAATGTGCCAACTCAAAAGGATAA
The DNA here is from genome assembly GCF_021869965.1 of Rhincodon typus. Lineage (NCBI taxonomy): Eukaryota > Metazoa > Chordata > Chondrichthyes > Orectolobiformes > Rhincodontidae > Rhincodon > Rhincodon typus. The sequence continues at coordinate 39,677,023 of NC_063357.1, read as the reverse complement.
AGACCCTTGATGGTACACTAAAGGTGCAGTGAAGTTTAGGTTTGTCACATGTTTGACTACAGCAATATCCACTACATCATGGCTTGCATAATTGTGGCAATTACTCCAAATGTTTTACACCAGTTTTCTTAAAACTGACTTTTGGTGCATTTCCAATGTTAGACTGATTGACAGTCATCAACAGAATCATGACGGATAGCCCCCTCCCTTACCCAGAATTTGTCTGGGTAATAGTGTCATGGTAGCTGAGATTAGTTAGCTCATTTCAATTGAGAAAATGAAGCAAGCTGCCACAGCAGAGCTTTGGTGATTCTCTGAAGACATAGGTAGCTGTCACATTGTACATTCTGTCTTTGTTATATTAATTGTCTTTTCAGTTTTTCACTTCCTTCAATTCCTAGCAGAATCGTATTCAACATACATCATTTGGTTGCAATTTGTCAGTTAGTGTGCTGTCAGGCCTTTAACTTAGGACTGAAAGACAATATACCACAGCCCAAGTGCTTTTTATATGCTTCTTGTTATTAACACAGATGCAAACACGTATTTATGACAGTTAGTGAGCCTGGAAGTTGAGGTATTGAAGTGAGTGATGTAGACACCCTGGAATAACGGTGCTAACATGTAGTGTGTGGGTAATAAAGCAGACTTTCTGCTGTAGATGTGGAGTCCTCCCCAAGATGTTTGGTAATTAAGTAGAACAATATTTTGTAATATTCCCATTTCAAAATCATCATAATCTATTAATCAGGTATTAATAAGACAGATAAGTAAACTTGCTGTCCAAATCCTTATTTTTTGTTAATTTTCCCTAATTCAACCTGTTCTGCAACATATGTGCTTACCGTGTAGTGCATAATGTCAGATTATCTGCCTTGTGACACAAATTTATTCAAGATGTAATCTGGCTTTCTATGATGTGAGCACTCCATCAGCATGCTCGAACAATTAGTTTTGGAAATTATACGTGGTGATATATCCAGTTTGGTTAGAGGTACGTTTTGCATAATCTGATGCTATGCCAAAGTAGTGTCAAATTGGCCTCCATGAGAGGTTTCCATCAACAGTTATTGAAACTGAAATCTAAGGTATCCAGTATTGCCCCTCGATTTCACAGAGCAGTTTAATTAGCAGTGTTCAGCTCCTGCTGCTTTGATATCCCTCCTATTCCTTGCTCCATGCATCACACTATGCTGAATGTGTCTTGTAAGTGTATGACCACTATAAATTGGATTTATTGTTTTGTGTGATTTTATTCTTTCTGAAAGGGAGGTGTTTTGCAATTAAGGTGTGACTGCCAGTCAATAGTGTATACAGCAACTGTCTGCAGTCTTAAGACTCGGATTAGATGGCTTGAGTATAACATTCCTACTGTTTGTCGCTAGCTTACTATATAGATGCTGTTCATTATCTTGTTACTGGAGCTTAAAAGCACAAAATGCAAGTCCACTTAATAGGATTATGATCTATCACTCAACTTTCTAAAAAAAAAGTAATCAATTGCTACAGAGAATACCTATTTGTCTCTTAAATTAAATTACCATTGTCATATACTTCCAGTTTCTTGAGAGCCTAATTTACTGGAAAGTCTTTGTAAAATGTCTAGTTTCCGACTAACCTGATAAATACAAGGATCTTAATAATTTAAGGAGCCATCAAATATTATACTGTGGACATTTATTTATGTCTTTACATACAATGATTGACATGGTGCAGTGTCTGGAGATCCTTGATTTCCCTCAGGTTGAAATCTACTGAGGTCAGATTTGAAATAAACATAGTTTACTGCGGGAAAGGGACATTGGAACCCAGTATGTGTTCATATAAGAGCTTTGTCGCATTTTGTTTCTCCTACAAAGCTCATATAAGAAAGGTTTGGGTTCAGTCGGACTGAAGGTTAATTTGAGAGAAAATTGGTAGGATAACGAAAACAGGGATGAGGTGAACACCGTGATTCTTTTGGTGACAGGTTGTAGCTGCTAATGAAGTCCCTCAGGTACTCACTTTTAGACGTTTGATCATCTGTCTTCTTTATTAACAGCTGCAGTGAGATGGAAATCAGCTGACTTTCTAAGTTTGGTGCTGGTACCAAATCATGTGAGATGGCTGAAGAAGGGAAAGGTTGCACAAAAGGGTTAGCAGAGGCTCTGCACCTGGGTAGATGAGTGATAAATTGAACTCAGTGTAGACAAATGGAAAGCAACACATACTGGTGACAGCAACGTTAATTAGAACCTCACAGCTAGGAGCATAACCTTGAAAGTAGGAAAGGAAGGAAGTGTTTTGGGTACTAATAAATGCTGTCTTCACATCTGAGATACTGCAGCAGTTACTAAATGTTAAGACATAGAGCCAGGTTAGAGTTAACCCTGTAAGCACTCACCAGATGTACCTATAACAGTACTCCTTTTTCTGGTCTCCCTGCCTCCAGATAGGAATATTTTATGTTGCCGATACCAATAAATGCTGGAATTAGACCACTGTGTTTGATTTTCACTTTTTTGACCTATTGTTGGTACTCAGCTGCTGAGGCACTAGGTTCTGAAATTTCCCCCCCAAAACTTTACCCACCTTTCCCTCCTCCTCAAAGCCCAGCTAGGGATTGAGGAAGGTGGTATCAAGAAGACATTGTTCCACCCCCAAGCCTGTTCTATCATTGTATTAAATCACAGTCGTTCTGCACCTCAACTCCAATTATCTTTATTTCTACATCTCTTTATTTGGTTAAAAATCTAACAACTTCAGTTGCTAAATGCAAGAGGTTAGAAGTCACAATCACAGTTGGAGAGGATGACAGGGTTAGAGTGAGTTTTTTTTAACTTGTACTTGCTTTCTCTCCACAAAACTTTGATACCTTGATTTGATAAAGTTTCTCCCATATCCATCTCAAAAAGACCTGGAGTTTCTTCCACAGGAATCAGAGTGCATTAACGTACAGATACTGAAATCAGTTACAGCGAAGAGTATTTTATCTTTGATTTCAAGGGATTAGAGTATAAGAATGAATAAGCCCTCTTTCAACCTTGTACGGCCTTGGTGAGACACGACCTGGAATACTGTGTGTAGTTTTAGTCTCCGTTAGTTAAGGAAGGATATACTAACATTGGAGGGAGTGCATGAAATGTTTATTAGACAGATTCCCGAATAAGAGGATTATCTTATGAGGAGACATTAAGTCATCTGGGGTTACGTTCCTGGAAATTTAAAATGTTGAGAGATAATGACATTGAAATACATACAATCCTTAAATGGTGGCTTCTTGACCAGGTAGATGTTGAAAATATGTTCTTCCTAGGTGGGAGTCCAGCCTAGGTCTCATACTCTCTGAATAAAGGGTAAACTGTTCAGCACTGAGGAGGAAAAAAGGGGAGGGCATAGTACTAGGAGAATTCCTTTTGGAAAACAGCTAGCATAACCACAATCAGCCAAATGGTGCCTCTGTGTACTGTCACCGTTCTATGATTCAAATGTTGTACAGCTTCAGAATCCTCTAAGTCAAAGAGCTATGGATACACATGTGAAAACTCCTGCTATGCAAACCCAACTCAGATAAAGCTGTCCAACAAGTTAGAATTTTCATTCCAGGCTGGTGGTAGAGAGGAGGCCAAGTTTTATGGGAATTAATGGCAGTTAACCCCAGAATGAGTTTGGAGGTTGCTGGATGTGGAAACAGACTGGGCGCATCACTGTCTCGCTGTACCAGCACACAGATATCACAGATCTGAAAAGAAAACGAGAAACCAGCTCTCGGCCTTCACACTCCTCAACCCCATACCATCCATTTCAACTGATGCCACCTCATGCCTTCCACCCAACCCAATAATTGCACACACGCATTCAATGCCAAACAAGGCCATATACCCCCACATGCCCCTTCATATCCTCCAAATTAATGTATGCTGGTGCACTTACCTTTCCTTTCTACCTTCCATGTTAAAGTATGCCATCAAACCCATTGCCTCCTGTACATTATATACTTTTTCTACTCGTGTTATGTGACTACTTTATAATCCCAAAATGTAGCTCACCTCTCCCAAAGGAAAGCTCCTCCCTTCCGAAGGGCAAGAGGCCCGACCAATCATCCACTCTGCTCTCTGATTGAAGATGTACATAAATACACTAACCTAATTTTTGCACTGATTTTCTGGGTTCTACCATCATCAAATATGGGGATATCCACCTCCTTTAGGTTGGATAACTATTTACCACCATTCACCATTGGATGTGGTGGATCTGCAGTGCTTGGATCTGATCTGATGACGTTGGGCCATGTGATAACAGGTTGTGGTCGAGTGCTATTCTGCTACTGATTGTTCACAGCACTTCACAGGTGCTGATCCGTTTCAAAATCAATCCCATTGAGCATGGTAGTGGTGCAACACAGCACACTGGAGAGTACCCTCAGTGTGAAGATGGGAGATGTCTCCACAAGGGCTGTGCATTAGTCACTCTTACCAATGTTGTCAGGCACCTCTGAAGGATAGATTAGTGAAGGTGAGGTCAAATTGAATTTTCCCTTTTGTTGGATCCCTCACCATCTGTGGAACCAATCTAGCAGCAATATCCTTTAGGATTCAGTAAGCTTAGCCAATAGTGGTGCTACCAAAGCACTCTTGGTGATGAACATTGAAGTCCCCTTACAGAGTACATTCTGTGTCCTGCCACCCTCAGTTCTTCCTACAGATGGTGTTCAGTATAGGACAACACTGATTCCTCAGCTGAGGGAATGGTGTACATGGTAATCAGCAGGAGCACCCTTTGCCCATTCTTGACCTGATGTCATGATACTTCACGGGATCCAAAATCAGTGTCGGGTACTCACTAAATGGTTTTGGGGACAATATAGATAAAAGGCAGTGAAGTCTTTGATTAGTCACGTTTGCGTTAAATTATGAAGCAGGCGTGATGGAATGAATGGCCTAGTTCTGCACCTACGGTGGCTTGTTAGACCATTTCAGAGGGCAGTTAAGAGCCAACCACGTTGCTATAGGTCTGGAGTCACATGGGGGCCAAACCAGGTAAGAACAGCAGATTTCTTTTCTTAAAGGGCATGAGTGAACAAGATGGGATTTTACAACTGCAATGTCATGGTCATCGTAAGACTAGTTTTAGCTGTGGTTTTATTAATTGAATTCAAATGTTACCATCTGTCATTGTGGGATTCAAACCCATTAGTTTGGAACTCTGGGTTATTAGTCCACTACACCACAGTCTCTCCATAAATAATAATAATTTACTAATAACCTTTGTGGGCAATGGATGGGGGAAGAACAAATACTGATTGAGACTGTGAGCATGGGTTTTCCTTGACATTCTTGTCTCAAAATTTTGCAGGGGCTAACATAGGGCTGAGAACAGAGACTAGTCAAAACTCTTCCCTATTTTGTATACACATTTATTTGTGCTTTCTGCTGATGATCCCTCCTGTTGCCAGACCCTTTGAAACGGAGGTTGGGAGAACAGAGCAGCTCCCATAGAATTTCAAAGTTTTTACGTAGATATGTAAAATATATCACCTTGCTACTTCACATTAAAAAAACCTGAATGAGGCTTTGTCGATTTTCTTGCAGAAGTTCTATTATTATTTTGTCCGCAGTTTTAATTTGCAGTAATTTTGCATGAATTCTGCTTCCATGCTCAGCGTGCTATTTAAAGTTCAACATAAGGCAACTCGGAAATGGCCTGACATTATGCATGTATTGCTGGAGCATTAATTTATTGATTAAAACTGAGGGGGTAGGAGGATTCATAACCTTCCGATGTAGGGCAATAAACCACTCTGAGTCAAAATTTTGTCACAGCACTTTAACAGCAAGGAGAGTTGTCACCTTGTTCAACCTTGGCCAAACATAAATTATCACTTAATTACTGGAACACACTTTACATTTCGCATTTGAGATAAATGTAACTGCCAGATTAATTGCTGAGAACCTTGACCTCTGCATCGTGTACTGAAAACTGTGATGTTAAATGGAAAGGAAGTTAGTATTGAGTATTTAATGATTAGAAAGAAACTCCTACAGTAACTCTTCCTGCTGGCTGGTTCCTTTTTATTTGCATTTAGGGCAGAAATATATTCACATTTCCTTTTTCCTCACAGACATCTGAAATTTTTCGGATTTTACAGTAGCCATCAAAATGTTACTAATTAGTTTGTAAATGCAAGTATTTTAAATCTAATTATTTTTGATAGCTGATTTCGTTTTAATTCATTATCATTTTCCCAAAGGAATTGGGGAGATGGCAAGAACGCTCGCGTCTGTTTGTGCAACCATTGTCTTCTCTAACACGCACTAACAGAAAAGAACTGAAAGAAATTTCAATCCTAATTATGATGGTTTTGATCGATTAGATAGGGATGAACAATTTTAATTGCCAGGAGGGTGAATAGTCAAAAGATAGTGATAAGGTATTAACGAAGGAAGCTGAAGTCAAAAACAAATTTGTACAACAAGTTGTTATGATCTAGAATTAATGCATTGTGTAAACAAATATTGTAACTTCCAAAACGGAATTGTACATATATTTAAAGAGGGAAAATAATGGAGAAAAGTTGGATATATGGGGAGAGCAGGGCTATGGGAATAATCAAAGAACCAGTATTGGGATGATGGACTGTTTCTTGATATCATGTGGATAGACTTAAATTGTCTGAAGACTGAGGAGACTGAGATGGATCGTCCACTTGACACTTCTTGCTAAAGATGTTGTGAATGCTTCAGCCTTCTCTTTTGCACTGATGTGCTGAGCACCCCCATTGCTGAGAATGGGGATATTTGTGGAACCTCTTCCTGCAGTGAGTTGTTTAATTGCCCACCATCATTCACAACTGGATGTGGCAGGACTGCAGAGCTTAGATCTGATGGTTGTAGAATTGCTTGTGTTTAACTTGTCAGAGTTTATAGCGAGGTAAACAGACTGAACAGGATAATGTTGTTGATGAGGTGTATATGAACTTTCAGAAGATGTTTGATACAACGCCACATAACAGAGTTATGTGTAAAGTTCTAGGTCATAGAATAAAACGGACAGTAACAACGTGGATACAAAATTGGCTGAGTAATAAGAAACAATATTAATGGCCCATGGATCTTTTTCAGGCTGGAGGAAGGTTTGTTGTAGAATTCCTCTATGGTCAATGTTGAGGTCTATACTTTTCCTCATATATATTGATTATCTGGATCTTGGTGCTAGGGCAGTTTCAAAGTTTGCAGATGACAGTAAACTTGGAAAAATTGTAAACTTTGTGGAGGGAAATGTAAAACTCCAAAAGGCCATTGGTAAGCTGGTGGAGTGGGCAGATAGGTGGTAATTGAGGTTCAATGCAGAGAAGTGAGAGGTGATGCAGTTTGGTAGGACAAAAATTGAAAGACATTTAAAATAAGGGATCTGCAGGGGATGTGGGAGCAGAGGGACCTGGGTGTATATATGCACCAATCATTGAAGGTAGCAGAATAGGTGGAGAGAGCAGTTAATAAAATATACAGTATTCTTCGCTTTATTAATAGAGTACAAGAATAAGGAGGTGATGTTAAACCAGTGTTAGACATTTGTTAGACGACAATTGGAGTGTTGTGTACAGTTCTGAGCACCACATTATAGGAAAGATTGGAGAGAGTGCAGAAGGAATTTGTAAGAATGCTTCCAGGGATCAGAAACTTCAGTTATGACAGTAAATCGAAGAAGTTGGGACTGTTCTTCTTAGAGAAGAAAGTTAAGAGGAGATCTAATAGCAGTTTTCAAGGTATAATTGGGCTGAATATAGTAGACCATTACAAACTCTTCCCTCTTGTAAAAGGATCAAGAACAAGAGGACATAGATTTAAAGCAATCTGCAAATGAAACAATGGCGAAGGTAAGAAAAACATTTCAGCAAGTATTTAAGGAATGCAGTACTTGGAAATGTGCTGGAGGCAGATTCAGTTGAGGCATTCAAGAAAGCAGCGGATGATTATTTGAAAAAAATAATGTGTAAGGGAATAGCAATTAAACAAAGTTGGCACAATGTAATGATGCTCATTTGAAGACTGAGTGCAAGCACATGGGGCTGAATGGCATCCTTCTGCACTGCAAAACTTATATGGCTCTGTGAAGTGGCAAGCACAAATTGTTGTTGTAGAGTAAATGTCCTAGTTGGAGAGACAGTGAGATATTTGGTTGGAGGAGTGCTTTGTAATACAAATTGATGTCAAAAGTGTGGGTTCAATTCCCATACCAGTTGAGGTCACCACAAAGGCCCCGGTTTCTCAACAGTTTGAGACCCAGCTCTCTAGTGGACCATAGAAATTTTCACTTCAAGCACAGTGATTCTCTGTTTTAATTTGCCACATTTTAAGTCATTCTGCTTCAGGATCACACTGTTACTAGAGTCGGTGTTCGCTTTTAGCATCAGAAGTTTGTTCTCATGCAGGTTTGACGTGAGATGGAGTGAACCAATAGGTGCCATTTTGGAACACTCCCAATGCTCCCTCATGACAGCCCTACTGGTCACTTCCTCTCTTTGACTCTCCTAATGCTGTTAACCCACCCCATTCTCAAAGCAAAAATTATGCTTTTCAAGAGACTGTATACCGAATACTGCAAGTTGGGAAAAGTTCCTAACTCAGATTACACACCTCAGTAATCAGCATAGTTCATCAACAGGAAGCCAAATATTACTCAACTCCCCACAGATCGTATGTTGCAAAAAATTTTCCTTGGAATCTGAAACTGAGAGAGGGATTTACTTTAGGATGAAGGTGAACGCTTGTAATTGGCATTCCCCTTTGCAGAGCCCTGAGATCAGAATTGAACAGACAGTCTGGTGTACTGCAATCAAGATATTTTTCCATATGATGAGAGGAAGCAATTACCAGGGAAGATAGCAGAACTACAGCAAATGAAAGGTGAACATTTTGGAACGTGGTCTGTCACCAGTATTCACACTTTGCGGATGAGTTTGCTTGCAAACACTGACTGATCTACTGCTCATTTCTATTGTTTTATTTCAGAGTTCTGGCATTTCATGTACCTTTCTTTCTCTTAATATCAGTTTTAAGCCTTTTGATGCGTTGGCTACACACCATTTACAATAGTTTAAGTGCATCATGTTTCAGAAAATATTCATATTGGAGCATCAGTATAAAATGATTTTGTATCACAGCAGCAGTTATGAAGTCTGAGCTAGCTGTAGAAAGGATTTTTACTGGAGAAGGTACAACTGTGCATGTGGTATGTGTGTCATCCATTGCTTATGATTGGGGTGGAGTGCTGCCACCAATCCTCTTTGCTATATTGAGTTGAAGGGCTTTTCCAATTAGCAATGGTGGGGGATGAAGCACATTGAGTCTCAGTGGGAAGACACACTTGTCTTGCACAACAGATGTAGTTTATTGCATAATAGCAATAGGTATAAGTAACACTGACTAGTCAGGCATAATTATAAAGACTACCAGGAGCCAGAAATGACACACCAGGATATTGTGCAAGATATTTTCTAATCCACCTGTCTAGAGATGCCATTACACACTCCTAGAGCAGGTGGAACTTGAACCCAGGCCTCCGGGCTCAGAGATAGCAACATTACCACTTTTCTACGAGAGCCCTAGGGCATTATGCTAGACTGCTCATTTACCACCCAATGACTGTGTGACATCATCAAAGTGTGTGGAGTTTAATGCAGCTCCAACATTAACTTTCTCAGAAACATTAACGTGTACAGCATTAGAGATGAGTGTGTGGAGGTGATGTTGGTGGAGAAGTAAGCTGCATTTTACATTATAGGCCCTGCGCTTAGATGACAGGAAACATTTGCCTCCACAGTTTTTTCCTGTTGTCTGACGAGCACAAAATATAGTGAGGATGCTGTTCTTCAAGGGATGCAGTTTAGCAGGAGAGGAAAATTTGTGTTTGTTGCCTCATGGTAAACCTCTTTTCCATCCTCTCAAAGGTCTTAGCATCCTACTTAAAATGTAATGCTGAGAATTGTATGTGATATTCTAGCTGAGGTCCGACCAGTGCTTTGTAAATGTTTAGTCTACTTTCTTTGTTTTCTATTTAATGTCCCTGTTTACAAGGCTAAGTATCTCATACTCTCTAACTAACCCATTTATCAACTTGTCTTGCCATCTTCAAAGGTTTGTGAATACGCATCCTGAGCTTTCTCGATGCTACCATTCAGATTAAATCTTCATGGTTTTTCTCCCAAAGTGCATCACTTCACTCTTCTCAGTATTAATTTATGCCTGCCAATTTCATCAGTCTGTCTCTATCCTTTCGGATGTCTGCTACTCGGCATTTGCTATGTTGTTAAGTTCGGTATCTTCTGGAAACTTCAAAATTATTCTCCCTACATCTTATAGATAATGAGAACAGCAGTGGGACCCACTTTATAGCCTTCACCAGAGAGAAAATATCCATTTGTCACTAGTCTCTGCCTCTTATTCTTCAGCCAATTGCATATCCAGGTTAGCTTTACCTCTCAAATGCCACATATTTCTATTTGAAATACGTCAGACTTCATCTACCCTCAATTACTTCATTTAAAGAACTCAATAAAGTTAGATCATGCAATTTTCTTTTAAAAAGTTCAGATTGGCTGTTCCTTGCGAACTTACACTTGCCTAAATAAAAATTAATTTTATCCTTGTCAATTGCCTTGGGCTGTTTCCCTACCATTAGACTGATTGACCTGACTTAGCAATCTTCTCTCTCGCTACTTTTGTGAACAAGCAAGCAATATTTCCATTCCTCTGTCATTGCTCTCACAATCAAAGAGATTTGTACAATTGTGATTGACCTTAAATTTTGATGTGGAACTCATACTCTGGCATTATATGTTCCTTGAGAATTATCACTGTCATAAACATCCATTAAAAATGTGCATTTAATCATCCATAACTTCCTTATACTAATTGTGTCGGAATGTGATCTGCTTTGCAGAACATTTGTTTATGTTTTAAAACTTGAGGATTTTTAGAATATTGGGAAACAGGCAATCATTATGGCAAGACAGTCATGTTGCCTCACTGTTAAAACACAGGAACTTTGTGCAATATTTTGTGCATCATTATTTTGGAGTAAAGGTTGAAGTGTGTGATAACTAACAAGAGAAAGAGAAAATAAGATGTTTGCTTCAGTTTAGCGATGCAGTGGGGTTCCTTGGCCTTCTAAGAGTGGATTGAAAAAGGTTAGCGATGGGGAACAAGTTGTTCAGATCGCTAATAAGAAATAGCATTCTGCAGTTGTAGCAAAATCAAAAGAATAATTATTTTACTCCTTTTTCAATGCCGGAGCTGATTGAGCTTGTGGTTGGAGAAAATTGCTAGTTGTCAGCCCAGCTGTGAAAGAAATTAAGGCAAAGAAAAGTTTTCTACTCAACAGCATAGACATGTAGGCCGATAATAATCATGGTTAGAGCAGGAGAAGGAGGAGTTGGAAGGCTTGGGGTGCAAAGGATATAAAGCAGGTATTTGTTCAGACAGAAAGAGGAAACATTTTGATATGATGGAAAGTGTTGCATGCAGAGACACAAATTGACTGTAAATTTTATGACTATGTATGCTGCTTGAGCCATGAAGACTTCAGAATAGATAGTCAACAATTTGCTTGGCAGTACCAAGATGCCAATTTAATTCAGTTGGTATTGCCCTCATCTCCTGGTCAGACAGCTAGAAACCACATTAGAGACGTGAATGCAGAATCTAGGCTGACACTTCGTTATGGTAATGAGGAAATGGTGTATTGTCCAAGATTGTTTGTTTCAAATGAGATATTGACCTAAGATCCAATCTGCCAAATGAGGTGAATATGAAAGATCCCGTGGGATTACTCGAAGGAGAGGAAAGCAGTTCTGCCAGTATTGGGGTCAACTCATACCTTCCTTAACTGGCACACCCAAAAATAGATTATCTGTTCATTCATCTCATTTGCTGTTTGTAGGACCTTGTTGCCCACAAATTGGCTGTCAGTTTTGGCTATCTAACAACACTGAATGCATTTCAAAGGTAATCTAATGTATATAATGCCCCTTTTGCACATTCTTAGAACATCAAACTCAGGGAAATTCACCACTGTTCTCAATGTGTCATTGTCAGAGATCTTTCAGGAAAGGTCTGGCCTCGCAGTAGGAGATAACCAGTTAGCCTGTGTACTTTTTGATGGTTTCTGCCCAGAAAAATTATAATTGCACAATATAGTAAAATTGAATAATAAATTTTGTTCTACTTTTGGTGTTTTTCTTTTCATGTTTATTGTGTTTTACTCAAATGTTTGCTTTGTGATTGTGAATTTTCATAGGTACTATCTTCCAATGAGATGTTAGAAAGAGATTCTATTATTGCTGCATAAGCATAGGCAGGAATACTAATTGAGCTACTTAGTTCAGCGTACAACTTTGTTGGGTTCCTCCATTGGCAATTATTGTATTATATGACCACTTTCTCTTCCTGTACTATTCCATCTGTTCTGTTTCAGGAAGGTATCCTGCCAATGCTCATGCAGTATTTCAGCACAGATCTGGGGGATCTATCTGGTCTTGATTCCCTCCACTATGGTCTCCTGAATTGAAGCTGGTCATGACTGAATCTTGCAGATTTTACCTCCAAGCCTGTAGAGGGGGGAGGCACTTCACTGGAACTAAAAATGAGGATTTTCATTAACATAACATCTTAGCATGACTGAAATATTCTGTAGCTCTTGACTGCTGTAATTAAAGTAAATGAGGCGATCATTTCTGAAAACAACAAACACCTGTTATTGGGTGTAAATTTGAGAAGTGATGCTGCAGTCATGGATAGAACTCACTTTGGCCAAGAACTCCTAGGTGATAGAGTGACATTATGTGAACCTGAAAAGGAAAAAGTGGCTGAATCTCCAACTTACAAAATTCTATGCAGTCTGCACGTATGGTGCCAAATCGCCTGGGAGATGAGCTGTCCTTACTGTTTACTCAAAATAAAGGCAATTATATTCCGAGCCCACTCCATCAATGTTGCTCTCCTTGCTCGAGAAGGAAGGAATGGTTCAACTGACCAGCATCTCCAGAATTACCATCACTTTCCTTTAGTCAGCAGAAGGTGGCCGTAAAAAGGCTGACCCATCATGCTATCTCCTTGATAAAACTGCCAAATAATCTTCCTCTGTAAAAGGAGAATCTGTGCATGAATGATATTTGACTTTTAGCTGATCTATTCAATACTACAACAGGATCTTGGACCTATGGGATGACCCTGTTTATTATATAAACGTTGTCACACAGCTCTCCAGTGTGGCATTGTGCCACTGTGGAAATTTTCACAAATGAACTAAGCTGGTTGACTGGTCACCTCAGACTGCAGGAGAGATATTATAGACAATGTGAATCCTTGAAATTCAATCACCCTTCCAGTTGACAAAACAAGATAAGCTTTGCTGGTTAGAAAAGCAGTTTAGTAAGGCTCTTTCTCCATATCACCCTCATGCAGTGACACAGATGGTTAAGCATTGCATGCTTTGTAAGCATTATAGGCCTTTAGGAGCTGCTGCCGATTCTATGGAATGTGTTTTTGGATACCGATGAGCCTTCCAGTGATATTTAGAATGTAATATCATTAATGGCTGTTAGCTTGAATGTTCAACTCTGAATCCAAATTAACTGCCTAAAAAGTGTTCAATTATTTAAGATAACACGGTGTAGAGCTGGATGAACACAGCAGGCCAAGCAGCATCATAGGAGCAGGAAGGCTGATGTTTCGGGCCTAGACCCTTATCATGACTTATTGTGCCAACAGTTACATCTTGATTCAATAAGATATGCAGCACTGTTTCAGGCTATTTGGCTCACAGTGTTTCCATTGTAGGTTCAACAAAACATTAATTTCTAATTAATTTTAGGCCTGGGTGGATAATTAGTTAATACATTTTAATAGTCGATTACTGTATTCCAAAGAAAAGTGGAAGATGCAAGACATGCCAGGAGTAATTTTACTAGCTTCCCATCTAAATAGCATCTGAAAAATGTGCTGGCTGTCTGGCATCCTTCCGTCTTTGAAAGATGACTGAGAAGCAACAAACGTTCCGTTTCAGGTGATGCACCTTTGCTGACAGCTGAAGAGACCAATCCTTGAAAGTTAAAGTCTGAAACAAGTGCCGCTCATGAACTGACAGTGTTGTAGTTTTCAACATGAGTGTCTGTTGCCAAGGCGCTGTAACCACTGATCATGGTGGTGGTGCATGCAGCGTACCAGTTGCAATAATCAATGTCTAGGGCCTTGATGTTACACTCACATCATGCTTGAAGCAGAGCTCTGGGTATTCAATCAATCATCTGGCTCTGTCTTCTTCACTACATGCTTTGGAATCCAATCCCATTCATAACTGTGGACATAGCAGAGGCAGTGAAGCTATCTCTGTTTGATGGGTGCTAACAATGCTGAAAGCTGTGCCTTTGAGAGGACTGCTACAATTGTGATTCTATCCTGATGGGATATACCCAGAATGTATAATGGTAGTGAAGATGGAAGTTTGTTGATCTTCTTAATAGTTAGAATTTGACCTTGCTTCAGAGCCATAGAACAAGGTGCTGAGAATGCAGGCCTCATATCCATTAGCTTGGTACTAAAGGTCAGCGTCAAATTATTCCATGCATATTTCATGAGTGGGTCAAAGGTAGCAATTGCTTTCCCTATACAGCTATTGAATTATACATCAAAGGATGAATTGTTAGTCACCTTGGACCTGAGGTTGCAGAATTTGCCAGCCCCTTCCCTGTGCGGTGTTATTTAGTGTGATCAGGAGCCATGTGAGCTCTGCATAGGAACTTTGGGCATTAATTCATTTCCTGCAAATTTGAAATTGGAATTTTACTGCAGCTGAATTTTCTGTGTCATTTTTCAGACTACAGCTGAATGCACCTTATCCTAGAATTCCTTCCAAATGAATTTCCACAGGTAGGACACTGGAAAAGTAGACTAACTAGAGTATCAAGAACCTGGATGAGGAATTAAGTAGCTGTAAGCTGTTGGAGCACAGTACCTAGACAGGCCCACTAAATGCCATAAGCTCTCTGAATATGTAGGACAGCCACTCCAGCTGCAGTTTGTTGGTAATAGCTGGCAACTCCCTTGATGAGTCCCAACGATTGGTTGCACTCAGAAAAGATTTAATTGCACAAAGATATAGTTTCCTGACATCCATAGCTGGGGAAAGGTCACCCACCCCTGCCCCTTAAACCACCATTGGTGAGTGTATCCCTGCTTTTATTCATCTACTGCTGCTACTGCTCTACCCATGCTCAGTGGCTTCACATGGTTCTGCCCTCCTGCAGGTTGTCTGATCTTTCCAGGGATATATCTAAGCTCGTAAATGGACCCGGTAAATCCTGAACTTCCCAATACATGTCCAGGGGCTACTGTCAGGTGGTTTTCTGGAGGCATCTGTAGTGAAAGCCTCAGGACACCCTGCAAAGACATAACGAGGATCAGGATAATTAAAAGGAGCTAGGATTACTTCTAGCAATGTGATATAGGCTAGCCCATTTCTGATTGTGTCAGGCCTTCAGAATATTGCAGTGTTTTGAGAGTTTCCCTGAGATGCAAATCCTTGCTGGAACTAGTACTTCTCATCGTCTGACAATGTGCAAGATTTGATTACCTTGGATGGCATTTGCCCATCCCTTGAAGCCGGTTGAGGCCCCATATCAAGGCTATTCCATTAATAACCTTTCTCCTCTGCTAAGAAATCAAATAAAGATGAGCTTGTGATGTGATTTTGCTGTGGTTTGGATTGGGAAAGAAGTTGATAAATGTTGATGAGATCTTTTGATGTAGGTCAAACATGAGCCGTTTTATTTAAATTACAGTAAATGCTAACAGGACTTCACCTCTAGCTCAAGGCCTAATAGTCATGTGATCTTACATGACTTCCCAGTGATGGCGTAACTATCTTATGTACATATTCACATTAACCCATTCCACTACAGTATTGAGAAGTGACAATGAAGAAATCCATATCAGAAAGAGAGATCGTTAACTGAGAAAAATGCTTACGCAGATGAGGTATTTTTGAGTAAGATTTAATAAATTGGGAAAACAAATTGAAATGACATTTAGACCCTATGCTGATGGAAGTTGAGAACCGATTGTACTGAAGTGTGAAAACAAGCATCTTTTCATTGGTAAGGAATTGTCTGCCAGTGCCCATGCCAAGATATCTCATACCAACTAAGTCACTGGGCTTTCATTGGCACCACATCCAAAAGCATTGGCTGAGATAGCTGTGTTTATTGCATGCCAGCTCCCTGAAGCAGGATATAGCACTGCCCCCTACCCCTCCACAGCAGCACTTTCATAATTGTCTCTTCATCTGCACATGCCCTTTGCTTCTCTCTTTGTGTTCCTGACATTCTATCCTGTCAGAGTAACAGACAAATGGTATCAAGTGACTGAACTTGAGAAACAGGAAAAACAGTTACACTCCAAGGCAGGCTTTGGTAACTTACGCCTACAGAGCAATGTATAACAATGTAGCTGCAGTTTTACACATCAAAATATAAGGAACAGCAAGCAATATGCCACCTATGCCAAGCATTGATCCCTTTAACTTATGTTTCCTGTGCACAGTTGGGTGGTTGCACTGTGCAGTCCCCTGAGAATTGACCCATACTTGTGTGCAGTCTGATGGTCTTCAGTATGGCATATTCCCAATTGCTTATCTTAGATACACTTAAGGCATTGCTCATGAGATTGTTCTGTAACTAATCATGGAATCCTCTACAGCATGGAAGTAGGTGATTTGGCCCATCAAGTCCACACCAACTCTCTGAAGAGCATCCGACCCAGACCCACACCCCTACTCTGCATTTCCCATGGCTAATCCACCTAATTTGCACATCTTTGGACTGTGGGAGGAAAGCAGGGCACCCAGAGGAAACCCACACAGACATGGGGAGAATGTGCAAACTCCATACAGTCACCCAAGGCTGGAATCAAACTCAGGTCCCTGATGCTGTGAGGCAGCAGTGTTAATCACTGAGCCGCTGTGTTGCCCCAGTCTGTATCTCAAGTCCATTTACCTTCCTTTATTCCATATTTCTTGAGACCCTTTTGCTTATCGAATGTTTATCTATCTTGAAGGCTCACGGTAATTTGCCCTTTGAGGGAGAGAATTACAGATTTCTTTTACAGTCTATGTGAAAACATGTTTCTTGATTTCTCCCTGTAAATGACCCAGATCTAAATGAAAGATTATGACCCCCTTCTACTTTGTTCACTTACAGTCGGGAAATATTGTTCTGCATCGGCCCTGTGGGACCCTTTTCACAATATAAACATCTCAGTCAGCACAGCTCACTACCTTCCATAATCAAGAGAATACAAGCTAAAACAATCAGTTAACTTCTGCATGAACTTTAGGTCACTTAAAAATACAGTTATTCGCAGCATTTCCCTGCCTCTGTCTCCTATTGTTCCATGCTATTATGTTTCTGCATATTTTTTGATCTGAGTTGATAAGCAGAAGGAAGCCTCCTTCAGCCTCTCCTGTGAAGATATTCAGATTCAATATTGACTTTTTTAAAAAATTATGTATCTTCAATGATCATTGGCTTGAAAAGGATTTGGGCCAGGTTATCCTTGTTTTGAGTGTTCGTTTTTTTCTGGCTTTCAAGAGTTGTATCTCTCAATCAATAATTAGGATTTTTCTCTGAATTGTTATTTTCACAATCTCCTCTCACCCCAATCCATTAAAATGTAATAGATTCCATGGTTTTCAAGGACAACTTGAGCTACTCATAAACACTTAGTAAAATTGGTTGACAAGAAATCTTCAAAGGGAGCTTGATGTGCCGTGGTCTTTATTGATTTGAGAAAATCACTTCATCCCTGGAGTGGCATCAGACTGATGAGATAATCAAATCTGAGTCACCCCCCAAGCCTCCCAGTCTAAAGGCCTGGGTGTTATCTTCAGCACCACTGTAGACATTGTGTGGTTGCTTGTGATTTTTTTGAAGCACTGCGGACTCCAATTTGACTCCTGACTAAATTTAATCATGTTACATTTTGACTCCAAATTTACTTCTTTGTGTTTCTGCTTGTGAAGAGACCTTAGAAATGAGAGTTGGTGTTAACAGCCAAACCTATAGAGCTAAACCAGGCCTAGGAGAAAATTAGGTTCATTGTTTTAGTTTTTATGTTTGCTTCATCACAGATTAAATTTCACTGAGAACTTCACTTAATTCATTTGTTTCTCTGTGACATAAAATACAGGTTGATGGAAAATATGGACTTGCTAGACATCTGTTCAAAACTTGTCAGTGCTGCCAAATGTGGCTAGATATCAGTCTATTGACTGATCATAAATTTTATTAAATTGCTTTTGTAAGAATTGGTTGTTTGGGCTGCCCCAATGACACTTCATGCACTGCTCTCCTGAAACTCTGGAGGAGAAATAGGACTAGTTGCTGTCACTTTTAGGGGCTGCAAGGCTATAGCAGCACTGAACTTTGCTCTTTTCAGCTCATCTGTTGCTGAAACGCTTCCATGTTGTCTTCACCTAAACACTCAAACATTCCATTGCATTCTGGCTGGTCTTCCATATTCCACCCTTCAGGTCATCCAAAATTCTGATTCCTGTGAAACTTATCTCACGGTGCGTCCCATTATCCTATCAGCCCTATGCTAGCTACCCATGTTAGCTCCCTGTCAAGCAGCATTTTGATTTTTAAAATGCTCATTAATGTTGTTGAATCCCTCCATGACCTTGCTACTCTCTAAGTCTGCAATCTCCTCCCAGACCAACAACCCACTGAGAAATCTGCAGTCAGCTATTTCTGGCTTTTAGTGCGTTCTCCGAATTGCAATACCATTGGTGGCCTTACCTACAAGTCGCCTACATCCCAAGCTGTGGAATTCCATCCCTCAACTTTTCCCCTCATTTCCTCACTTTGCTCCTTTCAGACATTTCTTAAAACTTCCCCTTTGACTCAGCTACCTGTCACCTCATCTAATATTTCCTTATGTGGCTTGGTGTAATAACTTCATTTTAAAATGCTCATGGGAGCTGCCTTGGGATGTTTCATTTTGCTGAAGGCGCCTTGCAAAGCTAATTTTACATAAGCACTACCATTTTGGAGGTCCGAGTTGCAGTCTACTTTCTTCTTTGACTTACCACAATGAGCAGCAGCATGACAGACTCTTCTCTCCCCAGCAGCATTGTTTAAAAGGTCGACCACCCACTAGTGAGTTTCTGTTAGATTTCTTCTGGCTGTTCTTCGAACTATACATGTAATTGTACTTGCCATAGTCATTTCACATCTTAATGGTCTGCATGAAGTAGTGGTGTTGGTGCTGAAGTACATTTTGCTGACTTAAGGTTCTGCAGAAGCCAGTTGTCCGAAGATATTGGTGGCCTCACTGACTTTCACTTAGAGTCAAACATGACTGGACGAATAAGAAGAGGGCTACACAGCCGGGGAGGGGGACGGGTGGGGGCAGGGGGAGGAGATCAAGAAGGAGAGCTCCGAAGAAAAGTCCATACTCGCCCAAAGTGTTCAGGGAGCAAATCTCTTACCTGAGCTTCGGCAACCAGTGTCCAAGATGTCTAAGGTCCTACTGCAACACAATTCCAACCTCAGCGCTGGGAAGTGACTGCATTACCAGTGGTTGTTAGGACGACCATGACCATGGACCTTAATGCCACTGCCTCCTTCTAAGTTTCTAGTGTTAATTGCAATACCTTGCAGTGCAATGTTGTCGGAGGGCATTCAATGGGGATCCCTATTCATAGAGTAAATTTTTGACAGAGAGAAGAGAATTGCAGCCTATCTATGATACTGTTTTGATAGCGTGTACGTTGCTTTGCATGTACCTCATTTCAACTCTGTCAAGTACCTGAACCAAAAGGGATTCCCATCCATCAGTGTTTGACCATAGACAGCACAACATGTAAATTAATAGATTATATCCTAGCAGCATTCTGCAGCTATCCACTCTGCTAACTATTTTAGCCACCAGGTGAAATAAGAAGGAGACGGTTCTGGTGAAGGCTATCTGCTGGTCACATGACTGTCAAATCCAGGTCACAATTCGTGTACACATGAACAGCAAGCATAGAATGAGAGCCAGCCAACGCCAGGAGGTCTGACACAGCAAGACCACTGGTTTTCAGAAGCAACAATCTGCTGCATTGAACTGCTGTAGGCCATCCCTATAGTTTAGTGGATCTTGTAAATTGTGGTAGTGCTCTGCATGTCACCAACCTAGCTATCATGAAGGAATAAATGTAACCGTCATATAGGATGTTGAAGGGACTTAATCATCTGCTTTCTGTTTGGGCAGTACCTGAAGAACTATTAAAGAACAATTCAATCAATACAAGCAATACGTTATTCCTTACCTTCCCCAGAAGGAAAAAAATAGTGAAATTTGCAAATGATACAAAGGGGTCTGACTTGTAATGTGTACCTCAAAATGGAATTCCACTATGACCATTACATTCATTTCCAAGTATTATTTCTTTTGCACACTCTGGATTCCTCTGCCACTGACTATCACATCATCCTCTTGGCCACAATGCGAAATAAACAACTTTGACAGCACTTTTTAAACACTCGTGCTCCATCACGTAGATGGGTGAGGGGAGCAGACAAATAGGAGCACCACCATCTACAAGCTACTCCCCTGCCCCAAACCACACAACAACTACATCACCTTTACAGTTTCTGGGTCAAAATCCTGAAATTTCCTCCTTAGCACCTGTAGGTCAACCTACAGCAGATGGACTGCTGCAGATCAAGAAGGAAACCTACCACCACCTTGTCAAAGACCATTATGGATGGGGCAATAAATGCTGGTCTTGCCAATGATGACCATTTCCCATGAAAGAATAGAAACAAATGTGTTTTGCAGTCCAAATTTATGAACAAAATCATAGCATATTGCTTACAAAATTAACCAAATTACCTCCTGCATTACCTTAGTGCTGGTAAGAACTACCGATGCTGGAGTCAGAGATAACACAGTGTGGAGCTGGATGAACACAGCAGGCCAGGCAGCATCAGAGGAGCAGGAAAGCTGACATTTCGGGTCGGGACCCTTCTTCAGAAATGGGGGAGAGGGAAGGGAGCTCTGAAATAAATAGAGAGAAGAGGGGTCGGGCTGGGGAAGGTAGGTGGGATGGCGATAGGCGAGTGCAGGTAGGGAGTGGTGAAGATTGGTCAGTGAGGTGGGAGGAGCGGATAGGTGGGAGAGAAGTTGGACAGGTTGTGTCAGGCCAAGGAGGCGGGGATGAGAGGGAGGGTTGGTCATGGGATGAGGCTGGGGGTGGGGAGATTTTGAAACTGATAAAGTCCACACTGAGACCATTGGGTTATAGGCTCCCGAGGCGGAATATGAGGTGCTGCTCCTCCAGCACCTATCTCGGGTAGGCAACAGCCTGACTAGCTGATGGGCAGCAGGAAGGGCTCCGAAAGAGTGTTAGTGTTAGCCACATGAATGTTGACATGCTGAGAGAACAGGAAGTTTGTGCTTCTCTTCCACTTTGACTTTTGGATGGATGCTGTTCATGTTGCAGTGTAAGCTGAGACATCACTCATTGGAGGCAGCATGATGGCTGGCCCCACAGGAGAGTGTTGGTGTGTTTTTCCACATGTTTGATGCTGAAAAGGATGTGCTCCACACTCTACACAAAGCCCTGTGTCAGGGGAGTGGTGAAGGATTCTTCCATACTCCTTGATATTGAATGCTGGCTTCCTGGAACGTTTCCCACTGCATCAATGTACACATCCACCAGCTTTTAGTGTAGCTCGGCCCATCAAAGTCCTATGTGTGTCCTCTGCAGCAGAACTTGTACAAGCTCACACTTGGATAATTTGGCACAAGTGCTATCCTTACTCTGTGTCCTGCATGCAACACACTTGTACCTGGTATCTTGCCACATGCAACTCCTACCTCTATGCATTCTCTATGCTTTATGCATTGTCAGCAAATATCAAATTAAGTGGTAGGGTTACTTCATCATTACTGTCCTGCTCTCCTGCGCTGCCTAGTCTGCTTGCTAATCTTAGAGAAAGAGAAAAGGAACAAGGGTAAGGTTAAAGTGAGGGGAGAGAGGAAGATAAGAAGTGTGGCTTACACTATTTACAGCTTGTAAATCAGAGGTGGCTGAGGGATGAAGTGGGATGGGAGAAAGAGGATTAAGTATAATTATCCTCATCAACAATGATTCAGCCCTGCCAAATGCCACAACATCAACAATGGCCCTTGCCATTATGACCAGGATAATCTCCTTCATGGGCTTAGAACATGCAGGCATATAATTTGACCTCTTGTTAGTTCCTGTTGCTTCCAATTTTGATCCAGCTTTCGATGCATGAGAGAAAGAAGTGTGTTTGTAAATAAAAAAAAGAAGGAAGGCTTTCTTTTAAAAATCCCCTTTCATGATGAATGGTGTCTCAAAGCATTTTACAGCCAATATGAATTGTTGCATTGTAGTCACTGTTATAAAATTGGAAATGTGGCAGCTCGTTTGCACATTACAAACTCCTGCCTGCAGTCATAATGTGCTAATGACCAAATAATCTTTCTTTGTGATATGGATTGGTGGCTAAATATTGATCAAGGCACCAGGGAGAACCTCCTACACTTTTCTGAAATTGTGCCATGAGATCTTTTACATCAAGCTGACAGGATAGACTTGAGATCAGTCTCATTTCTCACCTGAAAGACAGCACCTCTGATAGTGCAGCACTTCTTTGGGTTCTGCAGTGGGTCTTCAATCCATAACCTTCTGAGTGTTGTGTACCAAGTTTGGTAATGTGCCTATCATGTTTGAATATCTGGCCGTATGTGGGAGATGTAAGATATTGGTGTGAGGTTTGTATGTTCCCCCATTGAATACACCAGTTCAAGAAGGAAGATCACCATCATCCTCTTAAGGGCAAGTCGGGATGGGTATTAAATGCTTGTCTAACCAGTGACACCTACACCCCAAAAATGAAATAAAAGTGCTGAGGGTGCAGTGAAGAATATAATTCATAGAGATTTTTTCGTATAGTGGTGAATATGAGGTAGATTGAGCAGTGCCTAAAGTTAGCAGAGATAGTAGGAACTGCAGATGCTGGAGAATCCAAGGCAACAAGGTGCAGGGCTGGATGAACACAGCAGGCCAAGCAGCATCATAGGAGCAGAAAGGCTGACGTTTCGGGCCTAGACCCTTCATCAGAAAAGGGGGAGGGGAAGGGGGTTCTGAAATAAATAGGGAGAGAGTGGGAGGCGGATAGAAGATGGATAGAGGAGAGGATAGATGGAGAGGAAACAAACAGGTTGAAGAGGCGGGGATGGAGCCAGTAAAGGTGAGTGTAGGTGGGGAGTTAGGGAGGGGATAGGTCAGTCCAGGGAGGACGGACAGGTCAAGGGGGCGGGATGAGGTTAGTCGGTAGGAGATGGGGGTGCGGCTTGAGGTGGGAGGAGGGGATAGGTGGGAGGAAGAATAAGTTAGGGAGGCGGGGACGAGCTGGACTGGTTTTGGGATGCGGTAGGGGGAGGGGAGATTTTGAAGCTTGTGAAATCCACATTGATACCATTGGGCTGCAGGGTTCCCAAGCGGAATATGAGTTGCTGTTCCTGCAACCTTCAGGTGGCATCGTAGTGGCACTGCAGGAGGCCCAGGATGGACATGTTGTCTGAGGAATGGGAGGGGGAGTTGTTTATTGCGAACCGAGCGTAGGTGTTCTGCAAAGCGGTCCCCGAGCCTCCGCTTGGTTTCCCCGATGTAGAGGAAGCTACACCGGATGCAGTATACCACATTGGCAGATGTGCAGGTGAACATCACATACCACCCCACCAACCTCCGGATCCAACGCATCATCCTCCGACACTTCCGCCATCTGCAATCCGACCCCACCACCAAAGACATCTTTCCCTCCCCACCCTTATCTGCTTTCCGGAGGGAC
>NC_063357.1:39652769-39653018 GCF_021869965.1 Rhincodon typus | reverse complement strand
CTGCACATCTGCCAATGTGGTATACTGCATCCGCTGTACCCATTGTGATCTCCCCCTCCCATTCCTCAGATGACATGTCCATCCTGGGCCTCCTGCAGTGCCACAACGATGCCACCCGAAGGTTGCAGGAAGAGCAACTCATATTCCGCTTGGGAACCCTGCAGCCCAATGGTATCAATGTGGATTTCACAAGCTTCAAAATCTCCCCTCCCCCTACCGCATCCCAAAACCAGTCCAGCTCGTCCCCGT
>NC_063357.1:39504028-39617769 GCF_021869965.1 Rhincodon typus | reverse complement strand
CTCTCTCTCTCTCTCTCACTCACACACACACACACTCTCTCTCTCTCTCTCTCTCACACACACACACTCACTCACTCACACACTCTCACTCACTCACACTCTCACACACACTCTCTCTCTCTGTCTCTCTCTCTCACACACACACACACACATAGACGTAAATCTATGGGGTGAATTTGTATTTTTAGGTACGTTCTATTTTGTTCAAAAAGCACACAATTTATAGACAGTCAGTCAATGTGACGTTTTATAAATTCTTACTTTAGAAACAAAACCACTCTGACTCCAAACCAAAACATAAACAGATTTTAAACAAGGCCTCACACCTAACATGCATTACCTGACCTAAAATGTCACCTCTTCTTTACACTGAGAAAATCTTTAGTTCTCTCTGGATAGTGACTGCAAAGGAATTTGGGGATTTATATGTACATATTAATCAACTAAAACCTTGTAAACTGATTGAAGATTTAACAGCGTCTTAGGTTTGTTTAATACATCCTCATCAGTGGTGTGACCGTTTGATCTTTTATTTATAAATTCTGTGTCTGATACTACCTCTCTCACTAACACCTGAAGAAGGAGCGAGGCTCCAAAAGCTTGTGTTTTCAAATAAACCTGTTGGACTAAAACCTGGTGTCGTATCATTTCTGACCTTGTCCACCCCAGTCCAACACCAGCACCCCCACATCATGGATATCATTAAACCATGGCAGCCTTAACAACAGGATATACACAAATGAAAAATACTGCAACAACAAGTGTATCACAGGCTTATCCCTACAGTCACAAGTGAACTGATTCATGTGAACTTGTCCAATGATCAGACTGAAATAGATGATCAGTCCGCTCTGTCTCAACCTCTAGTTGTTGATTAGATGACAGCATCCCCGAGTTAGCATGCCCTCAGAGGGCCCGTTTGCTTTCTTCTACTCCTTTTCCATGCAAGCAGCATGTGTGATCAAACCTTGGCTCTGTCCAGCCTTCAGTAATGGTCAATTTAACCACCAGCAAACATCACAAGTGTGTACGCTCTTCCACGGCCTGGTTAATCTTTGCTTATAAAGACAGCTGCTTGGTTTTAATGGAAAGAAGATTATCACCCAGGGTTTTACTGAACCTTGACCTTGGCCCAGCTTGTTCAGGTTGCTCGTATAAGCGATTTCGTTGCAGATTGTACGACGTCCAATCAGCCATATGATTTGCCCAGCATAATTTGATCACCGAGTGATTGATCGCAATTTGTTTTGCTGACAACTGGTACGTCACACATCGTGTGCACTAGCACTGTGTCAATTTTAAACAAGACACCAGCCAGACACACTCTGTAACACCAGTTACAGCGTTTCATGTCAACACTCTTCAAAAAGCCGAGGAAACTTTTAAGACAGAGCCCAGTGATTTTCTAATGATTAGGTCGCCATTCCGATTGATCTTTCAATAATTTCTTCTCATTTCAGCTGACCCAATGAGTTTAAGGTAACTACAACCAATAGTTAGGTGGCATGGTATTGAATGGGGGAGTGCATCGGACACAGGATTTTAACTTTTGGGCTACATCGGATAGAGGAGCGTATCGCAGTGGGGCTACATCTGATAGAGGGGTGTATCTCAGACTGGAGAGGAATTTCTGCCCATCTGCTTGATGTTACACTGATGCATCCACAATACACATCCACACAACACATCAAGTAACAGCCTGGCCTTCTGTAAAAGGATATCACAGAGTCATTTTAATCTAATGATTGAGTGTAAACCCTTCTAGATTCGCTGCACTGTGCATTTACCAGGGTTGATATGGCACAAGGGCCATTGTAACACAGGCTATGAAACTGGAAGAGAAAATAACCAGAGCTGCTGTTCTCGTTATTCTTTTATCTTAGCAGCTAAAAACATTGTGTGGATATGGGCTGAAAGCCAAATGCAACTGGACTGTGATCATTCAGTCTCTTTCTCATCCTCACTCTCTTCCACCTTCCTATCAACCACACTGATTGTCTATTTAAAAATAAAATTACAAAGCAATTTCAGAGGTATTTAAACAGCCTTCTCTGTGCAATTTTAATTTCTCTTTTGTGGATGAATCTATTTTCTCCCAGAGAAGCCAGGAAGAAGAGGTAGCAGTCCTCTCCCTCAGTATTCATTAGGCCTAGATGCTACCTCAAAATGCTCCTGGGATGTCTCCGTTCTGAATCAGTGAACCTGGAGCTGTGGTTTTATAGATCAGCTCTGCATTGCCAGAGACTGGCAGATTGCTCTCCCAACTGGGACAGCTGCAAGTATTGGAATTGTCCTCATTGAATTGCATGAGCTTAGGGACAACAGCAAGCTGGACTGTGTTCATGCATTTCTGAGAAAGATAACAGCTTTCCACTGCAGAGGATGTCAGCTGTGAATTATGGCACAGCTGTCTGGACTATGACCTGTCCCTCCAGCCCGCTGCCTTGGTAATCAAGCCCAGCTACTTCACTTCGGTAATAAAAAGAGAAAATGATGGCGAAATTCAGCAGCTTGGGTAGGATCTGTGGAGACAAAAACAGAGTTAACGTCTGGAGCCTAACGTGACTTTCTTCAGAGCTGCAATTCGATCATCTGCTGCACTTCAGTTTGGGTGAGAATGTACCATTGCCCCCTGTTGGTCTGTAAACAGGCAGTGTAGGTACAGAAAAGAAAACACAGAAAATAGGGGCAGGAGTAGGCCATTCAGCCCTTCAAGCTTGCTTCACCATTCAATATGATCATGGTTGAACATTCAATCCAGTACCCTGATTCCACTTTCTCACTATATCTTTTGATCCCTTTGCACTAAAAACTATATTTAACTACTTCTTCAAAACATTCAATGTTTTGCAAATGACAATACCTTCCAGTCGCGAACTATTTCAACTCCCCCTCCTACTCCCTGGACGACATGTCCATCCTGGGCCTCCTCCAGTGTCACAATGACACTACCCGCAAACTGGAGGAGCAGCACCTCATATTCCGCCTTGGGAGCCCTACAGCCCGATGGTCTCAATGTGGACTTTACCAGTTTCAAAATCTCCCCAACCCCAGCCTCATCCCATGACCATTCCTCCCCCTCATCCCCGCCGCCTTGACCCGACACAACCTGTCCAACTTCTCTCCCATCCATCCGCTCCTCCCACCTCACCGACCAATCCCCACCACTCCCTACCCTATCACCATCCCACCTACCTTCCCCAGCTCCACCCCCACCCCCATTTCTGAAGAAGGGTCCCAACCCGAAAAGTCAACTTTCCTGCCCCTCTGATGCTGCCTGACCTGCTGTGTTCCTCCAGCTCCACACTGTGTTATCTCTGACTCCAGCATCAGCAGTTCTTACTGTCTCCGAATGTTCTGGCTTCAACCGCTTTCTGTGGCAGAGAATACAAATGTGCATACAACATTCTAGCTGCACATACTCAGATTGCCTTTTTTTTTGAGGGCATTCCCTCTGTCATCAGCTTCCAATGCCTAGAGTTCTTCTAAACTTTGGGCAATGATCACTGCAGCATCTGAGTTTGGGGTGAGATTTCCCTGACGCCCTTCGATGCTGGGTCAAAGTTAATGGTGAACAAGAATGAGCTGGTCCTGCACCTTACTAACAGCCTGCACTCTTTATGCATGCCTTCAGTGATCCTGACTTGTTTTACTAGTCTCCCCCTTCACTCTCTCTCTTCCTATCTCTCTGTATCTCTCTGTCCCTCTCTCACACACACAGATATTCCCAGATTTTTCTCCTCATCATCCCGTTGTATTCTGGGATGGCCAGGTGGAAATTCTTTTGTCCCTGGCAACATCCCTCGATCAGTTGGTACCTGGTGAAACTAGCTTTGGTGGTATTTCTTCCTGGTTTAATTCAAACTGACCTCTATTATTATTCCTAGGTGATGGTAAATAATACCTTCCCACACTTTAGATTGGAGCAACAACTTCCCCGGATAGTTTCTGCAGGTAGTTTCTGCAGTCTTCAGTATCTCCCTGTTATTTGAGAATCAGCTCCAGAATATTTTCTCTCCTTTCATCTGGCGAACTCTCCTTGGCCATAACCACTTTGAACAGCTGATGCAGGGCATCAATGCCCACGCTACCAAGCACTTTCCACACCTCCACTGGGATCACATCTCAGCTCCTGGTGCCTTTTCCTTTCTCACCTGCTTCAGGACCATTCCTGAAGAGAAATTCTTTCCGTTGCCCTTCTGTTCTCCCATTTCACTATTTTGGTGTTGTTCATTCAGCAACTCCTTGAAGTAAGAGACGCTTTTTTTTATTGCTTCTGTACTTGTGAGCCGTGCACCATCTTTAATCTGCCTTATGTGGTTCACGCTTTCAGCTGCTCACACCCTGTTCCTGGTACTGAACACTTGGTTCTGGCCTTCCTTGTACTCGAGTCTTTCCTACATCACGCACATCATCCCCTCCTTCACTTTCTCCGACATGGTTCTTTCTTTCATAGCTGGTCTCATCAAATCATGCCATACTGCATTCCCATCTTCCCCGTGCCCTAGTCTGTCCTATCTGTCCCTATGCCCCTAGTGTTTACAGCAGAGCTGGTGGAAGGCTGTGAGTTTCAATGGAGAGATGGTAGATTGGAGGATGACCCTGATCATCTCTCAGACGGAAAGACCTGGCTTGGGACTGCACTATCGCAGTACAGGCAGCGGCATTAGTCTAAGTTGGCTGCCTAACAGCAAACAGCAAGGGCACCAGCAGAGAGAGCAGGCCTGTGTTCCATGAAGCTACTACCACGTTAAGGGCAATCTGTTGGAGAACACCTTTCTGGACTGTTGTGAAACTCTGCATACTGCAGTATGGTTGAGTCCACATGTGTGATAATGGAGTTGCTGACTCTTTCCACACTGTAACAGCTGGGCTCCAAGTTCTGTGCAGAGTCCTGTGCTAAACTTATTGCTGAACTGTGCAGTATTCCTGGAAATGGCAAGCTGGCTTTCTGGCAGGCCTGCCATTGCACTGAGTCTTTCATTGTGCATTTCCATCAGCCGCCTTCTCTACCCTGGCCCCTCAAAACTCTCAGCCAATCCTCCGAGACAAAACCTGTGTGCTACCTCCCCTCCAAGAAGCTGACCCTTGCCTTGTCCTGCCACTCATCTCACCTCTTGCAGATCCCACTCACAGCTGATGACCTGCTTTCAGCTACAGCACAATTCTGCACTATTGCATCTTGCACATTTAGATAAACAACTGATCACCTAACAACCCTATATTAAAACACCCAACTCCCACTACTTGCAGAAAGAGGTGCACAGATTCTACAGAGCAATCTGAGCACCGGAGGAGTGCTGTGTACCAAGCAGCCAAATATGTGGTCTTGACAAGAGTGAAACCATACTGGGCTAGGAACAGGATGCATTTGGCGGTGACTTAAGGTCGTTGTGTCTAATCTGCATTCATTAACTTCAACGTTGTGGCAGCTGACTGGCATTCAGTTTTGGTTGGAATTTGATGGACATCTTTGTTGGCATTAAGATCAGACTGGTTTGAGTACAAATGTCCTTTGCATTGTCAGTTATGATTTCTAAAAGCTATCAGCAAAGTTTAAGAAGCTGTTGTTTTGTCTTCTGATTTTATTCCTAAAATTTGTCATGCAAAAAAATTCTTAAGACCTTTTCAAGTCAAGTTTTGTTGCTGATTTGAGAACCCAACATGTTTTCTGCAAGAACACCAAGAGAAAATCAAGGGTGAGGAGGGAGAATGAATTACAATTATTGCCTTAGAAAATGATACAAATATGAAAAAGGTGAGTTTCATCTTCCATACAGTAAGCCTCTTCAAAGCAAATGACAAGACACCATTAAGTTGTTTTATAACCATACCACTGAGGGTGTTGTCTGTTATTTCAGCACAAACATGAAAGGCCATTAAATATGCTTCAAGCACGAAACATTTTTTTTTGGGCCAATTTTCTCAGATCGTGTTCAGTGGTGTGCTGGATTTCCATTCATTATGAGTGTTTCATAGTTTCTAATGAACCAGACAAAAAGGCAGCTCGCACTCTGATCCAGTTTAATCAGAAAACGAGAGATAGGATCATAGAGTCATAGAGATGTACAGCATGGAAACAGACCCTTTGGTCCAACTCATCCATGCAGACTAGATATCCTAATTTAATCTAGTCCCACATGACCTAATCCAAATATTTAGAAGTAGAGGGACAACTGTTAATGTATCATCAAGATAATCAAGGGAAGGGCAGTCTTTGGTTAAGTACTTATAGCACTTCTGAAAAAAGACCTGAACTGACATCCGCTGCCCCCCCCCACCCCCAACCTCCCCACACCAGTTCAGGTGGAATTCTGGAGTCTTGAAAGCTTCCATAGGAACCTCAAATCCACCATTTGAGCCATCTCATCCCAGAGAAATTCCCTCTGTATCCTTCCAATTGGTATGGAAGGGTTTCCTGTACAGGCTACTGCTATATATTTTTCACTTCTTCATTCATCCAACATTCCGGTATACCTTGGCATTCAGTTTGACCATCCAGCAGTGGTGGGAGACCCCGGTGGAGGATTCTGGGAGGCCTCTCCCTTTCCAGAAACAACCTGGATTGGAAGATTTAGCATGCAACCAATGATTACGATCTGGAATGTACTGCCTGAAAAAGTAGTGACAGCATATTCAGTGGTATGATTCAGCTGGGGATTGGATAAATACTGTAGGACTGTGGGGACAAAAGTTACACAGAGTGGGACCAATCCAATAGGTCTGTTAAATAACAGTACAGATTTGATGAGTCGAATGGCCACCTTCACTGCAGAAGTCTGTGTTTCTGTGGGTGGAATTCTGCAAGTGCACCCGGCAGGTTTGCCCCTGGCCCACCTCGCACACTCCCTGGCCTGTCTACAGTTTTACAGTGGGCTGTGCAAGGCCTGGAACAGCCCAGCTGCTCTTTCCCCAGTCAAAGCCCTTAAACTGGTAATTCATAGCCACGTAAGGACTGATTCTCACCCAGCTTCAATTGTCACTGGATAGTAAGAGAACAAGAGGAACTTGAAAGCTCTGAAAGTCACTCCACTCAGCCCTCAAATGGGAAGGTAAGTTGAGGAGTGGTGCCCACTTTAACAGCCTTCTTTCCACATAAGACCTACACCGCCCAAAAAACGGAAGGGAGCTGCCTTTCCCCTAATTGAGCTGTTTATCAGTGTACTTACCTTCCTGGTCATCAGCTTCCCTTCCAACAATGAGACCATCTGCAGATCTCTGATTCCAGATTCCGGAATTTACAATCTGGGAACTGGTTGTAGTCTGAGTCCTGGCCACTCAACTGACGACATTGTTGTACTCCTGAATCAAACTGAGGCAGGATGTCCATCTGAGTGAACGGCATATTAAAACTGCTCAATGAATTTTCAGACTAAGAAACATGAAACTTCTTCCAGTCTAACTCCCAACTTCTCTCTGAAGTGGCATAGTATGTGACTCGCATATACAAAGAAAGGTCCTTTCATTTACTGTCCATGTTTGTTTACTTGGAGCAGATGGTAATCCATTATCTTTTCATGATATTCAAAGATGCACAAGTGAGGCCTTGAAGAAAACCTATTTTTGCTCCAGATTCTCAATTGAATTCTTTGATTTATATTCGAAATCGCTTCTGTCAAGGAGCTGGGAATTCTGCGACAGTAATTCACCTGATTTGCCTAAGCCTGTCCATCCATGAGGCACAAATCAGACATGTGATGGAATACTAGACAACAAGGTGCAGAGCTGGATGAACACAGCAGGCCAAGCAGCATCATAGGAGCAGAAAGGCTGACGTTTCGGGCCTAGACCCTTCATATCCGTGATGGAATACTCCCCATTTGCCTTTACGAGTGTAGCTCTGACAACACTCGAGACATTTGACCTATATTACGACGAAGCAGTCCACTTAACTGTCAGCTCATTCATTGGCACATTGTTGTTATAGTATTTACCACTGACAGCATGCACTGTAACAATTTGTCATGTTGTTCTGCATAGGATCTCTCAAACAAACTTCTCTGTACCACCTGGAAGGACAGAAGCAGCAGATGAGTGAAATATTGTCATCTCCAAGTTGTACATGATTCAGATTTCAAGATACATTGGTAACTAAGAATAAGCAGGAAATATGAACCTTGCCAGTGATTTTGTCAACCTGAGACTGTTTTCATAAAGCTTTGAAATACCGTTCCCATGTGGAAATTAATGGACTAGATTTTGCTGAAGCACTGCATCTCTCATTAGTTGGGTTTACCCCTGCAACCTTTGGGGCACAAAGTTACTCATAACAGCGCAACACAGGACATTTGAGACTTGAATGAATAGGGCAAGCAATATATTATCTGTATAATTAATGTGGGATTTAATATTTATAAACTGCTGAAGGACTAAGGAGGGTAATTTAGGATGGGTGAATTCAATGCCAAATCAAGTGCACAAAGAGGTGAAAAGAAAGGTTGGATTGAAAGAGGAACAAGACAGAAAGGAAAAGTACAAGAAAAATGTAAAATTTGACCTTTTTAATATATCTTGAAACAATTCACAACCGGATGGAATAAGATTCTAATCTTACACTACGTATGGAGAAGTCGGATATGCAAAATTTGGCAATTTTTGCTTTGACAGAAGGGTATATTATTTCACATTATTTGATGGCCTCTGGCCTCTCTCTGCCAATGTTTTGCACTGGTTCAGTGTGGGACTGACACAGACTTAGTCCAAGCATTCCTTGCTGTACATTCACAATCTGTCTGCAAAGAACAAGGAAGAATATAGGAAGTCAGGAAAAAAGGCTTGGTTTATCTCATGTCACAGACCTGGAGAGGCGTGCAGCAGAAATAGAAGCAACATTTAGGTGAGAATGAACCGGCACAGAAATGTGCAGTCTATTTACAATAACAGAGAAAGAGAAGGAAGTGGTGCTGATTAATCAGATGGCTGCATTGTCACACAGTGACTCTGTGAATGTGTCTTTTAGATACAAAGTAGATGTGACTGTGAAAAATTTTCAGGATCTGTTTTTACAGTGCCTTCACCTGGTGAATGTGCATTGTATAATCTCTGGTGTGTCAATATCTTCCTTTAAAATAGAGTCCAAAGCAGCACACTGTACAACTTTATCAAACACATGAAGCAATTATGAAATTTGATGTTAAACAGAGGGTAAACAAATCACTTTATTTGTACAGCAGGGAACCTGATGGAAAACAACTGGGATATTTTTCTGAGTGGTGTCTGAACTCCACCAGCACATACCAAAGGGCGATTTGCTAAGTGGTGGGTGAAGGGCACTGCTGCTAATGCCTACTCGGAGAAACAATCTCCCACAGGCACAAAGAATACATTTTCAACACATGGGGTTCTAGAGCAACATCAGACCATTGTATTCTGTACTGAACTCACATTCCTATCTTATTCCATTTGGAACCATCTCAGTACAATGTCTGAGCTGCAGCTCTTGATGTGGGTTGTTGCTACCATTCTCTTTAAGTGTAGGGAAGTGCAAGCCGTATTTGGCCTGGTGTGGGAAAGGAAACCCACCAGTTGGTCTAAGTAAAAGAGGCTCTAATCAAGATGTAGTTTATTGTATTTTAGCAACTAGATAAGAGCCCATGGTGTTAGGGACAAGGTACTGGCATGGATGGAGGATTAGCTGACTGGCATAAGGCAGAGACAGAATAACAGGGTCTTTTTCAACATGGCAGCTAACGACTAGTAGAGTTCCGCTGAGGTCAGTATTGGGGCCAAAAACTATTCACAGTATACATTAAAGATCTGGACAAAGGAACTGAGGGCTTTATGGCTAAGTTTGCAGAAAACACAAAGAACAGTGGAGGTAGGAAGAATAGAGATGTAGACTATTTTCTAAATGGGGGAAGGCTTCAGAAATCCAAAGCACAAAGGGACTTTCTCCTATTTGAAGATTCTCTTAAGGCTAACATGCAGGTTCAGTTGCTAGTTAGGAAAGCAAAAGCAATGTTAGCATTCATTTCAAGAGGGCTAGAATACAAGAACAGAGATGTACTGCTGAGGCTGTATAAGACTCTGGTCAGAACATGTTTGGAATATCGTGCGCAGTTTTTGGCCCCTTATCTAAAGAAGGATGTGCTGGTATTGGAGGGGCCCCAGAGAAGGTTGACAAAAAATGATCTCCAGGATTAAAGGCTTGTCACATGAGGAGCTGTTGAGAACTCTGTTCTGTAATCAATGGAGTTTAGAAGGATGAGAGAGGATCTCATTGAAACTGAGAGGCCTGGATAGAGTGGATGTGGAGAAGATGTTTCCACGAGTGGGAGAGACTAAGACTTGAGGACAGAGTGAAGGGATGACCTTTTAGAACTGAGATTAGGAGAAATGTCTTCAGCCAGAAAGTGGTGAGTCAGTGGAATTTATTGACAAAGAGGGTTGTGGAGGCCAAATCTTTGAGAGTATTTAAGACAGAGATAGATAGGTTTTTGATTAGTAAAAGCATCAAGGGTTATGGGGAGGAGGCAGGAGAATGGAGTTGTGAAACATATCAGCCATGATCGAATGGTGAAGCAGACTCGATGGGCTGAATGGCCTAATTCTGCTTCTATATCTTATGGTCTTAGAGTTACAGGTTAGATTGATGTGGTAGGCTTTGTTATAGAGACTTGGATGAGGGGGACCAGATGTTTAGTCGCAACTCCTTGGAGATCCTAAGCTGCTCTGCCCACAAGTCCATATGACATTATCATAACAGATGGTGCTTATGACACCCCTCAGTATTAACCCTCTCAGACCCAAAGAGAACAAGTTTTAAAATTCACTTATTTAAGAACCAACTGACAGCTGTTAAATGAGGCAGCAATTCAATACATTGACTTGGCCAAATTTCATGTCTGATACTGGATACAGTAGGTATGTGCGTGGATGACGGGCACTCCTTGTGTTGCAGAGATTTATTTGAACAAATTTCCTGGTACACATTGTGCTGGAAAGGATGGAATACATGAATAGACTAGCACTAGTTTTTTTTTCCCCTTGCCACTGACCCACAAATCCTTATTTAAGCTTTATAATGTATTATTTGCATTCTCACAAAGGGAGAAAGTTTCTAATACCTTATTAAGCTGCGAACATGAGCCAGGGAAACCTGTGACATGATTCCATCTGGTGGTGTATGTGAGAAGCTGCAATGGAAGGAATTGTACTCGAGTGTTTTGGGCAGCAAACGGTCTCCCTCAAAATAATATGTGCTCCATCAGACTTAATGGGAAAAGTTTACAGACTCAAGCTGTGAATTTGCTTTGCAAATATAACACTGCAGATTTGGGTCCCTTAAGGAGAGATGAAGTATTTCTGATGATCAATTCAAGTACCAAAGAAAAGCCATTGTGTTAGTTCATGCAGAAAACTCAATTTATTCCATCACTTGACCTGCCCTGAGTAGTCATCGGGATACAGAGTCATCTCACTAATTGATGAGTATGGTCAACCATTACAATACACTCAGGTGCTGGATTATATATCACCAATAACAACTAATTCCCAAATCATCATTTTATAATGCATATTTCTGAGACAAATCAACAGATCAACAAAAAAAAATTCCAAGTTCTTAACAATGAATAGATTGACATCCCACAAAATAGAATATTAGGTATCCTTTGTGTTGAATTATTTTGTTTAAGATTTTATGTATTAACAAAATACAATTTACCTAATTAGATTTTGTCAGAAGTCACACACACCAGGTTATAGTCCAACAGGTTTGTTTGAAATCACAAGCTTTCGAAGCGCTGCTCCTTTGTTGAGTGAAATGACTTGTCCACCCCAGTCCAACACCAACACCTTCACATCATAGTCAGGTTTTGGAAGACATACATACTTACTGAATAAAAAAAAATGATGTTATGCATTTGCTTATATGACATTGCCTGTGTTCCAGAAGCAATTTGCTATGTGAAGGACTTTGAGACTTTTTTCACAATGTGATGAAGTGCAATGTAACTGGGTTTCATTCCTCACTACAAGTTCCAAATATATCTCTAGTTGTCTGACCCACTGAAACCTCTATGATTTGTGTATGATGGGATGAATATCTCTTTTGCCATCCAGCTCAAAGGGTTCAAAATTTCAGAACTTCTGCGGAATAGTCACTGCACACAAAACTCTGCTTTTTCTCCACAAATGTTGCCAGACTGGCGGAGTTTCTCCAGCTATTTCTGTTTCAGCTCAAAAGGTCATATGTCAAATGACTTTCTGCAGTTTTTTTAGCCCAAGTCTATGTGGGAAATGGGGTCAAAATATTGAACTAGTCATAATATGTCACAGATTTACAATGCCATTCAGATATTCCTAAATTCACGTGAGAGGTGAAAAGGTGCCATGTTGGTGCAGGGGACAGTGCCCTTCAGAGGTCCTGGTCAAGGCACATTAACTGGGAAAGATTTCCTCTGATTTAGATATTTCACTGAGAACGCTGAGATGATATCACTGAGTGGCTGGAAATGGACAATGGTCCATTCCTCAGCAATAAAGCCTCAACAGCCTTGCTCTGGACAAAATAAAAATTGGAGGGGAAAGATCCACTTATGAGACAAACTATCATTACTTTATAAAACATACGTATGAGACATAGTAACAATAACAGATCAACAAAAAATAATACCAAGCATGAGGGATGTGCTATTTTGGCAAGTGTTAGATGCACAACATACAATCAAGAAATGACTAACTATTCTCTCACTGTTGAGTACCAATGCTAGAGTTCAGGAAGAGTTTCAAAACCGGTGGCTGCAAAAAATACAACTGTACGCAATCATCAAATATATGAGCACAAACTACTGTCTTTTTTCTCAAAGACAGACTTTCATGACTTCAGGAAGTCCTAAAAAACGTTACATCATTTCAAAATGTTTAATTGGTTGTAATGTGTTAAATTGAACAACCAGTTTTCAGACAGCAATTTCCTGCAAAAGGCAATGTGATAAAAGATGAACTGCTCTTAGGGCTATTGATTGAGAGATAAATATTTAGCATGATGCTGGGGGAGCTCCACAGTTGTCCTTCTAATAAGGCTGTGGGATCTTTTATTTCCACCTGAGAAATTTAAAATCGCATCTAAAGAACCTCCTATAGTCCAGCACTCCGTCAGTACCGCAACGAAATGGAAGGCTGCATTTTAAGTCAGTCCTGCAAGTGGATCCTACACCCTTTTGAGGCAAAAGTGCTATCACTGAGTCGCAGCTTAACCAGGGTTAACAGTGCCATGGTAACAAATCACTAAGCACATGCTGGATAATTCCACTGGCTTTCCCTCCCCCACGCATCATCTCTATCACCTGATTATTCAAACAGAGTGATCGCAGCACAGTCCCATCTGTTCGAGCGCCGGGAAACGACAAACTGTTGACAAAAAGTTATAAAGAGCAGAGCTTTCACTGGCAACGCCTAAGTGACAGGAAGAAAGACACTGAGTGTACGACTGCCAGCCCAAATCTCTCGTAATTTCATTCAGAGCTATGTTATACTTACACAGTCAGATTGAGTCTGCAATGAGTGAAAAATCCATCTAATCTGGTTTCTCTCATTGAACTCTCGTGTCAAAGCAGTGTACATCACCATAGGTTTTTTTTTATTAAATAATGATTGCAATGAGCAATAACTAACATAACTTTTTTCTAATGTTGTTGCTTCTATTTTTGTTTATGCTTAGAGCTAGCTGATCCCAGTGGGAAATCTGGCTAGGGACAATTATTCGTCAGTAAAGTGTGCACGTACATGGTCCACTGCACTGTTTGCTAACTCAGAGTTGGCATCCTTGAGGGACCTCATGACTTCAGTCAGGTTGCTATTCACGTTGGATAACTTGCCACTTTTGCATCGATGTGTATCCACAATTGATGCAAATGTGTCAGTTTGGCTGCGGCCTTATATATTCTGAGTTTTTTCCAGTGATCAGGGTTGTTAACTCCATCGCTTCACGTTGACTGTCATCACTGACCATCCACAGCCAGACCCGCCAAAGGGAAATCTTCGATCAAGTCGAGGATTTTAAATCTCACAAACAAAATAAAACAGTGATAAATGACTTTGAAATATTTTTAGTCAACCTAAGGAAAGATGTAATTCTCTAAAGGGAGTCTAACACAGGTTCACCAAACTGGGCTGGCAGGTATGTCTATGAGGAGAGGTTGTGTTGGCTGAGTCTGTGTTCATTGCAGTTTAGAAGAATGAGAGGGACATCATTGAAATGAGTAAACGTCTAACAGGGCTGGACAGACTGGATGACGGAATGGTGTTTCCCCTGGCAGATGACTCGAGAACAAAGGCTCACAGTCTCAGGATACCAGCTAGGCTATTTTTGGACTCAGATAAGGAGAAATTTCTTCACTGAGGAGGTGATAAACCTGTGAATACTCAACCACAGTAGACCAAGGAGACCAAATCACTTAATATACTTAAGAAAGAGAGAGATTTCTAGAAGATAAAGGGATCAAGGGTTATGAGGAGAAAACGGGAATACAGCATTGTGATAGAACAGCAGACATGATTTTATTGAATGACTAACAACAGGGGGGTGTGTAATGTTAGTCACTAACAGTCCCCATTTACAACTATTCACCCTCCCAGCCTGATCGTTAGCAACTCCTTTGTCTGTCCAACTGTCTTTCTCTCTCTCTGGGCTCTATCCTATCGTTTACTCCCTTCCCCACTCCCCCTCCCTATTTTCTGCATATAATCTGACATTTTCCCAGCCACCATCAGTTCTGAGGAAGGGTCACCGGACCCGTAACGTTAACTCTGTCTTTTTCCTTCACAGATGCTGCCAGACCTGATGAGCTTTTCCAGCAACTTTGTTTTTGTTCCATTTTTAGTTACTTTGAAACAGCTGCTTCTTATTAAATTTCAAAAAGATTACATTCAAAAGCTTTTAAAACATACTTTTTTCCATATCCTTACACCCAAGAGGTGATGGCCTAGCAGTATTATTGCTGGACTGTTATCCAAAGACCCAGATAATGTTCTGGGGACCTGGGTTCGAATCCTGCCACAGCAGACAATGGAATTTGGATTCAATAAATATCTGGAATTAAGAATCTAATGTTGACTGCGAATCCATTGTCAATTGTCAGGAAAAACCAGTCGGGTTCACTAATGACCTTTAGGGAAGGAAACTGCCATCCTTACCTGGTCTGGCCTACATGTGACTCCAGACCCACAGCAATGGGGTTGGCTCTTAACTGCCCTCTGGGCAATTAGGGATGGGCAATAAATGCTGTCTGGTCAGTGATGCCTCTCATCCTGTGAATGAGTAAAATGGACATAAGAGATTCCTTTTTATTGAAACCTTCTCAAAGGCTATGGTATAAGGGGGTAAATCTGACTGTGTGATATGTTGGTGAGATACAGCATTGGTCATCTCAGCAAGTTATGCAATGTCACATGATCTTTCTCTCTCTCTCTTGCTGCCTTGTGGAAAGACAAAGTCATAATAAGATTTTTCTGAAATAATGTAAATGATTTCCTTACCTTGGCAGACTCTAAATATTCTTTAGCAGCCCAATGAAACTAAGAATATTATAAAGGACTGAATGCAATTAATGGAAACTGCAAGAGTTGATAAATTCACTTTTGGGGGTACAGTCAGTTTTATGGTGGGATCTGCTTCCTGTCTGATGGTTTTAAAAGCAGCACAAAGCATCATGGAAATTCGAGTTGGCAGAATGAAAAGTGACACTGTCTTCACCAGTTGCACTGATTTCTGCTGATTTTTACCGATAAAGAACCAACACAATCAAGGTTACAATCTCTTCCATCGGGCAGCAGATACAAAAGCTTAAACACACATACCCTTCTGTTCCCTGCTGTTATTAGACTTCTGAATGGACCTCTCAAATTTTAAACTTAATATTGATCTCGCTTGTTGTGCACCTCTGCACGCAGACCAAACCTTTTCACTGTACCTAGGTACATGTAACAATAATAAATCAAATCAAATCGACAACTCTGGAACACTATATCCAAGGAGCTTGCAGATAAGAGAATAAGGTAGAAATAACTGTTTGAAAAGCATAATGATGTTGAGGTTAGGCTCTGCAAGAAAGTAGGCAGTGGAAGTGGTTTTAAGCAAAGTGGGAACAATGTCTGAGGATCAACAGAAGTTCCTGATGTCACCAGATCTAAGGTGAAATCAGGAGAGGGAATGGGAGGGTGAGCGACTTGAAGAGGGTAAACAGGGAGATAGAGAAGAAGTTGAAGAGTGTCCATGAGGAGGGGATATACATTTGAGAAGAGTGAGGGGCAAGGATTGGCCAACAGTCACCTCCGCTTCCTGTCACCATGTGAAAATACCTCATCAATAAAAATAATGTCCTGTAACATACCCTCTTACTGTTAAACTTTAGTAAGAACACGTTAGTGGAGAATCACTGAAGACTTGTCCAAATTGTCCTGTATCAGTTCTATTGAATTGTATCTGATGGGTTCAAATGTGAAATCCTTTCATGATATTGTAGCCAGATGATATATTTTACTGCTTGCCAATTTGATGGAAGTGCAGCTTAGAGCAGGAGACAAAGCTTTGTACTCATGACTAGCTTTTCACTGGAATTAGCAAATGGTGAAAGATATACATCAGATCTATGTACCCTTCCATTCTTAAAACTATAAACAAGCTATGTAACATCTTAATTAATTCAAACTGTTGTTAGGCTTGAGAAGACTGAGTCTGATCCTGAAATTGCTTCTGAAAAGCAAGAAGCTGCAAAAATATGTTTAAAAGAAGCAAATGCCTTTTGATTAGATTTTTCCTACACCCCTTCACATGGTAAATATTTAACCAATTTATTTATTTTGCCAGTTGCTGGAAGTTCAAGCTAATAATGGTGAGGGGAAGGGGACACCTTACTGAGCGATGAGACCAACAGAGTGATCTCTTCAATCAACGTTATTTCAGGATTTCAAAGAAAACAATTGATGGAGAATTAAAGTGAATAGAATCAAGTACAGAAAGGAAAAGAGACGAAGAGAGATTAGAGTAAGAGTGAGAAAATTAATGGCAGGAACAAAAAGTAAGAATCACATTGATTATCTCAATCCTAGAAAGGTACTTGGAGAGTAGGTGAGCTTAGTTGACTAGATAGCTCGCATGTGGATCAGATTAGCACCAACAGCAGAAGGTTAAATTGTTGTACTGCTGAAGTAGACTCAGAGTCTGTCCCCTTACCCTGTTCGCAGGCTAAAAAAAATCACAGTACTTTGCCTTAGTTCAGTGAATAATCGCCAGGGACCTGCTTTCAGGCACAGAACTCAAGAAAAAGTAAATGGCTCCATGTAATGTTGTCTAACTTTCTGTGGAGTATTTAACTTGAGTTTATTGCACAAATCTGGAAAATTCTGCGAAGTATCAGGGAGATTAAGGGTGAGCTGCCAATTGTGTGAAGGAAACTGGAATTTGTAAATTGACCGGCAATTTCCAGAGATTTAAAGTTTTCGATGTTTGTCTATACTTACTGGCCAATTCATGCATTATTTCACCAGAAAAATCTGGGGTATTAAAACAACGGTATTTAGCTCAATCATTCCAACAGTAGTGTGCTAAGGGTTCTCGAAGAAAAAACATTCCAAACTTGAGTCTACGCATCACAAATCTATTTTTTTCCCATGAATATTTCCAGTTGTTAGTCAGTTTAATTATATGAAGCACAAGATAGTCAGATTTAAGATACAAAAGTGCTGACAGACCATTCTGGCCTGGACAAAGAGCATGGACAACTCTGTCACAGCCAGTCCAACCTAAGCTGCCAGGTGAAACAGTGTTAAGAAGCTGCGGAACAAATTAGCTGTAAAGAAAAGTTATTCATTAATTACTGGTGTTAACAGAGAATAAGGGCTCTTGTGGGGCAGTGGCAGTGTCCCTAACTCTGTGCCAGAAGGTCCAGATTCAAGTCCTGCTTTCCGCAGAAGGGTGACATAAAGTATCCAAACAGATTAACTCTTTCTTCTCTAGAATTACTACTCATGTCACTTTAAATTTGTTTATGATAATATAACATACTTTCCCAAAGCTGTAGTTTTCAATAAGGGCCAGCAGACAGATTGCCTTTATGTTTCTCTGCCTCTCCAGTCAGCTGACTTCTTGCCTTCAGTTGGCCATTGGCCAATAAATTATATCTACCTCTAAAACAGATGTTGAGAATGCTGGATGCTAAATAATAGCACCCTAGAGGATAGATGGCTTGTAAGTAACAGTCCATTGTATAAATACAGGAAAAAAAAATGTTTACCTCTTGTTTTAAAATAGAATGGATTTTCCACCTTTCATTTGACTGTAAAAGCTATTTATGTTGAGGCAGAATTATGCCTCCTGTTGGGTGTCACACTATGTTGATGATAGCAGTGAGTAATTCTGCATCCCACAGTAACCCTCCATCTGAGCTCGTTGGTATTGACCTAACAGGTTGAATGGGCTCGTTCTGTGCTGTAACCATCCTGTGATTCTATAATTGCAAGGTTGAGTTATAAGACAAAGGAGTGGGATTGCAACATGATGATAGGAAAAGGAAGAAACACATTAAACCTACAACGAGGATGATGCATGATTGTGAATAGAAGTTGAATGCAATAAGTCAAATAATTTCACTTTTCAATTTCAATTTCTCTTTTTTCAATTTTGGGTAAATGCATTGTATCCGCAAAAGGGCCAAGTGAACAATCAAACTGGCAACTGTTCAAAATGCTAGTTACTGAAATGTCTCTTAACAACAACTTTGTGAAATCAGATTAATGTGAACACAAGCAAGTTTTGGAAGCTTAAACTGAGAGGTGGCAAATTTAAAACAGACGAGGAGTATTATTTCTCTCACAGGGATGTGATCCTATGGAATTCATTACCCCACAGTGTGGTGTATGCTAGGGCATAATAAATTTAAGGAAGAGGTAGACAGACTTTTAGTTAGTAACAGGTCAAAGGGTTATAGGGAGCAGACTGGAAATTGGAGTTAAGGCTGAGATGAGATCAGCCATGATGGTAGTAAATGTTGGAGCAGACTTGAAGGGCTGAACTCCTGTTCATAGTTCTTACGTAACATTCCATATCACTTACAACACCCACACCTAATATTGTTAATATTGCCTTAAGTAAGCCGCCATGAGTACTTTGGATCTAATCTGGTGTTGAAACAGGGCACGCTTTTCTCATTTGCTACATCATCTTTTTCACATTTTTTAGATTACTAACCTTTCATATTGCATCTCTAATGCTAAAACCTTCACAGCAGCTGGTGTTATATTCTCTTAAACTTCTTTTAAATTAAGATTGTACGGTGGTCTGAAAAACTGTATCGTGGAACCAATGTACATTTGTGCATTATTGCAGTATTGAACATCAATCCCATCCTGCAAATGTCAGAGAGGTTCCCTAACTTAAAAAAAAATAAAATGCAATAAACAACCTACAAATTGCCTGGAAGAAAGGCTTTTGGCAAAGCACGCTGCATTTCATTCATTACATTGACTGTTATGGCTTTTAGTTCATGTGAAATGTGAACCTTACAGAGTGTGTCATTGCCTAACAGGAGTCTCAGATCCAAAGATGGAACAAAAGCCTTTGACACGGCTGTTTTGCCATTGACCAGAAATAAATTATGACCTGTTTCTCATGGTCACCCTGCAGAGCAGCTACTGCAGATCATCCAGAGGTAGTATGGGTGCACTAGATGCATTGATTCGTAGCAATTAATGTGTGATTTATGTCGCTATACTATTATGATCCCAAGTAAACTAACTCATAAAACTTGCTACAAAATCAATCCATGTGTAAATTTAATCTCTCCACACTTGCGTCCCTACTAATGAAATCCACTGCTCCACAGAAGTTCTTTGTACCTTGCGTGGCTTTTCAATAAAGGAATATTTTGCATCTGAGAATCTATAAAATTCACAGAGCCTCGTAAGGAACGGGGGTGTAATAGACAGAGATTGTACACTTCTCTAACCAAATTGTTGAAGTGTAAACACATGGGGTGGGTGCCTTACACCGGTGAGAGATATAAAAGATGAAGAGATGGCAGAGTTCAGAGCACCATGCTTGTTCTCCAGGACAGTGAGTGCGAGATCTTCGTCAGCACCAAGATTCCAATCCCCTGGAACTTATTTGAACATTGAGGTCTGGAACACCACCTCAAACATGTGCTGCTCTTGGTCTTTTGGAGGGCTGGTCTCGATGCAATTCATATGGGTAGCTTGGAAGGACTTCAACAAACCTAACTCCCACAATCGCACCTTCAAACACTCCAGCAATTTACAGAACCAAGTCTATGAAGCCTGACCTCTCCCTGGAGGAATTTCCAGTGAAAATTAGA
Source organism: Rhincodon typus (assembly GCF_021869965.1). Lineage (NCBI taxonomy): Eukaryota > Metazoa > Chordata > Chondrichthyes > Orectolobiformes > Rhincodontidae > Rhincodon > Rhincodon typus. The sequence continues at coordinate 39,597,457 of NC_063357.1, read as the reverse complement.
TAATATGCAAACCCTGTAGACCTGGGTCCTTCATCTTTACCCAAGTTATGAAATTTCAACTCACTATTGAGGCTTCAGACACAATCAACAACCTGTCAAAATAACATACAAGTTGGCCACACGCTGCTCAAACTAACCTATGTGGAGAGAACATTGCTGCTCTACCTGCAGAAAAGATTTTTGTTTCCATTTCATGTATAAAGCAACATGTGATTCTGGAGAAACCAGAATGCTACTACGAAGAATGTCCATCTGAACACCACATTAATGTTCTATCTCTCAGCCTACACTTGCTCCATAGACAAGACTATGTAGGATTTTCCACCCCCCATGCACCTAATTTTCTGCAGACACTTTCTAATTGGAAACACTTGGCTGTTCTCCATCCATATTTCCCATCAGCCAGTGAATCTTCCAGCCCTCTCCTCCCCCCCCAACACACAGTCCAAATCTCTCTTCAGTTTTTGGTTCCGAACAAAAGAACGTCTGTTTTGAAAAACAGCCATCAGCAATCCAGCCAAACCTGAAATGTCTGTTTTCCAAGTTCAAACAGGAGCTGGAGAAGCCAACATCTGCTCAAAAACCAAACAGTTGGAAATTAGCATTAGTTATCACTGTTGTCTCTGAGGTGTGTCGTTAAAAGTGACTCCTAACTGGACAGCTGAAACCTTAGACTCGATCAGTTTGGGTACTTAAACTACTACAGTAAGACCACAGAGTTTGTCTCATTATAGGACAGTACGTTTAGTATGATACGGTTTTATATAGCTGATATCAACAATGAGCTCTTAGGACTGGACTTTCAATTGCTTTTTGGGATGAACTCAGGTGCGGGCAAATACTGAAAATCATAAACCAGAATGGTGTCCATGGTGAGAGAGGCACAGAGGCAATTCACCCTTTGATGGTTTCCCTAAGGTCCAGAGGGTTATCAATTGTAGTCACGTGAAATACTGACCGAGCAGTCAGTCAGATTTCTGATCAGGAAATGTTTTCCCTCAGTGAGTGTGCGGCTGGACCATAAATGGAGGAATGGGATCTTGTAGGTCTGGACTTGGTTCCTGGGCAGTCGTCACGATGCCTTCAACTTTGAAGAATATCAGGAGCCAGAAACCTTCAGGCCTATATCAGGCTGCGTAGGAGGCTCCTATGGGAGAAGGGTTATCTCCCCTAAGGAAGTGGTTCTTGTTGCTTGTACAGTACTCGGCCATTGCCTAGGACAGCACTGGCCCTCAACACCCTACTGCTGTATGCCTCCAGACAATGGCAAACCCAGTCACGGCTGCCATTTAATACACCCCTCCATCCTGAGGACACATCTCCAGCCACTACTGGCACCTCTAATTGAAAATTAGATTTACTGTTTGGCCACTTTAGGCCTTTGCCTTTTACATCATCGATGTTGATGCACCACAAGGTTGGTATCCAGAGGTGGTCAGGTTTTCAATCCCAAATTGAAGGTCAGCACCTGGCTTCAGGCCCATTTATGTTTAAGGCTCACATGGAAACTACTACACTCTTGTGCATTTACTGACTCTGCTTTGATCTTGATGCAAAAAACCATTCACTCTTTTACTAAAAGGTTCAATACAATGTATATGGATTCCAGCACACAAGAGTATTTCCAGGCAGGTCTCCACGGCTGATTCTGTTGGGATTCCCTGTGATGGTCAAGGAGCCTTCCCCCCACCCCATGTGTAAATTACTCTGGGGTCTTAAGTGGGAGGTGTCTCTTGATTGTAAATGTAGGACTTCGTAAACATCATTGATGAGCGGGTGATTGTGTTTGAGCCCACAGTCTTGTTTGACAGTCACTGCAGTGTTGTGTTCCAAAGATCTGATGCATTGTTGTCTTTGAATTAAGAAGGTGGTGATGTTTTTAATTGTATGTTACATTGTGAAGCGACTCAAAATGGAGATGTAAATGATGCAATATGAAAATAGCTGTTAGGCTATTTGAGGGCTTTGGGTCCCTCTAAACCATTATTGTGTACTTTTAAAAAGAGTCGAATAACTTGATTGATGACATTTTAATACACAGAACTCTTCAGACTGTACAAGTTCAGTAATCTCACTTTACTGGGCTATTTAAAATGTGTCATCTTACGTTCCCAAATATTCCAAGAGGAGTACATCTCATTAAGTCATTTACATGCTAATGTCACGAAGATTTTTCTATTGCCCACAGGGTGCCAGAGGTTACTTGCATCCATGTACATTTTGCCAGCCATCAAACAGAACACTATATTGCTCCATTATTTACCAACAGAATGTGTTGCTTCATCAACTTGGAGATTTTTCTTTCACTTCATTTGTGCCTGGCACTAGCCCTACTTCTTTTGGCAAAGGCTGACCAACATGTAAGGTTCATTCTGAAGCTTTATGAAGCTCATCACTATATTTGTGCTGATTTGAAATGGTTGCCGACAAATGAAGTTTTTTCCTCTAATGAGGAAATGTTAGTCTGCTTTTTCACATACCGTCCTGGGCTGGCTTATTGCATGAGGGCACAGCTATGGAGACAGCTTTGAATAATTATTTAAATGAGTTGACCTTGCTCAATTGTAAGCAGACAGTTTGCTGCATTGTTGGCTAGTTTTGGCCCTGCAGCTTAACATAAAGAAAAACTGACTTAACATGCAGTAGAAATTGATATTGGCCAAATATCTAGAGAGAAGACTGGTCGTCATTTTGAAATGTGACTTTCACATTGTGATGAATAGAGATGCAGCAAATACGACATTATGGGTACTCGTTGAATACAGAGCACAATCTGCCTTATGGGATCCAGTGTATTATTTAGTTTAGAGAGCAGGCTGACTGTAATTTATGGGAATATGATCGTTCACAGAAACCAGATAGCTGGAGATTCACTAGATACAGCACATGACCCAGTCATAGGCATTCATCCAGAGTACCATCCAACTCATGGATGCAAGACTGTTTCATCCTGAAAAACAGCCATACTTTTGGCAATTTTACTTAAGGTTCCTCTTTCTCTCTCAGTTGAAAGAAATGTCAGTGCACAAATGTTTTAGCACGATATCGGAGATTTTAAAAAACTTGCATGGTTACAGCACCTTTCGTAAGTTCAGAGCACTTTGAAGTCAATTAGTTCTTTTGAAATAAGAACAAAGTTGCTGGAAAAGTTCAGCAGGTCTGGCAGCATCTGCGAAGGAGAAAACAGAGTTATCGTTTCAGGTCCCTCAGAGGAAGGGTCACCGGACCCGAAACGTTAACTCTGTTTTCTCCTTCACAAATGCTGCCAGACCTGCTGAGCTTTTCCAGCAACTTTACAGGATCCGCAGTTCTTTTGGTTTTTATTTAGTTCTTTTGAAATGTTGTCGCAAATCATCATTGTAATCTTGTGTTGTTTCTTAAAAGCCATTTTTATTCAATTTGGATGTAGGTGCCATTGGCAAGTCCAATATTTATTGCTAACTCCTGTTTGTCTTTGAGAAGGTAGTTACTAAAACCTTGTTGTGAATGGAAAATTTTCACAGGATCTGGCCATTTCTCTGCTGGTTCTTAAATGAATATTGAAGTGAGAGGTATAAAAGGTGTTCTCACTCTGCAGTAATAGCCATTCGCCCTCAGATGGGATCATTAGTTGTACTTTAACAGCTCCATGCAGCATTAATCTAACAGACAGTATAATTAGTTGAATCTCAAGGTGGTGTTAAGGTGGGTGAATTGAGTCGAGGTACTGATCAACCATGATTTAAGGGAAGGGCAAAATAAGCTTTTCAACTGAAAGGCCTGTTCTTAAATTTATATCTTATTTTTATTGTAAGAGATACTTCTTGATCTAACCTCTCAGTTAGACATTTGGGACTTGAATGTACAATCCATAAACGTCAGCACATAATTCTGTGCTGACACTCCAAAGTACTGAGGGAGTACTGCAGTCTTAGGTGCTGTCTTCCTGATGAGATGTTAAATCAAGGCCCCAAGTCCTTTCTCAGCAGGATCACATGTCATTATTCAAAGATTTCCTCCATTGCCTGGTTAATATTTACCTTTAACCACCACCATCTAGAAAAATATTATCTGGACATCATCACATTGCTATTTATGGGACCTTTCATCTTGTGTAAATTTGTTGCTGTATTTCATACATTAAAACAGTGACTACACTTCACACCCATTCTATTGACTGCACAGTACTTCAGAATGATCTCAAGTCATGTAAGATTATATAAATGCACATTTTTTTATCCAATGGCATATGGACATATATCTCTCAAACACAGCCATTGTTTTATTTTTAGACTCAATTACAATGAAGCTTGCAAAATTCTTTTCTCAGCATTATAAAACAATTTTAATAATTGTACTGGTTTTTTATAATGCATCGTCACAGAGAAATAAGCCACAGTCATCCACTAATTTATCTGGAATGATCCGTCTAAAACAAGTTGTTATAGAAACCTCTCACTATGGTTTAATGACTTGCCCTAGTTTTACCTCTGTCTGCTGTCTCACTTGACATGGCTTATTGAATGAAGATTGCACACACAAATGATCAAAACTAAAGACTTCAATTTTTTTTTCTTTGTCACCCTACCCCAAACCCCACGTGACTCATTGCACATTACATCACTGTATTATCAGGCCAAGGAACAAGGAGACCCTTACAATTTGTCCCTGTAATTTCAACTGCAGTTACTTTTTGTGAATACATTGCAACATGTGCTGAAAAGTTGCAATCCAACAAATCATCTTACTGCAATCTATTAGAGATAATAACAAGCTGCTGGTATGAATTGAATAGTGGAATTTTCATGAAATGCTCAATGTTGAATTTTCTTATCAAATTTGAAAGTTTAGCCAATAAAGCTACGCGTGCACTTTTGTAATGAATCCTCTGTTACAAGTTGAAGAATCCTTCCCGTGTAATGGTATCCTTTAACCTTTTCCTGATCATTTAATCTTTAGCAAGGACAGATGACAGCCCAATGAGGCTCGGAGGGATTTATTGAGCTTTGTCTCAAAAAATACATAGTCTGCCAGGAAACGAATGAATGGCAAACATCTCAGGAGACTGATATTGTGGCGACAGGGAAAGCAACTGATTTGCTGTAAACCGTAGAATTCTGGGGAAATTAAGAGTCTGATTTGAACCAATTTGCTATATGCGACTGATTAAAAAAAGGGAAACGTTTTGAGGTACATATGGCATTATGAAATATATAACAAAAGAACAGAATATTTGATTTTGACTGTTTCTGATGCTAAATCAGGACACAGGACTTGTCGAACCCAGTTTATGCCTTTACTGTGTATTGCGAAGGAACAATTTGGTTTAATTTGATATACAAGGCCCAACAGCCCCGATGAGATATCCTCAACCCAGGCACCAGGCAGGCAACAAAGCCTTCAAGACTCTCAATCCTAGCCATAGAGAACAGTGTCTATTTCCCTGATTATACTATCACCAATTACAATTATATTTCTCTTTTCTCCACCCTCTTGAATGACTCCCTGTACCACAGTGCTATGGTCAGTTTGCTCATCCTCCCTACAGCCCCCACTCTCATCCACACAGGGAGCAAGCTCTAGAGCTGAGGATCCTTCAGCACTATCTCCTGCATTCCTCTACCTGCCTCGCTTGTAGTCACACCGTCCTGTCCCTAATTACTGACTGAATTCGAGGCAGTTAATCCAAGGGGTGTGACTGCCTCTTGAAACACAGTGTTCAGGTAACTCTCCCCCTCCCTGATTCTCTGTATCGTTTGTTCAATGACATAACAATTGCACTATAATACTCAGTATTTTAAGCCTGGCTGTCTAAGTCAGGTTCTAATTCCAAGCTTAATGTTAACATATAAACATGTAGTCCCCCAAAATTACATTTAAAGCTTCATCCCAAACCATGCTGCGATTTTTGATTTAACAGTTCAAACTGTAAAGTGTGCAAAAATGTTTTTTTTCCTATTGCTTTTTGTGCCACACTGTTGTTTGTCAATTTTCTTCTCGGCTGATGTCATGGTAACATTCTGGGAGGTATAGTTCCATGGGGATAGCATAAAATTACAAGCATTACAAGACATCTCCCATTGTCTCACACAATTTATGAATTACTGTTGAAAATCCATGGCCTATGATGCAGGAACCTGTCTTGAGAAAGACTTGTGTAAGTAAAGCTTGCATTAAACGTGGCTCAGTGACCTTCTGTTTTATTACTGAACACTGCGTTTTTTGCTATTTATACAAGGTATGTCCTAGATGAGCCTAAAAAAAGCTTGTTATTAATTTACACCACCCAAGGGGCCAGTTTTAGCAAGATACAGCCAATAAGGCAAATATAATGTAGATTAGCATATTATATTAGCATCAATATTTCACTCCAAAAAATGCAATTTTAATTACAGGCAGGGAATAATATCTTGCTTTCAAAATAATGTATGCATATTAATGAAATTCTTTCAAGTGCAAATTTTTTTTTTGTTGTTTTGACCCGTGGTGTCCAGCGCAGATATGGTGGCCCCTGAATAGCCTCCTTTTGTGCTGTGATTCCATATAAGTAGCTAACTTGAAAAATCTGTTTCACAAGGTCACAGAACCATTTCACTCATTCATCCAGAATTACCTCAAAGTATCACAGCGTGCAGTTAGTTATTAAATGCTTCCAGGGCCTTTCCTTCTGTGCCCTATCGCAGGGAATATCCCCTGCGTTTGTTGATCACTTCTGGTGTGAAAAAGAACTTCCTGCTATCAGTCCTCTGTGTTATTGCTTTGAACATAGAGACTCTTCCCTCCTTTTAGTGTGAAGTAATTTTCCAGATTTCCTTTTTTCAATGCTGCATCCTGAAATTGATTTCCTATTGCTGTTTCAGGTATACTCAGGAAGAAATTCGCCAGAAAGTGGGGACCTTTCGGCAAATGTTAATGGAAAAGGAAGGCGTACTGACCAAGGAAAATCCACACGGACGTCATGTGTGAGTGCACACTGCTTTGTTAAAATGATCAGTTTCTTTTAACAGGTATTACTGATCAGAATATATGTTTGATTAGGTTTAAGTTTGTGCATCCTCAGGAATAGAAGGCTTCAAGGGCGGTTGTGTTGCGGTGTTCAAGATGATTAAAGGGGTTGATGGAATTGATGGAAAAAAACAACTTTTTCTGATGGGAAGAATGCAAAATCTGTAGGAATTACCTTAAAATTAAGAGAGCCCCATCACTGTTGAAGGCCATTAGAAATCTGTAACTCTTCCCCCAAAACACTTTTGGAGTAACTTAACAGAAGAATTAAGGCCTGACATCTTTATTAAACAAAGAAGGTAAGAATAGAGATAAAGTGTGGAGCTGGAGGAACACAGCAGGTCAGGCAGCATTAGGGAAAAAGGTTCAGGACCCTTCTTCAGAAATCAAGGTGGGTAAAAACAATTAAGATTCTGATAATTCACAGTCAAATTACATGAAAAGACAGCCACAAGGGAATGAATGGCCTACTCCAGTTCCTGTGAGTGGAGGGAAGATTTATAGGGTGCAATGTGATGTAGATATTTTTTTGAACAACAAAGGAATTAAGGGATACGGTGAGAATGCGGGTAAGTGGATCTGAGTCCACGAAAGGATCAGCCATGATCTTATTGAATGGCGGAGCAGGCTCGAAGGGCCAGACGGCCTACTCCTGCTCCTAGTTCTTGTGTTCTTGTGTTTCCACTGAGGTCCCGCCCAGTTGATGGAGAGCTGACAGGGAGCCACCACGTCTCCTCCATTTGAGAAGGCCTCACATTAAGTGACCAGCAATGGACCTTCTCCAGAGTTAAGGACACTGGGATGGAAATCCAACCTCCTGAGAGTTTCTGCCCAATCAGAGCTCAGCAGCTCTCCAGTGCCATCCTTGCCACTGGCAGGTGCTGGTAATGCACTCACCAGAAGCTCACGATCAACATAGGACCCCACCCCGAATTGAATGAGGGTGAGGTAGAGGTCACAGGCAAGGGCAGGAGGTGACCCTCAGCAGTCATCCACAACCTGATACCAGGTGCCGTTTTCAGGCAGAACGAGGCTTTAATAGTATTTAGGCTGGAAGGCTATCCACAAGTCTTTTTGTCCCAGCCTTAACTGGGGAAGAGCAGCAAGGTCTTCACCCTCTCCCTCTTGCCTGATTAAATGCCACTCCACCTCCAAACTCTTGTTCAATGAGGCACTAAATTCCATGCCAAGCCTCTTTATTCATGCTTTTTGATGAATTTTTTCTCATTGAAAACAAGAAACCAGCGGGCTCTCCTAACTTTACAGCTCTGGTTATTCAGAATGAAACAAGTTGCCATTTATTCTCGAGAAAGGCTGGGGTGATTATTCTTGCACAGTTTTCTGGGGCAGGTTTCAGGAATGATGAACAGCACCTATTCAACCAGGGACATTTCTTCTCCATTTCACATCAAATACTAAGATTATACTAAGGATTTGTTTGCATTGAGCAGTGGTGATGATTGAAAGGTTAATTAACTGGCCTTCATGTTTTTAATTGTATTTTTAAAAGTTGATTTATGAATGCATTTATTTATTAATGAGATTATTTGTATATTTGGAGTCCCATATTGTCTGGAGGTCTATTTATATAATGTGAAATATATTTTATGCACATGGCGAATATATAAATATTTAGCATCTAGTGGTTAAATCCATGTTTGTATACATGTAATTAGGAAGTCATAATGTGGTATTTCTGGTTCAGTAAAATCACATTCTTCTTGAGGTGCCCAATATTACAGGAAAATATCAGTGATGGGCAAGTTAACTTCATGCTTCATCACATCATTAAAAATAATTTACAATAAAAAAATTGATAATTTTACTCTCTTGGTCTTCCCTTTATCCCAAACCCTGTTTTATAAATGTTATTTTGTCCTAGTTGAAACAAACTGGTCTTTTATCTTCAACAACAGTAAAAACAGAAGTTGCTGGAAAATCTCAGCAGGTCTGGCAGCATCTGTGAAGAAAAAGTCGGAGTTAATGTTTCGGGGACCGTTGACCCTTACTCAGAACAGTTCACAGATGCTGCCAGACCTGCTGAGCTTTTCCAGCAACTTCTGTTTTTGTTCCTGATTTACAGCATCTGCAGTTCTTTCGATTTTTCTTTGCTCTTTTAGTTTATTTTCTTCCTCTCGTTGCCTTTCTATTCATCTCCCTACTAATAAAAAAAATTGGATGTGTATTTGCATCTGCTTGTGATACATCATTGGTGGATCTTATCTGCATGAATGCTAAGATGAGAGTGAGCAACTATCAAAAAACAGTTTTTCAGGGACTGTCCTGTCATGTGGCCTTTGTCTCATATTTGGAGTTTTCTTTTTCTTGAGTGCCGACTTTGCTGCTATTGGCTAGTAAAGTAGTTCTGGAACTGAACTGCAGTCATCTGTCAGGCCGGGAAACTACTTACAATGTTGGAATCAGAATGGAGCATATATCTGTCAAAGATCACGTCAGCACCCATCCTGGTTTCAAACCTTCACTCTGTCTCCTGGCCTTAAGTTCATGTCAGCAACCCCAGTGATGAAGTGTCCTTTATAATTTCTCGCCCAGTGTCGATCACCGTGACTGAGATATTTGAGGAGAGTTCAAACTGTCCGCCTCTCCACCCCTGTACTAGTGGCACAGTTCTTCAGCACAGAGCTGCCTAAGATCTGGTTCCAGTAGCTTTGGCATACCTAGGACAGGAATGTGAGGGAGATGCATTTAACAATCATGTCACTTTGTGCCAGCAAGATTAGCGCCTGTTCTCCTATTTCTTCTGTAATTCTTGCTCGGCAGTGTGTGTGCTTCTCAAATACGTGCATGCCACATCACCTGTATCTAAGAAGTGCTTATGTAAAAAGGAAGACTAATTTGCATTTATGTAGCCTTTTTTCACCACCAGCAAATGTTTCAAAGGTCTTTAAAGCAAAAGAAAATTTTTGAAGTGCAGTCACTGTAATTATTTAGGAAACATGGCAGCTAATGTACTCTGGGCAAATTCCCACAACAGTGATGTGATAGTGACAAATTACTCCATTCTTTTTGTGATGTTGATGAAGAATAAATGTTGGTTAGGATAATGGTGATAACTCTACCCCTCATCTTCAAAGTAGATGTAAAACCACCCGAGGAGGCAGCTGGAGCCTCAGTTTAATACCACACCTAAAAAAGACACTATCTGTGACAGAGCAGTCTTCCCTCAGCATTGCACTGGGTTGTCAGCTTGATTATTGTGTCCTGACTTTGATTCTGGAATGGGATTTGAACCCTGAATTTTGTTTTTCAGAGGCATAGCTGGCACATATTGAAATTTGTTCTGATTTATTGCAGTTAAGCCTAGATATAGGCATTTAGAAAACACTTGGACTGGCGCTGATGAATAATTGGGATGGATGTCTTAGGCAGCATAATTTTATTTGTGGCAAAACAGCGTGATGTTATTGACGGAGCTCTGTTTTGAAGTATATAAGATGAGTCAGAGCAATACTCTCATTCGCAGTTTTGCTGTTTATTTTTCTTTCTGTGTGGGGAAGAGGGCAATGCACTGAGAAAGTGAATAATTTGCAGGCCCTTGCTTTCTTTGGGGTCTCTATTCTTCCAATACCATTCCCAACAGCCAGTCTCCAAACATCAAGGCCATCAGTGACTGTCAGTCACAGGAGTATTGGGAATGCAAGGGGTGCGGTATCAGAATCTCAAGACAGCAGTTTCTACAGCAAAGAGGGAGCACGAGAAAATGCTGGCAGGCAAGATTAGGGAGAATCCCAAGATTTTCTACAATTCAATCAAGGGGAAGAATATAATTGGGGAAAGAGTAGGATCTATTAGGGACCAAGGGGCATTCTGTGCATGAAGCCAAGGGAACATTGGTAGAGTGTTAAATGATTACTTTGCATCCATCTTTACTCAAAAGAAGGAGGATGCAAGTACAGAATTTGAGAAAATGGACTGTGAAGTTCTTGCACGGATTGATGTAAGAAGGGAGTAGGTATTGGGGGTTCTGGCAGATTTAAAAGTGACCACTGCCCAAATCTGGATGGATTGTTTCCCATGTTGCTATGGGAGACGAGGGTCCCTGACCCAAATCTTTAAGGCATCTCTAGCCACAAGGGAGGTGCCAGAGGACTGGAGGTCAGCTAATGTGGTTCCACTCTACAAGACGAGTGGTAGAGATAGACCAGGGAATTATAGACCAGTGAGTCTAACATCAGTGGGAGGGAAACTATTGGAGAAAATAGTGAAAGAGAAAATTAATTTTTATTTAGAGAGGCAAGGTTTGATCATGGATAGTCAGCTGGCTTTGTCAGAAGGGAGTCATACCTAACAAATCTGGTGGAATTTTTCAAGGAGGTGACCAAGTGTTTGGATGAGGGTAGGGCAGTTGATGTAGTTTAAGTGGAATTCAGCAAGGCCTTTGACAAGGTCCCACATGGTAAAGTGATAAAGATGGTAAGAGCTTATGGGATCCAGGGTACCTTGGCAAGTTGGATCCAAAATTGGCTGTGACAGAAGATAGAGTGTGGTGTAGAAGGCTGTATGTCTGACTCGAGCCCAGTGTGCACTGACGTAATAGGGATCAGTGCTGGGTCCCTTATTGTTCATATTCATTAACAATGTAGATGAGAATGTGGGGGTGGGATTGATAAATAATCTTGTGGATGACACAGAGATTGGGTGGGTAGTTGACAGTGAGAAGGAAGGTGTTAGTTTACAGCAGGATATAAACAGATTGGCAGATCAGTGGCAGATGGAATTTAACCCTAAATAAGTGTGAGGTCTTGCACTTTGGAAGAAAGAACAAGACAAGGGAGTACTCCATGAATGGCAAGACATGAGGAAGCTCAGAGGAACAGAGGGATCTTGGAGTGGTTGTACACAAATCCCTGAGTGTAGCAGGACAGGTTAATAGGGTAGTTAAGAAGGCATAAGGGACACTTCCCTTTATCAATTGGTTATAAGAGCAGGGAGGTTATGTTGGATCTCTACACTATTTGGTTAGGTCACAGTTAGAGTACTGTATGCGGTTCTGGTCACCGCACGAGAGGATGGATGTAATTTCACTGGTGAGGGTGCGGAGGAGATTCACAGGACATTGCCTTTGTTCGAGCATTTCAGCTTTGAAAAGAGGCTGGATAAGCTCGGATTGTTTTCTTTGGAGCAGAGAACATTTAAGGGGGACCTGATGGAGGCGCTTGAGATTATGAGGGGCATGGACAGGGGGGGGAAGTAGAAAACAGCTGCTCCCCTTAGTCAAAGAGTCAAAACAAGGGAGCATAATTTTAAAGTGAAAGGCAGGAGGTTTAGAAGAGATTTGAGGGAAAATGTTTTCACTCAGAGGGTGGTGGGATTCTGGTATGCACTGCCTGGGAGGGTAGTTGAGATGGGAAACCTCACAACCTTTAAAAAGTACTTGGATGAGCACTTGAAGTGTCATAACATTAAAGGCTATGGGCTGAGTGTGGGGTAGTGGGACTGTGTAGGCAGTAGTATATTTTTAGCAGTGCAGACAGGATGGGCTAAAGGGCCTCTTCTGGACTGTATGGTTCTATAGCTATTTCTCATTGTCAGTGTCAATATCTGCCACCTTCATATCTTGCTGGCAGGTGTCTTCGTATTTGAGAAATGGACATCCAGAAGGTTATGACCCAATTGACTATGCAGAAGGTCTTTGTGGATTGTTATCTTGGTAATGCGTGTGTGCTGACTGAATTGACGTGCTCCAGCATTTTTTTGAGTTTTGACCTTGCCCAAGAGATTCGCCTCCTAAACACTCGCATGGGAGCAAGTGAGTGAGGTGGGTAGGGATCAGGAGCAGGTTGACCAGAGAAGTAGCGAGCTGATTGGCAAGCAGGGCGGAGTGTGGGTAAAGCAGCAAGTTGGGGGTGGGAGGGGGAGGGGGGCAGATGGAGTTGGTGCTAACACACAGCAATGTTACTGAGGGCACTGGCATCCTCTGTCCATGCAGTGGCAGGCAATACATCATTTTTTTCTTAAAGACTAAATAGCTAAAAATTTCCCTCTGCTTGAACTTTAGTATTAAAATTTACCTGGTGAATAATTAGGCAGTGAAGTGCTACTAGCGAGATGTCTGTGTTTAACACAAAGCAGAATATTCATTCACATGCAAGCCCTGCTCTTTCCCCACAGACCGACAATCTTTATCCCTTTCCAACCATTTATCCAATTTCATTTTGAAAGTTATTATTGAGTCTTTTACCACCAGCCTTTCAGGCAATCTATTCTAAATCCGTGCTTAAAAAGGAATCTAGCCGAAGCCGAGCAGATTTGTGACTTCCACCCCTTTGTATTCTAGTTCTCCAGAAATAAAGACCAGGGCAGGACTTGCCTTTCAGTTTTGGGACCTTGATGTTAGGAACACATGCCGGCTCTGACTCCAGGCAATGGTAGGCTTAATCTCTGCTATAATTTACCAAGGGATGACCACTTCATGGCAGAATTCATGCTCATTGTCCAATTGAGGATGAAGGCTGCCATTGCACTTAAGGAAGGGAGAGAGAGTGCTTCAAGTTGGAAGCATCCTCACAACACTTAATATATTTTCCTGGCTTCCTACATTGACCGAGGGTGGGGAGTCACTTCAATCCTTATGGCACTCTGGATCGCCCAGCCTTTGCCATGAGGCTGCCTCCTTCTTTCACCCAGTGAACACATGCCAACTTGTTGACTGAAGTCTCCCAGCTGGTGTGGTGAAGGAGCCTGAATAGGCTTGTGAATCAATTCTGTTTGCGATACCCAGCTTGAAAGCCAGAACCAGTTGTCACCCAAACCCATTTCTTTGAAAGTGGCCGAAGCTTTGGTACCAAGCCCAGGGAACTGGGATGCAGAGAAACGTTGGAAAACCCTAGCTCACCAACTTCTATTCCAGCCCCCATGTCCCGACCAAAATTCTGCCTCAGCATTCCATCAGCCTTTTTGATAATTCCGTTACATTAGATGCACTACATAAAAAAACACTGTTGCTGCTTTAGCTTCCCCTCTCATACTTAGCATCATTAGCAGAGTGTGCACTTGGACAAGTATGTGCATTCACTTTTAATTACTCATTAACAAGCCATTGAACAGCATAAATGTGTTAATGCTTGGCCTGCCCTTTCATCTGTGTTAATGCTGATTTGGCCTCATAGGACAAAGGACAGTATAGTGCAGGAACATGGTGATTGAATGATTAACACTGCTGCCTCTCAGTGCCAGGGACCTGGGTTTGATTCCACCCTCAGGTGACTCAGGAGGCTGCGTGTTCTCCCAGTGTCTGCATGGGTTTCCTCCGGGTGCTCCAATTTCCATCCACAGTCCAAAATTGTGCAAATTAGGCATGGGAAATGCAGGTTTACAGGATAGGTCTGGATGGGATGCTGTTTGGAGGTCGGTGTGGACTCGATGGGCTGAATGGCCTGCTTGGGCACTGTAGAGATTCTATGAACAGGCCCTTCAGCCCACTAAAACTGCACAGACACATGATGCCTTTCTAAATTAAATGTATTTTTCCCCTACATGGTCAATATCCCTCAATTCCCTGCCTATTCATATATCTGTCAAGATGCCTCTTAAACATTGCTGTTGTATCTTCCTTCACCACTTCCTCTGGCAGCACACTCCAGACACTTACCACCCTCTGTGTAAAAAAAAACTTGCCTCTCACATCTCCCTTTAAACTTAACCCCCTTTTACCTTAAACCTATGTCCTCTTACTATCTCCTCTTGTAATTGATATTTCTACCCTGGGGAAAAGATTCTTGATTATCCATTCTATCCATGCTAGTCACTATTTTGTAAACTTCAATAAGGTCGCTCTTCATCTTTTAACATTCAAGTGAAAACAAACCAAATTTGTCCAATCTCCCCTCATAGGTAATTCCATCCCAACAAGGCAACATCCTGATAAACTGTTTCTGTACCCTCTCCAAAGCCTCCACATCCTTCTGGTAGTGTGGTGACCAGAACTGTATGGAATATTCCAAACGTGGCCGAACTACAGCTACAACATGACTTGCCAATTTTTACACTCTGTGCCCCAACTGATGAAGGCAAGCATGCCATATGCCTTCTTGACCACCTTATCCACTTGTGTTGCCACTTTCAGGCAACTGTGGACCTGTACACTTAGATCCCTCTATATATTGATGCTACTAAGGGTTCCGCCATTTACTGTAGACTTCTGTCCTGCGTTTTATCTTCCAAAGTGCATCACCTCACATTTGACTGGATTAAACTCCATCTGCCATTTTTCTGCCTAAGTCTCCTGCCTATCTTTATCCTGCTGCATCCTCGAGCAATCCTCCTCACTATCTACCGCTCCCTGTATCTTTGTGACCTCCGCAAACTTTATTAATAAGACCACCTACATTCTGCTCCAGATCATTTACACATATTACAAACAACAGGGGTCCCAGCACTGATCCCTGCAGAACACCAGTGGTCACAGATCACCAGTCAGAAACACACCCTTCTGCCAGTACTCTCCACCTTCAATGATTAAGCCAGTTTTGTACCTATCTTATCAGCTCACCATGGATTCCATGTGACTTCACCTTTTGTACCTGCCTGCCATGAGGGACCTTGTCAAAGGCCTTGCTAGCATCTGCTGCCCTGCCCCCATCAATCACTTTTGTCATTTCCTCAAAAAACTCAATCAAATTTGTGAGACATGACCTTCCCCTCACAAACCCATGCTGCCAATTGCTAATAAGTCCATACCTTTCCAAATGTGAGTAAATCCGACCCCTAAGGATACTTTGCATTAATTTCTCCATCACCTACGTAAGACTCACCGGCCTATAATTTCCCAGACTATCCCTGTCGCCCTTCCTAAACAAAGGAGCAATATTGACTATTCTCTAGTCTTCTGCGACTATAGAAGACACAAAGATTTTGTACTAGGACCCAGCAATTTCCTCACCATCCTCCCTTGGAATATTCTGTACAGAGGTTGTGGAATAGATCCTGAAATAACACCACAGAGATTGGTATCCCATCACCTAGTCACCCTTTATTTACATATTCATAGTACTTCACACAGGTTCGGCTTCCTCAGAGCCAGCTCTCAGAGTGAACAGAACCTCTGACACTCCTGTTTATATTTGTTAGCCAAGGCTCCCTGAGTGGACCTACCCTTTCCCTAGCTACCTTCTTGCTCCTTATATATATATGTAAAACACCTTGGGATTTTGCTTCATTCTGTTTGCCAAGACATTTCATGACCCATTTTAGCCCTCCAAACTCCTTTGTTGAGTTCTTTCCTGCTCTTTTTGTATTCTGCGAGGGCTCTGTCTGTCCTCAGTTTCCTAAACTTTACGTGTGCCTCATTTTTGTTTTTGACTAGACCAAGGGACTTCAAATACACATCTGTGACATTCTGGGATGGTTATTTCTTCACCAGAGAAACTTGACATAAGGAAAGACGCTGCTTATAAAGAGTTAAATGGATTTTTTCTAGCACAGAGTTAGCGTACCTATCATTTCAGACAGGAAAGTCAGGATCCAAATCCACTTACTCCGGAAATATGTCTGAAGGTTGATAAAAAAATATTTTTAGAGAGTTAAGTTCCAGAGGATGCAAATCATTTGGAATGATTTTTAGAAAGCCCTCTTTAAACTTAAAGTTTCATATGTGGCCTGGTTTGGATTCAGTGTGAGGACGTTTGGTCACTGCTCAATAGATCAATGAACCTCATAGCACAGGATCAGTCTGCTGGAATAGCCCAATTTTGCAGTAAGATTGGTTTGTATAGATTTTGGCTGTTGAATTGTTCAAGGCTGTACTGAAGCATTGTGCATGAGAAATATTCTCAAACATACTCTGCCTTCTCCTTATAAGTAAATGTTATTTAAATAAGCAAGTCAGTGATGATAATGCTCCAGATGCTTTGTTCAAAAGGATTTCTGATGGAACCTGCCAGCTACAACTGGAGAAGTCTCACACCTCTATGGGTATGGGTATGGGTATGATCGAGAACTTAGGGCCACTAATTAAATCAAACTCCCAGCAATTAGTGGCACATTCCATTGCCGTGCCATAGCACAATCAGTGGTCTAGCCCATGGCAGAGAATACTGGCACCATGTGATAGTACTGTGCACTATACCAAAGTGAAATTGCTGGTTACAATCAGAATCCAGTGCCATCTAATGACAGCCCAGCACTGTCCCACTCTCCCTGTATTTTCACCATTGGCAGTATGAAATATTTCAGAGTGCTGATTCCATCTTCTGATCTCAACTTTGATGGGCTCATTAAAAATCAGTTAAATGATATATTTGACTCTCACAATGCTGTTAAAAGGGCAAGAGATTTCATACGAGAGTACCTTCAATGGAATGTCTTTCCTTTCTATCTCTTTAATGTGATAATAATGATCAACTTGTTGAAAAGCATTGTTAACACTACTGCACTGAGACAACTGAGCAGAATTGACATTTGAAGTCAGGTACAGGCTCCACTTTGCTTCAAATTGATATCAGCCAGGAGTGCACTCACAGTCGTGCTGCAGATTGCTGGTTATTTTGTTCACAGATACTTATCAGAAGCTGCCAATCACTTTCAGTTCAGTAGCATTGCAAGTGTCCCGTAATGGCTGTTTTCAGAAAGATCTGAGTTAGAACCTTCTTCAGCCGGTTTGAAATAATCAGTTATTTTCTAAAGGCCCCAATGCAGAATTATTAGTACTATTTCCTACTAATTAATAATGGAAAATACCAAATGATATTAATGTTTGAGAGGATGTGATAATGTTGCATTCATTGTTTATAAATTATAACGTCCTGTATGCTTTTAAAATCATGAAGACCCCACCCCCAATATTACAGAAGTCACCATTGACCAACTGAACTGAACTAGCAATATAATTTTACATTGGCTACAAAAACAGATCGGTTGCTGGGAATTCTGTAGCAAGGAACTAACCACTTGCTCTTGAAAACCTGTCCTCAAGTTAGGAATGTGACAGAATAGTCTCCAATTGCCTGAATGACTGCAGTTCCAACAACACTCAGGAAAACAGAGGCTATGCAAGGCGAAGCTTGGATCAGCAATCTATCCAGTACTTTAAACACTCAGTCTCTCCATCACTGCTGCACACTACCTGCAGCATATATATTAAGTCAAAGTCAGCATAGTCCTACTGGACCATAGGGCTGCTTGGTCATTAGAGAGAGAGATAGAGAGAAGACTGGTGATGGTTTAACCTGAGGGTCACCATGCCTCAGGCGAGGGGAGAGGTTGAGAAGGAGAATCCTTCATGGTAACCTGTGCTGGTGCATAAATTGAACCCATGCTTTTGGCAACACTGCATTGCAAACCAGTCATCCTGCCAACTCAGCAAACTGACAATCCCCGCCTCCCCCCACCCCAAACCACAAGTTCCCATAGTCCTACCGGACCATAGGGCTGATATGTCATTACAGAGAGATCACTGGAGGTGGTTTAACCCGAGGGTCAGAGTGTACACAGTAACAGGCCCTCAGCAAAGTTTCTTCAAAGCACCAGACCTGCAGCCTGTACCATCTAGAAGGATAAGAGCAGCTTGCACTACCACCTGCAATTTCCAGTGCAAACCACAACACGCAATAAGAACTAAAATACCTTTCTTCATTATCAATGGGTTCAAATCATAGAACCCTACAGTGTGGAAACAGGCCATTCGGCCCAACAAGTCCACACTGCCCCTCCAAAGAGCATCCCACCCAGATCCATTATCTTACCCCTGATTTCCTATGTCTACCCCACCTAACCTAAACATCCCTGGGCACAATGGGCAATTTAGCATGGCCAATCCACCTACCCTGCACATCTTTGGCCTGTGGGAGGAAACTGGAGCACCCAGAGGAAGCCCACGCAGACACAGGGAGAATGTGCAAACTCCAAACAGACAGTTGCCTGAGGCTGGAATCGAACCCTGGGTCCCTGACGCTGTGAGGCAGCAGTGATAGCCACTGAGCCGCCCCTAAATATTGTGACTCCTTCCCTAACTTCAGTTTGAATGCCACAGTTGAAAAGGGTAGCTCACTATCACCTTTTCAAGGATGGGTAATAAATCATCAACATTCACATCCCAAGGACAAATGTAAAAATATGGACCAGGAGCCTGGAGTCATGATTAATATGACACCTGAATGGATTGATAAGTCCATGCCCTGTTTTAAAAGACCCCAAAGGCTTCAAAGCTGAGAACGGTGTATTAATCGCTCTATAGCCTCTTAACACTTCTACCATTATTATGGGAACAATTCTTCCTTTTAAGCAAGATCACATCAAGGAGCACAGTGTCAGCTCTAGTTCAGTGGTAGCATCCTCACCTCTGAATCTGGTTTCCAATTTAATTAATCCAAAGCTGAGCACATCATTTAGGCTGGCACTCTCAGTGCAGTATAGTGGGAGAGCTGCACTACTGGAAGTGCTGTTTTTTGACTGGAGCAAACTGCAGCCTGTTCTTAGTCAGACATAAGGGTCATTATTTGAGGAAAAGATGGAAGTTCTGTGGATGTCCTGCCAATTATTAACCCTCAGCCAACAGCTATCTCACTGTTGTTAGTTATTTTGACCAATTTAGTTTCCAAATTTTTCTAGAATAGCTGTAACATACTTTGGAGTATACTAAGGATGTGATAAGTACTATATAAATGAAGGTTTGTTAATTGCAATGTAGTCTTTAGCAGAATCTACAATTTCCTACACCACATTCTTCACACATGTAAACTGTTTTTCTCTTTTAATATGAATTGCTGAAATGCCCATTTGATGTTCTGATTAAATTAAAGTGTAACAAAATAAATTGCAGGGAAAGATTCTTCCTTTGTTTCTGTGAAGTAGCCCATAAATACTAATGTGTCACAAACATTCTGATGCCATCTGGTGTCAAGGGCTGGGCAACAATGGGAAAAGTACACTGTGACAGCAAGGAACTAGTTCAGACAGTAGACGTATAGGAGGATTTCAGTATTTGTAACTTATTGATGTTATACAGTTACTGTAGATTGGCATTGTATTTTCTGCAGTAGGCTGTAGCCATAGACACTGCCCTTCTGACTAAAGCACAGTAGCAATGGGAGACAAGCTCTTTGCTGCTGCAAACATTGGGAACAGGTGGAGATCCCTACTGTCTTTAAGTTTGTTCGGCCATTCAAATAAATGATGGTTACCTGCATCATATTGGATGGCTTTCTGTTGTAATTCAATTTGTTACTTTAAACACCAGAAATACATCAGTAGTAATTCATTGACATGGGATCAAGTCTTCCTTCAGACTTCCCACTTCTCAGTTCCAGTACAAATACATGGATTTATGTGTATGAGAACTCAGGCAAGTTAATCCACAATGTGACCACAATCTATAATGAGCTGTGGTTCACTTACAACTTATACTAATTCTGCCTTTGATGTGCACATTTCCTTGATACTGAGTCAAAAACATCAAAGTGACACCAGGATAGCAACATGGAATCAGAGAGATGGATCCATATAAATGCTGTGACTACAAAATAGGCCAGAGGCTGAGAATTCTGCAGTGAGAACTGATCTCGTAACTACCCAAAGCCTGTCCTCCATCTACAATACAGTACAGGACTGTAATGGAATACTCCCCACTTGCCTGGATGAGTGCAGCTCCAACAACACTCAAGAAGCTTGACACCATCCAGGAAAATACAGTCCTCTTGGTTGACACCGCATCCATTATCCTTAACATTCACTTCCTTCAGCTCTGCAGTAATTCACCAAGGCTCCTCTAACAGCATCTTTCAAACCTGTGACCACTACCATCTAGAAAGGCAAAGGCAGCGGAAACATGGGAACATCATGGCCTGCAAGTTCCCCTTCAAAGCACTCGCCATCCAGATTTTGAAATATGCTACTATTCTATCACTGCCACTGAGTCAAAAGTCTGGAACTCCCTTCCTAACAGCACTGTAGCTGTACTACAAACCAAGTTCTACCCCTTCAAGAAGGCAGCTCACAACCACCTTCTCCAAGGCAATTAGGGAGGGGCGCTAAATGCTAGTCCAGCTAGTGATGCTCGCATCCCATGAACAATCTCATCTCAATCTCTTTCAATCATTCTGTTACTGTAGTTATATAGCCCACTTCATTCTATTGGCGCAAACTCCAGTGACCGTACAAATATTTCTGTGAACATCAATGATGTGCCAAGTGTATTGCACAAATTCATCAGCTTTTCATCCTTGTCTCAGTTGCACTTTCACATTTCAGGCTCAGCAGAACTTTGAACTCAATGTGTGTTCATCCCTTAAAAAAGCACCAAAACAAGTAATTCCCACAAAACACATTTAATGGCTGAGTGATAGAGTGAAAATCAGGTATGATTCCCACTATATGTCACCAACTAATGACACACTCAGTGGATCATGTGCCCTTCTGGGAAATTAGATGTGACTGAAATTGAGCTTTGCTGAGTGTCCCTAATTTCCTGCCCCATCTGACTGCTTATGCTCACACATGGAAAATGCTGCTGAGGTGAGATCCTGAAGGGACTGTAATGTGGTCAGCCAGCTGGGCCTTCAAGAATATGAGTTCCATGTTTGTCTAATCAGGGAGCCCTGGCTGACAGATGAAAAGGGGAGTGTCAGAGATACTGCTACTCTGCAAGCTAACTCTGAAGAGGCAGTACTAGAGTCAAGGACTGCTCATGTGTAATTAAAAAGGTGACTTGGTGACAGGATACTGGCCTCTCTGGAGTTATTTTAGAGTCAAACCCAAGGATGTCAGCAGTCCAGTAGAACATTGGAAGTCAAACATGAGGCATTGGAGCTCATGAAGTGAATTTTAAAAGAGCCTGCAGAATCTTGTGGCAAACACACCAGATTCTGTTCACGTTATTCTGACTCGGAAGTACTGCGCTGTTCAGGCAATATAACAAATGAACTGTTTTTGTAGCTCCAAATGCCGTTATTTCTTTGTATCTAAAATAAAGTTCAGAATAATTCCATCAACAAAAGCAAATCACATTTCATCTTCTAATTAGTAAGTGTTTTCTTTCAAACCTTTGAAACAGAATTTCATCTCCACTGCCTGGCTTCACTTCATTTTCTGTGCTCACAGCACCATCCTGTGGTAGATGATGTTCTTTTCTTTACATTTATTATATTTCATTGTATACCACACCTCTCTGGTGATTGACAAAATGCTCATAAATCCCCTGCATAAAACCTCTCCCCATAATATAACCCACCAATACAGTACTATAAAACACCAGAATGTTTGAACTTAATAATTTTTAATTGAAATGGTCACTTGGTATTACAGAACCTGTGCAATCCTGGAAAAAAAGGCACATTTTGGCAAAGCATTTGATCTTACATTCACCAGAACAGTTCACAAGATATATCAAACTGTTGGGAAAATAGAGTTGTTTTGGGGTTTTTTTTGTTTTGAAAAGTCACTGTACATCACCACACAATCATCATCGTTGAAGTTTACTTCCTGACTTTCTTTGTGTATGATTGGTGTGTTGTATGTTGGATTGAGCTGGCTTCTGTTCCTGCATATTGTAGCATCATGATCAGGAGTGACTTTGTATGATCTGGTTGGTTGCATATTCCAGAAACCTTTGCTGGTATCTAAGTATTTGTACTTCCCCATTTTGGTAGTTCTCTATCTGCTCACTTGTCATTTATTTTTTTTATTGTCTTCTTTCTTTGAAGAAGAATGAATGCTATGTGGTTTGGAATGGCTCCTGGTACTGGTTGGGGTCAATCACACTTGTCTTCCAAGCATAATTTGGCTATGGATTTGGTAATCTATTCTGTATCAAAGTTGAAGGAAAATGCAGTAATGCAATGCAAAAATCTTACTTTGTTGCTCGATGTCAATGATTGTTTTGATAGTACAAACCATAGCCTCCGCTAGACTTAAATATGACTGGGCTTAACAATGTGTTATATGTCACTCCCAAATTAGAATACTTGTCTTTAAATAAATTCCAGTGAACTATGGTCCATTGTCAGGTGCCATCTGTTCTGGCACTGAATAAACTGAAAGTCGAGTTCACAGTGTCAATGATGGTTCAGCTTGTTGAGTTGCTAATTCCTCTCACAATGGGAAATTTGGCAAAGTAATCCATAACAAGGATATAATCTTCTCTATGCACTTTGAAGAGGTCTGTTGCCACTTCTTGTCCAAGGTGTGATGGAACATCATGTAGTTGTCTCCTGCTAGGATTGACACATTTGGCATGTCTCCCATACATTCACTAGTCTTTGGATATCCCTATTTGTCCCTGGTAAGTACACAGGTTCAGGTTGAAAAGAGATGTTTCTTTTGTTTGCCTTGCCCAAATTGAGACACTTGGAGGCTTCACCAATGTTTGTCCATGCATATACATAGATATATTGTAGTGTATATATATAAGCTCTTTCTGGGGAAAAGTGGATCTCTAAGAGCTGTTACAAAATTTTGATTTTACACTTTTTTTTGTGTGGGTATTACATTGTTTGAATGCACCAATCGTGTATAATACATGTGATTCCATTCATCAATCATGGTCCATCTATGACATTTGAATAGTAAACTCACATGAGGAAGGGAGGAGAGGGCAGATAAGCAGATAGCTGACTGCTATGTCTTTAATCTTGTTTTAATGGGACACCTAATCTTTACATACTGGAATCTACTATCTGTTTATTGCCCTAGTATCATGGCTTAATGTCTTAGGGTGACACATCTGGTTGTCATCTCATGTGAAAGGAGCCATTTGGTCTTGGCCTAGCATCATTCACATGGGAATGTTATGACTTCACTATTCTATGTGATTGTTTTGTAACTCTGGGACCTGACCATGTGTTTTCTCCTCTGTTTGAAATCTGTGTTTTCTGCTAATATGCCTGACTTCATGCGACCTTCATGTGCTGGATTAATTCAGTTATTTTTCTTAAGCTACATTAGTTGCTCCGAATATTATCCTATGTAAGATTATTTAAACTTTTATTTTAACTGATTTTCCCATTTCAAAGTGCTAGCCATCTTATGCATTCAATACCCATATGTCCCTGGTAACACACTGACTTGATATCCTAACATAATGTTTTCTGTATTAGGATTTGTTTGCTTTTGAAAATGACTGATATAGCAAGTTAATCTCAGTGGCCAAACTGATCAAATCCTCTTGGGTACTACTTTAATACTGTCATGCCATCCCCGGTTAATGGTCTTTTGCACTTCTTGGGGTTGCGATTCTCCAACAGTCGTCAATTGTAAATGTTCACACTATCTCTGGCTAAAGTGTAACAGATCAACCTTAAGAATATCTTTAACTTCAGCTTGATTTAATTGCATTTTACGTGACCCATTGGTGTGGTTTGAATCTAATGAATTGTAACTATACCAAGATTTGTGTACACTGGTCATCCTGCCACATTGGATCATTTGTAACAACCAGGTAAAAGATTTTGAGCAGCCAAGGTGAACTTGCCAGTTGGTGCTGCAATATGTGTCTGCAATGCCTAGAATTGGTTATCTACTATACAGTACAAGATGGTCCTTGTAGGCTGGAGTGCCACTTGCTGAGAGACGTCTTTCAGTTTCCTAGTGATAATATTTTCGCACTAGCTCCTGTGTTGATTTAACTTTCAAGGGGTCATTTTGCATTTTCAGGACAAATGATGTTAACAGCTATAAAAGCTTCTGATCACCATACACAATTGACATGTAGCATCAGGTTTAACAGTATGGAAAGGTGGTTTACCTTGTGAAACTTCCCTCTGGCTCAGTTGACTCTCAACCTTGTGGATGTTTTTGCATTTGCACACTTTCTTTACATTTTTCCTTGCTGCCAGTGTGTGGTGTTCCACCGTCTTGTTGGTCACCTGTGGTTTGTTCTGGACTCTGGTTTGGCCTTCGGGGATAGGTTTCCTGCACATGCCCAATGTCTGTTGGTGCCACATGCTTTATAGATATCAAGAAAAGCTGAACAGCTTTTGGGTAGGTGTGACAGACTTTAATGTTTCAGATTTTGTTGGTTTGATGTGCTTTTCGACTATAGCAATCATGTTGGCTGCATGTAAAGCATGGATCTGTTGTTAGTATGCCACTATAGCTTTATACTTGCGTTCACCCTCAAGAAATGGCACTTTTTTGCCCAGAAGATCCTTCCTGAAAGTAGAGGTGATAACTAGCTCAAATGATTCCCTCTGATAGCTCCTTTTTGGAAAGATCATACTCAATCGCTTTGCTGTAACGTCATCTTTCAAACCTGTCAATGACTCTTGGGGATTGCCATCTGTATAATATGAGTTACAGTTTGTTAATCTTGAGGTTAATTTTTACCTTGAGCTACTCTTTGAGAACTTTCCAGATCTTTTCTGGGTCTTGCAGATCATCCACAGATCGATCATTGGTATCAACCAGATGTGTTAATTCCCTCTAGAGAGCAATGATTGACCTTCCTGTTCTTCCAGAACTGTATAAAAACTTCAGCTGTGACCTAACCAACATCCTGTGTAGCTCTAGTATTGCATTCCTGCACTTGTATGCAGTGCCTCACTCAATGAAGGAAAGCATCCCATGTGCCTTCTTTATTACTTTATCTGCATGTCCTGCTACATTCAGGCACCTGTGGACATGCACTCCAAGGCCACTCACTTCTATGCCTCTCAATATCCAACTGTTTTTTTGTATATTTTCTTGTTTTGTTTGCCATCCCCAAATGCATAACCTTGCATTTATCTGGATTGAATTCCATTTTCCACTTTTCTGCCCGCTCAACTAAACCATTGCTTTCTTCTTGCAATGATAGCCATCTTCATCATTTACCAATTACCAGCTGATTTTGTGTCATCTGCAAGTTTCTCTGTCATGTGTCCCACAGTTAATTCCAAGTCATTAATATATACCAGTTAACAGCAAGAGACTCAACACTGAGCCTTGTGGCACACCACTGGAAACCACTTTCTGTTCACAAAACCATCCATCATCAATCACCCTTTGTTTCTTGTTTTGGATCCAACTTGCCATTATTACTCTGTGTCCTATGGCCTTTAATTTTTCTTAACAGTGAACCATGTGCAACCTTGTCAAATGCCTTCCTAAAATCAGGACGAAAAATAGACAATATCCATTATGCTACGTTCATCAAACCTCCATGTTCATTCCTCAAAAAAATTAATTTAAGTTAAGAAGGCCCAATGTTCTCTTTAACAAAACTATGCTGACTAATTCCGGCCTCTCCAAGTAACATTTAATTCTATTTCACAATATTGATTCCGGTGATTTGCTGACCAGTGAGGTCAGGCTGACCAGTCTGTAATTATT
Source organism: Rhincodon typus (assembly GCF_021869965.1). Taxonomy (NCBI): domain Eukaryota; kingdom Metazoa; phylum Chordata; class Chondrichthyes; order Orectolobiformes; family Rhincodontidae; genus Rhincodon; species Rhincodon typus. Next base: position 39,571,213 of record NC_063357.1, on the reverse strand, counting down.
TGGCCTATTCCCTTCCACATTTTTTGAATAATAGTACAATGTTTGCAGCCTCCAATCCTCTGGTACTTTGCCTGTATCTAATGAAGATTGGAAAATGATCGTCAGAGCTGCTATTTCCTCCCTGGTTTTTCTTTTAAAGATACACTGCAATTCATCTACTCAGATGATTTATCCCCCTTCAATGAAGCCAGTCCCTCCACTACTTCTGTTCTCACTATGCCTATTTTATCTAATAATTCATACTTCCCCTCTTTAACTAGAATGGCAGCATCATCCCTCTTCTTTCTGAAGACAAAATGGTCATTTCGAACCATGTCCATATCTTCTGTATCTACGCACAAATTCCCTGATACGCCCAATCCTTTACTTAGTCATCCTTTTGCTCTTAACATACTGATAAAGCAACTTTGGATTTTCCTTAATGTCATCCGCCAATATTTTGAACTTTCTTTTAACTTCACCTTTGTACTTTCCATACTTCTTTAAATGTCCTAAGTATTGCTTTATTGAGATTGTTATAAGCTGTATTTTTCTGGGTTGTTTTATTTTACCATCTCCGAAGGAAACCAGGAGATTCTAGGTTTGGCAGTAGACCATAGAATCTTGCTTTTGAATGTCACCACTGATTTGCGACTGACTTTCCTTCATGTACTTTTGCCAAATCATCTCTGTTTTATAAAGTTTGCCTTTGCCCACTTTAGAACTTTAGCTCCTGTTCTGTCTCTGTCCCTTTCCAAAATCTAATTGCGTTATGGTCACCGTTTCCAAAAATGGTCATCCACTGCTACTTCATCCACTTGCTCAGCCCATTTCCAAAGATCAAATCAGGAATTGCTCCCTCTGTTGTTCTGCTTGTAACGTCCGGCTTTAAAAAATTCACTTGAATATGGTTCAAAAATGTTGTCCCATCTATGCCTTTTACACTGTTTGTATCCTATTTCATATTTGGGTGGTTGAAACTATTATTCCCCCTGTTGCTCTACACTCAGAGATGTGCCTACATATTTACTCCTCTAATTCACTCCCACTATTTGGGGTGTATTGTACTTAGCAGTATAGCTGTCCCTTTTTTCTGAGCTCAACCTCTATGACCTTATTCTGATTTAGAGGTTGTTCATTTCAACCTCCTAGATAGCTCCCTGAAATCTACTTTCATGACCTCATCCCCATTCCTAACTAAGTCATTGGTCCTAACATGGTCATGATCGCTGGATGATCAACTTCACCCAGAGGAATACGCTGTAGCTGCTCTGTAACATCCCCTACCCTGGCAACAGGGAAGTATCATACTGATCTGGAGTCACTGTTGATATAGCAATGCTTGGTCTGATCCCCTGAATATTGAATCCCCTATCAATATTATTCTTCCATTCTTCTTCCTCCCCTAATATACAGTAGTAAGGGCGTGGAATGCCCTGCCTGCAAAAATAGTAGACTCGCCTACTTTAAGGGCATTTAAATGGTCATTGGATAAACATATGGATGATAATGGAATAGTTTAGGTTAGATGGGCTTCAGATTGGTATCACAGGTCGGCGCAACATCGAGGGCCGAAGGGCCTGTACTGCGCTGTAATGTTCTATGTTCTATGTTCTAATATACAGTTGAACTGCCCATGGTGCTATTAACTTAGCTCCAGGTACACTCTCCAACAGAACCATCACCATCACCACCACTAGTAAACCTTTGCCCTGCAGATGACCAACAATACTCGAGTCACTTCTCAAATTCTAAAACCAGGAGCTCAAACTCGCGTACATTTGATGTGTTCGACTGAGATACCTGGTCCATGCTTTAATACGTACTGCACGGTGTAGGTTCCATTTGGCCAAGCTAACCTGTAACTTTAAAAACTACTTATTACTGTTAGAATAACAGAAAAACTTACCAGTAATTTCCAATCAGCTTTGTCCCCTGTACTGAAATTACAGCAAACTATAGGATGCAGTTTCCGGTACAGAGTCCCCTCTTCTGCTATTCGGGGTCTCAGATCACTCTCCTCTCATGCTGTTTTAAATTCTCAAACTGCTCCCCTATCTCAGTGATGCTGCCTACCTGTCATGGGGTCCTCACCATGCCAGCTCCTCTACGTGATGCTGAACTGCCTGTCATATGGTCCTCACCATGCCCGCTCCTCTACGTAATGCTGAACTGCCTGTCATATGGTCCTCACCATGCCCGCTCCTCTAAGTGATGCTGACTGCCTGTCATGGCACCCCCACAATGCCCACTCCTCTTGATGCTGAACTGCCTATCATAGGGTCCTCACCTCACCTGCTGCTCAACTATCTCAGCCTGAGGCTGAGCTCTGAATTGGCAGCAGGAAATACTAGGAGTGCACAGCAAGCTGATCTGCCTTAAAAATGATCACTTAATAAGATATTCTTTAGCAAAATGCACTGAGTGTTCTGAAAAAGGATCAAATCCAAAATGTTGACGTGTTTGTGAAGGTGATCTACCTGTTGCCTGTAGCACTCAGTGCTTGTCAGCTGCTTTGAGACAGCTCTGTTTTTCTTCTTAACCTATGAACATAATTTACGGCAAGTACCAGATTAAGAAATCTCAGTCTATGCTATTGGCTTTGAAGAAATGTCACACTGATTATGTGTCTACATAGAGAAGATAAACAAGTCTGTCTTTGACAGGCATATAAAAATGAAATAGACCAAGGAGTTTGTCAGAATGATTGTTTGTAGGATGTTATATTGTTGATGGGACTTTAATCAAAATATGTCTAGCGGAAACTGTGGCACATCACTGTTCATCTCAGAGGCCGCAGGACAATGGCATTTTGATTCTGCACCTTTAATAGAAATTACTACATAATAGGACTCTATTTAATCTGCACGTCAAATATTATGCATAATTGGAGCATGATAACCAACCTCAGTATCACACTTTTAAAATTTGAGTATTATTGCTGCCAAATCAGATGTCTGCAGCAATATTTATCCATTTTTCCTATTTATGTAAATGTTGCAAATGAAGGCTGCATCATTTTTACATAAAAAGGCAATATTAACCAACAGAAAATTAACCAAATAAAATCTCCAAGTACAAAATACTTCAGATGCTGGAAATCTGAAACAAGAAACAAGAACTTAAGAAAATTTACAGTGAATCAGTTAGCACCTGCAAAGTGAATGAATAACTTATTTTTTTAATTGTGGAAGCTCACCTTCAAATTACTAATGAACCGTGTTTCAGGTAGGGACAGGCTAAGGGAGGGAGAAGCAGATTTATATGACAAGAAGTAATGGTTTGGAAGATGTTCAAATGAAAGCCAGATGATTACGAAACAGAGGGAAAACGAGACAACTGGAAAGAACATGGGGCTTACATTTCTACCATGCCTTTTATGACCTCAGGGCATCCTACAGCACTATGCAGGCAGGGTTATACATTGTGACTGCCAATTTGTGCATAGAATCAATAACAATGCAATAAACGATCAAATAATCTATTTTACTGATTTGATTGAAGGATAAACATTGGCCAGGACTTGAAAGAGAACACCTCTGTTTTTCCTAAAAATGGTGCCTTGTGATTTTTAATGCTGAGCTGAGAGGATGGACAGGCTTGATTTAACATTTTGTGTGACAGATGAAACATAATCACACAAATCAAAGCCAAACCCTAAGCCTACTATGAATTTCAGTGCTGGGGCGGGATGCCATATTAGCTTAGAAGTATTGAGGAAAGAGGATGGCAAATGACAGCAGAGGACTGCTCCGTGTTTCAGAGGCAGAATCACATGCTGATTTTTTTCTGAATCATTTCTGAGTGGATAGGTGTAACTCAGATATGGGATCAGTGCTATCCTGTGTGATTTTACTGAGTTGATATTGGAAAAGTTCCAGTATTTTGGTAGTTCAGGATTTGAGTATGTTGAAAAAAGACATATTTTGTCCAAGCGTTTCATCCTGTATTCATCAGCACAATTGGCAAGAAGTGCCAAAAGAAAAGGTAAACAACATCTATGCTGTTTGACAGTGTACGTACTATTTTTCCTTTCTTTTGGTATTTCTTGTGAATTGTCCCAAGGAGTGCAAAATGAAAAGTTTCAACAAATGTGTCATTTTTTTTTGCACTTCTCAAATTTCTACAGTAATGTTGAAGTTTGAAGGGAAGGCGATATTTATGACACTGACAAATTCTATGCTGTTGAAGGATGAGTTCTTGGACTGGTTCCTGGGCAGATGAGCCATCTGACGTACATATTTTGGGGGACATTTTATGAATATCTGTAACTCTTTGTAGATTAAATTTAATAGAAAATGCAATTGATACCTAACAAGTTCTGAATTGAATTTGTCATTTAATTGTGATTGTAGTATCTTCAGATGTTTCAACCTGAACAGCAGCTGTTATTCAGAGTCATAGGGTCACACAGTGCATGGAACAGACCCGACAGTCCAACTAGTCCACACCGACCACGTTCCCAACTTAAACTAGCCCCACCTACCTGCGCTTGGCCTATATCCTTCCAAACCTTTCCTATTCATGGACTGCTCCAAATGTCTTTTAAACATTGTAACTGTGTACCTGCATCCACAACTTTCTCTAGCAGTTCATTCCACATACAAGCCACTCTGTGTAAAAACATTGCCCCTCGCCCTTTTCAAATCTTTGTCCTCTGACCTTAAAAATATGCCTCCTAGTTTTGAACTCCAGCACCCTAGAGAAAAGACCCTTGTCATTCACCTTATCTATCTCCCTCATGATTTTATAAACCTCACACAGGTCATCCCTCAATCTTCTATACTCCAGTGAAAAAAGTCCCAGTCTTTCCAGTCTATTTTTATATCTCAAATCCTCCATTCCCGGCAACATCCTTGTAAATCTTTTTGAAGCCTCTCCAATTTAATAATGTCCTTCCTATAACATGGTGAGCAGAACTGCACACAGTACTCCAGAAGAGGCCTCACCAATGTCCTGTACAACCTCAACATGACGTCCCTACTCCTATACTCAAAGGTCTGATTTAAAGATTTCCAATTGATTTTGACTCTGGGGTGATTATAATATTGTTCCATTAACAGCAACAATGCAGCTTTCACAGATCTGCATTGAATGTAAACCCAGCATCTTCTATCCCATGACTCCTTTACCACTCAGGGACTAAGGAAGTGAACAGAGGTAAAGAGAGGGTCTTTCAGGCAGCCTCATTTCTTTTCTAGACTGTTTTCTGTGTTTCACCAAAAACTGTACATTGAATCTGTAGGTTCAGTGTCCTTGCACTCTATTAGAATATAACATTGCTGTAATTCAGTCTTCATGTGGCCAATCAGAAGATCAAGGCCAGAGACCTGCTAGAGTGAAGAACTGTATTAAATTGCTAGTAACTGTATAAAATGTAGAAGTTTTGTTTTAAAATGATCCTGCAAGCATAGATGTAATAGAAAGTGTGTAATTCTCAAGTTGAAGTTCTGTGTAAACATAAACATACACACATTCATGTGTGTACAAATGTTAGCACTGTAATTGGTAGAATGCCAAATTTCAAAGGGAGCAACAATATAAATATGTGAAAAGAAGAGTGCTGATTGCTTGTCAAAGTAAATTCTGACTGATCAAGGCATTGCCGAAGTGAATGCACCAATATTAACGGTGCACTGCAAGTGAGGATCTCAGACTGGATGTAATCTTCAGTTGAAGTGGGATTAAGGGATACAAGGTAAATGGGTTTAGAAAAGTGAATAGTGAAGGAATGAGGAGGTATTTACAATGATGGGAGTATCAGAGGGGGTGGAATGGGACGTGATGGTATAGTGGTAACATCACTGGACTATTAGTTTAGAGACTCAGGTAAATGTTCTTGGGGCAGGTGTTTGAATCTCACCATGGCGGATGATGAAATCTGAATTCAATAAGATCTGGAATTAGAAGCTAATCTTATAGCAATCATATAACTGTCATCACTTGTAAAAATGCATCTCATTCACAAATGCCCTTTAAGGAAGGAAATCTGTCATTCTTGCTGGTCTAAACCCGCCGCAGTGTGATTGACTTTAACTGCCCTGTCAAATAGTTTAGCAAGCTACTCAGTTCAAGGGCAATTAAGGATGGGTAAAAAATGCCGTTGACACACAGATGCAAGAATTTAAGAAAAGGAGTAAAGGCTTTAGGCAATGCATTTATTAGGAGCAGGTCCTGGATTGTTTCCTAAGGGAGGTTGGTGTTTTGAAGGCTACCCCTCCCTCCCCAGCTTTGGGTTTCCATTTTGTCTTAACTGGGAATGACAGGTTATTGTCCTTCATTTTTAAGACCTTAATGTTCATCTCCGTGAATGTGGGAGAATTCAAATTTTCTCCCCTTCCATCCCACCATCTTTAAAGTAGACAGTGGTTGATAACACCTCCTTGTCCTGTGCTAACTCACTGACTGAGATATCTGGAGTAGAAATAAAGGGGGAGTACTACATGTCTGTTGACTGAGTGCAGATGAACTAAACTTACAGTAGAAACTTTACTTAGAACAAAATAATGTGTAGCATATTTGGGTCCATTGTTTCTAAGTTCTACACATAACTATTATTAATATACTGCACTCCTAATGAAATGCGCTAACCTGTTTCTTAACAATCACTCAATGTTTTGTGTTGACGTTGCTGACAGGGCAAACCACAGTATCTTTGATGGGCTTTGTGCATAATGTTACTGTAGCAAGCATTGAACACTGTAAATGGCAGTCATTGTATCATCTACACGAGCAACTGATAATACATCTAAGTGCTCATGTTCATGAAATGGATTTTAACAAGGACAGTGCCTGTCATCTATATTTTCAATCTGTTTTGGAACAGAATATGGCAACCTACTCATCAATTGTCACAGTCATAGTGTCAGCCATGGCTCAGTTCATAGCACGCTTGCCTTTGAGTCAGCAGGCTGTGATTTCAAGTGTCCCTCCAGGATGTCAGCACAAAAATCGTAGGCTTGAATTCCAGCACAGTACTGTATGAGTACTGTCAGTAATGCCATTTTTCAGCTGACATGTTAACTGAGGCTGTGTCTTCCTTCTCAATAAATGTGTATGTCCCATGTCACCACTTCAAAGAAGGGCAGAGGAGTTATCCCTGCTGTCCTGACCAATATTTGTCCCCCAATCAACATCACTAGAGCCAGCTTTCTGACCATTATCAGATTGGTGTGAACAAATTAGATATCGAGTTTCCAGTATTGAACATTGACCACGCTTCAGAAGTACTTCACCAGCTGTAAAGTACTTTGGGGCAACCTGCAGTTGTGAATAATGTAAATTTCAATCTTTCTTCCTTTTTAGTGACATCACTTCAGGTATATTTCCCATGGAACTCAATAGGAATATAATTCCTCCTGTTCATTTCAATATGTAGATATTGTATTCATGCAGAAGCTAGATTTGTTTTTAATTGCTTCACACCTAATTAGATCCTCACTTCTTTCATCTCTAATGATTCTTTCCTGTCACCAATCCATCTTATGACTCCTTAATTGGGAGAATTATTATCTATCTGCTACTCCTTGATCACATCATCTGAAGGCACAACATCAGTTTTCAGTATACTGACAAGATGTGTGTACCCATTACTGAATCTGCCACTATCAATATTCTGGGGATTACCATTGACCAGAAACTGAACTGGACCAGCTGTATAAATGCTGTGACTACAAAAGCAGGTCAAAGGCAGGGAATTCTGTAGTGCATACCGTGCCTCCTGATTGCTCACTGTCTGTTCACCATCTACAAGGAAAATCAGGAGTGTGATAAATAGTTTTCACTTGCCTGGATGAGTGCAGCTCCAACCACACTGAGGAAGATTGACACCATCCAGCAAAAAACATCCCACTTGATTGGTAGCCCATCCACCACCTTCAACGTTCCGTTCCATCACCACCAGCGTACAGTGGCAGCAGGATGTACCATCTACAAGATAAAGCAATAATTTACAAAGGGTTCTCCAATAGCACCTTCCAAACCTGTGACCTCTAGAAGGACAAGGGCAGCAAATACACGGGAACATCAGGACCTGCAAGTTCCCCTCCAAGCCACATACCATCCTGATTTGGAAAAATATTGTGTTCCTCCAAAGCCATTGGGTCAAATTCATGGAACTCCCTTTGACTCAGCACCTAAGGACTATAGCAGTTCAAGAAGGTGGCTCACCAACACCTACTCCAGAGCAATTAGAGGTGGCCAATGAGTGCTGGCCTAGCCACTAATACCCATATCCCATGAAACGATCAAAAGAAAATTCCCAGCTCCACCACACATGACTTTCTTGACTTCCACTGTTGCCAGGTTTTTGGGACCATTTATTCCATGTCCTGTACTGAATGAGCAGAAGTTTTCTCCAGTTAAATTTTGGGAAGACCGAAGCCATTGATTTCTGTCCTTGCTGCTATCTCTCTTTTTAAACTACTGACACAATTCTTCCCTCCGGCAACAGTCTGAAATTAAACAAGTCTTTATGCTCCTTTGATGTCAGATTTGATCCTGAGATGAGATTCCAACTTTATATTTGCACCATCTCTAAAATTGTGTTTTTCTATCTTTGTAACATCGCTCAACTTCCCACTGTCTCAGCTCACTCATCTGTGGTTGAAAACCTCATTTATACCTTTGTCATTGGTAGATTGATGATTCCAGTGCAGTCCTGGCTGCCCTCCCATACAGTACCCTCTGCAAACATCAGGTCATTCAGAAATCTAATGTCTGTGTCTTAACTCGTAATAAGACCCATCCCATTCCATCTCTGCCACCTTACCCTGCTGACTTGTATTGGCTCCCAACCCACATTGCAGCTTGGTTTAAAATTTTCATTCTTCTTTCAAATCCCTCCGTGACTTCATCACTCTCTATTTCAGTTATCTCCTCCAACATCACAACCCTCCAGGATATCTGCTGTTCTCTAAGACTGGCTTTTTGTGCATTCCCAACCATAACATCTGCACCATTGATAGCCATTCTTTCAGTTATGCAGGCCCCATGTTTTGGAATGCCCTCCCTAAATCTAACCACCTCTCTGCCTTGCTTTCCTCCTTAAAGCTTATTTCTTTGACCAAGCTTTTGGTATTCTGACCTAATGGCTCCTTTGTGTCTAAGTATCATATTTTAATTTATAGTGGTCCAGTGGAGCACTTTGAAAGGTGCTACATAAATATCAGTTCTTGGTGTTGAATGGGTGCAGAACTCAGCACAGACAGAGGATTATACCTGGCACCTTAATGAAATAATGAAACATAAAAGGTTTGTTACACATTATCAGTCTATCATGAAAAGGAACATTTCACCTTTCAGCTGCTAGTCTCCATTGTGTGGGGGTGCTGGTGTTGGACTGGGGTGAACAAGGTCAGAAGTTGCGCCAGGTTATAGTCCAACAGGCTTATTTGAAATCACAAACTTTCAGAGTGTTGTCCCTTTGTCGGGCAAAATCTTTGGAACAGCGCTCCAAAAGCTTGTGATTTCAAATAAATCTGTTGGACTCTAACCTGGTGTCATATGACTTCTGATTTAGTCTCCATTGGCCACTGGGTTACTCCACTTCAAGTGCGTATTCAGGAGTTTTTCAAAAGCAGTGAGAGTTTCTGTCTCTCACATCCTTTCAAACAGGGAGTTCCAGACTTCAATCACCTTCTGGGTAAAAACAAACTGTCCTCAATGCCCCTCGTATTGTGCTAAATGCCCCTCTAACCATTCTGCCACTTATCTTAAATCTGTGCTACCCCAGGTATTGATTTTTCCATAAGGTTCAATTGATCCCTGGATCACATTGTGCATACAGTACTTATTGTTCAGTACAGCTAATGCAAAATCATTAGCTATTCATGGAGCTACCATCAGTTCTGAAGAAGGGTCACTGGACCCGAAACGTTAACTCTGATTTCTCTTCACAGATGATGCCAGAATTGCTGAGCTTTTCCAGCAATTTCTGTTTTTGCCTCAGCCATTCATGGAGACTAGTTTGCAATAGTTACAGAGTCTAACTATACAGGGGAATGTCATTAACATTGGTAGATAACTAACTTGAATTATTTGAGGAGTTATTTCCATTGTGTGTATTTTAATTGTGCCCACGTATACCTGATGGAATCAACAACTTCTTTCAAATTCACTTTAATCCAACTGTGCCTTCAGCACCCATTGCTAAGAAAGCATGTGTTTGATAAAGTCAAAAGAGATCATAATAAGTACAATGCAGCACAGATGAAGAATCTGTTTTCTCAAATTGTATATGTTTGAATTTAAAACAGATTTTCCCCACTTGACTGTCACTGCTCTTTGTATGTTGACCGATCACCCTGATAGTGTCCTAATCGAGAATGTTACCTCAGAATTTTTTCTTCTATTTCTGAGGGGTTACAACATTGCTGACCAAGGTATTAGGACCCAGTCATTCATGTTCTGAGAATGATGGGCAATTCAAGATTTGATTCTCAGCCAAAACCTGTCACTATTCCATTGTAAGGCCAGCAGTTGAGAGACAAAAATCATGGGGGCAGCAAGCTAGTCCCCAGATCGCTTAGAGAAACTCACTGACCAATCAAAGAAACCCCCACTCCCCGTAAGTAGCGTGGAAGCAATCGTGAGCTGGTTCTCTCCCATGCTTGTTGCTGATAGGTTAATAAATCAACCTGTCAAGCACAAACACGGGCAAGAAGCAATCTGTGATTGGAGGATTCATGAGCAGGGTATGAGAGGAAGTCTCGTGGAGGAGTGTCTGCTGGGGGCTGGAGATCAAGAACTATAGGCCTGGAGACAGTGGCTCAGTTGGCTTGAGGGTGTGCAACTTACTTGCCTGGGTGATCATCTGTCCATCAACGCTGGGGAATTTGTGGGAGGAGACTAATGAGGCTGCAAGACAGCTAAGGGGAGACAGGGAGACTGCAAGGGAACAGAGAGCAGACAGGTTGCTCACAAGTTTGTTGAGGAGAAAGAGAGAGGTGAGGGAAAGGACATTGCAGGCAGATGGAAGGAAGTGTGGCTCAACAAAGGAGCACTCAGCTAACAAAAAGCAATGAAAACATGAAGTCACCGGGGTAATGAATTACTTGCAAATAAATGCTGAATTTCTATCTTAAGGCTGCATGTATTCAAGAGCCACAATATAGACAAAAAATGTGTTAGATGGTGTTGTAGTGAACATTGTGCTAATTGTTACAGCTAAATCTGAAATTGACATTTGAGATGCAGTCAAAATTCTAGTAAAATCCTGCTTAAAATATTCCAGCTTTGTGAATATGCAATGGAAACACATTATGTAGAAGTATAGAAACATAGAAAGTAGGCCATTTGGTCCTTCAAGCCTGCTTCGCCATTTAATATGATCATGGTTGATTATCAAGCTTAGCACCCTGTTTTCACTTTCTCCCCATACCCTTTGATCCCTTTAGCCCTGGCAACTGTATCAAACTCCTTCTTGAAAGTATTCAATGTTTTCACCGCACCCATTTTTGAAGAACTTTCTCCTCATCTCGCTCCTAAATTGCAACCTTAGGCAGTGATCCCTGGTTCTGGACTCCCCGCTCATCGGGAACATCCTTGCTGCATTTACTTTGTTTCGTTCTGTTAGAATGTTATAGGTTTCTATGAGATCCCTGCTCATTCTTCTAAACTGCAGAGAATATGGTCCTAATCAATCCAGTGTCTTTTCACATGTCAGTGCTGCCATGCCAGGAATCAGCCTGGTAAACCTTCATTACACTTCCTCCATAGCGAGAATGTCGTTCCTCAGATAAAGAACCCAAAACTGCGCACAATTTTCTAGGTGTGGCCACACCAAGGCCTTGTACAATTGCAGCAAGACACACCTGCTCTTGTATTTGAATTCTCTTGCTATGAAGGCCAACATACCATTTGTCTCCTTCACCATCTGCTGCACCTGCATAGTTAATGCATTAGCTGTCACTGCACCAATCTCAAAGGTGTGTTTGGGGTGATGGGTTTTTTTTTGTGTGTAAAAGTGTTGTCAGTTATTCTGAAAAAAATTTTTGTTGCTAAATTGTACTTGTTTTCTTGTTTCAATTTAAATACTTTGTTGTCAAGGAAATTAATGATTTCTTTGGTGTTTTGTGGATTTAAGTTTAAAGGAGTAACGAGGGAGTACTCAGCGAATGGCAGGACACTCTGAAGCTCAGAGAGATCTTGGGGTGCTTGTCCACAGATCCCTGAAGGTGGTAAAAGAGGTTGATATGGTAGTTAAGAAGGCACATGGGACACTTGTCTTTATCAGTTGAACACAGATTATAAGAGCAGGGTGGTCATGTTGGAGCTGTACAGAATTTTGGTTAGGCCACAGTTGGAGTACTGTGTAGTTCTGGTCACCACACTATAGGAATAATATGATTGGACTAGTTAGGTTGCAAAGGAGATACACCAGGATGTTGCCTGGGATGGAGCATCTCAACTATGAACAGAGGCTGGGTAAGCTCGAGTTATTTTCTTTGGAACAAAGAAGGTTAAGAGGAGATCTGATAAAGGTGTAATAAGATCATGAGGGGATGAACGGTGGGAGTAGAAAACAGCTGCTCCCCCTAGTCAAAGGGTCAAGAACAAATGAGAATATTTTAAAAGTGAAAAGCTTAGAAAGGCTTAGAAGAGACTTGACGGAAATATTTTCACCCAGTGGGTGTTGGGAGCCTGGAATGCACTGCTTGGGAGGGTAATTGAGGTGGGTAACCTCAAAACCTGGAAAAAGTACTTCGATGAGTACTTGAAGTATCATAACATTAAAGGCTATGGACTGAGTGCAGGAAAGTGGGACTAGTGTAGGCAGTAATGTATTTTTGGCAGTACAGAGTTGATGGTCTGAAGGGCCTCTTCTGTAGCATGTGATTCTATGATGATTCAATGAGTGGTTGTGATTATTGAACTTCATTGATAAATTCTTCTAATTCTACTTCTGTATGAGTCCAGGTACCCCATATATCAACACAAATACAGAAGGTTAATGTCATTATGTGGCTACATCTAATGAAGAAGTCAGAGGGAATGAAAAAGTAACTGTGAAAATCAAAACTCAGCCCTTGAGCAAACATAAAGAAGAACACTTGAAAAAGAAATATTATTTTCTTGCCCTGCACCAGTTCACAAAAAATGACCAACTGGTCCATCCATCCTTTTCCATCCAACATGATGCAATCTGCATGCACCAGCACTCCTCCAGTCTCCATCCCTGTCATAAAAATCTCCTGGAACAAAGGGGAAATACACTACTTCAGACCTCCTCATCAATTCCTAACCAACCTTAGCTGAATTATTTTATATCTCATTAATGGAGGTTCATGTAAACTGCTTGCCCGTTACACACATAGACAGGATTTTAGGGAACTGGACCAGCTCACCGAACACAGTAGTGCCCTTTTTGGGGAATCAAAAGCCCACCCATTCATGTACTTACCATATTCTTCAATCTTTATTGTCTGTAAATAGACCTCATTGTTTACCTCAGCAGTCTTCCTTGCTTTCTTGTATTCTCTTGCAACAGATTATTTTTAAATAAGTAAACAATGTCTGCGACTAAAACAATGTTTTATGTTTTTTCATGAAATGTAGTTTGATGTTAATAACTGCCTCCAATGTAATATAAATGCCAAAATTAATAAATATGATGAGCATTGATATTAATACTACCTACATTCACATTGTGGTGATAATTATCTTTTCAGTGAAGGAGGAAAAGAAATGTTGCAGGTTTGACACAAGTTATAATTTAGCTTTTTAAAGGCAATGTCTGTCAAATAATAATGTAGGGTATGCAGGGTAGTTTGATCTTAGAATAGAATAATAGGTCGGCACAACATCGTGGGCCGAAGGGCCTGTACTGTGCTGTACTGTTCTATGTTCTAAATAATATATTTTTCATGGAAAACCAGTTGACTAGTAAATCCTTTTTATTAGCTCATAATCAAACCTTATGCTTTGCAAAATTGAAAATGCATAGTAGCAAATGGTGTGTAAGTGCAACTCATTTTACTTCATCAGCACAGAGGAAAAGGAAATGGTTGGTCACTCCAGTATAATTCGCATCTAAAAATCAATGAATGATGTTGAATTATAGTCCAAGATTTATTTCTTCTGTCGAGGCTTGTTGCAATAAAATAACTTGTTGAGTGGGAGCTGGTCTTGATTAACATGGATAGGAGAACGAAATATATTGGATTTGTTTTCTTGCCTGAACTTTCAAAAACATTAAGAATTCTTCCCCAAGAGTTACTTACTTCATTCATGTAGAACACTTTAAACCTATGTGAAATCTACCACTTTTTTAACCGATGTACCTGTTTTGGTCTAAGTCATTCTGAAGTGTTTCCTTTTAATTCCTTTGCCTTTCCTTCTTTGATATCAAAGGCAATTTGACAACTTTATATTTATAAATCCAAGCTATGGATGTAAATTAGAAATGTTAAGTGGTCAAAACATCAGCATCTCACTCAGTACCTCTGTCTACCCTGACGTACCTACAGTACCTGTCATTTTCCACCCTTCAGCTAATTCCTTACCTAATCCAAGAATTGTCCTTAATCTCCACAGCCTCTGAACTAGCATCACCATGAAGATGGACCGAAGGGTCTGTTTCTGTGCTGTATGACTCTATGACTATGACGGTGTTGTCTCTTGCTTGAAATATTAAGCCAAGTTTTGAGAAAGGCATAAAGGGTCCCATTGCCCTATTTTCAAGAAGTACAGGAGTATTCTTCTCAGTGCCCTAGCCAAGATCTATCCCACAATCAACACCACCGAAACAAATTACCTGGTCAGTACCTCAGTGCTTTTTGTGAGACCATGCTGTGGACAAACTGTTCAATTTTATGCACTAAAATAGTGACTTCAGTTCAATATTAGTTCTTGACTGGAAAGTTCTTTGGGATTGCTGAGGTTTAATGAATTGTTGTATGATTTATTCTTAATTATGTTATGGACAGGTCATGGAAGTTGGATAATTTCTCTCTTTTACTGATGCAACAAGATGTATTTTAGAGGGATAGTAAGAACTGCCGATGCTGGAGTCAGAGATAACACAGTGTGAAACTGGAGGAACACAGCAGGTCAGGCAGCATCAGAGGAGCAAGAAAGTTGACATTTTGGATCAGGACCCTTTTAACCCTTTGACTACTGTGACTTTAAAGAACAGACACTAAACAGGCTTTCTTTTAAGTTTAAATCAAAAGAAAGTTTGAATGTTTATTTTTTCACAACACCAGAAATGTAATAGTAACATGCATCGTATCCTCACACACAAACCAGAAAAGATAATTTCTAAAGATACAGCATGCACTTGGGTTGCTTAAAGGTTCCAGAAGAAAAATCAATTCATTTACCAGTGCTTTTTACCAGAAAACTTGTAGCCTGAGTGATTCTCCCTTGGTTCAGTGAAGATGATGGAGGTTGAAGAGTATTAGCTTTTGTAGTAAAAGTTATGGCCAAGCTCTGAGGCTCCTGTGGTAAAGATTTATTTCTGCAAAAGTAACTATCCATGCAATCCAAGTAATTATCCATGCAATACTCTGGTAGAAGATGTAATTGTCACACAAAAGGGCACAATGGAATTTGCACATTGTTACAACAGAGTGATTCCTTCACACCCTTTTTTTAATCACATTTCAAGATTTCAGTCACCATCTCTTAGCCAAGGATTGTATTGAGTTTCAGTAAGTATCCTGCCAAATAGTAACAGTACATTCCACAAGTGATCTTATTTTGTGACATTTCTTCAATGGATGATCCTCCATAAAGACATTTACCATTTAATAACTTTCCAGAGGTACATTCAGACTCAAGGTAATCTTTTCCCGTATCGAAACCATAATTAAGTCACCTGACCACCTGGAGTCTATTTTGCCAAGATACTCTGTCCATATGCCATGATGCCTTTTTAAAATCTCCATCTTCCTAAAAGTTTCATCAGCATGTTACATGACTGCAGCAATTGCCAGATGCCTTTTGATAAGGGATCAAGTTCACCATGTAGTAGAGTTTCCCACAATCAACTTAGTAGCTTTTAGTTACTATTGTGTATATTAACTGCAAGTTTACTGTTGATCACTTCCTTTACCTTTCATAGAATGGAAGTGAGGCTCTGTAATTTCCCATGTCTGTTTTGTCACTGTTTTTTGAAAACTGTTGGCTCATTAGCCCATTTTCCATTTACAGATACTTCCACACGGGTCGATCACTTTAACAGAATTAGCAATGTTTAGTGATTTCTTGTTAATCATTGTTTGCCCGTAGTTGAACAGTTCCTTCATTTCAAGTGGATGAAGCTTCTTATGACATTGTAAAGTCACGAATAGCATGATGAAATGCTATTCATTTCTTTCTGCTCATCCTGAGAGATAATCAGGGAAACAGCCCGCAAAAATCAAAATAGTTGGTGTAAAAATATCACATTGCTAGCCTGTTAGCCAGGAGAATCAAGGGTTATTGGGGCTAGATGGGAGTGTGGAATTCAGAACTCAATCAGATCAACCATGATCTTATTGAATGGCTGACGGGGCTGAAGGGTTGGAATGGTCTACTTCTGCTCCTATTTCATATTGTTATATGTCATTCTCTGGCCCTGTTTACGTATTTTGCTATTGCGGCAATCTGTGTGGGCACATGAGCAAGAGTTAGAAAAATATATCTGTACTGTCAAGCCTCCTATTGCTTGGCCTTCTGTTCATCTTCGGTTTCAATCTCCTTTTCATTTCTTGTTGCTTTCACCTCTGAGTACTGGCAGGGGAGTTTTATTTTTACTGTATTTACACTCTTCGTTCTAAATACTATAGACCATCTGATCACATTTTTCACATGTTTCAGTGCATTTAGACACTCATTCCTATATATCCCTTCAACCTTTCCTGTACAGAATTTTTCAGAGGTCAGCTTATCCCTTTAATTCATTCTTACGTCAGCCTTAACAAGTAAATGGACTAACTTTTCATTGTTAACTCCACTAGACAATATCTGTGGTAGTGCAGCACTTCCCCAATATTGCATTGACATTTCCCTTCCGATTATTTGCTGACTTCCTGGAGTTAGAATTGAGCCCACCACCTCCTGACTCAGAAATTAGAGCACTGGAAACAGTGCCAAGCTAACAGCACAGATTAGAATCCATCTCCAAGCAATAGGAGATTTGCCAGTGCAGATATATGCATTTTTTTCCAATGCTTGCAAACGTATCCAGTTGGAAATTAGTTTTGAAATTAAGGGACAAATCATCATATTGGTCTAAAGTTACCAATGGGTTCCTTACTGGCAACATAATAAAACCTATCCACACTTTTTTTAGAAAACTTTTCTCCCCCCTATCTGTCGATTCGCCTATGTCTCTCTCAACACAACTAGCATTCCAATCCTGGAATAAACACAATTAGACATCAGCAAACCTGATACCAACACACTGCTGTACATTGCTAAATCTGGCTTTGTACATCACCAATCCTGACATCAATACATTGATTTCCCCATTCATCCATTGTTTAGAAGAAACCCATGGAAATTGATAGGAATTTCAAGATGAGAAATGCTAGAGGTTTAATTTTCTTTCTGGTAAACACCTAATGCAATAATAATGGAATTGGTGGCTGGTCATAGAAATTAGTCTCTACCAATCAGTCTCTGAGGCAGACCCAGACACAAGGCCAGGAAGATCCCAGATTCAAAGGTGTCTGTTCTTCCTAAGCATATATCAAATTATTTGTATACCGTACCCCAAATATTATTTTCTGAAATACATCTATCTAACATGCATAGAATCAAGAATCATAGAATCCCTACAGTGTGGAAACAGGTCCTTTGGCCCAACAAGTCCACACCGAACCTCAGAGCATCCCACCCAGACCCATCCCCCTATAATCCACCTAACCTATACCTCCCTGAACACTACAGACAATTTAGCATGGCTAATCCACCTAACCTGCACATCTTTGGATTGTGGGAGGAAACCAGAGCATCCAGAGGAAATCTGCGCAGACACGGGGAGAACGTGCAAACTCCACACATACAGTCGCCCGAGGCTGGAATCGAACCCGGGTCCCTGGAGCTGTGAGACAATTTGAGTAAATTAACATTATTAGCTTCCAAGTTATAGAATTTGTAATTTAGAGGTAATGGATCTCAAAAGGCAATCAGGTTATTAAAAAAAAAAACAGGCAAAAATAATGGCAGGTTTTCTAAGAACTGTTTTCTGTTCATAAATTTGCCTGGAGAGATTTGTTTGTTCCAACTGATATTCAAGAAATGTCTCAATTTTTTTTTATGTGGTTTGGCAACCCTGAGCTATTAATAAATGAACTCTTGTCAATCTGTTGGCTGCCAATGCCTTCTAGGTTCTCCATCAGGTGGAAGATAAACATATATGGGCCACTTTGCAGGCGTCATTGGTATTCAGGAAATGAATTACTTGTCTTGATTCTTAACAGTGACCTTGGGACCAGATATAACATTGCTGTCATTCAGTAGGAAATCTTTACTGGACAGTCCTTCCTTTGAAGCAAGTTGGGAGGGCACTGGTGAATGGAAGAAGTGTGGGAGAACATCAGATGTGGGAAAGTAGAGAGGAGTTATGCAAAACTTGTCGTGAACATTCTTTGGACCAGTACTGTGCTCAGTCTGGTCACCATATTATAAAAATGAGATACTAGAGAGTGTGCAGAGAATATTTACAAGGATTGAACCAAAATGCATGGGTATACACCTCGGAAAGCTTTGACAGGCTGGGTATTTTGTCTTTCAAAAAATGAAGATTAATAGAGGTCTTTAAATGAAGAAAGGTCTCCATTGAGTGGACACAGAGAAGATGTTACTTTTTGTGAGGAAGAGTATAACCAGAAACTTTAAATATAAAATAGTCACCAAGAAAACCAAAAAAGGCATTGAGAAAAAAATGTTTCCCAAGGACTGGTGACAATATGGAACCCATTATTACAGAGAAAGTTATATTTAAAAAATGCTAAGACCAGCATTTGAAGAAGAAGGGAATAGACAATTGCAATGATAAATTTAGATGAGACAAGAGGAAAGAAACCTCAAGTAGGGCATATATACCAGCTTGGATTGTTTGGGCTGAGTGCCTGTTTCTTTGTAAGTCTAAATAATCCTTAGTATTGTGGTTTCCATAGAGACCAATATCTGTTAATAAGTGATATATTTCCTATCAACAACATTTCATGCTTTGAGACTTTTACCGTAACAATCAAACAAAAGTCAATGTAGATCAAACATTACTTAGCAGGCCATTAATATATCACAATAACAAGAAGGTACTCTCACATTAACCAACATAATTGAGTCACATCTTGCAGCACTTCTTGCTGTGCATGTCACTTCACAGGGACAGTTCTTCTGAAACTCCTAGCTCTTTGCCTGGCTCACTCCTCCAAGCCACTCTCGGATGTAACTTCCAGTCTCCGATAAAATAATTTCACTCAGCACAAGTCAACCACATCCAATTTTCATCAGCTAGTCCACCTCAGTGGCTCCTTCCTTAAATCTTCAGAAGTCCCCTCTCTTATAGCCCCTTCTTTTGGAACAGATAAGTACATTTACCACGCATCCCAACACAAAAACAGTTCTCTGCTTCTCCACTGCAGTCGCTATTATGTTTCTGTCTCTATCGCAAAAAGCAGCTGGCCTTTTTCTTTGAGGTAATTTGCAAAGATGTGAACACCATCACTTGCTATTTCAACAGATTTCTGTTTGAATTTCCCTTCCATGGCAATCAGATCAGCGGCACAACTCTGAGCTGGGATGCTTCTGGGATTCTCAATTTTAGCTGCAGCTAAAAAGAGCATTTTAAAATACAACCACCTTGTAAAGTGCAGCTTCATTTCAATTTCAGTCAATGAAGGAAAATTGGAGAAGGACACGAGAGAAGTAGGGGACGACATAATACAAACTTTAGTATGTCTTAGAATATCAGTACATTGTGAGACTCAAGCAGTGAACAGAGTATCAATCTGAGCATGTCACTAAAGTGTAACTCAGAGTGTGAAGAAAGTCAGTCTGAGGGAGTCAGCAAAAAGAGATTCAGTCATGGAAATCTAACTAAGAAAGAAAACCTCGTAAAATTTGCAAATGACACAAAATAGTCCAACACCTCCTTTAACTCAAGTTGGAGTTCCTGTAGGTTCATTTCCAAGAATTATGAATTTTAACGGTTTTACCCTTTGGGGAGGGATTGAATATGATGTAAAGATGCATTATGTCAGTATCTTTGGTACTACATGTGTTTGGATCCAAAATTGTGTCAAGGCTTTGGGAGCAGACTGCAGGAGCTGACTAGAGACTACAGGCAGTGCCAGTCACCATTTTGGGTAGGATGTTAGCTTCTTTGAAGGGTCGTCGACTATTTCAGATGAATTGCTGGTTGATTTCTCTTGACTACAGCTAAAGTGTTTGTTAGTTTGTACTGTCATTGGGACCTGCTGAAGTACAGGGAATGTGTTACTCACAGTGAAAGCCTTGCTTCATACTTAACCAGGGCTGTAGTCTTTTTTTCCTCTTTGACTATGGCATGATAGAGAGAATGAGCCTAGGCCACACAGAACAAGGCAAGCTCTAGGAGGTGAAGAGGTAGAAAGCCAAATCCTGTACTGTCCGCAAGCTAGGAATAGAATGTTCAATGACTCCATTTTTTTGAAGAGATGCTCAATGAAATCGTCCATCTCTGGCAAACAGATGTGCAACCTCAGAGCAGAGTGAGGACAGCATTGCCACTAAGTACAAAGGTTTTTGTGTTATGAATTTTCTTGAAGTCAGGCTTATTCCAGTTTGGATTTCCTGACTGAACATCTCCAACATCTTGGAGTTTACCATTCACTGGTGTACAAAGGACATTATTCATGAAGAGAGGAAATTGCTCGGCCTCATTCTTTCCAGAGAGAAGCAGGTACCACATATATGGCTTTCCCAGGATAATGACCTATCTTCATGGATCCAGTAGGTCATTGAGTGCACACATGTTGCTCAGTGGATATTGTACTTAAATTCACAATTGTCACTGACAAGGGATTTCATACCCTTAATACTTAGCTGCTGTGTGTAACACTATTTATTACCCTTGTCAATATCAGAAATCCTGGCAGCAGTGAAAACGCCCTAATTCAATGCCAGTCCACTTTACCATCAGCATTTGAGCCACCATAAGCGATCAGAGGTTGGCTACTGTGTGACAAGGCTATGTTTATTTTACTTAGGTATGGGACATGCATGGTTATGGGGAAAAGGTAGGAAAATGGAGCTGAGAATTATCAGATCAGCCACGATCTGTTTGATTAGCAGAGCTGACTCTATGGGCTGAACGAGTCTGCTCCAATGTCCTATGGTCTTGTGGTCACAATAAAAATTCCAGACTAACTTTATTAAACAAACTACTTAATGTTCCATGCGAAAGTCAACTAACTGCCTTGTAGTTCCTTGATGCCTGCCTACCTAAGTGTTCCTATGCAGGAAGGCTGTCAAATTTCAGAGGAATGGAGTGCAGATGGCTTTGTAGGACTACCTCGTGGAACCCCAGCAATAGAAGTACAACTTTGGCCTGCACCAATTAAGCATGGCATCATTAGTCAAGGCAGGCTAGCTGAGAGATAACAGCAAACTGATGAAAGTCCAGTGGTGGAAAGCAAAATGCTGTAGCACTGCAAGAAAACCAAAGCTGTTTCTCCCCATAGATATATCTCCAGGGTGGCACTTCAGCGATCCCAATAATCTCCTTGATTGCTGAACTACTATGCAAGCCTACCATATTGCTGCTGAGCTTCATGCACTCTTATGGCAAAGGCTGAGCTTGAAGAAGATCTTCCATTGCATCTCTGAGATATTGTGCAGCTTCCTCTTCTGTTACAGTGGAAACTGAGGCATAGGCCATCAGATACCACACCATGGTTGGGCCCACAAGTATTCTCACAGTGTTGGCAACTATGCCCAGGTGGGAAAGTTTGGGCTCCACACTCTGTGCGAGGTCTTGTGATGAGCTAACGCCAGCTCCTCCATGCTCCTTGAGAGTGGCCACAGGCTTTCTGGTAGGCCTGACAATGTAACAAGCATTTCTAAGTCCACTACATTATGTCGCTTCATCGATAATGTTCTCTGAAGCTGAAACGTATGTACAACCTCACCCTTCAGCAAGCTGGTATCTGTGCTACACTTTTTCCTTGCCTTGGTTGCAGGTCACTTGTGTCTGGTGTCTCTCTCCACATGCAGATTTTGTCTCTTTGCTACTTTCTAAAATTTGTACAGTATGAGCTGGTGGCTGTGTCAGAGGAAGTAAATAGATTTATTCATTATTAGTCTCTTCTCCCGCTATCACGCCTTGCTCCTGCACCATTGACTAACCAGGTTACAGCTTTGCATCTGTATTGCATCCTCGCCTTTCAATGGCACAGTTGTGGAGGGACATGTCTCTAATTGCCATATACAGTGGACTTTACATCTCTGATGCTAATGGCAATTGCAGTGTATTCCTGCTGCTCAATCTCTGTGGCCCTCAGCAATACCCTGTGAACTGCAATGGTCTGTGCTTCTGTCTTAGCAACCACCATTCAGGATGGTGAATGCTGTGAGCGTACCACTCCTCCAGAACCCAAAATGGTCTCAATTATTTTCTAAGTTCAAAGGACTCTGGCCAATGTGTTTGAAAATTATTTCTTGAGGGTACGGAACTATCCCATGTGAAGGCAAGAAATTAATTATCTCAAAGTTCGACCGGGAGATATCAGCTGTATATCACAGAATACTCTGATTAATTTTGCTCTGACAACGTAGACTTGAAATTGTAATTAGAATCCGCTTTTCCATTTTCTCTTGTAACTATTGTTGAATTTTTATATTAAAATTTCACATCTTTTCAATTTCTGCCACAATTCCCCAGCCAGACCCATTTGCCAGTGCTGATCACAGTGAAATACAAAATTGCAGCTTACTTGTCTAAGGCACCTCAAAGATTGAGCTGAACCCACATAGATCCAACACATTCACTGAGGACTGTGTGAATGCCTCCTGATTTCAGGCATATAGCTGTGTACCATTAAGGGTTTGTTCAGCTCGGCTTTCTCTCTGGTTGTATTTCCAACTGAGGAGGAGTACAACTTGTGGCAAGAACCTGAGCGTTCAGTGTTTTAATATGAGGAGGTTGTGGTGCTGCAGCTACCGTATGGTTCTCCCACTCTTGCTGTCTGCTAGAGGCGTATTGGAAGATTAACTGACAATCACGCAGCTTAGCTGTGTATTGAACGTGGCATCCAGGCCTGGAGCAGCTAGAAGATTGGCCTGGCAACTTATGGATTTTTAATGACCAATCCAGAGATTATAAATTCAAATCCTACCACTGCAGATTGTTTGACAGAATAGAATAAATTTGGTTATTTGTGAACTGAACATGAAAAAAAACCATGAACATGAAAATTGCCAATTGTTATTAAAAAAATCCAACTAACTCATCCTTCAATCCAGAGAAAGGAAGCTGCCACCTCATTACTGCACTAGCCCTATTGGGTTTCATACTGCATGGTTGACCCTGGATCCCATCAGAGCAATTAGGAATGAAACCATCTTCGTTACAATGAACTAAACAAGAAAAGTCAGAAAGCCTCAAAACTATTGGAAGCAGGAAAAATTAGTTTAAGGATTCCACCACCTCTGAATGCTTGCAGATCTTCCTCGTTTCTTTGGGCACTCGTTCCATTGAATACCAAAAGGGTCAGTAATAAGGTGTGTGCTTCTAAAGGCTAGGAGCACCCACTCACACCAAAAGAATAAAACTGGTCTGGCTGTAACACGGCCCACACACTCCTGACCTTCAACCCACATAATCAGCACCTTTGACAGCCCTGTAAATATCAGGCAATGTGAAAGATCATTGGGTGAAATGAGATTCTCATCATTGTTTCCCTACTTTTGCACCCCATTGGAAGTTTGTTCTTCAGAGAGAAAGTCAGGTCATTATCCCGTTTATTGTTTCTGCTCTGTGCATGGATTTTTATGCCATAATTACATTTTAAACATTACACTCTGCATTATCAGTATTTGTTTACTGACTAGCTCTTCCACAAAAAGTACCGTTTTAAAATTGGTCAGCAGGTCTGGCAGCATCTGTGAAGAAAAAAAATCAGAGTTAACGTATCGGGTCTGGTGACCCATGGTCAGAAGTTCTGAGGAAGGGCCACCGGACCCGAAACATTAATTCTGATTTTTTTCTTCACAGCTGCTGCAAGACCTGCTGAGCTTTTCCAGCAACTTCTGTTTTTTGTTCCTGATTTACAGCATCCACAGTTCTTTTGGTTTTTACAACTTTAAAATGACCATCAAATCAATAAAGTCTTGCAATTATAAATGGTGGGTGTTAATGCTATTGAAAAACTAATATCATTAGGACAACTGATGCAAGACTTCATTAATGTCAGCTTAGGACAATTCATGGCACAAATTCAACCCATTGAGTCCATATTTGCATTTCACTTCGTTCATTCATAGGATGTGGGCTTTGCTGGCTGGGCCAGTAAGAATTGCCCATCCCTAATTGCCCTTGAACTGCCTTCTTGAACTTGTTCAGTTTCCTGAGTGTTGTTGGAGCTGCACTCATCCCAAGCAAGTGCAGAGTATTCTATCACACTCATTACTTTTGCCTTATAAATGGTTCATAGACTTTGAGGAGTCGGGAGATGAGTTACTTACCACAGAATTCCTAGCTGCTGATCTTGTAGCCATGGCATTTTGATATCTGGTTCAGTCTGTGTACGGTCGATGGCAACTTCCAAGATGGAGAACTCCACAATGGTAATGCCACTGAATGTCAAGTGGCAACGGTTAGATTTTTTTTCTTGTTGGAGTTGGTCATTGCCTGGGGACTTCTGTGGCACAGATGTTACTAGCCACTCATCAGCACAAGCCTGAATGTTGTCCGGGTCTTGCAGCATTTGGACACAGACTGCTTAAGTATCTGAGGAGTCATGAACGGTACTGAACAATGTGCAGTCATTAGCAAACATCCCCACTCCTGATTTTATCACGGACGGAAAGTCATCAGGAAGTTACTGAAAACAGTTGGGCCTAGGAGACTACCCTGAGGAAATCCTGCAGTGATATCCTCCAATAACCTCAACCATCTTCCTTTTTTCTAGATACGGCTTCAACCAGTGGAAAGTTTTCTTCCAATTCCCATCGATTTCAGTTTTTCTAGGACTCTGAGATATCACATTCTGTCAATGCAGCCTTCATGTCAAGGACAGTCATACACATCTCACCTCTTGAATTCAGTTCCTTCCTCCGTGTTTGGTCCAAGGGTGAGGAGCTGAGTGGTGTCAGTGAACAGGTTAATGTTGAGTAAGTGCTGCCTATAGCTCTGTCAGTGACACCTTCCATCACTTTGATGATTGTGTAAAGGCTGATTAGACAGTAATTGCACAGGTTGGATTTGCCCTGGTCTTTATGGACAAGACATACCTGGAACATTACCAATATTGCCAGTTGATGCCAAGGTTGCAACTGTTGGTGTGGCTAGTTCTGGGGCACATGTTTTCAGTACTGTTGTTAGAATGTTTTCAAGGCCTATAGCATTTGTAGTATCCAGAGCCATCAGTGATATCATGTGGATGAATGGAATTGTCTGAAGACTAGCATCTGTGACCTCAGAAGAAGATATAGTCCGCTTGGCATTTCTGGCTGAAGATGGATACAAATGCTTCAGCCTTATCTTTTGCACTGATGTGTTGGGCTCTCCCACCATTGAGAATGGGGATATTTGTTGGACCTCCTCCTCAATAAGTTGTTTAATTGCCCACCACCATTCAAGACTGAATTGTCCATCCCTAATTGCCTTTGGGAAGGTGTTGGTGAGCTGCCTTTTTGAACTAACAACACAGGAGGAACGCTGGGTCAAAATCCTAGAACTCCTTCACTAATAGTATTGTGGGTCTACCTACAGCAAATAGACTGCAGCTATTCAAGAAGACAGCTCACCACCTTCTCAGGGGAGGTTAGGGATGGGCATTAAGTGCTGGACCAGCCAGTGATGCCACATCCCATGGATAAATTAAAAAAGGAGTACTGACTAATTCATCAGGGGGGGTGAGCAGTGCAGTAAGTGGTAATCAGCAGGTGGTTGCTTTGACCATGTTGACCTGATGTCCTGAGACTTCATGATGAACATCTCTTTAAGGAAGCACTGAAGGTGTAAAGGGCACAGGATATACTCTGGGCGGGGGATTTCAACACTATTCGTCAGCTAAGGGAGGCCATGCAGTAGGTGGAAATCAGCAGGAGATTACCTCGGCCATGTTTGGCTTCTGCCGTTAGACTTCATGGGGTCTGAAGCCAATGTTCAGGCCTCCCAGAGCAACTCCCTCCCACATGTACACCACTGTGCTGCCACCTCTGCTGGGTCAGTCCTGCCAGTGGGGCTGCACTTTCCCAGGTGCCTGGGATGTTGTCTTTAAGGTATGGATCTGTTGTTTCTTTGTGGGACAGCTCGGCCAGTTTCACCACAAGTACCTACATCGTGTAAAATGTGAAACATGGTATCATTTTAGGGGAAAAAAATGTCTGCTGCTTCTTCAAGTCAATGTCATTTTGGAATTAATTTATTTTTCCCAGTAAAATAAATATTTTACCTTTTTATTTGGAGCCTGTTGTTGCTGAAACTCGATGCATGCTGTTATTGTGGGCTCATTGCATTGGCAGAGCCTGAACCAGATGTTTGTGGATTGACACTCAATTTATTTGGAATGTGTTTCCTGATGAGTAACATGGTGCCATAAAAGTGGTACTAATTGCATCTGTGTGTGTGTGTGTGTGTGTCTGGAGCCCGGTTACATGCTTCCTGTCAGTATGTTATTATCACCACAATTGCATATTATTGATGTTGTCAGATTTTGTGCTGTAGCCTCAGAGCTGACTGTGAATCCTAACCAGCAGGTAATCCAGAATCCTGGTTTTGTGACGGACCGGTCTTGATGATGCCTACCTTGCAGCCATCAGTAAAAGCTTGATTTCTTCCGAGACTAGGAGTCACCATTGCAAATAAGGCAGAAATATTTAATCTTCTCTTCATGCCTGAGACTGGAGCTCCAAGAATTGTGAACAACTGGTCCTTTGTGTGAAAGATACAGGATTAGCTTGAATGCTTTATAAAGGAAAGGGAAGGCTTCTAGAAATTTCTTCACCAAGTCAGCAGAGCAAATCCCTCCCTGACAAACCCTGGGGATTCGGGCCGATGGTTCTTATGGAAGCCTTAGAGCTATAGTGTGGTGATGATAGTGTGTGGGGTGAAATCCAGATGCTGCACAATGAACAGCATGTCTTACACCATGACAACCAGACTGTGAGACCATAGAGCTGTGGATCTGTTTAACCCTCGTCATTCAACTACAAGGGAGTCCTCAAGCATCCATCTTTAGCCGTGTGGGTGGGTGTGAGTGTGTTTGTGTGCGCTCTTATATGCCCCCTCTGCCAGAGGCACATAAATCATACGTAATGTGCTCAGACGTGACAAGAGTAGAATGCAGTGAGAAACAACTCTTCCAACAGTTTTGGAAAGGGACGTTACAGACAGTTGCCAGTGCAAGGCCTGCGAGTATAACCATGGAGAGCACTGAACCCAAAGAGCCTGTCAGAGCACCTGCAAACAGGTTAGTGTTGATACATCTTAAATCACTTGATGACTGTATATTAACTGGTTTCCCTTACCTGAGAATTCGGTCTTTCTTTTCTGAAAGGTAATTATATTCGGTGCTGACTTTTTGTCAGGGGAGAAGTTAACATTTTGCCATCTGTGTGTATTTTTGTTCTACATATAGTGGGCAGTTTTCCCATCACAGCATGCTACATGATAAGAAAATGTTACTGCTACATTGCATAAGCTATTCTTTTGAATCAATTGTGCTGTTTTAGGAAACACTACTGTTTTATTTTACAACTATCAAACTTAAATAAGAACTAACAGCTAAAAATAATTTAGTTTAATTTAATATCTCTAATTTCCCTTAACTTGATTGTCAGCAAGCATTTGCCAAAACTGTGCGAGTTCACCTGAGTGAAAGTGGAAGACACACTGAAGTCGAGAGGGGAAAGCCCACTCTGACCTCTGTTGCTATAATGTTTTGTGGCCATTTCAGGCCAGATGGGTCATGGGGTATAAGAACAGGCCCATTGACCACCCTTGGTCATCCGAAGGCATGGGATGTGAAAGAGAAAAAGGGAAGATTAAAAATTGGGCCTAAGCAGCCCAAAAAACCTTGCACAAACTTTCAGCAGCAGCTGGGCCTTGGGAAGATCAAACAGGGTCAGTGATGTTTCTATAAGAAATGCCAAATTGATATCTGTTAGTTAAACTGGGAATGAAGCAGGACTTAGCAGGAGTAGAATTATGTCTCAGACTAGAGAAGGCAGTGAGCATAAACTACATTTTTTCACTCTCTATGGGACAGCTGTTTCACTAAGATTTTAGTGTATTGAGATATTTGGAAGGTTTGTAGAATCAATGTATAGTGATTTCATGTTGATGAATTCCTTTATACTGCTGAATGGTGATTTTATAAATCTCAAATGTTTCAATTTTGTCTCAACAGAAAGTCACTAATCTAAGTAGAAATTCTGTGAGATATTTATTATCAGAGTGAAAATAAAACTTGCTGTGCATGTAAATCCAGTGATTTTTCCCATGCCAGTGATTAAGTATGCACCTTGGTCAAGACTGAAAAAAATCACGGGCATAACAATTATCACCTTCAACTCTCATTTTATTGTACTAGTTACAAAATAAGGTTGAAGTGGTTAAAGAATTCTGAATAAAAACAGAGAATGTAAGCAATTGACCTCAGTCATATTAGCTTCCTTTTTGAGAATGCATTACAACTCCTGCATCAATGTGAAGTGGTTCAAGTTGTAGAAGTGTTAAACATAGTGATGTAAATTGAATATTCTGGCTCTAAACGGCATAAAGTGAAACTTCCGCTTTCCCAGAATTTCTCTTTCAGTTCTGTGTCAGTTCAGATCGTGATGCTGGATCCAGGCTACATAAGGTGCAAGGGAATTCTTTGCATTGTCCTGGCCAATATTATTCCGGGTTTTGTTTTCTTAAAAAGCAGCTCTGACTATTTGTCTTATTACTGGTTTAGGACTTTGATGTGTGAAAATTAGGTGTCATGTTTTCTTATAGTATGAACAGTGATTGCTCTTCACAAGGACTTCTGAAAGTTATTATTTTAAATGCAATTATTTTGTTCTTGCTAAAAGTTTAGCATCAGTCACTGTGTTCCCCCAGCCCACATGAAAACCTTAAAAATTTTTATGTGCCCCTTGTGCTTCCTCTGCTTAGTTCCAGTTTCCATATTTCACTGTTTAAACACTGATGGGCTACAAATTGCATTTTTGGACCAACAAGTTACATATTCAAATTATAAAAACATTAAGTTTTGGAGATTCTCAGTAGATCTGGCAATGTCTATGGAGAAAGAAACAAAATTGGTTTTTCAGTTCTGTAACGTTTCATCAGAAATGGTCAAACATTTTTATGCTAACTGTGATAGTAGTCTGAATGCTTCCCAAAACCCAAGAGATAAAATGGGTCAGTCCACAATGGTCATTCCATGTTCCAACCCCCACAACATTTTCATCGGATGTACACGGATAAAATTGGAGCTAAGGATTCCCACGTACTAAGTATGTCCAGTTTATTTTGAGTTTGCAGCACACTGTAGCCTGTATATCAGTCAAATGATGCACTAACTGCACTGACCTTCAAGCAATGGCCTCTGTGTGGATTTTTATCTTTTTTTAATTCATTCATGGAATGTGGATGTTGGTTAGGCTAGCATTCATTACCCATCCCTAATTGCCCTTGAGAAGATGGTGATGAACCTCCAGATCAGTAATTAATTTAGTATTGAGAAAAGAAGAAGCAGCAGCAAAAATCATTAATGTGGCATTTCTAGTATGAGTGAGATCTAATGTTCTTTAATAAATGCAGTCTTGATCTCAATATCACTCCAAGTTAGTTCCCATTTGAATATTTTCAGACCCTCAGATTATGACTAAAACTAATCAGAAGTATTCTTAAGAGTGCTATTTTGATGAGTTCGGCTCAAGCCTCTGACTGTGATTGCAAAACAGGAAAATATCTCATTATTTTATTAACTTCTATCAGGTTGCCTCTCAACCTCCTGTGCTCCAGTGAAAAAACCGATCTAGCCTTTCTTTGTAACTCAAACATTCCGTACCCTCGAACATGCAGATAGATCTCTTCTGAACTCTCTCCTGCTTCGTTATATTCTTCCTATAACTGGTTGACCAGAACTGGACGCAGTATTCCAGAAGAACCCTCACCAATGCCCTATACAACCTTAACTGTTAGCTATCTGTGTTATCATCGGGCTGTTCTATCCATTTGCCATACTGTTTTTTAATTTGAGACAAAGTCAGGGTACTCAGCCGACACGACAGAGAGAAATATACAGTATGGACAGATGAGGGAATTTATATATGGAGTGCAACAGCCATAAAATCACAGGAAGCATTATTATTGTGGGAAGAATAAAAGTTGTCAGGAAAACAAAGTGGCATAATAAATGTCTAGAAGAATCCACACATAAAATCACAGGGTGCGTCAAAAAGAAATCATAAAACTTACTGAAGGAATACAGTAACAAGTGATGTGTTTTGTAGCACCTGCCAGTCAAAATATTAGAGTTAAAATCATTAGTGCTGCTGATTAGAGGCAGGATATTCAATGGATAGGATGGACTACTGATAAGATAGGTTTTCTGATTTTCTATTTAATTTAATATTAACCAATTTTTCAATTAGCATTACCACACATATGTGTGATAATTACTTCCTGGCACCATCAGGTTAGGTTGATGTTTTTCTGACACCCAAAGTATCAGGTAGTGACTTCCCATTTGTCTGGTTAATGGAAGGTTTTAAGGTTTTGTAAAGGGGATCCTGGCTCCTTAATGATTTTCTAAGCTTGGGCAAATACCAAAACACTCTTCCACAACAGATTTCCACTCCATTAATCCTGTCCTCACATTTACAGTCATGGACTCATACAGCACGAAAACAGACCCTTCAATCCAACCGTTCTGTGCCAAACATAACTCCAAACTAAACCAGTCGCACCTGCCTGGTCCTGGGCCATATCCCTCCAAACCTTTCCTAACCATGTATCTATCCAAATGTCTTTTAAATGTTGTAATTGAACCTGCATCCACCACTTCCTCAGAATGTTCATTCCAAACACAAACCACTCTCTGTGTAAAAAAAAAAAAAAAAAAAAAAAAAATGCCCCTCGTCTTTTTTAAATCTCTCTCCTCTCACCTTCAAAAATGTGCGCCCTTGTCTTGAAATCTCCCATCCAAGGGAAAAGACAACTACCATTAACTCTACTGTATCTCATTATTTTATTAACTTCTATCAGGTTGCCTCTCAACCTCCTGTGCTCCAGTGAAAAAAGTCTCAACCGATCTAGCCTTTCTTTGTAACTCAAATATTCCGTACCCTCCAAAATGCAGATAGATCTCTTCTGAACCCTCTCCTGCTTCATTATATTCTTCCTATAACTGGTTGACCAGAACTGGACGCAGTATTCCAGAAGAAGCCTCACCAATGCCCTATACAACCTTAATATAACATGCCAACTCCTATACTTAAAGGACTGAGCAATGAAGGCAAGTGTGCCAAATACCTTTTCAACCACCCTGTCTGTATGTGATGTAAACTTCAAAGAATTATGTGCCTGCACCCCTAGGTCCCTCTGTTCTACGACACTATCCAAGGCCCTACCGTTTAACTGTATAAGCCCTACTCTTGTTTGTTGTACCAAATCACAATACCTTGCATTTATCCAGATTGAACTCCATCTGCCATTTTTCAGCCCATTGACCTATTTGATTAAGATCCCTTTGTAATCTTAGGAGACTGTGAAGAATGTTTCCTATGCCACCAATTTTGGTGTCAGCTGCAAACTTACTAACCATGCCTTCTACATTCTCATCCAAATCATTTATATAAATGACAAACAAAAGAGAACCAGAACCGATCACTGTGGAACAACGCTGGTCACAGGCTTCCAGTCTGAAAAGC
Source organism: Rhincodon typus (assembly GCF_021869965.1). NCBI lineage: Eukaryota > Metazoa > Chordata > Chondrichthyes > Orectolobiformes > Rhincodontidae > Rhincodon > Rhincodon typus. Next base: position 39,539,170 of record NC_063357.1, on the reverse strand, counting down.
AATCCTCAACCATGCACTGTCTCTTGCTGCTATGCCAATTATGTATTCACTTGGCAAGCTCACCCTGAATCCCATGTGACCTAACTTTACTAATTAGCCTACCATAGGGAGCCTTGTCAAAGGCTTTACTAAAGTCCAAATAAACAACATCTACCGCTCTGCCATCATCAACCTTTTTGGTAACTTCCTCAAAAAACTCAATCAAGTTTGAGAGACACAATTTTCCTTGCACACAATCATACTGACTATCCCTGATCAATTTTTGCTCTCTAAATATCCATAAATCCTATCTTTTATAATCACCTCCAACAACTTGCCCACAACTGAAGACAGACCCACAGATCTATAGTTCCCTGATTTCTCCTTACAACCCTTTTTAAACAACATTAGCTACCCTCCAGTCATCAGGCAGTATAGATAATTCAAATATTTCTGCAAGGGGTCTCGTAATTTCCTTCCTTACATCCTACAGTGTGCTGGGATACATTAGATCAGGTCTCGGAGATTTATCCATCTTTATATTCTCTAAGACCTCCCGAACTTCCTCTACTGTAATGTGAACTGCTTTTAAAACATCAACGTTTATTTCTCTGCATTCTCTCGATTCTACTTCTTTCTCCACAGTAAAAGCTGATGCAAAATATTCATTTAGTATCTCTCCCATCTTCTGGGGTTCGACGCAAAGATGACCTTCTTGACCTTTAAGAGGCCCTACCCTCTCTCTAGTTATCCGCTTGTTCTTAATGTATTTTAGAATCTCTTTGAATTAACCATAACCTCATCTGCTAATGCTATCTCATATCCCCTCTTTGCCTTCCTGATTTCTTTGTTAAGAATGGCTCTACACTCTTTTTATATTGATTAAGAGATTCAATTGAACCAAGTTGTCTACATCTAAAATAAGATTCGCTTTTATTCTTGACTAGAACCTTAATATCTTTATTCATTCTTTGTTACTTAATCTTACCGGTGTTGTTTCTACACCAGAGATTTGCAGGCAGTAAGAATTCTCCTAGCCTATACATCACTCTGGTGCTTGGATTCCCAGGGGGAAGCCCAAACAGTCTTAAGGCAGATTTGAAGAGGTCATAATGCCAGTCTTCAGCTTTCTGACATCCGAAACCACTGTCTGGAATGGTTTGGTTTGATTTGATGGTAGGATCATATAGTTTTACAGAATGATGGACATCTCATAGACATTAATGTTTTGAAAGAATTTTCCACTAACTCCCATTTCCCTGCTTGAGTACATAGCCTTTCAGTTATATTTTTCTTCTTGAAGTATGTATCAATTTCCTTCTGTTTCAAAGTAATTGTGGATTCTGCTTCAACCGTTCTTTCTGATATTAACCCTCTGTGCTACAACAATTGCTGTCTTCTCTCCCTGTCCTTTATGTGGAGATTTGGTTATTTTTTTTGACTGAATTGCTTGATAAAACCCTTTTAAATTGTGAATGGCTCCAGCAAATCTCTTGCCTTTCCTCACAGCCCTGCTAATATATTATTGCACCTCTTTCGAAGCCCAGTCCATGACATTGATGTGTTTTCCAAAGGCATCCAAAATGCACATCATGTTCTAACAGTACCCTAAACAATAATTGAGTATGTTTTATATTTATGATGCTTTTGAACTGAACAGGTTATAGTCTTGATAAATAACCTGTGATTTATGATTCTATTCTTTTTTGCCAACTTGACCTTTCACTTTTATTGATTTGATAAACTGTTACATTTCTGTTCTTCTGCTCCTTTTAGAGCTTTACTGTCTGTTTTATATTTCTTCTCCTCCGTCTTTGTTCTGAAATGTGTTGCCTTATGTTTCTCCATGTTAAATTCTATCTTTCATATATGAGGATATTTGTTCTAAACACAAAAAGTGAATACCTGATGGATTGGGCTCCTAGGTACAGGAATCATAGAATCCCTAACGTGTGGAAGCAGGCCATTTGACCCATTGAGTCCAAACCAATCCTCTGAAGAGCATCCCACCCAGACCCATCCTATCCCTGTAACCCTGCATTTTCCGTGCTAATGCACCTAGTCTGCACATCTCTGGACACTACAGGGTAATTTAGCACGGCCAATCTACCTAACCTGCACATCTTTGGACTGTGGGAGGAAACCGGAGCACCCAGCAGAAATCCACATGAGCACGGGGAGAACATGCAAACTCCACACAGTCGCCCAAGGGTGGAATTGAACCTGGGTCCATGGCACAGTGAGGAACAGTGCTAACCACTAAGCCACTGTGCCACAGGAGAAAAAGCCCCTGAAATTATTTAAGAACCAGTTGGACGTCCCAGTGAGTGGCTGGGAGGGGAGGAGTGCAGAGATGACGAGGTATTAGATTAATGAACTAAATGAGCAAAATGGATTTGCCCACTCCAACCTGTCTACATACTATTGAAATCACTTATAAGCTTCATAGCTGATTGTGTTCCTTTTGTTGTTTCCTATATGTTGTGACATTGTGCTCCCATGCCAAGTTACACTCACTCTCATCTGTAACATATGTAAATATACAAAAGGTGTCACAGTAGAGACTCCCTGGGGTATTCACTACTGATATCAAGCTAAAATTATCAATCAAACACTCACCTCATTTTTCTGCCCTTTAAAAATCTCCAATCCATTCCCTTTAAATTGCCGTGCTGTGGGGGACAACTAAACCATCTGACCGCGGCAGTACCAACATTGTTTAGTTATGTAGGGGTAGAATAGTTAAGAAGTGTGTGTAGGGTAACATGACCAGTGTTGAATTTTGAGCTGCTGGTACCACATTTTATTGCAGCCGAGGAATTCCCTCCACCCTTGCCTGATTACATCATCCTGAACTCACCTTGTCGAAGATTCTACCGACCCTCGACACCCGCCCCACCACCCCAGTGACTAAACAATGTTGAAAATTGCTGAGCTGGGATGGCTTAGTGACCGCGGTAGTTCATTGGTAACTTGGAGAGGGTGTCCCAGTTCATCTCCAGGTTCCTTCCTCTTCTCGTGGGTTGGATGCTGTGTTATTACCAGCCACTTCCATGGTTTGCAACAGCATTTTTGCAACTAGAAATAAAAACAGAAGTTGCTGGAAAAGCTCAGCAGGTCTGGCAGCATCTGTGAAGGAAAACACAGAGTTAATGTTTCGGGTCCAGTGACCCTTCCTCAGTGTTTTTGCAACTAGGTTCCATTGCGAACTATGAGATGATACTTGGTGAGTCCCCAGACTTTTCCAAGTTGATTGACTGCAAATCTACTTTGACAAGAGAGTGCCTTGAAGTGTCACATATTTGCTCAAGTCTGCCTTCAGCACCATTACGCTCTTGCTTGGATCACCTGTCTCCACCATCATCTCAGACTCAGACAGGTAATGTCCCTCTGCAACACCAAACAAAGTTAATAATACCCTTGTTGATCCTTTGGGTTAGCTCATTGGCTGAAGCAAGGTATCAGAAATTCTCACAGGTCTGCCTCTGAGAATAAGGTGCTGGACTTGTCTCACTCCAGCGCTTGAGCGCAAAAATCAAGATTGACCTCCCTGTGCAGTACTGAAGGAGTGCTGCACTGTTTGAGCTGACATCCTTCAGATGAGACACTAAACTGAGGCCTGCTCAAGCAGACATGGCCGTGATTTTGAAAACAAAATGGTGTCCAGGCCAAAATGTATTCCTTGATCAACATCTTAAAAGAATTTATTCGGCCATTATCACATTGCTTCTTGTAGGAGTTTGCTGTGAGCAAATTGGCTATTATGTGTCCCTTGTTACAACAGTGTCTACACTTCAAGTACTTCACTGGGTGTAAAGCACTTTGTGACATCTGGTGGTCTTGAGTGCTTTATAAATGCAAGTTGCTTCTTCACTTGGAGGCATGTGTGAAAGCTGAGGACCCTAAGATACCAGTCAGCCTCAGCCAGATTCAATATTAAAGTGTGCAACAAGCAATTACTCAAGGGTATTAGTCCTTGTCACAGAAATCCACCAAATTCAAGATATTATTTAAACTGCTGAGTAAATGATCCTTCATTTCATAGTTGCATTTTAAATTGCTGATCAAAAATGTTCCCTCCTCTGTTATGCTAACGCTGCTGATGTGACCTGCTTGTTGTTACCTGTAATTATGCACTGGAATATTCTAAAAGGATACAAGATGAAATATAAACATATCATTCCTGCGTATTCAATCTTCAAAATGCAAACAGTAATTTATATTTAAGTTTCAATAAAAACCTTTGAGTGATTCAGCAAGAGGAGGTGAACTCGGTGTTATGGTTGGAAATTGAGAGGAGATAATGAAAGTATGATTGAAAAGACAGTCGTGGAGTAACAAAATGCAAACTGCTAGAAATATCCTGGAAACTAATTTGCATCTGTAGAGACAATAGATAAATTAACACTGAGTAGAATTTTTCTTCAGAATTCAGATGTGGAAGGTGGAAGGAGGTTAGTTGGATAAGGTTAGCTTCATTCAGCCCAGGAGGTGATTATTCAGCCCATCAAGCCTTGCAAACTCATTGAAGCAAGTCTTAAAGTAGTTCCACTCACTTGGCCCTTTCCACATTGCCTTTGAAATTTTGTCTTTTCCAATTTAAATCCAGTTTGCCTTTGAAATTAATTACTGAGTCTGTTTTCACTGCCTTCTGAGACTGAGCATTCCCAAACAACAAAAGGCTGCATTAGAAAAAAATCACATTTCCTCTCAGAACTTTGGCAACTAATTCTGTCCGCTCTAGTTATTGATTCTCTTGCCAGGAGAAATAGTTTCTCCCTATTGCTGTGATCATAGCAAAAGTTAATATGTGAAATGATCTGTAAAACCAACTGTAAGGGAAGTAGTAAATTGCTAGATGATGCAAAAGACCACATCAGTGGAGTCGTGGAAGGGTACATTTTAAAAAGCACATGTAATTAGTGATCATAATCTGAGACCACAGAAGAAAAAGTTGAGGCAATAAGACAAAATTAGAAGAAGAAGGAGCAGATTTGGTTTAATGTGCTGTTTCTGACTGTCACCAGGAAGACCTAATGCTGTCCTAGTCTTGGTGTTCTAATGCTTTTTGTAATAAAGTGCATAGAAAGAGATTGAGTTTTTGAATGTACTACCTGAATTTTTGGAATTAAGTTCTAAAACTTAAATTACAAATTAGTTATTAAAAAGCAGAGATCTCCATAATTAAATCATCTTGTGATTTAGGTGAAGGCAATATACATTTGGAGTGCTAAAGGGAAATGCAAAATTCAAAGTGGCATTCCATTTTCCGGCTTCTCTTTAACTATTTTTGTCTGTCACAATCCTTAATACAGCAAAAGCATGTGGAATTTCCTGTCCGAATTTTGTTCTCCAAAGAGTTCATTTTGATTTTGTGTATCTGTTGGACACGTGCAGAAGTGTTTCACTGTTCTAAGTTAGTTGCCCCAGGTATTCCTTGGGTGAGCTGATTGTAGAACGTCAGCCCCTCTTTTACACACTTTGTGATCAGTTCCTTCCTGATCCTTTCAAATGGCGTAAAGGCAGCCTTTAACCTGAGGCTTAAATTTGTTTTCTCCATCATGTGTTTAATATATTCTCCCACTCTTACTTGTTCCTTATTTCTTATTATCTATTTTACCTTGTCAGCATTTTAGCTCACTTTTTTTTCAATGTTTTTCCCACATTATTATTATTTTGACGTTCTGGGTTACCAACACCATGAGCTGAATTTTCCTAAAAAATCAGCCAAGTGACATCATCTCTCTCTCTCTTTCCCCCCCACACACTCTAACTCCACCATTATACCCACCTTCCACCAAGTCTCATTCACTAGCACTCTCACTGTGGAATGTAGCATTACCCCTCTCTTGCTGCCACCCATTCTCCTAAACAACTGACCTTTATGCCCTCTGTTGTCCCTACTCACTCACTTGGGACACCTCACCCCCTTTCTGCCACCTGCAGCAACACTAGCATCATGAAGGGAGTGGATAAGGTGAATAAAAAAGGGTCTGTTCCCCAGAGTGGGGGTTTTGAAAACTATGGGACATATTTTGAAGGTGAGAGTGTCCTCTTGCTCATTCCCTGCCCTTGTCTCATTTCCAGAAAACATGGCCCATAGTAGAGGGGAGAGGATCAAGAAGGCGGTGAGATGGCTGATATTTGTTTGCATACCTCTTACATAAAGGAAATCCTTTTTGCCACATTGGAAAAAGATAGATACTACACATGTGGTGATTCCACGTCCCAGAAACCAAGTAAGCATCATTGTCAAGTGCTGCACTGCACTCCAATACCACCTGCTGTGAATTTAATTTTACAGGCCCAAGCTCCTCACCCTGTTTCGCAATGCATTCCCCCCTCTTGTTTCCCACAGGTGCCAGTAGCATCCAAAAGTCATCTTCCCACAGGAGACCAGCCCCTCCACTAACATTTCCAGCTCTGAGGAAGAAACCACAGATCCCTCGGAGGAAGCACCAGCAAGGCTATCTCCTGCATCATCCACCAGCTCAGAAACTGACACCTCAGTGTACCTTATCTAGATTAGAGTCCAGAGCACATTTTGGTGTACATGTCACTGGCATGTCTCTGCACCTGACCAAGGAAGAAACACCTAGGTTGATGGCGCTCGGAGGACTGCCAGAGACAAGGCTCCTGCTCAGCCCCAAGCTGTCAGCTGTTAATAACTTTGTCAAAATGCATGAGTTGGCACAGAAACAGCTGCCAGGATTTGTGGAGACATTGAGGAAGCTGAAGCAAGGTTTGTAGGAGTCCACTAACTCCCTCTACCATACAGCCTGTATATGTGTCTAGCTGTCACTATGAACATGTTGGCAATAGCCATGGAGAGCCAACTCCAGGTTTCCTCTCAGCCACAGGACTATGCCTAGGTGTGGTGGGAGGGGAAGAAAAAAGAAAACCTTCTAAGGGTGCATAGGTGGCGTGTGAAATTTCATTGTACATAGACTGTCACATTTGTAAATATGTGTTCACTTTACAACATCACCCATGATTGATTATACTTTTTAACTGCAGATATAAGCATGAAGATAGAGAGGCTTGTACAACACATACCAGCATGAAATGTTGTCATGTTTGAATGAGAGAACATCAGATGTTGTGCAGGCTTCCAACAGTTTGTAACATTAACTTGATTCAACAACAGGAAAAGCAAAGAAATAGCAAATCAATAGGCTTCATTTGCAATTGGGATTAAACAGGGTCTGCTTGCCTCTTGGCATCAATACATTTACAGTTAATGAACGATGAGTTCACCCTTTTCAGCTCCATTGAAAGCAGTGGTCAAAGAAATTCTTTCTGGGTTACTGCAGCAAATGTTGTTGTACTGTAGGATGGTGACCATGACATTTCTTCTGATGAATGTCTTGATTTTCCGACTCTGTACAATACTATGGCTCTCACAAATCCTCATTATCCATCACATCCCATAACTGAATCTTCCAGTTGCCTGACGATCCAATGATTAAGTGACATTGTCTATCTGCTGTACTGCAAAGACCACAGACCTGAACAAGCATAGGAACAAAAGAATCTTGAGGAGGCATCTTACAACCCTCATTGGTTCCGATGGAGCAAAGGTGTTGCATTGCTGAAGTACTGGGCCTTATGACATGGAGTTGTCCCCTTACCTCTGTACAGAGTATAGTGCCTTGCACTTGAAAATCTGCAGGAGAAGACATCGTTACTTCATGGTGTCCCAGAATATCCTCATTCAGAGTCTCCACTGTGTGGAGGAGAGTGCAAAATTCCATCCATTATAAAGCATCTTTTATTCTGTCAACCCCACAACTATAATGCAAGTCCAAACTCGGGAGATTTGACTCCTGCACCTTTGAAGAATAATTCAGACCAGGCAGGAAATCTCATGCAGGAATTTTACACCATTGGATTGGTGCCCTTTTTGATCTGTGTTTTTGCAATAGATTTAGGGTTGTGGCCATGTGTTTATTTTCAGATCTGACTGAAGATCAGCTTCAATTTGCTGTTTGATTGAAGGAGTTATTCAGCAGTCAAGGCAAAGAGATTTCGGAGGGCAGTAAACAGCAGCAATCTGTACATCCATTTTGTCCTGCCTAATTCAAATGTCATGTAAGATTCTTGAGCCAATTATAAATGACTCATTAATAACCCATGCCTCTGGCTGGAGGGCAAAACCAACAAGATGCTTTTGGTCAGAAACGAGAAGTAATCACATGGGATCTAGGAATGAGTGGACTATTGTGACCTTGCAAAAGTTGCAATGCTGAAAGTTACCGGTTCCCACATGTTAATAATGAACTAAATTTTCACTTTGATGATGGGAAGCTGTCACTGACCCAGGTTTTCAGTTATCCACCTTAATAACCATAGAGACTGTCTCTGTGTCCAATTAAGGCTGATAGGTGGGCTCTCAAGGTTGGAGGAGCATTCAGAAGCCTTCCTGATTAAGAGGAGAAGCAGCCTCCGGTAGCTGTGAAGGTGCATCAACATGCTGTGGCCAGCCTTTGGGGAACATTAATTAAGAAACAGCAAAGGTGGCCAGCTTATGCTGTTGGCTTTTTAACATCGCTCTGTCGAGCCCCTATGGCTGCATCCATGTCCAGGCAAGCACAAAAGGCCTACAAGCCTGCATCCCACCGTGTGCCCATCTCCGAAGAGTCAGATCAGAAAATCCCTCAGTCATTCACCTTTCGGTGTCATTAACAAGTCTCTTAACAAATCCAAATGGCTCGGTGCTTCGTGGGAGGCAGATGGACCTGCTGGGCTCAGAACCTCCCTCGGCCAAAATGGCCAGTGTTGGAAACAGGACCAGAAAGCCTGCACATGGGTTAGCACTGTTATTTCCGGGCCCCTGCCACCAGTATTCTCAATCGTGCCTGGCCCAAAGTTTCAGCGCAACATGTTACTTTACAGTATATACACTAGTATGCTCGTGGAATGCAATTAAAACCCCCAGAAGTGCAAAACAAAAATTGACTTGATAAGAGACAGCACAATTAAATGGATGTGGACTCCAATATTGGCATTTCAATTTTGGAAATCTTCAGTACCATCTTAATGCCACATGCACTGCAGTTTGTTGAATGCCATGACTGTCATATTTTTAGTTGTCTATAACAATGTAGTGTACTGGTGCCACAGCTGGAGTGAAGGTAGCCCATTGTCTACTCACTACTGTCTCCTCACCCTGATCATCATCATCAGAATGACCGGATGCAAGATAACCTTTAATGCTGAAATGCTATAAGCCTCTAGCTGGCATTTTAAACAGGAAATTTACATATTTTGTTATTATGCCAAGTGATTTCAAATATTATGATTCATTGAATGTCAGCATAAATGTTAGCTGGAATTATTCTTTTAATGTTGATAGCCTACAGTGATGCATCCCACAGTTAAATCCAGCTGTCTTGTTGCTCCCTCACGTTAAATAAAGAAACAGCGCTGCTGTTTCTTTAGACATTTCAAGCCCAGTATTGCCTTTTTTTAGAAAGTCAGCTGAGTTTGCATTAATGTGATGTTCTTGGGGATCCTAGCCCTACCTGGAAACGATAAGCTGGTCAAACAGTTGTAGCTGTCTTGCTGTTGTGAAGCTCGCTGTGACTTAGTATGCCTGCATTAAAATTCCCCTTGGACTTCTCTGCCTTTAGGAGAAAAATCCCAACTTCTCTAATTTCTACACACAACTGAATGCTCTTAACCCTTGATTTCTTCCACTTCTTAATACCATTTCACAATCTGTTCTTAAGTTTTACTGAAAGACCCGTTCGAACTAATCAGGGCTACTTTGGAATTCCTAATCTCTGTTCTGGGCGGTAATGTCCGGGGGAGAGACATGGGGGTGGAGTGGGGGACAGTAACTGACAGGGGTGGAGACACAGGGACAGCAAGTGAACTGGACACGGGGCAGTAACAATCATGGGTAGAGACATGGTTCTCCATTACCACCTGCGAGGATCCACAATGTTGTATTGTTCACTTGTTGTGGACCTTGGCAACATGAGGCTGGGGCTGGACATTAATGGGAAGCAGAACATCCAGTTGCTGTAGGCCACCTAGATATCAATGATGTTGCAGCGATGTTCTGCTTAGGGAGTATCAGTTGCTAGGGACTAAACTAAAAGGCATAACCCCAGAGTCAATGATCACTGGATTTTTGGTGGTGGACCAGCAGACCTCATAGCATTTAATAAGCATTTAGATGCACACTTGTGATGCCAAGGCATACAAGGGTAGGAGTCAAGTGCTGGAAAATGAGATTAGAATAGTTAGGTGCTAGGTTTTTGACCAGTGTGGATGCGATGGGCCTTTTTATAATCAGTAGACCTCAATGACTCTATTACCTGAGGAAGCAAGATTAGAGAGACGAATGTTGCTCTCCTGTCAGCCTGGTCCCCTCTTCCTCCACTCCCCACAGCACCTTCCCATGCAATCACAGTAGGTGCAACGTGTGCCCATTTATGCCCTACCTCCTCACTATCCAAGGCTCCAGACATACCTTCCAGGTGAAGCAGCAATTACTTGCATTTCACTCAATCTAGTCTACTGTATTCGCTGCTCGCTCACAATGCGATCTGCTCTACGTTGCAGAGAAAAATACTGACTTGGTGACCACATTGCAGAACACCTGATTTCTGTCTGCAAAAATGACCCTGAGTTTCCGGTTGCCTGCCATTCAAACATATCACCCTGTTCCCTGGCCAGCATCTCTGTCTTGGACCTACTGCAGTGCTCCAGTGAAGCTTAGCGCAAGCTGGAAGAACAGCATCCCATTTTTCACTTGGGGACCCTGCAGCCTTCAGGACTCAATATCAAGTTCAACAATTTTAGAGCTTGATCACCTCCTTCCATTTCATTTATCCGCCCCCACACCCTGGGCCTACTCTTTACATGAGCTTTTTTCAATGCAGCTATCCATTTTCATCTACTTATGGTCCCCATTATCAGCTTTGCTTTCTCCTGAGCATACTATTATCCATCCCCTTGTCTCCCCAATTGATGTTCTCGCCCTCTCTTGCCCTCTCGCCCGCTTGCCCCCTCTCTCTCTCTCTCTCTCTCTCTCTCTCTCTCTCTCTCTCTCTCTCTCTCTCTCTCTCGATTGTGGTCTCTCTCTCGCTTGCTCACCCTCCCTCTCTCGCTATCTCGCTTTCTCTCTCTCACGTTCCCACCCTCTTGCTCATGAGCCCTTCCTCAAAAGGCAGTAAATTCAGAATCTTTAAATATTTTTAGGGCAGCGGTAGGTTGATTATTAATTATCAAGTGAATGAAAAATTATACAGAAATATAGAGTTAAAATCAGATCAGGCATGACCTTATTGAATAGAGAAGCAGGCTCAAAGGACCGAGTGTTTGTTGTTCCTTGTACTCTTGTTCCTTGCTCTCATGTTGTTTAAATTGAAAAGTGCAAAGATTAGTGGGACATCAGAAGATTGGACAGATTTTAAGAACCGTTAAAGAAAAACGAAGAAAGGTAGAAATTACAATATGACTGAAAGCTAGCAAGAAATATAAAAATAATTTATAAAAGGTGAAAGGAACCTAACACAATTACCATCACCACAGGTACTGGGAAACCTATTACAAGCAAAGGCTGACAAGTCCTCAGGACCTGATGGCCTACTTTGTAGGGTCTGAAAAGAAGTAGCTGCAAAGATAATAAATACAATGATTGTTATCTTCCAAAATTCCTTCCTAGCTGATTGGAAAATAGCAAATGCTATGCCTTTTATTCAAGAAGCGGGATAAAAAGCAAGAAACTGTTGGCCAGTTAGCCTAACATCTGTCATAGGGAAATTGCTAGAACCCACTGTCAAAAAGAATATAGTGGAATACTTAGAAAATCATAACGGGATCATGCAGAGTCAGCATGGTTTTGTGGAAGGGAAATTATGTTTAACTAATTCGCTAGAGCTCCTTGAGGTAACAAGCAATGTAAAGAAAGTCGAATGTGTAGATGTACTGTACTTTGATTTCTAAAAGTTACTTGATTAAGGTGTTGCGTGAAAGTTTTCTGCACAATATAACTGGTCACAGTTGTAGGGATTAACATATAATCATACATGAAGGACTGGTCGGCTAACCGAAAGTGGGGAGTATGGATAAATGAGTCCTTGTTAGTTAGGCAACCTGTAACTTGTGGAGTGCTGCAGAGATTAATATTGGGACCTCAAGTATTTACAAACTATATTAATGACTTTGAATGTATGGTAGCTAAATTAGTTGATGACACCAGGATAGGTCAGAGTATTTGCAGGAAAATAATGAACTTGTCAACTTTGACAGGTAGTGAAGAAAAGAGTGTGAAATTTAAATTGACATAAATTGAAGATCGCAGTGTTACAGGGTGATCAGGGTATCCTGCTACATGAATCGTAAAAGGTTAATATGCAGATATAGTGAATGGTTAGGAAGGCAAATGAACTGTTGACGTTATTGCAATGGGAATAGAATATAAAAGAAAGATGGAAACCTACCTGTAATGCAGAATGCTGTGCTGAATTGTGACTGATAGGAATTTGGGTTTTATACAATGTAGCACTTTACTGCTACAAATTATGCGTGTGAAATTTGCCCAGATTGCCAGTCCTGGCATCTCATGTTACCTGTCACCCCTGCCAGTATGTGGCATAGGGTAAGGGTTGTTTCTGGAAGTTTGTGCCACCATTCTCCTTTGTCTATACTCTGTCTATACCGTGTATTCAAGATCACGGCAGAGTATGGCTCTCCAGCCCAAGCTCCTTTGGTTTGCCAATTTCTTTTCCTAGTTCTTTCTTTTCTTCCTCTTTTTTCCCTTCTCTCCACGCTGCCCAACCCCCCCCCCCGCCGCCCCATCCCCAACTTTTAACTTCTTTGTACTTATCCTACCTGGAGGGAATGGAGAAAGGAGGCAAGTCGGAGCCCAGCCCGGTGCAAGAGATGAGTCAGAGACCATGCCAGCACAGGAGGGGAGTCCTGGAAGTGAGTTGCGGCCAGAATCTGGACCCGCAGGCAGTCCAAGCCCAGGCTGACCTGGGGAGCTAGTCCTGGTGGTGAGTCCCAGGCTGGAGGCCGGCAAGGCCTTGTATCCAATGAGCAAGGACTCTGTGAAAAGGACTATAATTTGAGTACTTTTAAAGATACTTTTTATTCTTATTCTTGACTTTAAGTAATTCGAGTACTTTTTACAACTATGCTAGACTTTTTTTTTAAGTGTTTGTTACAGAACTGAAAGAGTAAAGTGTCTGTACCTAAGATGGCGCCAAAGAAGCAACATTACAAACTGTTCACTGCACTTATTTGACTATTCTATTCTATTCTAGGGCCCACCTAATTATTAATGCTACAGTGCAGACCATTGGTGAGTTGAAACAGAAGAGGCACATGTCTTGGTTAACAAGATAGTTATTGCACGATCGCATTGATTACAACTTCCATTACTAGTCAGGAGTAATTACTAAGGGCTCTCAGGAACTGCACAGAAGGCATGTGCTCCCTACAAAGGTGAGTGTAGAACTCCACTGCCTCCAACCCAAAAACTGTAGTGCACAAAGATGGTGGCAATTTGGGCAAAGAAAGCAAAAAAAAAATTCAAAGGAGATGGAAACAATTAGAGAGGGAGTCGGTGTTGTGATCTGAAGTTAAGAACTTGATTTTCAGACTGGAAGGCTTTAAAGTGCCTACATACACAGTGGGGAGCAGGCACCTGCAGTCATAGTGCTATCTAGACAAGGATGAATAAGAGAGACTTGAACAGAGAGACTTCAGACTGAAAGAAACCCATTAGTTAGTCAGGCAGACAGAAATAATATGATGGGCTATATATGTTGGTGGCCTAATTTCCCATGGTATACACGATGAAGGGCAGGGAGTTAATAGGCAAACAGGCTGTATGGGGCAATGGAAAATTTCTATGTTAATAGCATTCCATTCAAAATAACTATGCAGAGCTCTGCAGACAAATCATGAGGCAGTCTTTTAACCCTATTCTTTCTGGGAGGCCAGAAAGCAATGGGCCTCAAACAGATTAAATATATGTTCTTGTATGTTTGAACATTGCACACTGGGAGAATTTCTAAGCTCGTGGTTGAAAAATAATTGATCACCCCCTTTCGCATTTTCTTATTTTGTTTATGGGACATGAGCAGCAATGACAAAATCACTGTTTATTGTACATATCTAATTGCTCTTCAGAAGCTGGAGGTGAGCCACCTTCTTAAATTGTTACTCTCTCTGTTATGTAAATATTCCCACAGTATTGTTAGACAGGGAGTTCCAGTATTGTGAGCTAAGAACAGAGAAGGATGATGTATCGCATTGAGGGAAATTCCCAGATGGAAATATTCCCATATGTCTGCTACCCTCATTCTTCTAGCTAGTAGAGCTTGTGAATTTGGTTGGAACCTTGGCCAGTTGTTGAAGTGAATCTTGTATATGTTGCAATACTACCGTAGCTATGTGGCGGTGGTGGAGGGAGTGAATGTTGGAGCTGGTGGCTGTGGTGTCAGTCAAGCGGGCTTGTCTTGTCTTGGATGTACCTGACCTTGTTGGAGATGCACTCATCCAGGCAAGTGCAGAGTATTCCTTTGTGCTCCTGGCTTATTGATGGTGGAAAGGCTTTGGAGAGACAAGAGGTGAGTTACTGGCTGGTCGAGGGGTCAGGGGGGAGTTAGTGCTCTGGAGGAGGTGTAGCTGGGATGTGTGAGCTAAGTTTGGACTCTGTAAATACTTACTCAGAATTTAAACTACGTATTTAATAGCCTAACCTTTCCTCAATAACTACTTTAGTTAATTTCACAGAACCCTCCAGAGTTTCTGATTTATATGCTTGGAAACCTTTAAATGTCTCCACAAAAGTAGAAAATTCACTTTTCTGGACAATTCCTTCAGAGTATGCTATGATGATAATTCCACTGGGTCCCCATGCACAATTCCCATCTACAGTAGAACAACAACAGTCTGGCCAATGGAAAACCCAGGCCATGGTTTCTCTTTTAGCTTCCCTCACCACGGTAACTGAATCATATGGGTATTGTCCAAACGGAGATTGTTTATCTGACTTGCCCATCCTCCATTTCAGAATGTTATATTTTATCTCTAGTTAAAGGGAGCATTTAACCCTGTAAGGCTAACCATTTACAACTATGATGATGGTGCAAGATTCAGTGATCTCTATGCTGTTGAATATCAAGGGGAGATGGTTGAATTTTCTCTTGTTGGAGATGGTTGGTGTTTAATGCTTCTGTGACAAATACCACTTTACAGTTACCAGCCCAAGACTGAATATTGCGTAGGTCTTGCACACATGTGCAAACACTACTTCACCTTATGTGAAGGCAAATATAGTACTGAACACGGTGTAATCATCAGCAAACATCTAATCGTGAAACCTTATAGTGGAGGGAAGGTCATTGATGACACACTAGAAGATGGATAAGCCTAATGCCCTGAAGAACCCTTTCTGCAGTCCTCTGGGGTTGAAATGACTGGCTCCCAACAACATAGATCCTAAGGGGTCTTGACAGGGTAGATATGCAGAGGGCAGTCAACCATTTAAGACAGATCTGAGGCGAAACTTTTTCTTCCAGAGGTTGAGAGTCTTTGATACTCCCTTCCTCAAAAGACTGTGGAAGCAGACTCTCTTAATATTTTTAATGCAGAAGTAGATAGTTTTTTGGGAAGCAGGAGATGAAAGATTATTGGGGTTAGTTGAAAATGCGGAGTTGGGGTTAGAATCACATCAGCCACATCTTATTGAACAAGTGGACAATGCTAAAAGAGCCAAGTGGCAAAGTGTTCATAGCCATCTTATTTTGTTATGACTGCAGTCAGTGGAGAGCTTCCCCCTGATCTTCATTAATTTCAGTTTTAATAGTGTCCCTTAACGCCATACTCAGTCACTTTCAGCAGATTACTGGAATTTAGTTCTTTGTCCATATTTGAAGCAAGGCTGTAATGAGATCTGGAACTGAGTGCCTTGTCAGAACCCAAATGGATGCATAATACACACCATTGATGAATAATCCTGAGATACTTTCTGTGGCATTTAACATATATGTTAGTAAGACTTACACTTAATTTTGTTCATACAAATCATAGGCTGAGGATGTGCCATCCAATGGTGAGAGGAGTAACTTTAATCTGTATATAGTATATCAATAAGTAGGATTGTAAGTGATTCGGTATGACCAGAATATGTATCATATCAGACTGCTGGCTAGGTCACCTTCTGTTGCAATGGAGAGCAGATTTTAAGTGGCAAAGACATCTTTGTGGTTCTCACAGTCCTCAGAAATCAATTGAATTGTTTTTAGTTGCATTTTTTTCATTTGGCATTCAGACCCTTGGAAATGCGATTCATCACCAAATGGTCAAGGTGAAAGCATTGTTTTCTATCCAAAGGCTATCAATCAGAGAAAGTTTAGCATTTATCCCATTTTAAAAGCAATGTTCATATTGCTGAATTCTAATTAAAGTGATTGTTCAATGTGTCCTTGTCCAAGGTGCTATGGGAAAGACTATTTACATTTCAGATTCCTCACTGCCAAAACTAATCACATGCAGTTGTGACTTTGGCCTGGATTTTTGCAATGACAGAGTTGCATTTTGCTTTTCATAGAAACAAATTCCACACTTAGAGTCTTGGAATCATACAGTATGGAACAAACTCTTCAGTCCAACTCGTACATGCTGACCAAGTTTCCCAAACTAAACTAGTCCCACGTGCCTGCATTTTGCTCATGTACCTGTTCAAATGTCTTTTAAATGTTGTAACTGTACCTGCGTCTACCACTTACTCCGGTTGTTCATTGCACATACGAACCATCCTCTATGTGAAAAAGTTGCCGCTCAGGTTCCTTTTAAATCTTTCCACTCTCACCTTAAAAATTGTGCTGTCTAGTTTTGAACTCCCCCACCCTAGGGAAAGGACCTTTGCTATTCATCTTATCTATGACCCTCAAGATTTTATAAACCTCTCCTATGATCCTTTGTGTGAAATGTTTGCTGACTTCTCTGCTGAAGGACCGGACTCTGATTTTAACATCACGCCCAAGAGACTGCACTTCTGATGGTGTGTAACTTCCTCACTACTGTATTAGGTGGAAGCTTGGATTAGGTGTATAAGTTAATAAACTGAGACCTAAACTCAAAATAACACTGAATTAGCCAATTTCAGACTGTTCAATGGAGTGGAAGTGTTACAGCTCAAGTTGGTCTTGAGAGGGACATGAATCTAACAGATTTATTCCTGATTAGTGCTCAGTGACATTTGCTAGAGAGCGCACCTTTGTGAACATAGAATACTGGTTTGTCGTGATGAACATTCAGTAGATTAAGATGCTAAATAGATTGTTACACATTTTGAAGTTAAAGCACAATTATGATCGATTTAGAAAGACCCTAGGGAGCAGGTGCACTTTGAACTCAGCAACTTGTCCTTCCAGGTATCCAGGGGCAATTTTATTCAAGGGCTGGATTCCACACTCCCCTCTTGTGTATTTGAAGGCAGGGGCACATTAAATCCAGCAGGTGACCTTCTTGCCATCTACTCCATTCCCAACCTGTCTGAAATTTTATAAGGGGGCAAAGGAGCTATTGGGCAACACCCAATTCTTGGGGTTATTGAGGCCCTTAAGCAGTTAATTTATCGCCACTTAAGGGCATCGTCCCTCTGCTGCAGTTATTATATCCACAGTAGACATGCAGTATGCAGGATGTCCAGCAGCTTTAGCTATATATAAGTTAGTATTGGGCAAACAGTGCTGGGGAGGTTCCTTCACAGGCTCCACTAGGTCCCCATTAGCCACTTGCGAGCAGCCAGAGGAACAGAAGAAATTGGAAATATTAAAGAAGCCAGAAATAGAGGACAGTAAGGTCTCAGAGGGTAGTAGAGCTGGAGGAAGACAAAAATTCAAATTTAAATATATAAAATGATTGGTTTATTACATTTACCCCTTTAAAAATCATAAAGGTCACACAATGCATTAAGAATACATTTAATGACAAACTAGAACAGTCAGCTACCTACTTTTGTATTTCTTTATGATGCTGGTAAATTTCTTTCCCCTCATGAATGTTGGATTCATATCTTTCCCATCTGTCCGATGTTCACTTTTCTATCATTTAATTGTAGTGTGCAAGCTGTTTGCCTTCTGGTACAGTATGGTGGAAATGGGACAGTTGAGCTTTAGTAAAACCAGCCTGTACTCACTGGGAAACTGCTTTTGAAAGTTGTGAAGGGGTCATGACACAGATCTTGAAAATGACGTAAAGTGTGGATAATGTGAACATGATTTGTCTGTTTAACTCAATGTGATTCCAAGAAGAAAGCTCCATTGTGAATCGTTGAAACTCAAAAAAAAAGTGAAGAGGCTTTCATCATATTAGCATCACTGTCATCATTGCAAACATCCCACCTAGTATAACCTACTTCAAGAACATTATCTACTTTAGGATTAAGTTGGCTTCTGCTGACAAGCTGGTCAAGAAAGTCTTGAAATGAATCAGCTCTGTGGCTGACTCAATAATCTGATACCTGAGGCAGGCAGGCAGGCCTGACTCAACAGTGAAATCTGGAGTTGTTCGATTCGTCATCTCGCATTAAGGCTCGTTGTATATGGTTCTAAAGAGCTCCGCATTTTAATGGTCTAGGTGGCCATGACTGGATAAGCCACAGGAAGCTTGCCAATCCTGGCTGTGGAGAGGCTAGTTTTGGCTGACTTTCCCTGATTAAATTCCAGCAGCGTTCCTGCTCACATTTTGTTCTGCCAAATTGCAGGAATGCTGCTTGGAGCTAATGTCAGTGCGGCGTCTCCCTGTGGAGAGATCATGTGCACTCCACACTGGGGCATGTCCTGATTTCTCGATTAGTTTATTTCTTGACATGGTAATACCTTCCTGTCTGTGTGAGCCAGGCAGCTGTCAGAAAAGCTGGTAGGAAATACAGGAATCAACACAATGGTTTGAACTGACAGCTATCACCATGTATGCAGTATCTAGTTGATCAGTTCTCATGGCTTTAGCTTACCATGAATTTTGGGAGTTGGAGTGTGGTCCTGCAATGTGGGTCACTGGTCTCATAACTTGAAATAGAAACATAGAAACATAGAAGATAGGAGCAGGAAGAGGCCATTCAGCCCTTTGAGCCTGATCTGGCATTCTTCGCGATCATGGCTGATCGTCCAACTCAATAGCTTAACCCTGCTTTCTCCCCATAATCTTTGATCCCATTTGCCTCAAGTGCTATATCTAGCTGCCTCTTGAATGCAATCAATGTTTTGGCGTCAACTACTACCCGTGGTAATGAATTACACGGGCTCACCGCACTTTCGTGAAGAAATATCTCCTCGTCTTCATCCTAAATCATCTACCCTGAATCCTCATACTATGAACACTGGTTCTGGACACACCCACCATCGGGAACATCCTCCCTGCATGTACCCTGTCCAGTCCTGTTAGAATTTTATAAGTCTCTGTGAGATCCTCCTTAATTCGTCTGAACTCTAGAGAAACCAATCCCAACCTAATCAATCTCTGCTCATATGTCAGACCCACCATCCCCGGAATCAGCCTGGTAAACCTTCGTTGCACTCCCTCGAGAGCAAGAGCATCCTTCCTCCGAAAAGGAAACCAAAACTGCACACAATATTCTAGGTGTGGCCTCACCAAGACCCTGTGTAACTACAACAACACGTCCCTGCTCCTGTACTCCAACTCTCTCAATGAAGGCCAACATACCATTTACCTTCTTTACCACCTGCATGCTAACCTTCAGCAACTGGTGCACAAGGACACCCAGGTCCTGCTGCACACTCCCCTCCCCCAATTTACAGCCATCTGCTTTCTGTCCACAGATGTTGCCAGTCTGCTGATTTTCTCCAGCAATTTCTGTTTATAAATATCTCCCAGCTGAACCAGTCTTAGAGTCATGGAGATGAACAGCATGGAAACAGATTCAGGTCCAATTAATCCATGCTGACCAGATATCCTAAATTAATCTAGTCTCATTTGCCAGCATTTGGCCCATATCCCTCTAAACCCTTCCTATTCATATACCCATCCACATACCTTTTTAAATGTTGTAATTGTACCAGCCTCCACCACTTCCTCTGGCAGCTCATTGCATACGCACACCACTCTCTGTGTGAAAAAGTTGCCTCTTAGGTCCCTTTTAAATCTTTCCCCTCTCACCTTAAATCTATGCTGTCTAGTTTTGGACTCCCCTACCTTGGGGAAAAGACCTTGGCTATTTTCCCTATCCATGCCCCTCATAATTTTATAAACTCCTATAACGTCACCCCTCAGCCTCTGACGCTCCAGGGAAAACAGCCCTGAACCTCCATGGCTCAAACCCTCCAGTCCTGGCAACATCCTTTTTTAAATCTTTTCTGAACCCTTTCAAGTTTTGTAGCATCTTTCCAATGGCAGGGAGACTAGAATTGAACACAGTATTCCAAATTTGGCCTAACCAGTATCCTGTACAGCAGCAACATTACATCACAACTCCCATACTCAATGTCCTGACCAATAATGAAAGCGTGCCGAACGCTGCCTTCACTATCCGTCTTACCTGTTCAGTGCTTCATGTTCCTGTGTCCTATATAAGTATGTTTTTGATATTTTAATAGTTTATTATAGCTATCAGGTGTCATCCTGGATGGTCTAGGCTGTTGTATTATTAGACCTATACTGTTTAAAAAGTTGCATTGTTAATAGTTTGAATTAACTACAAAATGTTGGAAAATAGTTTAAATAAAATTGAATTATTTGACTCAACAAACCTTCAGTTAAGAAAGGTAGAGTAGAATGTTGATTTTGACACAAGCATCTAACTTATGGCCTCCTCTGCTTCTATCTATAATACTGATTTTCCCACCAGAGTACAAGTAGTACTGTTTGGCTTTTAGATATAATTAAAAATTAAACAGTACATATCTGAGCCATGACTTTGAAGTGCTACAGCTTTCACAATGGAAGTGAGCCGTTATAATGTAGTGATGCATGTGCCAATTTTCATAGCACTTAGCTTCTTTGGATGTACTTGCACTCCGTGACTAGGACCTTTTCAGGATAATTTGCCTACTTATTGTTAGCTTCACCAATTGTTTTCAGGATAGCTTTCCCATTGACTGTCGTGTTGAATTTTACAGAATTATTCTTCAACCTTTATGAAGACATGTCGTCTTGTGAATTAACCAAAAAACGCTTCCTGTCCTTCCATTAGTTTGAGTTGTGCGGCATTGATGCCTCTGAGTCAAAAGCTTTAAATCCGACACTAGGACTTGAGCACAAAAATGAAGGCTGACACTCCGAAGCAGTACTGAAAAAATGCTGCATCATTAAAGACACAGTGTTTAGGATGAGACATTAAATCAAGGTCACATTGCTCCCTTAGGTGGGCATAGACAATCATTTGGCACTAGAGTCATAGCCTTGGACAGCACAGAAACAGACCTTTTGATCCAACTCGTCCATGCTGACCAGATATCCTAAATTAATGTAGTCCCACTTGCCAGTATTTGGCCCACATCACTCTAAACCCTTCCTATTTACATATTCATCCAGATGCCTTTTAAATGTAGTAATTATACCATCCTCCACCACTTCCTCTGCCAGCTCATTCCATACATGCAGCACCCTCTGCATGAGAAAATTGCCCCTTAGGTCTGTTTTATAGCTTTCCCCTCTCACCTTAAACCTATCCCCTCTAGTTTTGGACTCCCCTACCCTGGGGAAAGGACCTTGGTTATTCAACCTATCTGTGCCCCTCCTGTTGTCTCTCGCTGATACGCCCACTTATTTCCAAGTGGGAGTGAATCCTCTCCAATAATTTCCCTACCACTGACGTAAGGCTCACCGGTCTGTAATTAGCTGAATTATCCTTGCCATCCTTCTTAAACAAAGAAATAGCCCAACCTATTCAGCGTCTGCTTATAGCTCAAACCCTCCAACCTTGGCAATATCCTTTGTAAATCTTTTCTGCACCGTTTCAAGTTTCACAACATCCTTCCTATAACAGTGAGACCAGACTGAATGCAGTATTCCAAAAGTGTCCTAATCAATGTCCTGTACACCCACAACATGACCTCCCAACTCCTATACTTGATGCACTGACCAATAAAGGCAAGCGTACCAAAAGCCTTCTGCACCATCCTGTCTAGCTGTGATTCCACCATTAAGGAACTAAGAGCCTGCAATCCAAGGTCTCTTCGTTCAGCAACACTCCCCAGGACACTACCATTAAGTGTATAAGTCCTGCCCTGATTTGCCCTACCAAAATTCAACACCTCACATTTATGTAAGAAAAGCAGTCGCGTTCTGTGGGGGTCCTTGGTAATATTTATTCTTCAATCAACAGATGATCTGGTCATCATCATGATGTTGTTTTTTGAAGTTTGTTGTACACTGCCATGTTTTCTACAGTACAACATTAGTTACGCTTCAAAAGTACTTTGATCGTTGTAAAGTGCTTTGAGACCTGCAGTGGTCATGAGAAACGCTATACAAATGCACACCTTTTTATCTTCTATTCTGTTGTGCTTTCGTTTGTTTTTTTTTCTTTCTTTCTATCCTTTGTAGTGCAGCATTCTTGAGACCCACCAGATTAGAACAGTTAATGAGAATGAATACCAGGCACTGTGGGAGGGAAGCTACACAGATGAATGTGTTTTCCACCTTGACTGCTACAGCAGAGAACTTGCCACTAGGCAGTGAGAAGATCGAAGAGAGTGCAGGTTGGCATGAACCAAATCATGAAACACAGCTCGCTGACATCCTTTTAAATTACATTCTGCATCTGGCTTGCCTCTATCGAGTTGTCATCTGTCTCCTCAGTTGTACAGGGGTTATTATTCCTCTTGCCCTAGAGTGATCAATTAGTCTAAATCCCTGGTTGAAATGAAAACCACAGATTAAAGTTCAGGGATGATTTAACTGAGATGTTTTGCACGATTTAAAGTGCCAATAGGAAAGAAAGAGATCAGCTAATTCCTGTGGTCAGAGGAAAGTCTCGGATAAAGAGGCATAACCTTAAAATTAACGCTAGGAAATTCAGGAGTGAAATCAGAAAACACTTCTTCACACATCAACATGTGGTAGTCTTGAACATTCCTCCCCAGAAGCTTTCAAGGCTGGAAGCTGTGACTGAGAGATATTCTGTTAGGCAAGAGTATTAAAGTTTACAGAATCAAGCTGGGTAGATGAAGCATACACATCAATCATGAACTAATTGTGTGTCGCACCATATTGAGGGGCTGAACAGCCTGCTTCCTTTTTTTCTATGTCTACAGTTTAAACCCTTCGAACTAAAAGGCCAGATGTTGTTGCAAACCTTTGTTCTGGAAATTTTAAAATAAGTGGCCTCTATTTATGCAAAAGAAGTAAGGGTGATTGAGAAACAAACTTTTTCGCATGATCAAATATTTAAGGTATTGCCACTGCCTGGAAATGTGGTGGAGGCAGGTTTAGTTGACACATGCAAGAGTGCTTTGGATGATTATTTGGGTAGAAATGGTTAACAGAGAAATGGGGAAAAGGTAGGAGATTGGCACGAGGGAATATAAACTGCAGCCACAGTGGGCCAAATGGCCTTCCTCTGCGCCATAACAATTCCGAGATTCTGTGATAATCAAATGTGGCAAAACATTCAGGGAAGTGCAGAGAAAGGGGCTGTTTTCAGACTCGAAACCTGGAGTTGGAGGTTTTCCCAGACATCCTGGAAGAATAAATTGCAGAAGATCTTTCAATATGGTTATCACTCCAGAGCCAACTATATTAAGAGCCTGGCTCCCAACAGGTGGGAAAGCAGTTGAAGAGGGGTATCAGCTAATAGGAGATCCTGTTGCTGCAGTTGGGGGTGTACGAGCAGCCAACACCACTATCTGCTCCCTGGGACATTAGGTTTACAAAGCAGCAGCTAAACTGCTTCTATGCAAACAAATCCTTCCCCTTCCTCTGTGTTTACCAAACCTTTTCCCCTTTAATATATTGAATAGATTTCATCAAATCACCCCTTCACCTTCAAATTTCATACTTCTTGCCAGATTTGTTTGGATTTCTAAAATCTTCAAGTGAGTGTTTTTAAATTCACAGAGGTACTCATCATAGGCAACTTGCCCTTTAAAATAGTGTTAGTACGCATTATATTTAATCAGCTGTCAGGTACGTAATTCTTTGAAAGTTGTGTTGCAGGTAGACTGTATGGTTAAGAGGCTTTTAGCACACCTGCCTTCATTGCTCAGACTATTGAGTATAGGAGTTGGGAAGTCATGTTGAGGTTGTATAGGACATTGGTGAGGCCACTTTTGGAGCACTGTTTACAGTTCTAGTTGCCCTGCTATAAGAATGATATTATTAAATTAAAAAAGGTTCAGAAAAGTTGATTGTCAAGGGGAAAGCAAGAGAACGGGATTGAACCATGATTGAATGGCAGAGCAGACTCAGTGGGCTGAATGGCCTAACTTCTGTTCCTATGTCTCATAGTCTTAAGAGATCTACCAGGATATTGATGGGACTGAAGGCTGGGACACTTTTCGCTGGAGCATAGGAGGCTGAGGATTGACTTTATATAGGTTTATAAAATCATGAGGGGCATAGATAAGGTGAATAGCAAAAGTCTGTTCCCTAGTAGGAGGAGTTCAAAACTAGAGGGCATAGGTTCAAGGTGAGAGGGGGAAAAAACTTAAAAGGGAACGGAGGGGTGACTTTTCCACAGGGTGGTTTGTATGTGCCATGAACTGCCAGAGGAGGTAGTAGATACAGGTGCAGTTATGACAGAGAAAAGACATTTAGATAGGTACATGAATAGGAAAAGTTTAAAGGGATATGGACAAAATACAGACAAGTGAGTCTAGTTTAGTTTGAGAAACTTGGTTGGCATGGACAAATTGGACCAAAGGGTCTGTTTCTGTGCTGATTGATTTGATGATCCTAAGTTCCTAGCACTGTGATTAGCCCAGTGTGCAATTATGAACCCAAGCCCAGGGCAAGTATATTCAAGCTTTATGGAGACCAGCAAAAGATGAGTGAATTGTGTGCCAAGGACCAGCAACTTAACACACTTTAAAGTAATAGCACGTTCAAAGACTAGTATCAACATGAGAAAGAGTTTCCTGCAACCATAACCTAACTGAGCAGCTACTGCTTGAAAAGACCTGAAAAGCACAATCCGCCATTACCTTAGAGACAGACCACAGCAGGAAGACACAACACGACCAGACTCCCTAATCACCCTACTGTACATCAAAGGCATTTCAGAGATGACCACAAGACTACTCGGACCCTGAGGTATCAGAGTAGCCCACTAACCAACAACCGCTACTGACGAATGTAAAGGATCCCATACCCAAAACCAGCAAAGCCGGTGTAAAATACAAAATACCATGCAAAGTCTGTGAGAAATACTACATAGGCCAGACCAGAAGAAAACTGACAATACGGATACACGAACACCAAGAGACACGATCAATTCTCAGTGGTCTCACTACACACAGACAATGAGGGACACTAATTCGACTGGGACAACACCTCCATAATCACACAAGCCAAACAGAGACACGCCAGGGAATTCCTGGAGGTCTGGTATTCCAACAAATACATTGAATTAGACTCTGTGTACAAACCACTGAGAAACAGAACCGGAAGTAATGCCAACCATCCCAGGAAACTGAGGCATATAAATAATAAGTGGGACAGAACACTGACAATGTACCTAGCAGGGTGGCAAAACGTTTGCAACCAAACCCACTGGCTTGGCAAGCATGTCGACAACCTCACCACAACCTGAGCTACAAATCTTCTTGAAAAAAGTTTATATCCTCTTCTCCACGAAGACCACCTACTTTGACCTCAGCTGTCTACTCATTTATGCTGCTGGAATCTTCATGCTGTTTCAGTGCTTTCTTGGATGATTTCCCATTCTTCACCGTACACGAACTTCAACTCATCTAAAACTCTGCTCCTTGTGTCCTATGTCACACCAATCACCTTCATCCATTACCTCTCTCTTTATTCATTTACATTGGGTACAATTTACAGATCTGTTCCATTTGTAAAGTTTTCATGGCCTCACTTTCTCTGTCTAACTTCCTCCAACCTTACAACTATGGCCCTATATTCTGAATTCTTAATTGAATGTCTCTTTCTCCATTTCCTTTCTGTGAAACTCATATCTTTGTCTAAATGTCAGCTGTGTTGAACTTGTTGCAATATTTTCCAGTACAAAATGTAATGAGTTTTCTTAGCATTTCTTACTAAACTCATCCCGTTAACTGCCTCCCTACACTATGGCTATCCTCGAATTTAATTCCAGCCCTGTCTTACCTCACCTTTCCTGGAAGTACTTGTTATTGCCAAGATGTCCTGGAATTGATCAGTATCCCTGGTACTGGCTGTTGTGCATCTGGACAAGTGTAGTTAATTTGGAGCTGCCCTGTACCAATCTTGGCATTTGTTCGCAGCAGATAAGGGGCAATTGTAGACTGAATGGCCTCTTTCCAAACTGTAGGAATTCTATCGAGTATACACTGACCCTTCGAAGAGCATCTCACCCAGACCCATGGGACCAAATGGTCTTGAATGTCAGGGTGGTGCTGAGTTGGACTGTACCCTTTCTCCGAGGACAAGCGGAGGTTTCCACGACACCAGACCATGCCAGCCTGATCTGAAGTTGCCACCCAAATCATTTCAGTCTGAGCCCTTTGAAGTAATGTCCAGCAATGGTGCATTTGGCAAAATAAGCTTAACATGAATGATGAGAGTTATGGCATTAATAAGGAATCAAATGAGCAATAATCCCCTTTAATTGGTAACTCACCTCTGCCCTGTGAGAAACTCACCATGCCACTGGGCAATTGCATGAAAGAGTAGCTCCTGATGTTGAAGAAGGCCTTGTGGAACTTCTTACATGATTCTTCCCCAGCTCTCTACATAACACACACATTGTTCAAACCCCTACAGGATTCCAGCACACATTAGGTTATTCCTCCTTGATTATGTATTAGGGGATGTATACTGAATTAGGTATGGAAATACAAATTGTCATTGCACGTTGGCTAACAGCCTTCTTAGACAGCAATGCTGCATGAGAGATAAGGCCAGTAAAACAGATTTTAGAAGTTTCTTTCCACATATCACTTACAAATATTTGAATAATTAGATGTTGCATATAATCAATTGTGGAGTAACGGTCCAAGTATAAAATGTGGAGCCCCTTTAAAATGTGTTGCAATATTTAGCTGCTGCGACTGTGATATTTTAAACATTGTAATTATATTAACATTCCTTCATGCACTGTTTGAGGGACACAAGCAAGGTAATTTTAATCTAGATTTTTGGCAGCTCTGGCAGTATGGATGCCTACTTGTTAAATCCTGACAGGAACTAGACCAATGAAACTTTGGAACACAGGTTGACACGTGAAAGGATTGTCGAATTCCTTGGTGAGATATTTGCTTGAGAATCAGGTGCACTCACGGATGGTGATCAGGTGGATGCCAAGATATATTCATCCATATTTTAATTAGAAATAGGTTTTGGCATGGCTAGCTGGGATGAAGTGAAACCTGTCCTTCTGCAAAGAGAGATGGTCTCATCAGATTGGTTACTTCATCCCCACCATTGGAGGTACTGCTCCCTGAGTAGGTGAGTCGTTTCTGAAATGAACCAGTGAACAATGAGCTTTCAGAACCAATTTAGTTGCATTGTGCTTTCAACACATGTCTGTCATATTTCAGAAATTCTCCTTCAAAAGTGAAGGGGGCAGATATAAAATGAATCTTTTTTTTCTTTTTTTAACAGTCTTCTTCTGACTTATAATTGTAAATTGATGAGAACAAGCCAGTGGGCAGAATTTCTATCCCAGCAGCAATGAATGTTGACTTGACCTCAAGATTTATGTAGATAGAAATGTTGTGACTTTAATTTTATCTTTGAGAAAATAGCGTTGTATGATACCTGATGTAGGGTACCCACTTTGTGAAACAATGTACCATGTAATGTGCCAGGATCATCATCAAGTATTACATATGGATTCCTCTGTCAGAGATGGGACATTCTACATATTGGACTTACATCTGTAATTTTTAATTAACTGTAGCAGTTCTGATTTGTTAACCTCTGTGCTTTGTCCTGTCTCCATTTTTTTTCCTCCCGTTCTCCACTTTACTCTCAAAGCACTGATTAAATCGCAGATACTATGGTAAAGCAGCACTCTGGTACCTCATTCTTTGCTTCTGATGTCATGAAGTTAGTTGCCTGGTGTACTTGACCTTTTACATGGATATGCATGGACGTTCACTTTCCAGGCTTAAGGCAGTTCAGGAAGGAAAGTTTTGCTTCTTGCTTTCCATTCTCAATCTTACTATTGGGCTGTTTGCAAGCAATTTATTTCAGGTTTGCTGACTGAAAACAGGTCAAATCTGCACCCTGAGATAACAAGGTGTAGAGCTGGATGAACACACAGGCCAAGCAGCATCAGAGGAGCAGGAAAGCTGACGTTTCGGGCCTAGACCCTCTCCAGCATCTGCAGTTACTACTATCTCTGAAACAAATCTGCACCCTTACTGTTCTATGTGAGGAAGTATATTTTACCTCGGCTATCCTGTGTACACATATATGCTTGCAATTGCCAGTATGGGCGTTGGGGCATTATTAGCAACCAAAGGGTGACAATAGGTTATAATGTACTTGTCTGAATGATGAGTGGGTTTATTGTCATAATTCATGTTATTTACATTCATCTCAGTGAAAGTATGAATTAAAAATAAGTTCTGGATTCCCAGAATAGGGTGCAATTCACGTTCATCAAAATGTGATCTGCTAATGCCATAAAAATATCTATTCATTGCTGCCACTGAGTGTCAACATGAAGCAAAAGGATTTCAGCATTAAAGTGTTTGATTTAAGGAATAGTTGTGGGATCCAAGGTGCAAAAGGTCTGACCGCCAATATGCATCTCTCAAAAGTTAAGTGAGGGAGGCTAATTTACACAATTTACCACTTCTGCTCCTTGCTTTGTATCAGACACATGACCAGGATATAACTTTCAAATAATGCATTCTCTGGTGAACATTCCATATGAGCGTGCCTGGAGCAGTTGTCTAACACGTTATGAAGTGGCAATCTCATTAACATTGAAATCAGGGAGCCCCCATTGAGGTTACCAGGAAATCTTTATTATCCTTACCACCCACATTCAGGCTTGCTGAGTGCCTCCGGCTTCTGTGAAAAATGATCTGAGACACTGCCACCCAATACTTAGCCCCCTTGGCATCATGATGCACTTAGAGCAAGACTCCCTCCAAACCAATGCAGCTTTGTGTTCTGACTCAGGTATTTTGGTATTATAGAGTAGAATAATCCAATTCAATATTAATTATAAATTATTAACAAGATGGGCAGACATACAAAATAAGGGCTGCAAATTTTAAGGGGATGCTAGAGCAGAGGGACCTGGGAATTTTAAAAAACCTTTTATTCATTCGTGGAATGTGGGCAGCACCAATGGATGGGCCAGTATTTATTGCCCAGTCTATTTGCCCTTGAGAAAGTAGTGGTGAGGTGCCTTTTTGAACCACTGCACTCCTTGTGCAGAGTCACAGGGCTGAATCTTACAGTTTTGGCCGTGTCTGAGTTGCATTCAGTTTTTTGGGAAGTTTTTCACTATAGGGTCTGGCGAATTCTCTTGCCCTGTCTTACCAAACTTATCCCATTAACGTCTCTCACGTGAGATTTCCACTGCACCTTATCTCACCTATTTTCACAACAATGCGTCACTGAGTGGATATCCCAGAATTTATATCACTTGCGACCAAGCCGTCTTTAAAACCCCATGGTGCACCTGGACAAGCACTGTCAGTACAGAGCTGCCTGCAGAGTTTCCAGACATTTGTCCAGATATGGCCATTGAGGAAGTTGGCACCCTGCTGTGCAGACAAGTACTTGAATGTCCTGCTGGATGGGATGGTGCAGAGGCAGGACTTTCTCTTCCCCCAGGACTAGGAGTGGAGGCTGCAACACCAAACCGTGCTAGCCTGGTCTGAGGTTGCCACCTGGCTTAAAGTAATCTCCGCCAAGCAGAGGAATGCCCAACATCGTAGGAAGAAGATCATTGTACCTCTCCATCCTTTCTCTGATAACTCACATTCACTCTATCACTGCTCCTGATCCCACTTCCCGTGAAGGCGTGTGTCCTATCACTGTCACTATTGCCTGAAACGTCGTCCCCACTTGCTGTCATCCACCCTAACTCCCAACACCACAAACCTTGTATG
Organism: Rhincodon typus; assembly: GCF_021869965.1. Taxonomy (NCBI): domain Eukaryota; kingdom Metazoa; phylum Chordata; class Chondrichthyes; order Orectolobiformes; family Rhincodontidae; genus Rhincodon; species Rhincodon typus. Next base: position 39,508,964 of record NC_063357.1, on the reverse strand, counting down.
TCCTCTGTGCTGCACGCACTCACTCAGGACAGCTCCCTGTTTGTTTGGGAAGTAATAGCTGTGCCAGCCACTTTCATCTTCATTAGTAGCTGCCTTGCTCTATTTCAGGAAGAAACCAGCCCCAAAATTTGGTCCAACAAAGGTTCCGCTCTTGTAAGGTTTTCTATGTGCTGGCTTAAAAAGCTCTCCTGGATACATTTTACAAATTCTGCCCTCTCTAAGCCGTTCACACTTTTGTCTAGCCCAGTTAATATCAGAAAAATTGAAATTTCTTACTATCATTACCCTATTGGTTTTACAGTTTTCTGAAATTTGCCAACACAGAGATTTTTTAAAAAAAGCATCCCAGCAATGTGATTGCCCATTTGTTGCTTTTAACTTCTACCCATTAGACCTTATTAGAGGTACCTTCTAAGATATAATTCCACCCCTGCCTGCTATGACTCCTTAATGTTATCCTAATTTACAGCACTCCCGATGTCTTGCCTGAATACTCAGTGGCCTGGAATATTGACCTGCCAGTCCTCTCCATCCCTCCACCATGTCTCTGTGATAGCAATGATACCATATTCCCAAGTGTTAATCAACACCCTCAACTCATATTTGCTTTGTAAGACTCGTTGTATTAAAATAAATGACATCCAGTCTGTCCATGTTCCATCTGCCTGAACTTAACCATATATGTTCTGCCTTCCAGATTGACTAACTATTCATCTGTTCTTGTCTTTGTATCTTCACTCCACATCCCAGCCTCCTGCCAAATTACCTTAAACCCCCGCAACAGCACCAGAGGCATCACCACCTCACCTCCACCACAGCCCATCTACTATGCCATTAGGGATGGAGTTCCAGGATTTTGACATAGCGACAGTGAAGGACTGGCGATACATTTTCAAATCATGATGACCAGCTTGGAGGGAACTTGCAGGGGTGGCAGTCCCGTGTATACGCTGCCCTTGTCCTTCTAGATGATGCAGTTGTGGGTTTGGAAGGCCTGTCTAAGTAGCCTTGATGGCATGTTGCAGTGCATCCTGTCGATGATACACACTGCTGCTACGGAATTTCAGTGGTAGATGGAGTGAATGCTTGTGCTTAAAATGGTTGAACTTGGGTCACTACCTTAAGGAGCTCCTGCAGAGATGTCCTGAAGTCGAGATCACTGATCTCCAACAACAGCAACCATCTTCCTTTTGAAACAGTTTGACCCCAAGCAGCAGAGAGATTTTCCCCAAATTCCCATTGACTCTGACTCTAATTTTGCTGGTGCTCCTTGATGCCTCATTCAGCCAAGTGCAGCCATGACGTCAAGGATAGTCACTGTCACCTTGGTCCGAGAATTCAGCTTGTTTATCCATGTTTGAACCAAGGCTGTAATGAGGTCAGGAGCTGAGTGACCCTGGCGGAACTCAAACTGGGTGTCACTGAGCAGGTTATTGCTGAGCAGATGCTGCTTGATAGCGCTGTTGATGACACCTTCCAACAATTTACTGTGTATAGATCATTGAAGGTATCAGGATAAGTAGAGGGAGCAGTTAGGATTCTGGATTTTATTAATAGGGGACATGGCATACAAAAGCAAGGAGGTTATGCTGAACTTGTATAAGACATTTGTGAGACCTCAACTGGAGTATTGTGTGCAGTTGTGGACAACACACAACAGGAAAGATTGAACACATTGAAGAGTGTGCAGGGAAATTTACAAGAATGGTTCCAGGGATGAGAATCTTCAGTTATAAGGATAGATCGGAGAAGTTGGAACTGTTCTCCTTGGAGTGAAGAAGGCTAAAAAGAGGTTTAACAGAAGGTTTCATATTATGTACGGTCCAGACAGTGCAGATCCAATGGACTGAATCACCTCCTTCCGTACTAAGTTACTTCTGTTATTCTTTGATTGTAGCTACTTAAGTAAGCCATTCAGGTCTTCCAATTCAATAATGACTGCTCTGTATTTTAATTCCACTTACCCATCCTGCTTTCCCAATCTTTTGTCCCTGAGAAGCACCCTTGTTTACTCCAAACCACGGATTTGTGCTATGATTCGACCACAGTTCAGAACAAGGAGGCAGATCTTAATTCTACGTCACTCAGAAAGAGGGGATTAGCCATCATTCTGTTGGTGTCAGTCTGATCCACACACTGGCCATCTAACCAAGTGAGCCAGCCAAACCCCCATTTCCTTAACATAATATACTTTAAGGCAAAATAATATCATCTATGGTTTCTTTGCTATGTGTTATAATTGTTTTGTGTGCATGGCACTCGGTTGAAAACTTGCACACTGCCTTTCAATTTAGCAGTCATTAATTTGAATTTATTTCAGATTTGGGCAATTAGAGTCTTAACCAAGTTGATTAAACAATGCAGGAAAAGTCTATATTTTAGTATTATTATGTTAACATTGATCTCAGGTAACCCACTATTGAAGTGATTCTACCGGAGAGTGATGGAAGGTCAGATGAATGTGGCCAATTTTTCTTGGTGCTTCTGACAAATACACTTAACAAAATGAGATGCATAGGTGCTTCTATTCTGTGATTACTCTATAGAAGATAGACTTTCTTCATGCCCCTATTTAGGATCTTAGACAAGGTCACAATCGGCTAAGGACGCTTACCATAAATGTTGCAGAATACAGAATTAAGACTACACTGTAGTTTTGTCATTCTTTCGAGTCTGAATCATAAGCCAAAAATGGGAAGTAATTGACAGCTTAAAGGATCCTCTCTGATAAAATTATAACATGTGGCTCCTGGGAAATTTTGACAATCACATAATAGGCACTATAGATGTTTCACTGAAGTTTAGTTCCTATAAATTACAATTACCATGGTGATAAGGGGTGTCGTGAGTCATTCTGCCCGTATGAATGATCACAGCCTAGTAATTATCGTAGGATTTAACATTTTGCTTCGAATGTGCGAGAACGTTTTAAGTGGTTGTAAGGTATGAAAATGGGTTATTTGGTTTTTGGACTCTGCTCCTTCTGGTGCAGCACCTGCAGATTTTACTGTGCCAAAGGTTATCTTGTTTATTTAATCTATACTGACAAATGGAGTTAAAACAAGGCGGTAACATTTAGCATTCAATGCTGAGCAAAGTTAACTTCTTCAGGCTTGCCTGTTATTTCACTAACAAACTGTTTTCCTTTCCTATTTCAATTCCTTGCTAAACAGCAGCTTTTCTCTTTTATGTCTGACTATGACTATGAACTTCTGAGTAGTTAGGGTTGTTTCATTCATTTCTCCACACACCACATAATGGTGATGTATGACTGATAGGTTAGATATGAGCATTAGATAGTGTTATGACCAGTCTCCAGTTGTTATGGCTCTAGATGGGGCCCCAATCCAGATTACAAGGGTTGAACTAGGTCCCCTTCTTCATTCACCTCCCTCTCAGTTGTTCACAAAAAGGTTTTGTTTTACAAGGATTTCTGCCTTTACAGATGCCTTTCTCCCAGACCATTTTATTTTATGTTTGAAAAGTAGCTAGTTTAGCCAGGATTTCTTGAGTTAATGAAAGAGACCTCTTTACACAAATGCAAGAAGAAATAATAACACAATGCTCAGATTATAGAGACAACAAGGTGCAGAGCTGGATGAACACAGCAGGCCAAGCAGCATCATAGGAGCAGAAAGGCTGACGTTTCGGGCCTAGACCTTGTTGTCTCGGATTCTCCAGCATCTGCAGTTCCTACTATCTCGTGCTCAGATTATAAGTGTCCAAGAAGATAAAAGATATAGGGATCTGTCTCTGGGTCATTTATGAGGACTAGATAATGGACCACTGGAGCCATTACCTTTGGGTGGTGTCAGCAATGTTGATGTTAGTAGGTAGGTGGCTTTGCAAATAAGCTGAAAGGCCTTTGTTCTGTGTCCCTTTCAATTGTGCTAATACTTGCATTCTGGCTTTAACAAAGAGACAGAGACTGCCTTTCTTTGTACCTGTAGCACCATGAGGACTAGGGGTTTCTTCAACTGTGACCCATACAGCACACCCCTTTATTCACTAGCACATACAGACCAGTGTTGAAACTGGCATTTAATCCTGTGTTTGTATATTCTTGAACAAAGAAAACATAATTTAGGACATAATTCATAAGAGATGGTGTTCTGCTGAGAGGAGGATGTAGTCAACCCCTCATTATAGGTGTAACTATAGAAGATGACAGGTCCAGTTCTTTTTGACTTTCCTTTCTCCTTTTGGAGAAGAATTGGTGTTTGCAGTTACCTTGGCACTTCAGCAGTGATATTCTGGGGCTCCTTTGCAGTTAGCTTTTAGCTATGTGGGCTTTAAAACAAAATGAGTTGTAAATAAAAGTTCAATGTATCTTTAAGTACTTCAGGGTTCTGATCCGACATCATGACAATGGCATTTGAGGCTTTTCTGTCTTGCAAATGAATTTGAATGAACACATTATAAATATTCATTTTCAGTGATTTTTGAACTGGTCACTGCAGTAAGCCAGACTGTTAATATAATGTTTTCAATAAGATTCTTGAAAATCAGTTGGCATAGATTTATTTAAATATATACTGAAAGTTGCATCAAATGATCTTTGATCAGAAATTCAACCATGTTATAGGTCTAATTATCCTGGGCCTTTACATATCCAAATATTACACACAGCCAGCTTTTGGACATTTTGCTTATTGTCTTCCTGATAATCGACATAATCCTGCATTATTTTACAAAATAATGTCTGTAAACAATTATTCAAGATATGATTAATTATCACAAGGACAAATGCAGGTTGATTCAGAAAGGCAGCATATCTTTGGGAAAATTATTAAAAACCAAAAGAACTGCGGATGCTGTAAATTAGGAACAAAAACAAAGTTGCTGGAAAAGCTCAGCAGGTCTGGCAGCATCTGTGAAGGAGAAAACAGAGTTAACGTTCTGAGGAAGGGTCACCGGACCCGAAACGTTAACTCTG